>NC_142226.1:3916395-4612228 GCF_049639895.1 Pseudopodoces humilis | reverse complement strand
TGGCGCCCGCCGGGGACGCGGCAGCGCCGGCACCGAGCGGCTCCGGGCGGCACCGAGCGGCACCGAGCGGCACCGAGCGGCTCCGGGAGGCACCGGGCGGCACCGAGCGGCACCGGGCGGCACCGAGCGGCTCCGGGAGGCACCGGGCGGCACCGAGCGGCTCCGGGAGGCACCGGGCGGCACAGAACGGCTCCTGGCGGCACCGAGCGGCCCGAGGCACCCGCGGCCACTGCGGGGCCCCGCGCCCTCCTCGCCGCCGCCCGCTTGCAGCCCCGACGCCCGCCCGGTCTTTCCCATCAGCGCAGAGCAGAACGGCCACTCACCGGCGGGGTGCTGCGGGCGGCGGAGCCGAGCCGAGCCGGGGGGAGCGGGCGGTGGCTGCGGGATCCCCGGCCCCACCTCGGGGCTCGCCGTGCCTGGAGGCGACGCGCCGCTGCTCCCGCAGCCCCGAGCCCCGTAAGCCCGAACGGGAGAGAAACAAAAGGTATTTGCTGACGTGGGCGTTGGACAGAGACGCCCGAGGGCTGGGGACACAATTAAAGGGGCAACGCACCGATTGCAGCCGCAGCCCAGCGCCTGCCTCGGCCCGAGCGCCCCGCGGCCGCCGCCGCTCGCCGCTTCCCACACCCACATGCTGGCCCGAGGCCGCTGCCCTGCTCACACAAGGCTTTGTTGCTGCTACCTTTGTGTGTGTGGAGGGAAGGCTTCACCTGGACGGTGAACGACAGAGATCCGGAGGTCCGCGGTGTAGGATTAATATTAACTCGATATCGCAGCATTTTTATAACGGGATTTTTGTATTTAAACAATGAGGATAATCCCAAAGCGAAACGCGGCACGTAGGAGTGCAATACACAGATTGTCCCGTTTTCCTTTCTGGGTGGAAAATGGAATCAGGGTGCTTGATAGAAGACACGGCACTTCCAAATTCGTGCCTGTTGGATGAGATTCTTTCAGTCTTATTCCTCGAGATCAGAGAATAATTTTGAGAAGGAAGCTCTGCAGTCATTGGTACAGTCCAGTCCTCAGAGCAGGCTGCAGGAACCTGGCAAAGAACAGTTCCCCTTTTCACAGTCAAGCGTCGGTGAGACCTTCAATATTGTTTTAATTTATTCCAGCAGCTAAGCCAAGATAGGGAAGGCTCTTTCCAGCCACTCCTCCCAATTTTACTCACAAAATCTCTTGTTCTATGTTCTTGCTCTGTTTAAAATTCTTGATACACCGAATAAGCCTCCTCTTTGCATTTCACGAGTTAAATAGGATGAAAGGTTACACCTCCAATGTAGAAAGGTTTTAAGTTAAACAGTATAGAAAATATTTAACTAAATGCTATTATAAGCTTTTCTTAGTAGCTTACCAACTTATACCCATCACTCAACAGACAGTGTTGGCACAGATTTGTACCTAATGAAAAAATTCTGCAGGCAAGGGCTGGAGGATTAGGACATCCTTTTCTTCAAAACTCAGTCTTTTGGGCAAAATTGGAGATTTTTTCTTCTATTTCATTTTTGTACTTGTTGTCTCCAACAGTAATTAAAATATAAGGTAGACATTGGCATGGCTCTATAATGGGATAAGTCTGACAGTGACCAGATGCTTCAGGGAAGAAATGTATATTCCATCATTTTATATCCAACAGAGTGTTTTGTCATTTTTTTCTCTTTTAGTTATCATTGAAAACTTGAGATGTATCCCAAAATCCTGGAGGATGGAACATTCTGCAGAGTCAGGATTAAGGGAAAGATTCTTGTAGCAGTCAGAGTCAGCCCTCTCAGAGACCTGTGGGCTTTCAGGTATTTTCAAAACCACCCTAAATCAGTATTTTTGCTTTTTTTTTATTATGTCAATTCTTTAGAACTGGAATAGAATCCAAATTACAAAAGGTTGGAAAGGGAGATTCATTCTGAAGTCAGTTTTTGGGTTTTTTTTTGTTCGTTTTTTAAGGGGGGCTGCCCAACTTTAATATTTAAGATAGGGACAAGTGACATTTTTGGATAGTAAATATGGATGTTTAGGTAATTTAATGGCAAACAAAAAAAAAAAAAAGGGAAATTATGTGAAATAATCAATGAAGCATCACACAAATCATAGGTTTTTTTGGGGCAGAGAAAATTCTGTAAGAAACACCTGAAAAGGGGGAGAGAGAATTTTTTAATTCAGTACTTCAGCCTTTGAAAGGATGGGAAGATATTGTCAGAAAATAAGGATATTTAAGAGGTGAGACATTAATCAGAGGATGATGAACTTTGTTTTCACTCTTGACTGTGTTTTATGAACACAAAGTAAACAGAAACCAAGTAAAAATAATCACAGAATTCTTTAGAAAAGACCTTTAAGATCAAGTCCAGCACTAAACCTTATCCCTAAGAGACAAAGATGAAAGAAATACAAGGAAATAAATAAATTCAGTGGGAACATCCCTATGTGGTCTTTACTTTCCTCCTTGAAAGGAAAGGAAATGTTCCTTGTGCTGATGAGGGGCACGTGATCCTCACAGAAATATGAAGACAATCAGAGGTAATGGAAGGAGACAAAAAGAAAACAAATACTTTCATTTAGAGAAAAAAAAATAACAAGGAAAATACGTGACTGTAAAATGAAGGACATGGAAAACAGAAGGCACTTAACGTTTATCTTGTCTTGCAATACAAAAATAAGGAAACAACGACCAAAATTAAGGCAACAAATGTAAAAATGGTAACTTTTAAAAAACAGAAAAACATCATTGACCTGTGGGAATTGCAGCCTTGAGCTAAACCTCCAAGCTTAATAAAATACTTTAAAAATTACTACAAATATCTAGTTATACTACTGAGAATAACAACATAGAAATCCAGAAAAAAAGCCCTCATTTGCCCTGCAAATCAATAATTCATCTGCCTGGGTTTAAAAAGAAAAAGTCTTCCTATGGATAGATTGTTCCATCTGCCCATTTAGAGCCACCTCAGATCTTGTTCTGAAGCATCTGGTCCTCAGTATTGTTAAGATTTATGATCTCTAATTAAATCAAGTATTGATCCAAAAATCCTAAAACCACCCCCACTATTAAGAAACACTTAATAGTCTGACCTTTGCAGTTGGCAGTTAAGATTTCAGGCCTGGAGAGAACACTTTATTTTCCCCTCCCCTTTATCCATCCCCAAACACACAGAAACCAATTCCAGCCATTTTTTATCCTGGAACAGCAGGCACTGATACCTGGGATTTGTTGTCAAACTGTTTAATGGAAAGGGAAAGGGAAACATCTATGAAATTTGAGCAAAGTTACTTCATATTCTTTGAAATACTTCTTGTTCTGTGTATTTGATTTAGTCCAGGTTGCTCAGGAATATTTCTTAGCCATTTCATAACAGGCATTTTAGGAGTTTAAAAGCTCCAGGAAATTAAATGTCTGTTTTCACATCAAGTCCAGTTTTGGGCTGCTGACCAAGTGTCCCATAAAATAGAGTATAAGTCTTATTTAAGACATTTTCATCTGGGTCATCACAAAGATTTTTAAGTCACCCCCTCCCCAAACCTAAGCCAATAAATTATAATTTTTGTAGGAACAATAAAACACCATTTCTTGTGTCCTTGGGATGCTTCCCATGGAGAGGAGGGTGCTTAATGCTTACACTGAATTTAGCATGAAGTTCTCAAGTTGTCATTTGTTGGTCACCTGTAGCCTGGAATAAAAATGCTGCACTCTCTGGTCATGATGATACAAGAAAGTTATACAGTTTTTACACAACTAAAAATAAAATAGTGACTTTTTAGCTGTCCCTGGGAAAGGTTATATAGTATATATATATATATTTATATGGGCTTGTTGTCTAAGAAACCCCAGGGTTCAGCCAAACATGCTTACAAAGCTGTAAAAAAGAAAAAAATATATAATTTTCTAAGTCTACAGCCACGGAGTTCCATGATCCCAAGAACTGGAATAACACTCAGGTCTGTCCGAGGAATGCAGAACCTCAGGAGCATCTCCTGCTCCTCTCCTGACAATGCTGGGTAAGAGAAACTCACTAAGCAACAAAAACAAATCACTTCTTTTGTTAGAGAAGTTAAAATTTCTTCGTCATTATTCATCTCTGTAGCCTAATTGTGGGTAAAATGACACAAATGTGGTGTCTGGAACTTCCAGTACATCTTGGTCTCACTGGTACAGACTGGAAAAGGTGCACAGAATTCGATATCCTGAGCTGGAGTGACCCACAAAGATCATCCAAATCCAACTCCTGGCCCTGCATGCCAACAATCCCACCATGTCTGGGCACTTTTGAGAGGTTTCAAAATATAAAAAAAGAGTATTTTTAATAGTGCTTATTAAAACAGCCCAGTCTGAGATCCTAATATTGAGACCAAAGCATCTACTGGCATCAATTAATGATCCAAATTTTTAATCAGTTTGTCTCTGATGTGTTAAGCATTTATGTGCTTATTTTCTTTTAAAGAAATAGGTCTTGAGCATATGATCTATTAAAGATTCACCTCGTCCTAATAAATTTTACAGAAGTCCTTTTCCAGACAAAAGTGCCAAAACATTTTAAATGCTCTTTCTTAATTAGCTGCCTTTTTTCTTATCATGACATGAAGATTTGTGAAATTTCATGGAAGATTCTCTTCACTTCTGAACACTCAAGAGAGGTTGTCTGGCGTGGGGGGTCTTTATAATTTGTTTATCGCCCAATGATATAAACCCCACCTCTTTACAAGCATAAAAAATGGGCAATTTACAATAACCTGCAACTTTTGAAAAGTATTTAGAGCTCACTCCCTCACTTTGAGGCTTTGAGACGTGCCCCATTGCCTGCTATAAAAATTATCCAGGTAATATTGCAGTTTCCTTGTTTATCCATAATTTCAGGATGGATTCTTTTTAACAAAACAACGCATGGGTGTTCTGCTAACAAACCAGCATGGCCTCAATGACGTGTCCATAAATACATGCAAGTCTGGACCTGTTCAACCATGTGTCTTTGTAGGATCACCACCAGCTGGCAGAGGACATCAGGTCACAGTACATTCTCCCTCTTCCATGGAATTCCCAATCCTTGTCTTCCAACTACCTAATATTTGGTTTCACTTCCTTCTCCTCTGCTTCATCCTCACTGTCATCGACTTGCTGGATGACCAAGTCAGTTGAGCCATCCTCCACGATCTCCACGTCAGACCTGTTGTCCTCCCCGTAGTGCCACCTGGAATCCTTGTCCCCATCCTGTGGGAATTCCAGAGGCGCCTCAGCCTCCAAGTCAATGCGGATACTGTCAATGCCAGCCTCAGCCAGGCACTCGTTGCACAGTCTGTAACGCCGGGTCCCCTCCTGGACCACTTGTCCCGTCAGCTCGGTCACGTGGCGCTTGCACTTCCTGCAGATGGGTTTGCACGCTTGGTGGATCTGGGAAAATCACAAGGGATGGATTTGTAAAGCATCCACAAAGGGGGTTTTTGGGAGATGACAAAAAGTAAAATTGAAGCGTTATCTCAATTTGAGAGACATCAAACACTGAACTGCACCAGCCCAGGCATGGTAATTGCCCGCTGGAGCTCTCCCAGGCTGCAGAGAGCAGAACCTCTGCAAGCCATCAATTACCCAACAAATTCCTCCCCTTTCTTGCAAATTATCCTTCAATTCGACTGCAGCCAAACCAAATTAATTTTCTATTCCCCTCTTCTTTTACAGAAGTCATTAGATCAACCAGATACACTCGCACTGTGTTTAATTAGCCAGATTTACACATTAAATAAATCATGCAGTTGCTAAAAATACTCACAGTTCGAAAATGGCTGCTGAGGTGATCCAGCCTGCTGAATCTCTTCCCACACGCCTCGCAGGGGTACGGCCGCTCCCCCGTGTGACAGCGAAGGTGACGCTTGAGGTCAGCTTTTCTCTTCACCACGTGGCTACAGAATGGACACTTGAACCTCATCCTGGCTAGGTCATCTGTCAGAAAATAATGGGATTAAATATATATATATATATATAAAAATCAAAGATATGTCACATAATGCTCTAGGAAAAGGTGTTTTATGAGAAGAATAGCACATCACTTTTATTAAAACAGTGTTCACTGGTTGTTTCAAGCAGAAAGATTTTGTGTTTTCCTGTAGATTACACAGGAGTGCAACAAAGGAGGAGTGGACCATTGGCTGTATTAACGCAGACCTGACAAAGCCAGCTTGGACAGGGCTTGGAGCAACCTGGGATAGTGGGAGGTGTCCCTGCCCATGGCAGGGAATGGAGCAAAATGAGCTTTAACGTCCTTTCCAACCCAAACCATTCTGTGCTTTCATGAAAATGAGCTTAAAAATATCCCAATTTATATTTATTTTTAAATTTAATACCCCAACTACTTCAAGAACTCAAAATTATTTAAAGGTAATTAGTTAAATTTTCCAAACATACATTTCTGGACAATACATCTGGTTTTTTGGCAGTTGTTCTTTACTATTAAGACCTATTTTCTCAGGGCCAGAAGAGAGGATTCACAGGTATCTGTGTGTGAGCAGCACCAAACCCCACTCACCTTCAGCCCAGCTCCCCATGACTCCCAGGATGGAGGGCATGCTCCCGTACTGCTCCTCAGCTTTGGAGGACTTGGATTTACTGGAGGAGCGGGGTGACTCGTGCTCCTGCTGCGACACAGCCAAGCCCCTGGGCATCACTTCAGCCCCTTGGCTGAACTGGTAGCCCACGTGAGGAGCTTCAACCTCCGGGTCAATGTGAACTTGCTCCTCAGCCGGCGCAGCGTGGCCGGCAGGCTCGGCAGCCCTGTCCTCCAGCTTGCTTGATTTATAGTGTGGGATGTCAGAAGGCTGCTGCAGCCCCAGGTGCCGGGATTTCTTGATGGAATCCTGCCGCTGCTCGTGTTTGGACAGCTGCTGCTGGGCATTTCTTTGAGAGGTGGGGTAATAGTTGAAGTTGCTCCAAGCATTCCCGCCCATCATACAAGTCCCAGGGTCTGGGCTCGAGTGGGAATGTGGGGGGCTGCTCTCTGCCCTCCACCCTCCACTGTACACACAGGATCGGTCCACGCCGTTGGAACTCACATCTTTGTCTGACAGGCTGAAGTAGCGATCCTTCTCCTTCTCACTGATGTCCAGCGATGACTTTATGAAGGTTTTACACACGCTGATCACATCGGTCATCTGCAGATAGCTGGCGGCTGACATGACTTCAATGACATTCTGACCAGTGAGGGACAGTTTTCCTGAATACACAAAATCTAGGATAACTGTAAAGGTGTCAGGAGAAAAGGCCTGGAAAGTGGCTGTTGTGGACTGACTCGTCTCCTTCGAGCTCTGCGAAAGGAGCATTTTGAAGTAGCCACTGCTGGCGAACAGCACATTGCGATGGGCTTTGAAGACCTTGCCCTCCACCAGGATGTTGCAGTCACAGAACAAGTCCTGCCTGCGCTGCTCATTTAGTTGCTGCAAGAGGTGAAACTGGTGAGAAGAAATCTCCATCCCAGAAGAGGTGAAATGAAACGTTGCTCTAAAAAAAAATTAAGAAAATTATTACACTCTTGACTTCAAAGCCGTGTAACTCAGCCAAATATCTCAGACCCAATTCTACGTCTGTATTTACAAATAATCTCATTTCTTTAAATCTGTATTTAAACCACAATATGCTAAAGCATAGATTCATTTTCCAACAGAACAAAGCCAAGACCATGTTATTTGGCAGAGACGGGTGTGCTACAGCCGGGAGCATCTCCATGCCCAGGATGCAGGCTGGAAGCGGGGCTGGACTCGTGCCGCCCGCTGGAGCTGCGCAGCCTTCAGGCAGCTCCGGGAAGACGAGGAGCCAAGAGCAGCTGCGGCTGCGGCCGTGCCTGGAACCGGCGATTCCGCCTCGCCCCGCTCCGTGCGGGCTCCAGCCCCGCCGCCGCCGAAGACTCCGGGAGCGAGGCTCGGCGGCAGCGGCCCGGCCGCCGTCACTCACCCGCCCGCCCGCTCCCCGCTAGCCCGGGGCGCCCGACAGCGCCGGAGCCGCCCGGCCCCGCTCCCGCCGCGGAGACCGCAGCGCCCGCCAGCCCCGGCCCGCTGCGGGCTCCCCTCCCCCCTCACGGACCGCCCCCGACCCGGCGTGCCGCCCGCCGCCGCCCGCGGGAACGGGGCCCCGCCCGCCGCTCCGCCAGACCCCCCCGTGTCCCGCCCTGCGCCCGGTGCCCGGCTCCGGAGCCGCTCCCGCCCCGCCGCCCGCAGCCCCGTCCGCCGGCAGCGCCCCCGCCCGCCCCGCGCAGCCCCTTTGTGTCCGCACCCGGGGCTGCAAATGGCGCCCGCCGGGGACGCGGCAGCGCCGGCACCGAGCGGCACCGAGCGGCACCGGGAGGCACCGAACGGCTCCGGGCGGCACCGAGCGGCTCCGGGCGGCACCGAGGCACCCGCGGCCCCTGAGGAGCCCCGCGCCCTTCTCGCCGCCCCTCACAGCCGGGCTGGCTGCGGGGCCCGTTCCGCCCCAAACCCAGCGCCCTGCCCGGCCTACCGGCGTGCGGGAGCCGCCGCTCACCGGCGGGGTGCTGCGGGCGGTGGCTGCGGGATCCCCGGCCCCACCTCGGGGCTCGCCGTGCCTGGAGGCGACGCGCCGCTGCTCCCGCAGCCCCGAGCCCTGCAAGCCCGAACGGGAGAGAAACAAAAGGTATTTGCTGACGTGGGCGTTGGACAGAGACGCCCGAGGGCTGGGGACACAATTAAAGGGGCAACGCACCGATTGCAGCCGCAGCCCAGCGCCTGCCTCGGCCCGAGCGCCCCGCGGCCGCCGCCGCTCGCCGCTTCCCACACCCACATGCTGGCCGGGAGGGGATGGGATGCCCTAGATGCCTCCTTTTCACACCTTTATATATAGCAGGGGCCTCGATGACCCAAATCCCTCTCATTTCTCTTGCAGCATCCTCCGAAGAAGATGTGACATCTTCTTTTCTCTGTTGGTATCTGTTATCTTCTGAAGAATGCATATCCAAAAGCGAAACCTGAACCTCTCACCTTCAGAGGTAGAAACCCACTATTGGCCACGGGCCCCTGGACACGAACGGTGATCCTTTTCCATGTTAAAAAAACCCTGATTTCAGCTTCTCAGAGGCTGCTCCGAGGGCAGCCCGAGCTCTAGGTGAGGGCTCTGAGAGGAATCCTGCACTGTTCTCTTTCCTCTCACCTTCTCTGCCTCCAAGTTCACTTAGTATCCTTCTTCTTCTTCCCACCAACACCTTTTCTCTGATTTTGATGCCCCTGTTATTTTTCATAAATATTTATTTGCCCATGGAAACCGCTTTTGCTTAACCGAGCCCTTTGTTGCATTTTTGGCCTTCTCTAACTTCAGAAGTTCCACCTTGAAACAATTTATTTTTCTTTCCCCAGTGTAGCAAAACTGACTAAAACTTTATGTAGAATATAACAATCCAAAGACTCTTTGATCATTAGAGCCATTCTCCCACTAATTGATATAGATTTATTCATTCCAATTTATATCCATATTTTGCATATATAGATGTATATGTAACAGTATTATTTACCAGCTTAATTCCCCCTTTTTCATAAACTTTCTTAGTTTTGTAGATTTTCCTTTCAAACCCAGGCCATGCTCTTAAAATCTTCATGAGACCCATTCTGCTTCTGGGAGATTCTGCTCTAAATTAATCATTCTTGAACGTGAAACAACTGGAATTCACACCAGCTTCTCACAGCTCTTACCACTGAGAAATAAAGAACACAACCAACTAAACAATTTGATTAATATAAACTAGAATATTTATTTGTAGTATTACTTTTATTTCTTTAATTCATTCCTTTTAAGTTTATTTTTGCCTGTCAAGCCACCTAAGTAGCGCCTCTTTATATTTAACATGGAATTACAGAATCCAAGGGTGGTTTGGACTGGAAATGACCTTGAAGGCCATGGGCAGGTACACCTTGTTGCTCAACATTCTACATATTTTTTTTTTCCACATTTCTGCCCAAAATTATTTCATCAGCTGAAAGCTTTTCTTGGAGAAGAATTATCTGGAGGTATTTGTTCTGTTTGACTTGCCTGGGTGGTGCTTTCACTTGTCTGTCAGTGGAGTTTTATATCAATGTCAACAGGAGCTGGAGGGTTCTCCTTCTTCAGGAACAGGCAAGAGAATTTAAAGAATATGGGGGGGAAATGTCAGTGTTATCTGGAGTAGCTTAATTAGAATTTTTAACGATGCTACAAGTGCTTTCCTCAGAGCACTTCCTGCTCTCTGTTCTGTGCTGTGGATCCAGGAACAGCCACAGAAAAAACTTTGGTTTTCTCATCCATGGTGCTGATTTCATCCTGTTGCACACAGTGATGCATCCCAAACAATCCCAGACATGCAGAGAGTTTTTTGAGTTGTGTTTCTAAATTTTAGGGCAAATTTCAGCTGAGAAAGTTCCACTTGAGATGCTGTTTGGAGAATTTATCCAGAGGGAATGTGTTTGGCAGCTGTGTGAAGGAGGTGAAGGAACTGCTTCTCACAGCCAGAGTGTAAAGAGTCTGCTCTTCAGAGAACAATCACACTAAAAAAATTTACATTTTTCTTGCTCATAGAAAAATTAACGTACATTTCTCCTTAGGTTTGATAACCAATAGGATTAACAATAATAATATATAATGGTAGTGTGTATTATATTATAATAGTTTAATTAGCAGTGGCACCTGTTAAAAAGAGTTCCGTTTTCCTCAAATTAAATATTCCTAAGGAATCACAGCCTTCAGTGATGGTGCATTTTCTAACTTTAATTATCCAGGGGTATTTTTTACCAAGGAAAAACTCAAGAGCCTATACTAGAACAACATAAGGAACTGTTCAAAGCCTAGAAATTAATTAGGAATGAGATTATGATTTTCATGTGATCAGTGCTGGCTTGAATTTGTGTTTTTCATCATTGTTCCTGTCCTCAGCTTTCCCAAGGACCAAACCAGGAGAGTTGAATTGCCCAGGATTTGAGCTCCACCTTTGTGTTCACAAATCCAAATCTCCAAGTACAAATCCATGGAGCTTTTGGGGCACCAGGAGATCGCTTCCTTTTTCAAAATGAGCAGGAAAACAGAATATCCTGTTCTAAACCCCTGAGTCCAGGGAGGAATCCTCCCTCTGGCAGCAACGTTCAATTTAGGAAAAGCCCAAGATTTGGTGCAACCCCAAATCTTAATGCTGTTCCAGCAGGACAATTAAAACCCTCATTAAACCCTTATCTTCACCCAATTTCCAGGAACACCCAAATGTCCCACATTTGCATACAGCTCCTGTTGATGACCAAACAATTCTCCTCCCCAAATCATTCCTGAGTTCTTTGACACCCTCTGATAGCCCTTGACTGCCCGGTGCTCCTGCTTTCCTCCTCCTTCTCCCACAAAGAATCCTTTTCACCGAGGCTGGAGATAACCACCCTCATCCCCCTTGAGTTCTTCAGCGTCTCACATCTTCAACAGGGGAAAAAAAAAATTGAAAAAAATGTGTATTTGCAGCAAGATTTTTGAAATATTCGATATAATTCAAAATTTTCAGGAAAGGTTATTTGGGATGCTGTCCTCCCCATCCCCACATGCATTTCCTCCTTGCTGGGATCAGTGTCTGCTTCCCAGCAAAATGAGAAGTTTAAAAAGGAGTTTAAAAAGTTGAATTAACATAAAACTACAAAGACTGTTTAAAAAAAACCCAAGTCAGTGTTAATAAAATAAAAGATTTTTTAAAAATCTCACTTGGCTAGGGTTTAAGTAAACAGAATCCTTTCAGTCCTTTCCTTCCAAAAACCTGATTTTTCTTGCAAACTAGCTGTCCCCAAAAATGGATATATTAATTTTTAAACCAAATTAATTAAACGAAAATATTAATTATTTAATTTTAACGCCAGAAATTGAAACGTGAGCCTCAATCTGGACACTCAGGTTTACTCAGTCAACATTTGAACGGTAAAAGAAAATCAAAGCAACCCTCTCAGAGAGTTTTATTTTCTAGACAGTCAAAAAACTCCAGAATGCTCCAAGATCCACAAATATAATTCAATCACTTCCACAAATAAGGTTCAGTTGATAAGAATTTGTCATCATTACTGGACTAAAGGACTTCGGTTATGAAACTGTCTTACAAAACATTAAGAAATTCAACGACAGAATTTGGAAGATTTACAAGGGCTTTGCACCAAGAGGTCAAATGCACTACAAATACCAGTGCAGCATGTATTTCCTTCAGTGAAATACAGTGCATTTCTGTGCAAAAATACATTAAAATGTGTATTCCTAAATAAAGTCAAGTACAACGAGCTAAGTTTTAAGATATGTCGTCTTCATGGCCTTTAAAAACCTTTGAGAAAGAGATTCTAATAGAAAGAACTTCCCTAAAAACATGATTTTTGATTCTTCATCAAGCACCACAGGAAGGTTTTTTTTCCACAGCCAACATCATTTTCTCAAAGCTTGTAGAGGCTGCATCTACAAATGGAAGATTTCAGGAAAAAACATCCAGAAAACAAAGTGGAAAGCACAAGCAAACAGATTTACATGAACACCCCGGTCACAAAAACGTGGAAAAACTCCATCCTCTTCTACATCCAAAGGCTGAAAAGACTCCACGGGAAACAGAAACAAAGCAGCACAAAATGACAATTTCCCAGGAAACACCGAGTTTGGTGGAATTTTCCCTGTGGAAAAGCCACCCCCCGCCCGCCCCGGACCCCTGACAGCTCCATTCTCTAGGCACAAACACACGAGGACAATCTCTAAGACCAAAGACAGCAGGGTGAAGGGAAAGGTCTCTGCAGCCATTCCTGCAGCTTCCAAAGGGTTCATTTTCCCTGCTCCAAGTGTCTCCACAGGCTCAAAGTTCACGCCAGGAACTTCCCAACCTTGTGGAGCACCAGCCAGGACCAGGCTCAGCTGATATTCCAGGTCTAGCGGCTTCTAGCAATATTTACAATGAGGTGGAATCTTCATGACCAGAGCTGGTCACTAAATATTAATTGGATCCCTATTTACATTCCTGCCCCACTTCCATCACCGAATCTCCCAAGAAATTCAGATTATCCATGGCTCTCAAGGCAGGAAGTCCCTCCTTTATCACCCTTTGGTTTTTGGTGGACTCATCAAAAATCCAGCAGTCCAAAAGACAAACCCTGGGAGGTTGGAAGGTGCTTTTCCAAAGATTCCAGCGAGATTTACAAGCCCCACGTTTTGCTCAGGTTTTCAAGAGCACCAAGGAGCCAAAACCACAGCAGGATTGTCAGAGGAGCTCAACTCCAAACGTGGCACCCCCATGAGCTGTCCCTTCAATGTCCCTTAATTCAGATTGACTAAAACAGGGGCTCTAGAGCAGGGAATTTTGTGAAGGTCTTGTCCTGTGTTCCAGCTCCTACAAACTCAAATTTCCAGCTGCCCTGGAACAGAGATGACTGAAACTCACCCAAATTAAGGGGCAAAAAATAAAACCAGCACATTATGTGGTGACACTCATCAAGAACTTGGACCAGACCACTCCAAAATAAATCTCTTTTCCTTCTGCTCTTTTCAGCAGCCACCAGTAAAGCGAATTATTTAAAAATGTCTTTGTTTCTTCTTTCCTCATCCTACCTGGTGTGGCAACGAATCCTTGGCTGCACTTGTGAGAGCAGAATCACCTCTCACAAATAAATCTGACATGACAGTGGGATTGTTTCACTGCTGGATGAAACAGAGGGAGAAGCTGAATTGCTCTTTTTCAACGTGTACAAGAAAAGCACGAGGTACACAGAAAAAAAAAAAAAAAGCCTGGTTAAATCAGAGGGCTTTTGGGTTTTTTAGATTTGCCAAGTGGAAAATCTTTACCAAAACCCTCAGGAAACAGCACCAAGTGGGAGGAACTGCTCACTCTGTGTCAGCCAAATCTGCCTACAGAATTCTGCTTCAAATTTGCCTTTTCATGAAACACCTAGGAGCAGCAGAGTGAAGAAACATTAACAGTCTAATTTCACAGTATATTTCAGTTTTGTCCCTTTGTCAGGGAACAGGAGGTCACCCCTAAGCAAACAGGCTTTCTGGTGGTGCTGGGTTTTCTTCTAAAGCTTCCCAGCCTGAATTTTAACAGCTCTTAAAAACTTGCTGCTGGAAAGGTGAGAAAATCTCACCTCCTTTGAAAACCTTTAGCTGCTCCAGCAAAGAAACAGGAGGTCCACAGTGGAGGTAAAATAAAATAAAATAAAATAAAATAAAATAAAATAAAATGAAATAAAATAAAATAAAATAAAATAAAATAAAATAAAATAAAATAAAATAAAATAAAATAAAAATAAAAAATTGGATAAAATCACAAAACATTAATCATGAGAGGATCCCCAAATTCTAAAAGGAATTACAATAAAAGAGAAAGAAAAGGATTCCCAAAGGGCATTCAGAGCTCTTTTATAGCATATCTCAGATATTTCACTGCTCCTCAGCTACACCAGGTGTGGATCTGGTTATTCAATCTGCCACAGTCAGAATTCCCAAGGAACCTGCCTGACAGCTTTTAACTCCTATTGTAAAAAGCTGAAAAGAATTTGGGCTTTTCTCTTAGTCCTGGCCACTAAGACATCACTATTTGTGCTTAATATTAAATCCAAGACTATTGATATCTGAGTGACATTAAAGACACAGCTGAAGATTTACAGCCTGAGCTCTTAGGAGTGGAAGGTGCAGTAAAAATTCAGAAAGAGAAGCTTGATCTCTAAATTCCTGCAGTTAATTATGTGAAGTAGATTTATTCTTCCTGTCCTTTCAGCAGCAGCATATTTTTGTTGTGGTTTTTTTTTTGTTATCCTGGTTTTTCTGCCCTGGTTTCCAGGTCAAATCCAGTCTCAGTGAACATTTATGGTTCATAATTTAGATAACACTGTCCTAAAACAGAAGGATTACAGATTAGCTTGGACAACTCCCAAGGTAAGAGATGTAAACCACATTTCATGTCATCTTCAGAGAAAAGGTGGTGCCCCTTTCAGATCTGGGATTAAGGACGATGAGTCATTATTTAGAAGAAACCTGTCCCCAAAACAACCCAGAGGTGTTCCACCTGCAAAACCAAAACCAGGAGGCAGAGAAACTGCTCAAGTCCAACCTCTGTGAGCCCCAGACAGAAGATTCTTCACAGATTTCTGGTGCACAGCACTAAAAACTTAAAAAGTATTAAAAAATTCCAATTCTCCCCGCGATTTAATTAAAAAACAGAATAATAGAACCCAGCACAGTGTCACTGATTGAGCAAATGTGCAGTTTTCTGTCACAAACATCATCAGGAAACCTCTCAGTGCTCCCCCTCCCCTCTCACTGCTACATCAAAGTCTCTCTGTCCGACAAACTCCGGTGAATTTCCTGCTTGTCATCACCATCATCATCCTCAGCTGGCTCGTTTTCCTCTCCAGACTCCACATAGATGGGCCAATCATTGTCAGCATCCCCTTTTTCCTGCCCTTCCGAGGCCGTTTCCACCAGGCTGAGGTTGATGGGCACGGAGTCCTCGTGGGTGGTGGTGACACAGGTGCAGCTGTCACAGAGCCCGAAGCGCCTCAGCCCCTGGGACAAGCTGTTGGTGAAGGTTCTCCTGCATCCCTTGCAGATGATGGGTTTGTTGGAGCGATGGACCTGCAGGGAAAACAGCAAATTTTTTGGGGGGGAAAAAGGCAATTTGATGGTTTGGAGAGATTGATGGAAGAGGGAAACAGGCACGCTTCAGCTGAAGGGGTCCCATCATGAGTCTGGCCACAAAAATTTGGAGTACCCAAGTAGAAAAATCATGGAATGGTTTGGGTTGGAAGGGACTTAGAGTTTGTCCAGCCCATGGACACCTTCCTTAATTCCAGGTTGCTCCAACCTGGCCTGGGACACTTCCAGCAATGGGGAAACCACAACCTCACCACCCTCACAGGGCAGAATTCCTTCCCAAAATCTAATCTAACAGGCTGAGAGAACAAAACACCCAAATCCTTATTGTCCATTTCAGGAGAAATATCCAACATCCAATGGACAAAAACAACAAACCAAATATTATCATTAATTGAAAAGCTTCTCTCTCATTGGCAACACTCATTTCCCTCAGGAAATACAACTGGAAAGCACCATAAAAACCTCTGAAACAAATTCCCTGGTGGATATGTTAGAAATAACTATGTAGTCATTGTCTTTTGCAAATTATTATTAATCACAGTTTTGATATAGTACAGTTGTAATCACTTTTATTTGCTTTAATAATCTGTTAGCTCTCGTAGCCAATGCCCTGCATAGCATATAAATATAAATATATAAATATATATAATAAATATAAATATATTTATTATAAATAAATATAAATATAAATATATTTATTATAAACATATATAAATATAAATAGAAAAAATAGATAAATATATATATACACTATAAATGTGTACTGTATATATATATAGTAGTGTGATAACTATGTATTATAGCAGAGGCTTTTGAAAAATATTAAAATAGAGATTATGTGTTGTGCACAGTAATGTTAAGTGCTTTTATTTATCAATGGTAGGAATAACTCAGATAATTGTGTGAAATAAATATGTTGATTCAATGTAGCATTTTATCTAAATGATGACATTAAAAAGATCCAGGAAAATAAACACCAAGAGGAAAAAATGCAAGAAATTTATGACTGAGCCTCCATTTATCAGAAAGTGTGAAACAACAAAACAGAGCCTTGAAAAGAGATGAAATATATGAAATTTCATCTGCAAGATGGCATGAAGACGAGGCAAAAATCAAACCAAGCAAAAGAATTCCTGGAACATGTAAGCTCACAGGAATATCTGAATATAACCCTCATGAACATGAATTTAACCGATGTAACAAAAAAAGTATATAAGAAAATTGTTTAAAGCTAAGAGCGGTGCCTCTGCCAGTTTACCAAATATCTCAACAGTCCCTCTGACACCTTGTGAAAGTTAAAAATTTGAAACATGTAAGCTCACAGGAATATCTGAATATCTGTAATTTAACGAATTTAACCAATATAACAAAAAATTATATAAAAAAACCCTAACAGCCGTGCCTCTGCCAGTTCACCAAACATCTCAACAGTGTGTTCAGTCCAATTAACACTTTGTGAAAATTAAAGATTGGAAAGAGGCTGGTTTGTGAGGTGTGGCACTGCGGAATATCTGAATATAATCCTCATGAACATGAATTTAACCAATGTAACAAAAAATTATATAAGAAAATTGTTTACACCTAACAGCGGTGCCTCTGCCAGTTCACCAAACATCTCAAGGCTGTGTTCAGTCCAATTAAAGATTGGAAAGAGCCTGGTTTGTGAGGTGTGGCACTATGGAATATCTGAATATAATCCTCATGAACATGAATTTAACCAATATAACAAAAAATTATATAAAAAAAAACCTAACAGCGGTGCCTCTGCCAGTTCACCAAACATCTCAAGGCTGTGTTCAGTCCAATTAAAGCTTGGAAGGAGTCTGGTTTGTGAGGTGTGGCCCTGTGGAATATCTGAATATAACCCTCATGAACATGAATTTAACCAATGTAACAAAAAATTATATAAGAAAATTGTTTAAAGCTAACAGCAGTGCCTCTGCCAGCTTACCAAATATCTCAACAATGTGTTCAGTCCAATTAAAGCTTGGAAAGAGCCTGGTTTGTGAGGTGTGGCCTTGTGGAATATCTGAATATAATCCTCATGAACACAAATTTAACCAATATAACAAAAAAGTATATAAGAAAATTGTTTAAAGCTAACAGCAGTGCCTCTGTCAGTTCACCAAACATCTCAACAGTGTGTTCAGTCCAATTAAAGATTGGAAAGAGCCTCGTTTGTGAGGTGTGGCCCTGCAGGATATCTGAATATAATCCTCATGAACACAAATTTAACCAATATAACAAAAAATTATATAAAAAAAACCTAACAGCGGTGCCTCTGCCAGTACACCAAACATCTCAAAGCTGTGTTCAGTCCAATTAAAGCTTGGAAAGAGGCTGTTTAGTGCAGCATGGCCCTGGACTCACGCTGAGCGCGTGGCTGCGCAGGTGCTCCTGGCGCGTGAAGCGTTTCCCGCAGGTGTCGCAGGGGTACGGCCTCTCCCCGGTGTGAGAGCGGATGTGGCGCTTGAGGATCCCCTTCTGCTTGGCCGTGTAAGGGCAGAACGGGCACTTGTGCAGCTTGATGGGCACCACCAGCACGTCACCTTGGGGATAAAAACACACTGGGTTAGCTCAGGCACCGTCTGAGCCGCTGCTCACGATGCTCGTCCTGCTCGTTTTCCTCCTCTTCCCCGTGCTTGGCTCACCTGGGATTTCCTCAGCTTGTGGCACTGCAGGATTCATCCAGCTGCCCTGGAAAATCAGCCTGAGTGCTGCTCACGACAGCAAAATGTTAATTTTATTTTAGGGAGCGTTTTAATTAAGTATCAAAAAATCTGCTTTTAGTGAAGTGGGGTCTCTGCTCCATCTCAGCCATTTCCTTTTTTTATTATTATACCATTAGCATTAAACAGCACCAGAAATGAAAACCTTTAACACAATCTGCAGGCAGGAACAGCACAGTTTGTCCATGTGTTTTCAAATTTAGATATGAAAGTATGACTCCTTGTTCCTACTGCTTTCCTGTTGGGAATAATGAGATGAAAGACTCCAATATATTTCCTGACAATATTTGACTGCTCCTAAAACCAAACCACAATGAATACACAATTTATGGAGTCAGGTGCAAAAACAGAATTAAACTTGAAGATCCCATTTTACAGAAATGTGGGCATTGCCAACTTTTCCAGCACCAGCCCAGCTTCCCTTCCAGCAGAAAGGTGGAGATGTGATGCCAAAGGATTAATTTTCCCTGTTCCAGGCCCTGATTCAGGGAAATGCTTTGTGTGTCAAGCAGGTGAGGCTGCAGAGCATTCTTTATATTAAGGTTTATCCAACCCACTATCAAAAAAGGTGTGTCTGGTGTTAATGATGTGAGTGAGAGTCGGCTCACCCCATTTTGGAGCTTCCCAAGGGATTGCAAATCCCTGCTGGGCATTTAGAGCTTTATTAAAACCCCAACCAACCCAGTTCTTAGTCCTGAATTGCTTCCAGTGCTCTACAGGCACCTGTGTCCCCTCCTTCTGCTATGAAGGATGACTGGAACAGAGGTGGACCCTTGAAAAGAAGTGACATTTATCTCTTCACCTGAGTGCACCATTCTTTTATCAAGACTTTATATTTTCTCATTTCTGGTGCCTTGTGAAGAAGCTGAGGCAGCAGCACCACTAAAAACTGAGAAACTCCCACTCTCCTCACTGCTACAAAGTCCTGCTTTAGCACAGAAACAGAAGGAAAATTTGGTTTCTTTTCCCTCACTCCTACTCAAAACCCATCTCCCACTAACATTTCTGACACACTGTCAGGACTCCTGATGTTCCCTATCAAACTCTGGAAGCATTTCCCTTTTAATGACTCATGAACAGCCTGGAGATGTTGAGAGAGGGGGAAAAAAAAAGGAGTAAAATTTGTGTGTTGGATGTTCTTGCCTTGCCACATGTCAAAAAGCAGCAGCGTGAGTGGTGACAGCCCTGCTGTGAGAGTAAACCTGGATTTGTGATTTTATCAGTGCCCTGTTTGATAGCAGCGAGAGGATCTGTCACTTTTATTTGCTCTAAGGTCACACAGGCAGCTTGAGCTGGAGATGACAGGAAAATAAACTCGCTGTCTACAGTCAGTGCCAGCCCTGTGGCACTCACGGTTTGTGAGAGCCACCTCCTGTCCTCAAAAAGCTGTTTGGACAAGGCACTTATGAAAAACCAGATAAAATGCCCAAATCTTTAATTATCCACATCAGGAGAAATGCACACTGGCACGATTTTCTTCTTCTCCAGGTGCCTGACAATGCTGCCAGGAAATATTCCTGAGATATTCCAACTGTGCCAGGCTAGGGGCAGCTGAAAAGTGAAAAAAAGCCTCATCTTTATGCTAAACCACGGCATTGAAAGCTTTCAGTGCTCCTAAAGGACTCGTAGGAATCCCTCAGTGTTGGATAAAACTGATTCCTGCCCTCTGAAATTGCAAGCAGGAGCAAACAGAGCAGCTCTGGCAGGAGCTGTGATGGGATGAGCTCCTCCAGCTGCACCAGGTCCTGCAGCAGATCCCTCCTGTGGCAACTCAGCTCCTGTTGGATTGCTCTTTGTGACCATCAGGAGTGAAAAATTCTTTTAAAAAACGGATCTGCCATTCAGTGAGGTCCCAGTGAGTTTGTTTATTAAAAAAGAATCACCCCCAGCGCAGTCTGGGGCTGTCAGGAATACTCACCTGCCACAGCTGCACCGAACAAACGAGTACAGCTGCTTTAAAAGTGCACAACAAGAGTTTATTTCACCGTGCCAAAATATTCTTGAACAAGGAGTAACAAAAAAAAAGCTGCCCAACAAAGCTGTTCCCTCCTCCACTTCACAGCCTGCACACCCCCCCGAGTCCTCTCACCTGTGTCCTCACCATACCAGTCGCTGTGAATGTCCATCATGGAGCTCACGGCTACTCCTGCATCCTCAGCCCTACCCTCAAATCCCCGGACAAAGTGATGCACCACGTCCTCCTTCCTCGGGGCCGAGCTGTTGCGCAGCAGAGCCTCCAGGAACTGCTTCATGTGGTAATTATTGCACAGCTCCACGGGCTGCCCCTCTTCCATCTGCTCCAGCGATATCGGCGTGGGATACTGCGGCAGCCGCTCGCCCACCTCCACCTCCACCTCGTCGGGGTCGAATTCCACCTTGGGTTGCACCCCTTGGGGCAGCGAGGAGCCATCGGGGGAGTCGCTGCTCAGAGGGTCCCTGGCCACCAGCTCCAGGGGGTGGCAGCTGCTGCAGTCCCCGCAGGGAGGGTCCTGCTGGCACCCCGGGATCCTCTCCTTCTCCTGCAGGGAGGACACGGAGGCAGAGCTCTTGGAGCCCAGGGAGGTGCCCTCCCTGGCTGAGCTGCCGCTGTCAGCCTGGTAAAAAGCCGCTTCCCTCTCGATTTTCCTGCAGATGTCCAAGGAGGACCTGATGTAGGTTTTGCAGAAGTTGACCACGTCGGTCATCTGCAGGTAGCTGGCGGCGGACATCACCTCGATCACGTTCTCCCCGCACAGATCCAGCTTCCCGGAGTAGAGGAAATCCAGGATGATGGAGAAAGCCTCGGAGGTGACGATGTCCAGCGAGGCCGTGCTGTGCCGCCCGCTGTCCTGGATGTAGTGGATGAGCAGCGCTCGGAAGTAGCCGCTGTTGGCGAACAGGATGTTCTTGTGGGCTTTGAAGATCCTGCCCTCCACGATGATGCTGCAGTCGCAGAAGAAATCCCGCTTGCGCTGCTCGTTCAGCTCCCCCAGCAGCTTGGTGTAGTAGGACTGCACCTCCATGGCTGTGCCGGGAACAGAGAGAGCCGTCAGCACCGGTACACCGGGTATACCGGCCACACCGGGCACAGCAGCACACCGGGCACACCGGTACCGCGGGCACACCGGGCATCCCGGCACCGCCACCCCCTCCCGGCACCGCGGGCACACCGGGTACACCGGCACCGCCACCCCCTCCCGGCACCGCGGGCACACCGGCACACCGGGTACACCGGCACCGCCACCCCCGCCCGGCGCTGCGGGGACACCGGCGGTACCGAGACAGGAGGAGCCGCGCCCCGGAGCCACCGCCAAGGATCGTCCTACCCAGCCCCGGGGGTCCGTCCCGCCCGGTACCGGGGGTCCCACACCCCTCCAAGGACCGTCCCGCCCGGTACCGGGAGTCTCGCATCCCTCCAAGGACCATCCTGCCCGGTACAGCATCCCCGGGAATGCCAAGGACCGCCCTGCCCGGTCCCGGTATCCCTTCCGCTCCAAGGACCATCCTGCCCGCCACCCACCGGGTGTTCCTGAGCACCAAGAACCGTCCTTCCCAGCACCAGCATCCCCGGGAACGCCAAGGACCGCCCTGCCCGGTCCCGGGATGCCTCGCCACGCCAAGGACCGACCTGCCCGGTACTGGGACCCCGCCCTGCGCGGTACTGGGATCCCGCCCTGCCCGGTCGCGCGGTGCCCCGGAACGTGTCGCCGCCCACCCTGAGGATCGCTCGGTGCCCATCGCTCACCTCCGCCCGGCCCCACTCCCGGCCCCGCTCCCGGTCCCGCCCGGCCGCCGTACCCGGGCCGCGCCCCCGGGGCGGGGACAGGAAGTGACGTCAGAGAGGCTCCGGGGCGGGGCCCGCGGGGTGAGGGGTCGGTAAATATTGGTGACGTCACACCGCCAAGATGGCGGAGGGGTGAGAGGGGCACGGCCGGGGGGCGGTGGGACCGAGACCGGGACCGGGATCGCAGTGGGGATGGGCGGCGGCGAGGGGGGGACCGGGGCGGGGCTGGGGCTTGGGGGACGGAATCTGGGGTCAGGGTCTGGATCTGGGTTTGGAGTCGGGATCTGGAGTCCGGCTCTGAAGCTGCGGTTTGGATCTGGGATCTGGGGTCTGTGTGTGGGATCGGGATCTGGGATCTGGGGTCTGGATCTGGGATCGGGGTCGGGATCTGGGGTCTGGATCTGGGATCGGGGTCGGGATCTGGGATCTGGGGTCTGTGTGTGGGATCGGGATCAGGGGTCTGGGGTCTGTGTGTGGGATCGGGGTCTGGGGTCTGGGGTCTGTGTGTGGGATCGGGATCAGGGGTCTGGGGTCTGTGTGTGGGATCGGGATCTGGGGTCTGGATCTGGGATCGGGATCTGGGATCTGGGGTCTGTGTGTGGGATCGGGATCAGGGGTCTGGGGTCTGGATCTGGGATCGGGATCTGGGGTCTGGATCTGGGATCGGGGTCGGGATCTGGGGTCTGGGATCGGGGTCGGGATCTGGGATCTGGATCTCGGTCTGGGTCTGGGGTCTGTGTATGGGATCGGGGTCCGGATCTGGGTCTGGATCTGGGATCTGGGATTAGGATCGGGGTCGGGATCTGGGTCTGGGATCGAGATCTGGGATCAGAATCTCGGGTTTGAATCTGCAGTCTAGCTCTGGCTCTGGGTTTGGGATCTGAGGTCGGGATGTGGGATCTGGGATGTGGCAGCTCGGTCTGGGATCCTGGTTTGGGGTTGGGATGTGGGATCTGGGTGTGGGTGTGGGCTCCGTGCTCGTGTGGCTGTGTCGTGACGCCGTGTCCTGTCCCCGCAGGGAGGACGGGGGCTGGTGGCGGAGCTGGCTCCAGCAGAGCTACCAGGCCGTCAAGGAGAAGGTGGGAACCGCCGGGATGGGCCGGGAGCGGGCGGGCGGGACCTGCGGGGCGGCCCCGGGAGCCCAGCGAGGCTGTGGGGCTGCAGCACAGCCCGGGAGGGTCTCCCCAAACTGGGATGGATTTTCTGGGGATCTTCTGGCTGTGCGAACACTGGGTCATGTTGGGCTGTGTCATGTGAAAATTACCCCTTGAGCAGAGAGGGTTGTGCTTCCAGCGTCGCTTTGTGGTGTGTAATTTCCTGCTTGTGTTAATTATACACAAAACTTAAACCCAGGCTTTTCCCAACCTGTGTTTTTTCTAGTTTTGGGTTAAAAACCTCCTGGAATGTGTTTTGGGCATAGCAGATGCAGTTGTTATTCAGGTTATTCTGGTGTTACGCGTTGCCCAGGCTGGGCTGAGGGCTCAGTTGGGCTAAACTCTCCCACTTGAGATTTTGTAACGTGCTGGGAGCGATCATGGCTTTGTTGGGGATCCAAAAGTCTGGAGAATGCATCTGCTGTCTCCTTGCAGTCCACAGAGGCTCTGGAATTCATGAAGCGGGACCTGGCTGAGTTCACCCAGGTGGTGCAGCACGACACCGCCTGCACCATTGCCGCCACCGCCAGCGTGGTCAAGGACAAGCTGGCAGTGAGTAGGGGCTGGGAGAGCTTAAACATCATCCAGTGCCACCCTGCCATGGGTAGGGACAGCTTCCACCATCCCAGGATGCTCCAAGCCCTGTCCAACCCGGCCTGGGATAATTCCAGGGATGGAACAACCACAGCTTCTCTGGGAATTCCATCCCACCACCCTCACAGAGAAGAATTCCTTCCCAATATCCCGTCTAACCCCACCTTCCTTCAGCTTGAGGCCATTCCCCCTTGTCCTGTGACTCTGTGCACTTGTGGGTGAGCACAGAAGGTCCCTGTGGTTCCCTCTGCACTGTGCTGAGCAGAGGTGACGCTGGCAGTGTCACTGTAGGGTGACACAGCTCTCCACACGAGCTGTGAGCCTCGGCCCTGCACAGCTGCCGCTGGGACAGTCCCAAACCAGGCAACCCCAAACCTGGCTGTGTCCTTCCCACAAGGCCTCAGTTGTCCTCGGGGCAGGTGCCTCCCACCAAATCCTTCCAGCCCAGCCTCCTCCACAGCACTTTCCTGAAGGGAGAGATCCTGCTTTCTTAAGGATCCTAGCCAGAAATTCTGGGATGTTACTGACACTGTACTGCCTCTTCCCTCGAAGAGGGCGGAAGGCTCCTCAGGTGCCACTGAGAAGGTGAGGAAGGGGCTGTCTGACTTCCTGGGGGTCATCTCGGATACCTTTGCTCCCTCACCGGACAAGACCATTGACTGTGACGTTATCACACTGATGGCAACACCCTCAGGTACCACCGAGCCCTACGACAGTGCCAAGGTGATTGTCTCATTCTGGGGTGTGGCATCTGAGCCCTGTCCCCCAGCTCTGCTGCTGGCCCTCCCCTGACAGCTGTCCCCGTGTGTCTCCTCCAGGCTCGTCTCTACAGCCTCCAGTCCGACCCAGCCACCTACTGCAACGAGCCTGATGGTATGGGAGGGTGCAGGGGGGTGCAGGGGGCTGTCCCTAGAGGGTCTGGGGGCCAGCTGGAATTCCCTGAAGCCTTTGGCCACCAGTACTTGGCCGTAGTTGGGATCAGCTATAAAGAGCAGATCCGGCTCTTAACCTCAAGGATCAGCTTAGGCTGAATTTACTGGCCTGGTTTAAATAGGTGCCTTGGACTGGTGGAGGGGTTCTGAGCCCTGTCTCTCTCTCCTCCTTTGCCCTAGCATCTCTCCAATGAAACTTCCCCAAACTCTGGCTTGTGCCAAGGATTGTTATCCCTGTGCTTGTCCCAAACAGGCCCCGCTGAGCTGCTCGAGGCCTGGCTCTCTCAGTTCAGCCTGGAGGAGAAGAAAGGGGAGATTGCAGAGCTGCTGGCAACCAGCCCTTCCATCCGGGCACTCTACACCAAAATGGTGAGGCCCTGCCTGGGGAATTCCTGACTTGGGGATCGCTGCAGGAAAGCCCTGAGCTGTTTGTCCCCTGCAGCTGGAATGGAAACAGCTGTGGTTGTGTGGTAAACTATGGAAAAATGGTTGGAATAAAATAGGAGCTGCAGGCTTTGGGAGGAGAGAGGGGCACAGCAGCAGCTGCAGCTCTGTCTCTGAGGGGCTCATCCCTTTCCCTGATCTCTTTCCCAGGTTCCTGTGGCTGTTTCCCACTTGGAGTTCTGGCAGCGCTACTTCTACAAATTGCATCGCCTGGAGCAGGTGGGCCAGGCTGGGGGGCTCACTGGGGGTGCTTTTCCTGGGAAAACAGGGATCTGGGCTGACTCCTTGGAATCAGTGATGCCAAAATGCCTGGGGGAAGAAAGGGACTGGGGATGTGAGTGGCTGCTGGTGTTGAATTCCCTGCAGGATGAAGCCCGGAGGGAGGCTCTGAAGCAGCGAGCGGAGCAGAGCATGCACCAGGAGGAGCCAGGCTGGGAGGAGGATGAAGGTGAGATAGGTTTTGGGGCTCTGGGAGGTTTGTAGAGAATTTGTCCTGGGGTGATGGCTCCTCCTCAATCCCACAAATGCCAATGGGCAGTGAAGGGGCAGCTCTGATCTCTGCCCTGTGACCAGTGATGGGATCTGAGGGAATGTCTGGAGCTGTCTCAGGGTGGTTTAGGTTGGATATCAGGAAAATGCTCTTCCCCCTGAGGGTTCTGGGGCACTCCAGGGCATGGGCACAGCCCCAAAGCTGCCAGAGCTCCAGGACAGTGCTTTCAGGGATGCACAGGGTGGGATTGTTGGGATGCCTGTGCAGGGCCAGGGGTTGGACTGGATGATCCCTGTGGACTCCTCCCAGCTCAGGACATCCTGTGATTCTGTGAAATCCAGCTCCCAGCCCAGCTGCTGCTGCACTTGCTGAAACATCTCTCACTTCTCTTCTGCCTCCCTACAGAGGAGTTCTTGGGGATGTCCCCCCTGCCTTGTGCAAACATCACATTTCCAGGAGCAGCACAGAAAGAACCCGCCCCAGCAGCCCCGGAGGGAAACCACCCCGCTGCTCCCAAGGGCCCCTCCGGGGAGAGCTGGGCTGTGCTGCCCCCAGAGCTGGTCCCAGTGGAGCAGAGCCCCTCGGAGAGCAGCGAGAGCGTGTCCCTTGTGACTCAGATTGCAAACCCTGCCTCTGTGCCTGCCACCCAGCTACAGACTGCAGCTGCACCCACGGGCACCGGGGACCTCTCCCAGAGGCTGGTGGAGGCCACCTTGGAAGAGCAGAGCTCCCTGGCAAAGCCCTCAGAAGCTGCTCATCCTTCTGCACCTGCCGAGGAATCAGCAGCATCCTCGGAGCCGGCAGCAGGAACAGAGCTCAGAGAGCTGGAGAGCAAAGGCAGGACAGAGACTCTGAGAGAGGAAGGGCCCACAGACCTGCGAGTCTTCGAGCTCAACTCAGATAGTGGCAAATCCACCCCCTCCAACAATGGCAAGAAAGGTTTGTGTGGGGCCTGGGAACTCACTGGGAGGGGCAGCTCTTGGGGAAAGGGCTCTGGGTTTGTGGTGGTGAGGGAGAGGAAAGACATCAAAGGTCTGCTGGCTGAGCAAACCAGACTTTTGTTCCCTGGATGCCAGGAAAGGCTGTGTTATGTGGAGGGAATGTGGGGATTCCTTCCCCTCTACCTGTCATCCCCAGAAGTGTCCCTGCTGGGACAATGACAGTCCCCATATCTAAATCCCTCCCGTCCTTCCATATCTGCTGCATTTTCTGTGTGACTGGAACTTGACACATTCTAGTTCTCCCAGGCCAGAGGAGAAAATGTTTCAGCACCCACCTCTCCCTCTTGTTCTGCACCAGTCCTGGCTGTGAGGGACACAGGCTCAGTCCATCCCATCTCTGTCAGGGAGCTGTTCCTAGGAATGTGGAGGCTTTCCCTCCTCAGGCACGCTGTGGTAGCTGTGAGCCTTGGGAATTCCAGGGCTTTGGGGACAGCTCTGGTGGCTCAGTGGGGATGTTTGTGCTTCCAGGCTCCAGCACAGATATCAGCGAGGACTGGGAAAAGGACTTTGATCTGGACATGACGGAAGAGGAGGTGCAGCTGGCGCTCTCGAAGGTGGAAATGTCTGGGGAGGTGAGTCAGGGGAAGCACAACTGCCCCCCAAAATCATCACCAGCCCCGCAGGGTGCTGCTGCATCAGCAGAGTGGGGCTGGTGGGATGAGTGTGCAGGCTTCCCAAGGGGAGCAGAGCAGGCAGATCCCTCTTGGGAAGGTGTGGGAGTGTGAGGATACATCAGGCTTTGTGCTGGCTCCGGTGCCCTGGACAGGAGGAGCTGTTGAGTTACAGAAACAAGCTCGGAAATAGTTCAGAAATTAATTTCCTTTTGTTTGCAGCTGGAAGATGAAGAGTGGGAAGACTGGGAATAAAGCAGCTGCTTCCAGTGTGTGTCACAGGCTCATTTCCACCATCGAATGTGAATTCAATCACGGACCGGCTGTTCCTTTGTGTGTGACTGTGCTGGGGGTTGCAGTTCCAGGCTGGAGGAGTTAGATTCCTGCTAAAACCTCTGGGCAGCAAGTGACCCCTTCAGATCCAGGAGGAGGAAGCAGGAGGTCACTGGCACACAGGAGCCCGACTTCTGCAGAGGTCCTAGAGACTGGCCAAGCCAAAACTGCCCCTGATGTGTCAGGAAGAAGCAGAGTGAGGGGTCCCTGGGGCCAGCTGGGCACTCAGAGCCCTGCCAGGTGTGTTGGGTGCTGCCAGGCTGCCAGCTGGCTCCTTCCTTGCTTGTGTGTGCACGTGTAACCTACAGCTGAGAGGCTCCTGGATGTGGCTGTGCCTGCTCCGCTCGCTGCTCCGCAATTCCCACCCAGAAAGCAACACCCAGGGAGGGCCTGAGGTCTGGAGGTGCTGCAGAAAAAGGCACTTGGCTCATGGCTTTGACCCTAGAAGGAGCCAACCCCTGCCAAACCCTGAGTTTCTGCCTGGCTTTTTGTCTTGGAAGCTTTTTCTCAAGGAAACTCCCGTTTCCAGCAGTTCCTCGAAGAGCCACGGCCTGCTGCTCCCCCCTTTGCAGCTGCACCACCTTCCTGCACTGGGTTTTGTGTCTTTCTAGTTAAATTCTCCAAGCAAAATCCTCGTGGCTTGCTCTTACTCGAGCCCTGCTGGGCTGGCAGTGGTTTGGGTCACCTGGGAGCAGAAGAACAGAACTCCTCATGTTGGTGCCTAGTTCTGCCTTTGCAAAGGCCCAGCCTGACCCACTGACCACTTCAACCTCTGCTTGACCAGCCTGGGGAGGGAGAGGCTCCCAAATCCAGGTGGTCCCTGCTGGCTGAGGCTGTGTGTCCCCATCTGACCCTGTCCCACCCGTGCCAGGCCCTGCAGCCACCACGAGCTTTGCTGTGCTCGCTTGGGTTCCTTCAGTTCAGTCCCCGAGACTGCTTGCAACACTTGCTTCAGCCCCACAGCCTCTTTTTGGGGCAGTTTCCTTGTCACAGCAGGAGATGCTGCTGATGCTCAGTTACCCCAAGGGGACAGTGCCCTTGCTGCTCTCCCTGGCCTTTGGGGTGGTGGGGTGACACTTTCTGCCTTTGTCCTGCCCCTTCCAGGGCTGCTCCACTGGGGGTGGGGGTTTCCTGCTGGGTTTGGACAGCATTGAACGAGGCGCACTTGGCAAGAGTTGGGGTTTTGGGGTTGGGTTTTCCTCCTTTGGGGTGACTCCTGGTGGGAGCATCCCTGTCCTGACAAAGCCCTGGGGACAGCTCTGCTCCTGCCTGGGGAGTGGTGGGTCCAGCAGAGCCTCACCTTGTCCTGGCTCAGATTATGGTGGGCAGGGGACAGAGGACACCAGTGGGGACCTGGGGCTGGTGTGAGTCCCAGCTGATCCTACAGCAGAGCTCGAGGGTGCAGCACCTGTGTCACTTTCTTTTCTTCTTTAGTTGAATTAACCATTGGGTTGGTTGTGCAATATTCTCTGTTCTTGAACTATTCCGCATCTCCCTGAGCCTTTTCTAGCTGGGGTGACAAACCAGGAACAATTCTAACAGCTGGTAGTTTTGTAACAATGACTTTCTCCAAACCTTTTACAGACTTGCAGTTAACAGCAATTAAAGGAGTTCTCAGAGTCTCTGCCTGTCCCCGGTGTTCTCATTTCCTGTAGGGTGAGGATGACACAATTTTTCTTTCATCTCCCTCAGGAGAGGGAAAGGAGCCCCCACTGCCCCAGGCTCCTCAAACTCTGTCCCCCGCTTTTCAGGGCTCTGAGTGACCCCACAAACCCACCCAGTGTGACTCAGAGCTTGTTTCTGCCTGGCACATCACCCGTGAGCCTGGCTGGGTGGGAAGCACCATCCATTGGGATATTCCCACATTCCATGACACCACGGGGCTGCTGGCACTGGAGGGATTTTGTCCCAAGGATCCCTAAGGGATGCTGCTTGTGAGGAATGCTGGGCTCCACCAGCTCTTCCCCTTCTTGCAGCCAAGGGAAGGGGACACGAATGAGGGACATGAATGGCAGGACAGGGGACAGAACCCAAGTGATGGGACACAAGTGACAGGACATGAGTGACAGGTGACAGGACACGAGTGACAGGACAAGTGACAGGACAGGTGACAGGACACGAGGGGCAGGACACGAGTGACAGGACGAGTGACAGGACACGAGTGACAGGACAAGTGACAGGACAAGTGACAGGACAGGTGACAGGACACGAGTGACAGGACACGAGTGACAGGACACGAGTGACAGGACGAGTGACAGGACACGAGTGACAGGACACGAGTGACAGGACAAGTGACAGGACAGGTGACAGGACAAGTGACAGGACACGAGTGACAGGACACGAGTGACAGGACAAGTGACAGGACAGGTGACAGGACAAGTGACAGGACACGAGTGACAGGACACGAGTGACAGGACAAGTGACAGGACAGGTGACAGGACAGGACCGCCGGGGTAGTTCCGCCCCCGATCGCTGGGGGCGCCCGAGGCCCGCGGCCGCGCCCCGCCGCTCTCCGCGCGCACAACTTTGGCCCCGCGCGGCCGCCGTCCGGCCCGCGCCCCGCCCGGTGCCGCCATATTTTGGCCGCCGCCACCACCACCGGAGCCGCTGCCGCAGCCGCCGCGATGGGTGAGGGCCCTGAGGGGCGGGCGCGGCCCGAGGAGCACCGGGCACGGCCGAGGGGATGGGGTGGAGCCGGAGGAGGCGCTCCGAGGCTGGGCACGGCGCACAGCCCGTCCGCCCTGCGTTGCCGCCGCCCTCGCCTCTCACCGGCGTCCCGGGCGCTCCCGGGGCTGAGGGCGGCGGGCCCGGCGCGGCCGCTGAGTCATCCCGGGGCCGCTCCCGGCGGCTGTGGGGGCGCGGGGGCCTTCAGGGGGCTCTCGCTGAGGGCGGCCCGGGGGTTGTGACCGCTTCGGGCAGCGCCAACAGCGACTTTGGGGGGCTGCGGGGCGGGGCGGGGGTTAATGGTGAAATAGCGGAGATTTGGGGGTGTCAGTGCTGCAAAACCCCGGGCTTGGTTCGGGAGAGCTCCGAGAGTCCAGTTTGGGGCTGTCAGCGCTGTAACTTGGGGCTATTTGGGGCTGTTCCTGCTGCTGTTGAAGCCTCACCGGGCTGACCCCGGCTGTCAGATCGCTGCTCCGTTTCCATTCTGACCTCTCAAGTGAGAATCCAGCAAACCTCTTCGCAGGTCTGATAACCTTTCGGATTGGGAAATCTGAGGCTTTGGTTGTTGTGACTTTGATTAAAGCAAAGCTTGAGCCCTCAGTGTCGCTGTGCACGTGCTGTCCCTGTGTCACCGCGGGTGACAGGACACTGATGGGAAGGAGTGTCACCTCTTGCAGGCAGGTCTCTGTCCCCTGCAAATAAATCCCGGCCCAGTGTTACCCCTTCAAAAAGTGTTTTAATTTCAGAAGCTTTTTGTTTGGATGTGCCTGATGTGGGAGGTCCCAGATCGGGGAGGAGAGGTGGCCTTTCTTTTTTATTTCTTTTTTCTTTTCAAAGGATTCCTGTAGGAAGACAGGCTTTGGAAGGATGAAATAGAAAAGCCAAGGCTGTAGCAGCTGTGTTTTCCTTCAAATTGACTGAGGATCTTGTGGAAATAAGGATTTAAATGTTTCCACTTTTCACCTGCAATATTTTCTTTTAGCCAGAGCTGTTTCAGAAGCTTAATGGATTTAAAGTGGCAAATTTAGGTTGGATATTGGGAAGAAATTCTTCCCTGTGACTGGCCCAACCCTGGAATTATCCCAGGCCAGGTTGGACAGGGCTTGGAGCAACCTGGGACAGGGGAAGATTTCGCTCCTATGGCAGGGGTGGCACTGGATGAGCTTTCAGCTCCTTCCAAACCAGGGATTCGGTGAAGCTTCAGAAATGCCCTGTGAGGTGGGATCTTGCTTGCTGGGATCTCATCAGGAACTTTTCTGCTGCCTCCAAATCCTCCTGTGGTGTTCCAGGAGAAGTCACTGACCACATCTGTGTGTGGCTGCTGCACCTCCCAGCCCTGAGCAGCTTTGAAATATTAATTTATGGCTTGAGATGTAAAACCTGGGCTGGCAGCTCCGAGGAGAAAAATGTCCTGGGGCCTGGCAGGAATGTCTGGAGACTCTTGGAGAAGTTTTATGTGAAGCTGAGAATTTTGTGCACAGAAGCTTCTCCTTCTTCCCACCACTGTAAGAGTTTAATATCCCCCGTGTTTGAATTATTTTGAAACAAGCTAAGGCTGCTTTTTTCTTTCTTTTTAAGTTAATGATACTGTTGGAAATTATCATTAGTTTGTTCCTTATTTGCCATGCAAATGACATCTTGGTTTAACCCATGGAGCAGTATTAATGCTCAATTCTTAATAAAACCCCCGTGGCTGATGAATTTAACAGTTAATTGGCTGTTTTGGGCTTTGTTTGCTTTAGTTCAGGAGAGCAAACATGAACTTTGTCAAGGGGGAGACTTTCATCATTAAAATCCTGCAAGAGGGAAATCCTGATTCCTTCAGGCTTTCAGTTCTGGGGCTGGGGAGGTCCAGATAAATCTGCTTAGCAAATCACACAGTCCTGTTTGTTTCTGAGGCAAAGCACACGTTGGAAGGGTTGGATTTATTTGGAATTTTATATCCCTCTGTAATTATCTCTGAGTGTTTCTGGTTGGTTTTAATCCCTAACTTTCCTGGGTCGAGTCTGAGTGGATTCAGTTAAAGTTTTTTCCTGTTTTAGGGACTGTTCCGAGTGACTCTCAGCTGACACTTGTGCTTGATCAGTCCATTTTTAAAGGAAATCTGAATGTTCAGAATGGATAAACCAGAAGAGAACTTAAAGCCCTCAAATTTTGGGATGAAAAAAATCAAATCAGGAGGAGGAAGCATTGAGAACTGGATTGAGGAGTTGCTGGGTTGTTTTTCCATCAGGGCAGGGACATTCCTAAAGGCTTCCTAATCTTCTCTTGACCCTCGGGAACGAGAAGCAAATGCTGTCTTGAGAGTGAATTTCCCCCAAAGAGAATTTCTGCCTCTCCCTTCCCCCTCCCAGCACTGCACATTCCAGTGGTGATATCACATCCCTGGCTGCCGGGAGCTGAACGAGCCAAAATAACTGCGGGGCTCAGGGATTTACCAGCACAGCGTGTCCCAGAGCCCAGGGACGGGGCCAGGCTGCTCCAAGACAGCTCTGGAAGAGCCTCTGCGGGACTTTGGTGGTGCCAAACACTCCAATAACCCCTGTGAGAACAAACCAGCCCTGCCGTAGTGTCAGCACAGCAGAATTCCCCTGCTTTTCCAGGGTTTAAATGCAAAATTCCAGGGTTGGGGTTGGGGTTATGTGACAGGATTTTTTTGGGTAGTTGTTCTCCTGTTCAGCTTTGTTTGCTCTGTCTTCTGAGCAAACAAAGTGAATTTTTTCCTTTTATTTTATTCTATTAATTCACTGCTAAACTAGTGGTGACAGTAAAAAAAATGTGGTTTTGACTGATTTCTGATAGCAGTTCAGAGCTGTCCTTTTGCACATTTTATGTGTTTATTAATTTGATTTCTATTTAAGTAGTACAGATGATTTAGCCTTCTTTTTCTAGGGTTTCAATCCACTTAATAAAGTTGTTCTGGACACATTTTTTTTTCTTAGGAAAATCCTCTGGAGATGTTAATTAAGTTAGGAAGAGATGGGAGGATCCTCTGGGATTTCAGGGAAGTGGAGAAATATGAGGAATGAGGTTTGCCCCATGAACTCCAGCAGTTCATTTAATTTATTTTGTTGCAGTATGACTAATTTAGAGGAGTTTAAATTATAAATCACCAACTTCATCCCATCCCAGGGAAAACTTGGATGGAAAGGGCCTTTGGAGGTCACCTAAGAGCTGGGAATGTCCCCAGCAGGCACTAATTGACAGATTAGTGCTGATGAAGTTCCTCAAGTGTATTTATTTATACTTGCATAATTCCCCAACCCTTCCCCACTGCAAAGAGCAGCTGTCAGCCCTCCTGGCCGGGCTGTGTGTTCCCAGCCACCTTTGGAAGATTCCCTGTGGAATATTCCCTGTGGGTAAGGGCGTTTTGGCTTCAAAAGAGCCGTGTCAGGTCTCGCAGCGCAGGCTCAGCTCTCCCTGACTCAGCAGCACAAGTCCTGCAGTGACTCAGCTCCCAGGGTTTAATCAGCAGCTGAATAAAATGTTGGAAGCAAAAGCTTCTTGCAGAAAATCGGGAAGAGGCAGGGTTGAATTCCTGATCCAGGAACATCCAGAAGCTGTTAAAGTAACAACTGTGGAATTAGAGTTTCCTGCCATAGCTTGTAGTGGCTTTACAGGGATTTGAGTGCCCTGCTGAGCCTTCAAAATCAAACTTTAACCCCGTTTTTCCTTTCTTTTGAGTGGTAAATACCTTCTCATCCTCCAATTTATGAGTGTGGCAGCTTGGATTCGTAACTTCGTGACAGCTGGAGGATTTTTTTTTCCCTTCAGTGAAGCCAAGAGGGTCCAAATTTCTTCCAGCTCCTGAGGGGGTTTTCTTTGCACAGGAAATTGGGAAGGTGTTGTTCAGTTCAGTTTCATCCTTAAGTTTGAAATGCAAATACTGATTTTTTTTTTTAATTATTATTTTTTTCCTGGAGCCATGAATGAAGTTTGCTAATCCAGGGAGATACAAAAGGCACAACTTGGGGAACTGTGGGATTCCTAAAGCAGAAGGGATGTTTTGTCCAAGCTGGATCAGAACTTTTTAAAATGGAATGAATCTTGCAAGATTTGTTGTTTTCTTGAGTGAACTTTGAGGATTTTAGTTCAGTGTCCACTGGACCTTCTGTAAAAGGAAAAGTTTCCAGAGTAAAATGAAAATCTGTGGCTGGAGTCTCTTCCCTGCATCAATTGCTTAGGAGCAGAGGATTCCTTCCCCATTCCTGACAGCCCAGGTGCTCCCAGATCCTGATTAATGGCTTTGGGGATATTCCCACCGATTGGAATTTAGAGTTAACAAAAATGAGCTGGATGTTTGGTACTGAAACATTCCAAACACAGAGTTTGTCCTGCTGTGTTTAATTCCTGAGTCAGGAGCTCACTGGGAGGTCCCAATCCTGCGTTTCTCACACCCATTGCCATGGAAATGGGGTGGAATGTCCCAAATCAGCATTCTCCTGCCATTAAAGCATTGCCAGAGATGATGGGCTGGGAAAAAACCAATGGAAACCATCTGCAGGGATAAACTGTGGGAGAAAAACCAGGGAATTTTGTGACAACCAACCCTGAAGAGTTATCCTTGGGATTTCCCTGCAGGATCACAGTTCTTGATGCTCTGGGATAAAAAAAACCCACCAAACCTTAAAGGACAAGGTGCTGAGTGTTCCTGAGTCTGGCTCTTTCTGGCACAGCTGAGTTGGGAGGCAGCTGAACTCTCATGTGTCACTTGGCTATTTATGTGACTGCCTGGTAATCCTGTGTATCCTCACTTTTCCTTCCTCCTTTACTTCAAAACCACCTTTTAATTGGAGGCTTTGCTTTCCAAAAGGAGGATTAAAATTCTTAAATTGTTTGGAGAATTAAGCTGTCAACTCTTACTCTTCCATGTGGCTGCATGAGCCACAATAGGGTGGAAATAAAAATAAAAACATAACAGTGGTGCTTAAACGTATTTTCTGAATTAAAATCTATATCTAGGTGACACCTGGCTATTGTATGGTAAGATATAAACCACTAAAGGCTGTAGATTTTTCTCTTTTTTGGTGTCTTTTTAGCTGGTTTTGGGAAGTCATAGAACTGAAAGTATTTTGTTTCCTCTCCTGTTAAAATATTGGTTTTTTTCCCAGTTATTTTTTCTCTCTCTCCTTAGTAATGAAAAGCTGGATATTTGTATTTAGTAGATGTTTTTTCTTGGGTTGGCTGTGGACTTTTGGGTCTGACAGTTCTCCAGTTGATCTTGGAAGGGCACCAGGGTGGCTGGAGGCAGTTGATAAGTGGGACTGAAACTTTCTGTGAGCCACTGGGCTGAGGGTGCCTCAGGCTTGAAATGAGGAGCAGATAAAACTTCAAACTTCCACCTGCCCTTAGCAGCTGGGAAAAAAACCAAAAAATATTTGTTTTCTAATGAGTTCTGAAGGAGTAACTTGGTTCAGGGCGAGTTGGGTCTCAGGTTTATCCTGAGAAAGGTAGAGATGTGCAAATAATGTCAATAATGGGAGAATTTGGGGAGTTTTGCCATGCTTAAAGCAGTGGGTTCCAGCTGGAGCAGCAAGAGGTTTTATCCTTCCATACTTCAGTTACAGCTTGGCCCTGGCTGCCTTCAGCTGTGCCAGAAACTGGAGTATCCCTACCCTGGCTGGGAGGGAAACTCGGGAGGAATCAGGTTGGAATTGCTGCATTTGTCAGCTCTGAAACAGCAGCAGAAGTAGGTCAGGTCCTGAACACCTGGTGGGACACACATGGCCTGTCCCTCACCTACAGCTCTGCTCTGTTCTTGTTATAAACTCCATGCCTTCATCCTGTTGCGTTTTTGCTCTCTGGGAAAAAAAATGTCTGGGAAAAAAATGCCGTGCTGATAGCAGGGAAATAAAAATTCCTGCTAAAAACCAAAGGCACTGGGAGCAAATAAATGTGTTTCACCTGGTTATTCCATGCTTTGTGCATATGGGAAGGACACACAGAATCAGTGACAGGAACCCTGAGGCAGAATTCCTCCTGTTTTCACAGAAAACTATCGAATGAAGAGCTACAAGAACAAAGCCCTAAATCCCGAAGAAATGCGCCGGAGGAGAGAAGAGGAAGGGATTCAGCTGCGCAAACAGAAACGAGAGCAGCAGGTAGCTGTCACCCTGAGCAGGTTGTGTTCAGCCTTCCCACAGCCCACACCGTGCTGCTGCCCAACTGGAATCTTCAAGGATCTGTGCATTAAAGTTTGTTGACAGTCCTTATTTTTTAATTTCTAACTGAGATCTTGCTTTTTTTCTCTTTTTTTTTCCCTCTGGGCCCTGCTCACGTGGAGAGCTTTCCAAGCATTTTGTTCTTGGGCTACTCAGGGTTTCTTTTTTTCTTTTGTTCACAGATCCTTGATTTTAAAGGTGGTGGTGGTGGGTTTTTTTTAGATATAATTAGTGAATGAGATTATTTCCTGGAGAAACAGGTAGAGCAAGTGGAAGTATGGCCTGCATGTATTTCTTAACCCTGAGTGTATTTCTTTTTTGGAAGCACGAGGTGATTCCCAAGTGATGTGTGTGGAACTAAATATTTGCTTTATTAGCTACCGTATCCAAGCTGCTTTTTCCTGATTTTGGTCAAATTCTGCATTTGCCTGCCCCCGTGGCTCAGTGATTTGGGCATTTGCATATTTGAGGGCAAGACTTAGCAGGTTTGTGTGCCAGACTAATCCTGAGAGTGCAGAGCTGCTGTTAATGGCCACTTTTTACTCGGGTTCACTCCAGGAAGGATGTTGGTTGAGGAACAAGAATGTTGAGTTGTGGAGCCTGTTCATCCTTGCTTTCTAATAACATTCTCTGTGTTTTGGTCCCCACCAGCTCTTCAAAAGAAGGAATGTGGAGCTGATCAATGAGGATGACTCCATGTTTGACAGTCTCCTGGTGGATTCCTACGTTACTTCCACAACGTGTGGGGTAAGGTGCCTTCAGACAGATTTAATGCTTTGGTGAGGCCCTGCAGAGATCCCCAGAGAAGCTGTGGCTGCCCCACCCCTGGAGTTATCCCAGGTTGGATGGGGGTTGGAGCACCCTGGGATAGTGAAAGATGTCCCTGCCCTTGGCAGGGGGTGGAACTGGATGATCTCTAAGCTCCTTCCAACCCAAACCATCCTGGGATTGTGTGATTGCATGGAACTGCCAAACTCCAAGGTTTTTATTCCCTTACTTTCAAGAATGTTTGTGTAAGTTGGTGCGGGCAGCTGGAACAGCCACAAAGCCTTGGCTAAAACGTAAAGAGGAAATTTACTCTTGAGGGGAAAATTTATTCCTGGGAGATCCAGAGGGACATAAGTGGAGCCCTGCAAAGCTCAGCCCATGCCAGGGAATCCCTATCCTGCTGCTCACTCTGGTTTATCAAGGGTTATTCCCAGCTGCATGTTCAAAATCCTCCTCCAGTGTCCTCCCCTTTTATCCCATTCTCCCCACCAGTGTTGGAAATGTGACCTGGAAGAGTCTGTCAGGAATTCAATGCTGTGCTGGGATCCCCAGTTTTGAATCCTTGGGTTTCTGGCTGAGCCCAGATCATGGCAGGATGTCTTGTCTGTGGTGCCTGAAATAGTCTCAGTCTGCAATGAAACCATTTCTCTCTTCTCCTCTGCATCTTTTCAGGAGGGATTGATCACAGGAGAGATGGTGGAGATGCTTTTCTCAGATGACCCTGACCTACAGCTAGCAACCACTCAGAAATTCAGGAAATTACTCTCCAAAGGTAAAAATAACTCATCCCTGCCCCAGGATCCAACAGAGATCCTACCTTTATAAGGGTTTGTGCACAAAAGCTTTGCAGGTTGGGGAAAAAAAATATCCATAATCTAGAAATGTGATAATCTCTTGTATTGCTGATGATTGTCAACTGTGTGATTTGAAAATGATTCTGCCAAGCTGCCCTGCTGGGTTCAGTCCAGTTTGAGATAATTAAATTAACACTTGAGGCTTGTTACTCCCCTGCATGAGGCCTGTTCACTCCCTGACACTGCCTTGCTGTTTCAGAGCCAAATCCTCCAATAGATGAGGTGATAAACACTCAGGGAGTGGTGGAGAGATTCGTGGAATTTCTGAAAAGAAGTGAAAATTGCACATTACAGGTAAAGGAGATTCTGTTACCAATTCTTCAGGGTGTGCAGCTGTTTAACCTGTGAACCCACAGGTGCTGTCAGGGGAAAATGATATTTTGAACCCCAGAAATGCAGTGTATGTGATCTATAAAAGACAAAACTAGTCTGTAATGCTTAGGCAAAAAAAAAAAGTAAATTGCTCTGAATTAAATTATTGGAAAAATTCTGGCAAAAATCACCTAATTCAGCTGCAGCTGAAGAGATTTTGGCCTTCCTGTAGCTGATATTTCTGCTGGGAGCTGCTGGAGCCATGGGATAAACCTGCAGGAAGAAACTGTGGGAAGAAAAACCTCCATTGCTGGAGGCTTTTAAGCAGAGGCCAGGAAATGTTAGAAATGGGTTTGGCCAGTGCTGATCCTGCCTGGGGCTGAAGGAAGGCCTGGGTGGCTTCCTGAGATTCCTTCCAGCTTGGTAGTAAGTCCTGGTTTCTTTGGAGGGGTTAAAGAGACTTCCATACATGGAATTTGATCCAAGTTGGTGACTGCTTTCCTCTTTCTCCCTGCCCTCTGGCCAGAGTGGCTTAATTTCCAGAAGAACTGGATAGAAATCTGGTTTTAAACCACAAAAAGAGAAGCAAAAGCAGGGAAATTCCATTCAACTTCCCTTGAACTCGCAGCATCTTTGGGATGTTGGATGAAATACAAAAAAAATTCTATTTTGTGTGTTTCTGCACTCTGTGCCTTCACTTTTCTTGCTGGGAAATGGTTGTGGAGGGGAAATGACATTTTGGTGACATCTCTTGCTCATCCTTTGAGCAGCTATGGCTCTTTTATTGCTCAAGAAAATAAAATCCTTTGAGTATTGAGATGCTCTCTTCCTTTCTTTCACAAAACCTTTTTAGCAGAATTGTAGGCAGAATGTAATGAGAGCTATTTTGCTGAATCAGGCTGCTTTTATTATATTTTATTTTATTATATTTTATTTTATTTTATTTGTCACTCCTTTCAGTTTGAGGCTGCGTGGGCCCTGACGAACATCGCCTCGGGGACTTCCCAACAAACCAAAATAGTCATTGAGGCTGGGGCAGTTCCCATATTTATAGAGCTCTTAAACTCTGACTTTGAGGACGTTCAGGAGCAGGTAAGGATCACTCCTTGCTCTGGGATTTCAGAGTAAATTTCACGTTAAAAATGCAGTGCTTAAATTGAGTGATCCCAACTGGCTGCAGAGCACAGACTGTTGCCCGGAATTACAGGAAAATTGCTTTCTCAGCACACTGCCTGCTTCTCCCTTTTAGAAACTGGATGCTAAAACTGTTGCTGTTTCCTTTCAGGCTGTCTGGGCCTTGGGGAACATTGCTGGAGACAGCTCTGTGTGTAGAGATTATGTCCTTAACTGTGCCATTCTTCCTCCCTTATTAATGTGAGTAGCCATGAGGAGTTCTGGGATTCCCATTGTACCAGGGCAGCAGTGTTGGAGCGGGGCCCACAGATTCCCTGGCAGTGTGGGATCCCTGGGAATCAAACCTCCGGTGCAGAGGAGAGGGAATCTGTGGATGACATTCCTTCACACTGCTCTGGGGGTGAGGTGGGTGCTGCTCCTTCTGGAGTCACAGGGTGTCCCTCAGCTCCTGCTCTCTGCTTGGGCTGTGGATTTGTTGGGATTGGAGTCAGGTCTCTCACACCACCTCCCTTAGCATTGTGATAACGTGGATCTGTCAGGCCTGGGCTCTTGTTTTCCTGGCAAGAATTAATCTTCATCCCACCCTGGAGAAGTGTGGCTTTGTCCCAGATGGCTGGTTTTGCTGCTTCTGGTGTCAGCCAGGGCTCAGCCTGACTCCTCACCCCACAGGACTCACCCTGAGCTCAGACTGAGCAGTTTGTATCACTTGGTTTCTGGTGATGGCTGGGCTGAATTGGAATTGGAACTAAATGTTTTAATTCTTTTGGTTCCCTCTGCTTACACATCAAGGACAATAACCCCTGGTAATTCTCTGTTCAGGCTCCTCACCACATCCACCAGGCTGACAATGACACGAAATGCTGTCTGGGCCTTGTCCAACCTGTGCAGAGGAAAGAGTCCACCTCCTGAATTCGATAAGGTGAGAAGAAATGCCTTGTTGGCAGCCAGGTGGTGGGGAGACACCCAGTGAAGATGTTTAGGTTATTTTGGACTGTTGAACTTGAGGAGGGCACAGGGTGAGGTTTTTCCTGCTCAGGTTGATCTGGATATTTAATTTTTCCTAACTTTTTTGCTGGGACCCCTCAAATAAGGTACAGGCCCAGGCTTCCCTAGGAAGTTTCTCTCAACCATTTTCTTATGAACTCTGGAATTTTGAGTCTTCAATGATGACCAATTCTGAGACCTGGAAATGCTAAAAAAACATTTTAGCACTCACTCCTGTGAGTTGTGGTATCTTCCCTTTCCCTGTCCAGGGAACCTAACTAAAGGTCCTGCTGGCTTTTCAGGGATCTCATCCTCCTTTGGCTACACAAAAATGTTTTAAATCAGCGTGTTTTCACCTCTTTTAAGTGAAACTTCACATAGCAAAGCTGGGAAGCCTGTGGTGAGGGGTGAAATCTGAATTAAGTGCAAATATAAATCGACTTATTGAGGTGAACTTGGTCTAAATACTGAGAGTCAGAAATGGAGCAGAACTCTTACAGGAGCTCCCAAAGCTCAGTGGAATTCCTCAGTGTCATTTGAGTGCAGCAACAAAGCTCTTGAGGTGGCTTTGGGTGCTGATGAGGAGCTGCTGACTGGGAGAAGGGATCTGTGGCCATCCAGGATTTTATCTGGGCAGTCAGCACGAGCAGGAGGTGTTTTCCTGCAGGTGTGGTGGTCCTGGCCTGGTGACTAACCCTGGGTGGTGGCTGTTGTTGCAGGTGTCCCCCTGCCTGCCAGTGTTGTCCCGATTGTTGTTCAACAGTGACTCTGACCTGCTGGCAGACGCGTGCTGGGCTCTGTCCTACCTGTCCGATGGTCCCAACGAGAAGATCCAGGCTGTGGTGGACTCAGGGGTGTGCAGGAGGCTGGTGGAGCTCTTAATGTGAGTATCTGTCAGGAGACTGAGAACCCATCCAAATCCCATCAGAGCCAAACCCCCTGTGCACATGGGATCCAGGCACTTGAGCTGATCTGGAGCAGGTTCACAGCTGGAATTTGCTGGCTTGCCTTCCTGAGCCAAAGATTATCCAGTTTTTCTCTAGACTATGAAAAGATACCTGTGTTGGTCTCAGCATCTGCCCCAAAAATGATAAATTGGCTGATAAAAGACACATTATCCATATAAATTTGTGAAATTCGGCCATTTTTTGAGTGTGGGCCAACTACAGAGACAACTGGGAAGAACTTTCTCTCTCCTTTCCCAGATTTCCTTAATGATTGCAGAGTGTTGTGTGCTCTCAAACTTCAAATGGAAGCCTGGTTATGAGGCAAATCAAAGAATAATGGCTAGGAGAAATCAGCCTGGCTTTGTTCCTCCAAAATCTGGAAAAGGAGATGGGAGTCAAGATGCAAAGGATCAAACTGTGTTGCAACTTTGTTTTCAGTGGCAATATGCTCTATGCTCAGCTTACCCTGTGTTCTGTATGGCAGGGGGTGGAATCCTAAGGAAATCATGCAGATGGGATCATGGGGAGGGAACATCATGAATATCTCAGGGATCTGATGGATTTGGGTTTCTCTTGGCACAATTTTCCTGCAGGCACAACGATTACAAAGTGGCCTCCCCAGCACTTCGAGCAGTTGGCAACATCGTAACAGGGGATGACATCCAGACCCAGGTGAGAGGAGAGGGATTTCCTGCAGGGAATGCAGGGCCTGGCACTGGTGATCTCATTTCTGCTTCCTTTCTCCCAAAGGTGATTCTAAACTGCTCAGCCCTGCCTTGCCTCCTCCATTTATTGAGCAGTCCCAAGGAATCCATCAGGAAAGAGGCATGCTGGACCATATCCAACATCACAGCAGGGAACAGAGCACAAATCCAGGTAGAGTCTTCTCCAGCCTGCCTGCAGTGATCCCAGCTTCCAAGCTCAGCATTAAGGATTTGCAGCTTTTTCCTCGCCCTGACCCTTAGGATTGGTTCATCTCTTACTCTGCAGTCATTTGCAAATTTGCTGCTGCCAAATGAGCTAAAAAATGGGAATGGAAATTGGGAGTGGCAGCAGCACATGGATTGAATCCCACAGGTTGGATCACTGGAATTAGAGGAGATACAGCCCCTATTTCTCCATCCTCAATCCCTTTGAAGAGCTGGAGCTCGTTGAGGTTTAATTATCCTTTTCCTGATCTACACAGGGAAGCGGAGCAGAGCTTTCAGCATTCCCACAGTATTGATGAAATTCCAGGGATTGCCTGCTGTGCTGGTTAGGGAATATCTGCTTTTAATAGGATTTGTCTGAAGAACAAAGCACAGGAACCACTGCAGGGTGCAGCTTGGGAAGTTCTTCACATTGGGATATGGAGGTGGAGGTTTCTTTCAGGTGCTGGGAAGCCTTCTGGGAAGTGCTGCCAATCCCAACCCCTCTCCCTGCCCTCTCTTCCCAGGCAGTCATAGATGCCAATATTTTCCCGGTGCTGATTGAAATCCTGCAGAAAGCAGAATTCCGCACGAGGAAAGAGGCAGCCTGGGCCATCACCAACGCCACCTCGGGAGGGACTCCTGAGCAGATCAGGTATTCCCTGAGGGTCTCCTCCTGGGGGATCCCTGGCTGAATTCCTGGGAGCTTTGCCTTGAGGGGAATTTCCAGGCAAAGGAGGAATTTGGAGAAATTCTGGAGAGTAACTGAGGCAGGCAGAGCTGGACTGTAATTTGTAATTTCCTTCTGGATGAGGATAATCTAATCCCAAACTTTCTCCATCTCTCTTTGGGTAGTTGAGGCTAAATGTCCAAACTTAATGACAGATTAAATTCTAGTCTGGATTTAACTTGAGTAGCACCAGGATTTCAAAAGTGGCTCCTTTCCTTAAAAAAAAAGAGATTTCTGAAAACAGGGCTGTGTACAAATGCAAATAAACGGATCAAAATGAACTTTGCAGAGCAGTAAATGTGTATTTTAAGGTAAATTTCTGGATTTCAGTTGAACTTCTTTCCTTTGCTTTCCAGTGGAGCAAAGGTGATGCTTCCCAGCTGCTGAACACACAGTGATGCTGGTGCTGCTCTCTCTCTGCAGGTACCTGGTGAATTTGGGTTGTATCAAACCTCTGTGTGACCTGCTGACTGTCATGGACTCCAAGATTGTTCTGGTGGCCTTGAATGGGCTGGAAAACATCCTGAGGCTGGGAGAGCAGGAAGCCAACCAGAGTGGGACTGGGATCAACCCCTACTGCAGCCTGATTGAGGAGGCCTATGGTAGGTGGGGCTCTGGGCACTGCAGCAGTCTCTTGGTTGCTTTTCTGCTCTGTTTGAAGGGTTTATTATATTCCAAAATGTATTATATTTGTTCCAAAATCTTTTCAGACTCATTTAGTGGGTGATGAGAAAATATTTGGAATTAAAACTCTGACCTGGAGTCCAAGCTGAAAATCGTGGCTTGCACCAGGTGGAAATATTAACCAGGAATAATGAGCTGAGCTAAATAAAAAGTGACAGTTCTGGGTCTAAAATGGCTCTGACTGTACCCAGTTTTTACACTGGAAATCCAGGGAGACTTTGCCTTTCCCTGGAGTGACTTAATTTGGTGCTGATGGGGTTTTTTTATTTATTATTTTTTTTTTCTGTCCTCCTCTCGATGCTTTGAGGAGGAGCAAGTTCCTATTTTGGTCTGAAACTCCCTGTGAGCTGACAATGTGCTTTGCCCTGTCATTACTCTGAGTGTCCTGATTCTCCCTGGAAGGATAATTCCTGGAATTCCTGAGGGTGCACTGTGCGTTGGTGCTTTCTGTGCAGCAGAAATGCTAAATGTGGATTTAATTGGGGCAGTGAAAGCTGGAGGCTCCTGGGACAGGCCCTGCTCCTCCCTACCCCCTGCAGCCACCAAATTCCTCATTTTTAATTCCACTGGAATCTGGGATTAGCCTGCAGCTGGGAGCACATCTGGAAGAGCTAAAGTGGCTTGGCAGTGATGAGATCCAAGGGCAGCTTTGGAACAATTGGATTTAGGTGTTCTGCTCATAGAATTCTTTCAGAGATGGAGATGTGGATTTGTTTCATCCCATTCCACTTTTTTTTTTTTTTTTCCTCAAAAGGTTTGGATAAGATAGAATTCCTCCAGAGCCACGAGAACCAGGAGATCTACCAGAAAGCCTTTGATTTGATCGAGCACTACTTTGGGGTGGAGGACGACGCGGCCGTGGCTCCCCAGGTGGATGAGAACCAGCAGCAATACATCTTCCAGCAATCTGAGGCTCCCATGGAAGGATTCCAGCTATAATCCTGGGGAAAATCCTCAAAAAATAAGCCCCAAAAAACCACCACAAACTTTCTGGAAAGTATGGGAGAGCAGCTGCTGGTCCTGGCTGGGAAGGCTGGACACCCACTCCACCTGGTTAGGAAAACTCTACAAATACAAACCACGGTCCCGGAGAGAAGGGGAATTTCTGCTCCTTGTTCCTTTGGGCTGCTGCTCACCTTGTCTTTGGAGGCAGGATGGACACAGAGGTGACAGGTGGCACCTCTTGGTGGCTTCTTCTTTGTGGTGGTGTCTCCCCAATGCAGTTTTTACCTCGGGTACTCTGGCCTTGGGTTGGGTAAAGACACAGAGAGGAGGGAGCTGTTCTGGCCACAGTAATTCTGCAAAACGTGGGTTGATCTATTTAAATTTTTTTAATTATTTTTCTTTTTTTTTTTTCTTTTTCTTTTTCCTTTTTTTTTTTTTTTTTTTCTTTTTTTTGCACATGTTACTCTTTATTAAAGACTCTTTAATATGCCAAGAGCAAAGTTTAGCCCTGGCCTTCCTCCTTCAGGTGGACAGTCCTGGTGAACCCAGGACCAGTTCTTTGATGAAAAATACTGAAAATGGACAGAAAAATGAGAAGTTCTCTCACTGCTGGGAAGTTATTTTTTTTTTTCCTGCTGCTTCCCTTTGTCTAGATTTTTTTTTTTTTGTTTTGAAGAACTGCTAGCGGTATTTCAAAGGATTAAAAACAACAACAAAAAAAAAAGCAACAAGAGCCCAAAGATGGGAACTGGGGTGGATTTTTTTGGAGCAGGAAGCACAGCTGCTGTTGCACAGGTTTGGTTTGCATTGTACTGACTGATCTCAGAGCTCTGAAATGCTGAAACCCAACTTCATCTTTACTTGAAATACTTTATTTTCCATGAGAAACATGGGCTGAATTCTGGGTTTTTCCTGCCTTGGGGTGGTTTGGGGTGGAGAAAGATTGGCTCCAGCTGCCAGTGGTGATGGAAGCTCTAACAGCACCAGGTTTTCAGGTTTACCTCCTGCTCACAGTCGGATAATGCACATTTTACTTCCAAAAACGGCAAATCTCTGTATTTTTTATATTATAGATAGGGAGATATTTGTCTAATTGGGCCACAGAGAAAACTATATATGAAATTTGTGTAATTCCTGTAACTAAACACTGTGAGGTGGGCACACCTGGAAACCCCCCGGGCTCCTCCTGTGGGTGAGCACGGAGCTCCCTCAGCCCCCTCGGCGCCTTTTGAGTGACTTTGCCACAATTTCCCTACAAACAGGAGCAAACAGCGAGTCGGGGGGTGCGGAGGGGGAGCTGAGCCCTTGTTGTGGAACAAATAAACTCCACCTGTGCCGGTGCCCGGGTGTGGCGTGATGCGGGTGCTGGGGGGGGGGGGGGCTCGGTGACCTTGGGAGGGGCCTCCGGTACCAGCGGGATCGCGCGGGGCATGCTGGGAGTTGTAGTCCTCAGGGCTGCCGTGCGCAGGGCCTGCTGGGAGCTGTAGGCCAGAGTTTCCCCCTTTCTTTTCTCCGTCCCGCCTCCTTCCTTTGCTCCTTCTCCTCCTTCTCTTTCTCCTCATCTGCTTTTCCACGCATTTTCTACTCTCCGCCCCGAGGAGCAGGGTGGGAATTGTAGGGCCCAGATCGGGCAGGTGCCTGGCGTGCTGGGAGTTGTAGGCACTAGTTTCTTTCTTCTCACTTTTCTCCTCCTTTTTTTCCTCCCTCTTACCCGAGGCATGGCGGTAGTTGTAGGAGACCGTTTCTTTCCCCGTTCTTCCCCCTCATTTCCTTCCCAAGCCTGCAGACCAGGCCTGGGGCTGTAGTTTCTATGGCGACCTCCGCGCTGAGCGTGCCGGGAGCTGTAGTTTCTGTGGGCGCTCTCTCGCGGAGCACGCCGGGAGCTGTAGTCCCTTCAGCGCCTCCCGCCGCGGTTGCCGCGTCTCCCCGGTGCTTCCCGGCAGCCCCCGCGCGACGGGCGCTGATTGGGCGGCGGCGCGGGCGGGCGCACGCGCGGCCGTTGGAGGCCCCGGGCCGAGCCGCTCCCTCAGCGCCGGTACCGCCGCAACCGCCGCCACACGGGCACCGGGCGCGCACCGGCAGTCGCCGCGCCGCCGATGCGCCGGGCCTCCGCCGGGCCCTGCGCGCCCGTTGGCTGAGGAACGAGGCGACACCTGCGTCAGACCGCCGGCGCTGACGTCACGGGGTGCGCGCGTGACGTCACCGCGGTGCGGGGAGGGGGGCAACGCGGGGCTGCTTTAACGGGGGGGTCACCGGCGGGTGAAGGCAGCGGCTCCACCGCGGGCGATAGCGGGGCTGGGGGAGGGGGGGCAGAGCTGCCGGTTCCCGGTGAAACGGGGGCACCACGGGCGGCTCGGGCCGGGCTGCGGCGGAGGGGCGGGGCCGGGGGGGCCGGGGGCTCTCGGGGTGCTGAACCCCGGTTCTGGCCCGGGAGCCGCGCGCTTGCAGCGGCGGAAAAGGAGCGCCCGAGGCGCGGGGCAGGTGCCGGTGAAGGGCGCTGCCCCGGACATCCCGCACGTGGGTGGTGACACGGGCCGGGCTCCGCCGCCGCTGTGCCCTCGGGTTTTCCTTCCAAGAACCCCGGTGTAATCTGAGAACAGCCCCTTTCCCTCCCTCCCAGCAGCATCAGCATCCCCAGCTCCTAATTAGTGTGATAACCAGAGGCTGGCGAGGCTGAGAACATCCAAAGCCGTCGGAGGTGGAGGGGATGAGGATGAGGAGCTGGGATTTCAGGCTCTCCTTAGCAGGGGAATTCAGCAGGAATTGATCTCTGTGCTGTGCAAGCTCTGAGTTGTGGGAAATCCAAGAGTTGGGAAGGGTAGAAAGGGCTGAGGGGGTTGTGCCTGGTGGGAAAATTCTGATATCTGTGGGTTGGCAGGTGCTGCCTTGCTCCAGGAGGGGATGCCAATAGGAATTATCCCGACACAGTCTGGGAATCAAGAGATGCTTTCCTCAGCACAGAGCTTCTGCTGAGAACAGGCTCCTTCCTTCCCAAGCCAGGCTGACGACTCCTAAATTCCTCCAGATGTCCTTAAAGCCTCTCCCTTTCTGTTTCTGCAGAGTCTGAGAAGGGTGGAAAGGCTGTGATGAAGAACCAGGGAGTGGAGACCAAAGCAGCTCCACATCCTTCCAGAACAAACAGTGGGATGGGGCTGGAAGAGGGAGATTCACCAGAGGCTGCAGCTGCCCCCGAAGGTGGGGGAAGACTGGGGGGGTTCTGTCCCTGCCCACGGCTGGGGGGCAGTGCTGGCATTCCCTGGAATGTGTGAGGGTGGGTTTGAGCCTGGGAGCTGCTTTTTCTGCACGAGGCTGGGCTGCTGGATGGAGCTCTTTGTAGGGACAGAAAATCCTGCTTTTCCAGGGCAGAAAATCAGGGTTTTTTTCCCTATTTCTGCGTGTGTGTGCAGCCCTGGAGGAGTTCCCCTTTCCTGGCTGCTGCCAGGATGTTCTGCCTCCTTCATCCCTGTTTGATCCCAGAGATGCAGCTGCTCTTATCCAGGTTTAAAAATCCATTGTCATGCTAAAAAGCCCAGCCTTGGAGATCCGGGCTACCAGTTCCTCTGGGGGGAAAAAAAGCTCACACACAACCTGCTTTCCTTAAAAAAAAAAAAAAAAAAAAAAAAAAAAATAAAAAGGGGAGAGGGGGGGAATTTTCCCTCTTGACAGATGTCAGGGGCTTGGTCATGCTCTGCTGATCAAAGGAGAGGCTGTTGGGAATGCCCTGCCATTGTCAGAGCAGCTGGCTGGAGACACAGCCGGAACAAAACAGCTTATCCTGCCGCAAGTCCAGCCAGAAAAAACCTCCCATTCCCTGCGTGCTCCCAGCAGGGTGAGAGGGGTGAGGCTCAGTGCTCTGTGTTCCCGTTTTCCCCCCCAGCTCCCCTCACACAGGAGGATCCCAAATCCTCCTGCGACGTCTCCGAGGAGCTGAGCCGGCAGCTGGAGGACATCCTGAACACCTACTGTGTGGATGCCAGCCAGGAGAACCCAGGGGAGGACGGAGGGCAGGGAGAGCCCCCTGAGCCCGAGGAGCCCGAAAAGGGACGGAGCGAATCCCCCAGGAACGGGGAGCAGGAGCCGGGCGGCCCCGAGATGAACGGGGAGAAGGAGAACACCAAGGGAAGCGAGGAATTCCGGCCTGGAGAGGAGGGCGGCGAGCGGGACCAGAAGAAAGCTCAGGAGAAGAAAAAAGCCAAGGGTTTAGGTGAGGGATTCCCTGCTCCCCAAGGGTTTAGGTGAGGGATTCCCTGCTCCCCAAGGGTTTAGGTGAGGGTTTCCCTGATCTCCAAGGGTTTAGGTGAGGGCTTCCCTGATCTCCAAGGGTTTAGGTGAGGGTTTCCCTGATCTCCAAGGGTTTAGGTGAGGGCTTCCCTGATCTCCAAGGGTTTAGGTGAGGGATTCCCTGATCTCCAAGGGTTTCTGTGAAGGATTCCCTGATCTCCAAGGGTTTCTGTGAAGGATTCCCTGATCTCCAAGGGTTTAGGTGAAGGATTCCCTGCTCCCCAAGGGTTTAGGTGAGGGATTCCCTGATCTCCAAGGGTTTCTGTGAAGGATTCCCTGCTCCCCAAGGATTTCTGTGAAGGATTCCCTGCTCCCCAAGGATTTCTGTGAAGGATTCCCTGCTCCCCAAGGATTTCTGTGAAGGATTCCTTGCTCCCCAAGGGTTTAGGTGAAGGATTCCCTGCTCCCCAAAGATTTAGGTGAAGGATTCCCTGCTCCCCAAGGATTTCTGTGAAGGATTCCCTGCTCCCCAAGGGTTTCTGTGAAGGATTCCCTGCTCCCCAAAGATTTAGGTGAAGGATTCCCTGCTCTCCAAGGGTTTAGGTGAAAGATTCCCTGCTCCAATGATATCAGTGCATGGATGAATGGATTTTATCCCACGCTAATCATCCTTGGTGAAATCAGAGCCTTGGATATATTTGGGAACATCCTCCTGTTCCGTGGGGGTGAAGGATGCACCCAGTGCAGCCTCTGTATTCCGTGGGTTTCTCCTCTGCTGGGCACAGCTGGCTCCAGCCAACCTAAGGATGGTTTTCCCCTCCAAAATCCAGCTGCTCCAGTTGTTCTCCCACCATGGGGAAATCCTGGGAATGCACTGGATACCTGCTCAGTTCCTCCTTTTTTTGCCTTTCCAAGCCAGAGCTCTTGTGTAAAGCCATTTTATCCTATTTATTGCATTATTCCCATTCCATATCTTGTTCCAGGCAAGGAAATCACTTTGCTGATGCAGACCCTGAACACCCTGAGCACGTCAGAGGAGAAGCTGGCAGCTCTCTGCAAGAAATACGCTGAGCTGGTGAGTCCTGGGGCTGGGGGAGGACGTGGCAGCTCAGGGAGGCAGGAGAGGCCTTTGACAGGGACATTCCAGGGACACACTGGAGTTGTGTGTGGGATCTCTGCAGTGCTGGATATCTTTAGGAGAGGGTGGGTGTTGCTGGGTCCAGCCTGGTGGTGTTTGTGAAGCGTGGACAGAAGGAATTTTGGCAAATCTGGGTGCAAGAGGAGGTCAGGTCTGTTTTCACACACACAAAGCCTGATCCCACCTTTAACCAGAGCCAAGGTGGAGTTCCAAGCATGGATCTGGACCTGGAGCAGCTTTTGGGCTGCCTGGGCATGTCCAAAGTGTCCCTGGGTGGCTTTTCCCTGTGCTGGGAGAACATGGAGCTCCTTCCCATTGCAGCAAGATGGGAATTCAGGAAGGAGAAAGTGTCACACTGCTGTGTTCTGAGGTGTCACAGAGCTCCTGTCCCTGGGGCACAGCGAGCTCGTGTCCCCTCAGCGGGGCACGGCTGCCTGCACACCCTCTGCTCCTCTCTCCCAGCTGGAGGAGCACCGCAACTCCCAGAAGCAGATGAAGATCCTGCAGAAGAAGCAGAGCCAGCTGGTGCAGGAGAAGGATCACCTGCAGAGCGAGCACAGCAAGGCCATCCTGGCGCGGAGCAAGCTGGAGAGCCTGTGCCGGGAGCTGCAGAGGCACAACCGCACCCTCAAGGTGATTTTCTCCAGGCTCTGCTCCTTGCCCAGCTCTTGGATCCCTCTCCATGGGCTCTGCCATTCTGGAAAATTCACCTTTCCCAGTGCTTTCCCCAGCTCTGCCATCAGGGCAGTGCTGGAATCCTGGTGTTGAGCCACCTGCACTATTCAAGTTGTGATTTCAGGGTTTATCTGGGGAAGGAGGGGAAGGCCCAGAGTCCTTTCCTGATGGATATAAGGAATAACTGTAAATATAAATAAAACAAAAATATTATTTATATATAGAAAGAAATATTTAAATAAAATTAATGTTATTTACTTATATTTTATATAAATATATTTTATATACTGTTTGTATATTACATATTACATAATATATATTAATTATATTATATATTATAAATATATTTATATTATATATTATTTTATTATAAATAATGTTCTTTCTGTAATATATAATAATATATATTATAGAAACATATCCACTATATTATATAATATACAATATATAATATAGTATATATAATATATAACATAATATATACATATAATATATTATGTTATATATAATGTACATTATATAATAATGGATATATAGTAATATAGTATTAATAATATATTTTATAAATTATAATTTTATTTTAAAATTATTTATTGATTAAATTAATTAATTTTAATATAATCTAAATGTATACATTTATAAATTTTATAAATTTATAAATGTATAAAATACATAAATGTAAATTAAAATTTTATTCATTTTTAATTTTATTTATTTAAACAATACTTAAATAAAGATATTATCTATATATTATTATATATAGATATCTAAATAAAATAAATAGAAACAAATATTTAAAAGTATAAATTATTATACCCTGATGGAAATAAGAAGTGAGGCTGGATGGGTTGGGAACATCATTTTGGGAAGTTTTCTCTGTTACCTGACACATCCCCCACGCAGGAGGAGGGTGTCCAGCGTGCCAGGGAGGAGGAGGAGAAGAGGAAGGAGGTGACCTCCCACTTCCAGGTGACTCTGAACGACATCCAGCTGCAGATGGAGCAGCACAACGACCGCAACTCCAAACTGCGCCAGGAGAACATGGAGCTGGCAGAGCGGCTGAAGAAGCTGATCGAGCAGTACGAGCTGCGGGAGGAGGTGGGTCAGGGACAGGGGGCTGTTCCTGCTGCCACAGCGAGGAGGAGGCTCTGGATCCTCGCTGAGCTGCGCTCTTCTCCCCCCAGCACATTGACAAGGTGTTCAAGCACAAGGAGCTGCAGCAGCAGCTGGTGGATGCCAAACTGCAGCAAGCCCAGGAGATGCTGAAGGAGGCAGAGGAGAGGCACCAGCGGGAGAAAGACTTTGTAAGTCTTGGAGCGGTCGCTTGGGACTCTTTTTGCCTCTTTCTGTGGATGCCTGGGTGTTGTCCCAGGTCTTGGCATGTCCAGGGGCTGCTGCAGGAGCCAGGCTGGGGCCCTGCTGTGCTCCTCGTGCCTCTCCCGTGCAGGGCTGTGCCAAGAGCATTCCCAGATAACGGCTTTGCTCTCCCCCAGCTGCTGAAGGAGGCTGTGGAGTCACAGAGGATGTGTGAGCTGATGAAGCAGCAGGAGACCCACCTCAAGCAGCAGGTGAGTTCCCTGCTCTGTGTGCTCAGCCTGGTTTGTTTGGGGATTTCCCTCCTTCCCTGGAGAACCCAAAGTTCCTTAATTTGGAAAGCAGAGGGGCAGGATCCCTCCTGGGTTTGGATTTGGTGAGCTGAGGGTTTGTTCAGGATTGTTTCCCAGCACTGGATCACCCTGCCACAGCCAGGAAGTGTGTGTAGAACATTCTGCTCTGAGGATGTTTCCCTAGGACAGAATTTTCCTTTGGCAGAGCAGTTCCTGCTGATTGTCCGTGTCCCAGGGCAGCAGCTCAGCCCTTGGCTGGCCTCTCCCCTCTCCAGGCACTGGTGCCATGAGCTCCCTGTCTCTCCCCACAGCTGGCTCTGTACACAGAGAAGTTTGAGGAGTTCCAGAACACCCTTTCCAAAAGCAGTGAAGTGTTCACAACATTTAAACAGGAGATGGAGAAGGTGGGTGATGCTTTTCCCTCGATGCTGCCAGGAGCTGGAAGAGCCCCAGCTCCATAATTTCAGTGAGATTTGGGTCTACACCCAAAATTTGGGGTGACCCATGAGGACCTGTGAGATGTCACAGCAATGTTCTCCCTGGGGTTTGTTTATTCTGGGGTGTCCTGAGCAGGGCCAGGAGTTGGACTTTGATCCCTGTGGACATTTTGGACAGCTCAGGACATTTTGTGACTCGATTTGTGCCCTTTCTGTGATTCTGTAGATGACCAAGAAAATCAAGAAGCTGGAGAAGGAGACCACGATGTACCGCTCCCGCTGGGAGAGCAGCAACAAGGCCCTCCTGGAGATGGCAGAAGAGGTGAGGGGAGACTCTGGGGCAGCTGGGGAGGGTGGGATGGGCACAGGACAGGTCCTGCCTTGGTGCTCTGTGATGGCAAAGGGAGAAAGAAACTTCTTGGTGCTTTGGGTGCTGAAGGTTTGCTTGGTCGTGGGGATTTTCCCCTCAGGCTTCCCTAGAGTCAGCCATGGAATGGTTTGAGTTGGAAGAGACCTTTAAGTTGATCTAGTTCTACCCCTTGCCATGGGCAGGGACACCGTCCTCTATCCCAGGTTTCTCCAAACCTGGCCTTGGACACTTCCAGGGATCCAGGGGCAGCCACAGCTTCTCTGGGCACCCTGTGCTAAGGCCTCCCCACCCTCACAGGGAGGAATTTTATCCCAGTATCCCACCTAACCCTGCCCTATATCCCCTCACATCCCTCTGTTTTCATCTCTCTGCCTCTCCCTGCAGAAAACTCTGCGGGACAAGGAGCTGGAGGGGCTCCAGGTGAAGATCCAGCGCCTGGAGAAGCTTTGCCGTGCGCTGCAGACGGAGCGAAACGACCTCAACAAGAAGGTGCAGGACCTGTGTGCCCACACGGACCTGTTGGAGCCTCTGAAGGAGCCATCCCGGGACAGCTCCGAGGCAGCTCCAGACGCCCTGAGCTCAGGAAAGGCCACAAACAGCCCAGATCCCGCAGAAATGCCGGCAGAACTGAGCGTGGGGCAGAGCGGGACCGAGGAGGGGATTCGGGGCACTGACTGAGCCCTGAGCACGCAGGTGGGGTGAGGGAGAGTGAGCTGGGAGCTGCTTGAGATTCCCCTCTCCCTGTCCTGGGACAGATGGGAAAGGACAGGACACAGCCCCTCTGGGGATGTGAGATTTCCTAGTTTAGGGTTTTGGAGGGTTTTTTTTAAGATTTTATATATATATATATATATATGAGATATATAAAAACGTGCAGGGCAATACTTTTATCTATTGAGATCCATGAGAAGAAGGGCCCAGCTCCCTGCCTGTGTGAATATTGAAAACGTGGAGCCTCAACTGATGATCCCTCACTAAAAGACCTTGTCACTGGCAGGCTCAGGAGAGCAGATCCAGGGATCTGTGCCCTGGCACAGGGACAAGGGACAACGACTCCACCCTGGAGTGAAAGCAGAGCTGGGGGAATTCCGGAGCGTTCCCAGCGCTGGCTTCTCCCTCTTCCCTCTGCCAGGCAGGAGGGAGCTCCCGCTCTGGCTCCTGCTGGCAGCTCGTGCGTGAGCTGGGGGCACAAGAGGCCGCTCCCCTCCTCTCTCTGTGGGTTCTGTGTCTGGAATGGGGACGGGGAGAAGCAAGAAAGGGGGTGCCTGGTCCCACCCCCGGGAGTTTTTGTTCTTCCCAGGCCCTGCCAATGTCTCAAAACCGCCTTACGATTCACAGTTGCCTCTTTGCTGAACGCACACGTGCACAAAGTGTATTAAAGAGTTAATCCAAAGGTCTAATTCCCAAGTGTTTCGCATCGTTGTGCACAGGGATTGGGGAGCTGCCCCCAAGCCCCTCTGCCCCAGCCCTGGAGGCATCCTGGGACTCCAGGAGGATCCAACCTCAGAGCTGATTGTGCTTCACGAGCTGCTGCTCCAGCCGGATCGCCGGGATCAGCTCCCAGCCTGTGCCGTGGGGCTGCTCCTCCAGCCTGGGGGTGCCTGTGCCGTCCCAGCCCCGCTTTTCCTTCCCCTCTGTTTGGAAGAGCATCTCCCCAGGGCTGCCTCACCCCACAGGGCCTGGATGTGCCGGGAGGGAGTTTAGGGACAGATGGGGGACCTGCTGGCACCGGGATTTTCCTTAGTTTCTCCAGACTTTCGTCTTTTCGCTGTTCTTTTGGAAGACTTGACTTGCTTCAAACCTCGCTGCAGCTTCTCTTCGTGACAGACTTTATTCCCAACCTTGCCTTCCTTGTGCTGGAAGCTGAAGCCAGCTGGCTGGAGATGTTTCCCCTCATGGATGTATCCAGTGGATCAGTTTGGGATTCTCTCCCGGCACCAGAGCTGCTCTCACATCTTCGCTCCATGAAGGACCTGCCTCTGTGTCCCCTTTTCCTCCAGGGGATTCCAGGAAATCCAGATCTAAGGAAGAAGCAGGGAGAGGCCCTGGGGCTGCACAGAGCCGTGGCTGGACATCCACTGGGACAATCCCTGGAGCTGTGGTGGCTTTGTCTTCCAGCCCCTGCTGTCAGCGCCGTTCCTCCAGGATGATCCATGAATGTAGCCCCGGCCTGGTGGCACCGCCCCATTCCCAGGGCTGAGCAAGGGCTGCCGCCCGGATCTGGACTTCAGTAAAATGAAAACCCCTTAGAAATTCACCAAACCCCCTTTTTCCCCCGGTCTTTTCTCTGTTACGGTACAGAAAGCTCCGCGGGGGCTGTTGTGTGTATCCTGTATCCAATAGAAACACTCCCGACCTCGCTGCTGCCTCTGGTGTCTCTCGTTTTTTACCGTGGGAGGGGGGAGTGAAGATTTTGGGACACTTCCCCGTGTCCCTGAGCTCTGCTCCTGCCTGTCCGGTGGGAATGAGGTGGGGGAGGCTGCGAGGGACGTTTTGCTGCTGTGGAGATGGAATGTCCCTGCTCAGGGGGACATTGGTGTGTCCCCAGCAGCCGGCTCTCCCTCCCCGGGCTCCTGCAGCCACCAAGCGCCCCCGGCCATGAGGGTACCAACCCCACCCGCCTGCTCCCTTGTGCCCCCATCGGCTCCAAAACGTCCAGGAGCGATTTAAAATCCTGCCGGGATTTACAGGAACAGCCGCGCTCGGCCTGGAGGTGGCGGAGGGACGGGACTTGTTTAATCCCGTCCGTGCGCCAGGGCTGAAGGCCCTTCCCGGCTCTTTCCCGGCTCCCTCCCGGCTCCTTCCCGGCTCTTTCCCGGCTCCTTCCAGCAGGGACGGATCCTGCGACCGCGGCACTGCGGTGACACCGGAGGGGACTCGGGGTAAAGCCCGCGGCCGGGGGGCGGGAGGGGGTGACGGGAGCCGGATCCCGCTCCATTCCCGATCCTGTGGGATGCTGATCCCGGGGCCAGCTCCGGGGATCCTGCGGGCAGCCGGTGTCCGGCGGCGCCTGGAGGAAGTTCCCTTTCCCTTTAAATGCAAATCCCAGGCTGTGCGGACGGAGATCGGGATCGGGGTGTCCGGCAGGATCGGAGCGTCCATCGGCTCCCGGAGGCCGGAGCGGGCCTGGCGCAGGTCAGTCCCGGCCGGAGGCTGCGGACAAAGGGGACAAAAGGGACAAAAGGGCTCCGCAGCCCCCGGAGCTGCCCCATCCCGGCAGGCCCGGGGCTCGGGGGGGCTCGGCGGCACAAAGGGGTCCCCGTGCGGTCCCTGCCCCGCTCTCGCCGGGGTGGTCCGGGCCGAAATCCTCCTTTCCATGGAGAGATGGGGCCCGGCCGGAGCTGCGGCTGCGGTTCAGACCCCGGCCGAGCTCCTGCGGGGATGCTCCGGGCGCGGGGGAGCGGAGACCCCCGGGAATGGGGGACCGAGCTCCTGCTCCGGTCCTCCCGCCGCCACCGAGCTCTGCTGGCCGTGGGTGTCATCCTTAACCCGGGGGTCCCGGTGCGAGCGGCTGTCCCCCTTCGTCCCGGGGGTCCCCGAGCAGGGAAGGAGCCTCCGAGCGCCGTGTCCGTCCCACGCAGGGTCCCGGTCCCGCGGCCCCCGCGGCCCCCGCGGCCCCGGCCATGGAGGAGCGGAGGAAGAAGCGGAGCCCCAAGACCTGCCTGGCTCAGCCGCTGCCCGCCGGGGCCCCGCGGCCGCTGCCCCCGAGCAAGAGCACGTCCTTCGCTCTGCCGCTGCCCACGCTGCCCTCGCCCCGGCAGCGACCGCGGCCCCGCCGGTCAGTGCGGCCCGGGGGGAGCCGCGGGCCCGGAGCCGCCGGGGCGATGCCAACGCCGTGTTCCCCGCGCAGGACCAGCAAGGAGCGGGCGCGGGCGGCAGCGGGGGGGTCCCGGGGGGCCCCGCTCCAGCACAGCTTCCTCACGGATGTGTCCGACGTGTGCGAGATGGAGGGGGGGCTGCTCAGCCTCCTCAGCGATTTCCACTCGGGAAAGCTGCAGGCGTTCGGTGAGCGGCGGGGTGGATCCACGGGGAACGAGGGGGCGGCTCTGGGGTGGGAATTTTGGGGCTGGGGGATTTTGGATCCAAAGAGAAGGGGTGGGATGGGGGATGTAGGGATCCTTTCCATGGGTGCGAGGAAGCCGTGGGATGAGGGAATGTGCTGGATCCAAGGGAGGGAATGGGCTGGGGGATGGATGATGGATGGATGATGGATGGATGATGGATGGATGATGGATGGATGATGGATGATGGATGGATGGATGATGGATGGATGATGGATGATGGATGATGGATGGATGATGGATGGATGATGGATGATGGATGGATGGATGATGGATGGATGATGGATGGATGGATGATGGATGGATGATGGATGGATGGATGATGGATGGATGGATGATGGATGGATGGATGGATGGATGGATGGATGATGGATGGATGATGGATGATGGATGATGGATAATGGATGATGGATGGATGATGGATGATGGATGATGGATGGATGATGGATGGATGATGGATGATGGATGGATGATGGATGGATGGATGGATGGATGGATGATGGATGGATGGATGGATGGATGGATGGATGATGGATGGATGATGGATGGATGATGGATGGATGGATGGATGGATGGATGATGGATGGATGGATGGATGGATGATGGATGGATGATGGATGATGGATGGATGATGGATGGATGGATGATGGATGATGGATGATGGATGGATGGATGATGGATGATGGATGATGGATGGATGATGGATGGATGATGGATGATGGATGATGGATGGATGATGGATGATGGATGGATGGATGATGGATGGATGATGGATGGATGGATGGATGATGGATGATGGATGATGGATGGATGGATGGATGGATGGATGGATGGATGGATGGATGATGGATGATGGATGATGGATGATGGATGGATGATGGATGGATGGATGGATGGATGATGGATGATGGATGATGGATGATGGATGGATGATGGATGATGGATGATGGATGGATGGATGATGGATGATGGATGATGGATGGATGATGGATGGATGGATGATGGATGATGGATGATGGATGGATGGATGGATGGATGGATGATGGATGGATGGATGATGGATGGATGATGGATGGATGATGGATGGATGGATGGATGATGGATGGATGGATGATGGATGATGGATGATGGATGGATGGATGGATGGATGGATGATGGATGGATGGATGATGAATGGATGGATGGATGATGGATGGATGATGGATGGATGATGGATGGATGATGGATGGATGATGGATGGATGGATGGATGGATGATGGATGATGGATGGATGGATGATGGATGGATGGATGATGGATGATGGATGGATGATGGATGGACGGATGATGGATGATGGATGGATGATGGATGGATGGATGATGGATGTTGGTTGGATGGATGGATGGATGATGGATGGATGGATGATGGATGATGGATGGATGATGGATGATGGATGATGGATGGATGGATGATGGATGGATGGATGGATGATGGATGGATGATGGATGGATGGATGATGGATGGATGGATGATGGATGGATGATGGATGATGGATGATGATGGATGGATGATGGATGATGGATGGATGGATGGATGATGGATGGATGATGGATGGATGGATGATGGATGGATGGATGGATGGATGGATGGATGATGGATGGATGATGGATGGATGATGGATGATGGATGATGGATGGATGATGGATGGATGATGGATGGATGGATGATGGATGATGGATGGATGATGGATGGATGATGGATGGATGATGGATGGATGATGGATGGATGATGGATGGATGGATGGATGATGGATGGATGATGGATGGATGGATGGATGATGGATGGATGATGGATGGATGATGGATGGATGATGGATGGATGGATGGATGGATGATGGATGGATGGATGATGGATGGATGGATGATGGATGATGGATCCATGGAGAAGGAGGGATAGGCTGGGGGTTGGGATTGATCCATGGGGAAGGAGTGGCCTGGGGGCTGTGCTGGATCATTCCCATGGATCCAGGGCTGGAATGAGCAGGGGATGTGATGGAACATTCCGGATCTCTCCCCAGGGAAGGAGTGCTCCTTCGAGCAGCTGGAGCACGTGCGGGAGATGCAGGAGAAGCTGGCACGGCTCCACTTTGGGCTGGACGTGTGCGTGGAGGAGCTCCCCGAGGAGCAGAAGAAGGCGGCGGCTGACAGGAACCTGGAGCAGCTGCTGGCACACGTGAGTGTCACCCCTGTCCCCTGACAGGGCTGGGACATCCCCGGCTCCCGACAGCCCCTCAGCCTCGGCCTTTGCTCCCACAGCTGGAAGAGCTCAGCAGCTCCATGTATCCTTGGCTGGGCACGGGGACAGCCTGGGGACAGGGACAGTGACAGGGACAGGGACTGTGGTGACAGTGGCAGTGGTGGCAGTGGCAGTGGTGACAGTGACAGTGACAGTGGTGGCAGTGGTGACAGTGACAGTGACAGTGACTGTGGTGACAGTGACAGTGGTGGCAGTGGTGACAGTGACAGTGACAGTGACAGTGGTGGCAGTGGTGACAGTGACAGTGACAGTGACTGTGGTGACAGTGACAGTGGTGGCAGTGGCAGTGGTGACAGTGACAGTGACAGTGGTGACAGTGACTGTGGCAGTGGTGACAATGCCGGTAAGGACAATGACACTGGTGACAGTGACGGTGCTGGCGCTTCCCCTTGACCCGCTCTCAGACAGAAGCTGCACCTGGCCGAGAGCTCGGACCCCGAGGATGCGGCGCCCTGACCCCGATCCTGCCCCGGCCCCGGTCCCGCTCCCGCTCCCGGCTCCCGCCGCCCCCGGGACCCCCAGCCGGGCCCGGCCGGGCTCCCCCCGCCATGGCGGCGCCGGTCGCGGCCCGATGACGTCAGCAGGCGGCGCCGGGGCCATGGCGGGCGTGCCGGGCCCGCGGGCAGGGGATGAGGGCGAGGGGCGGCGGGGGGTCCGAGCTGTGATACGGCTGCAGGTGCGGGACCGGGGGGGGAAGGGAAGGGGAAGGGGAAGGGGAAGGGGAAGGGGAAGGGGAAGGGGAAGGGGAAGGGGAAGGGAAGGGAAGGGAAGGGAAGGGAAGGGAAGGGAAGGGAAGGGAAGGGAAGGGAAGGGAAGGGGGAAGGAAGGGAAGGGAAGGGGAAGGGGAAGGAAGGGAAGGGAGGGAAGGGGAAGGAGGGAAGGGGAAGGGGAGGGAAGGGGAGGGAGGGAAGGGGAAGGGGAAGGGGAAGGGGAAGGGAAGGTGGATGCCCGGCCCGGCTCCAGCGCTGCCCCGGGCCATGCCAGGCCTGTGCCAGGGGGTTCCTGCTGCGGAGGCGGCTCCGGAGCCTGCGGGAAGAGTTCGAGGCCGTGGTGCTGGAGATCGAGGGGGACCTGGGGCAGCTGCGCTGGACCGGCCGCGTTCTGCAGCGGCCGCGCTTCGGGCCTGAGGTGCGTCAGCAGCGGGGGGACATGGCCGGGGACCGGGGAACATTCCCAGGGATCAGGACCAGGGAACATTCCCAAGGATCAGGACCGGGGAACATTCCTGGGGATCAGGACCAGGGAACATTCCCAGGGATCAGGACCAGGGAACATTCCCGGGGATCAGGACCAGGGAACATTCCCAGGGATCGGGACCAGGGAACATTCCTGGGGATCAGAACCACGGAACATTCCCAGGGATCAGGACCAGGGAACATTCCCAGGGATCAGAACCACGGAACATTCCCGGGGATCGGGACCAGGGAACATTCCCGGGGATCGGGACCAGGGAACATTCCCAGGGTTTTGGGACCAGGGAACATTCCCAGGGATTGGGACCAGGGAACATTCCTCGGGGACCAGGGAACATTCCCGGGGATCGGGATCAGGGAACATTCCCGGGGATCGGGACCAGGGAACATTCCCGGGGATCGGGACCAGGGAACATTCCTGGGGATCAGGACCAGGGAACATTCCCGGGGATCAGAACCACGGAACATTCCCAGGGATCGGGACCAGGGAACATTCCCAGGGTTTTGGGACCAGGGAACATTCCTCGGGGACCAGGGAACATTCCTGGGGATCGGGATCAGGGAACATTCCCGGGAACATTCCAGACCTTTCTATTTTCTTTTATATATTTTCTTTTGTGTATTTGAATATTTTCTTTGATATTTCTTTCTATTTTCTTTCTGTTTTCTCTACATTTTCTTCCTTTTCATCTTCGTATTTTCTTCATATTTCTTTCCTATTTCCTTTTAGACTTTCTTGTTTTTTTTAATATTTTCCTCACATTCTGTTTCTCTCCCTTTGTTGTTTTTTTTTCTGTTTTCCTTTGGGCAGCCCTCCCCAGGGAAGCCCTTGGATCCAGGGGAGCCTGCAGAGAATGAAACCATTCCCAAAAAAATCCCGGAGAAGCCGGATCCCCCTGGAGCAGAGCGGGCTGGGAGCTGTGGGAACATCCCCCCCTCAGCCCCTCTGCCCAGGGGGACAACCCCAAAACCCCCAAATTTGGGGTCTGGTGCTGCTAAAAACCTGGAAAAGGAGGGAAGAGCCCTGGCAGGGAGCCAGGAGTGGGACAACGACAGCGTGGCCTCGGAATGGGACAGCAGCGACCTCGGAGCCAGCCCAGGTAGGGGACACAGAACCTCGGGAATATCTTGGGAAAGCTGGAACAGCTCCCACCATCCAGATCTTTGTGGTTCTCCTGGTTTTTGTGGCAGAAATCCCAGCGGATCTGCAGGGCCTTCCGCGCTCGGAGCTGCAATCCCACAGGAACCATCTCCTGATGGAGCTGCTGTGGATCCAACAGGCCATTGCCAGCAGGAAACATGTGAGGGGCTGCTCCTGCCTCTTCCCAAACACTTCTGGGATGGGCTGGATGCAGTTTTCCAGGGATTTGGGTGGATGTGGCAGGGATTTTGCTCTGGGATTTCATCACCGGTGCTTGGTTTTCTCTCGCTCGCAGTTCCTGATGCTGAAACGGAAGCTGGGAATTCCCGACCACTCCAGAAACATTCCCGAGTTCCTGGATTGGTTTGGAGAAGCCCTGGAGCTGCAGCACCAGTCCTGATGTGACAGTGACAGCACAGGGAGCTCCAGCTCCGTGGGAGGTTTTTCACTCCGGAAAAACGTGGGAAGAAAAACTTTTTGTGGATATTTGGTCCAAGCAGGATTAAACATCATCAAGGGGTTGTGGAGTGTCCTGGAGGGATCCATCCCATGGGATCCTTGTTTTTCTTAGCTGAGCTGGATGATCCAAGTGGGAAATGGAGGATTTTCACTTCCAGCAGGTGCTTTTGGTGCTGTTGTGGACCTGGAACGGCTGAAGGCAGCAGGGACCTGCAGGAATGTGCTCTTCCCACAAAACTGTGTGGAATTCCATGTGGGAATCTGTGTTTGGGATGGCCCTGCAATATCCAGGATCTCCAAGTGGTGGAGTTTTGGGAACACTGAAGTGCTGAGTGGGGAGGAGATCCCTGACTGTGCTGTGTGGGTAGGGAGGGAGCCCCATCCCCCTGATCCTTGGGATGAGGCTCATTCCTGCCTTTCCTCTGGCTCTGGGAATTTTCTCCTGGGGCAGAGCCAGGAAAGGACCTGGTGCTTTGTCAATTCCTTCAGCTCAGGGATGTTCCAGGTCCCTCAAAAAGGGACTTTCCACGTGGTGCTGTGGTTCCCTGACCCCTGTGTGGACACTCCAGATGTGGATCCTTCTGTTCTGGAATTATTTCTACTCTTTGGGAATAAAAAAAAAAAAAACCAAACAACTTTTCCTGATGCTGTTCCTGCCTGGTTTCCTGATTTCTCCTGGACAGAGCCAGGTGGCTCCATGGCTGAGGGTGAGGTGTGCAGTGGGTTTATCCACAACAGGACTTTTGGGACTTCCCAGACAATGACAGGGGTGTGGCAGCACCTGAGGGGACACGAGCTGTTGATCCATAAATCCTGATGGGAACCTGGCGCCTGCTCCTGGATCAAATCCTGGAGGATTAAAGATCCCTGTGGTTCCTGGTGCTCTGAGGGTGCTGGATGTGGCCACAACTTCCTGCTGCTGGGTTTGCACCCATGGAAACTGGGCTGGGCTCAGCAGGGAGGGCTTGGGGTGGTCAGGGGGGTGGTCAGGAGGGTTTGGGGTGGTCAAGAGAGTTGTCAGAAGGATTTGGGTGGTCAGGAGGGTTTGGGGTGGTCTGGGGGGTGGTCAGAGGAGTTTGGGGTGGTCAGGAGGGTTTGGGGTGGTCAGGGGGGTGGTCAGGAGGGTTTGGGGTGGTCAGGAAGGTGGTCAGAGGAGTTTGGGGTGGTCAAGAGAGTTGTCAGGAGGATTTGGGTGGTCAGGAAGGTTTGGGGTGGTCTGGAAGGAGGTGGTCAGGGGAGTTTGGGGTGGTCAGGAGGGCTTGGGGTAGTCAAGAGAGTTGTCAAGGATTTGGGTGGTCAGGAGGGTTTGGGGTGGTCAGGGGGGTGGTCAGAGGAGTTTGGGGTGGTCAGGAGGGTTTGGGGTGATCAAGAATTGTCAGAAGGATTTGGGTGGTCAGGAGGGTTTGGGGTGGTCAGGGGGGTGGTCAGAGGAGTTTGGGGTGGTCAGGAGGGTTTGGGGTGGTCAGGAGGGTTTGGGGTGGTCAGGAGTTGTCAGAAGGATTTGGGTGGTCAGGAAAGTGGTCAGTAGGGTTTGGGGTGGTCAGGGGGGTGGTTAGAGGAGTTTGGGGTGGTCAGGAGGGTTTGGGGTGGTCAGGAGTTGTCAGAAGGATTTGGGTTGTCAGGAGGGCTTGGGGTGGCTGGAAGGGTTTGCTCTGGGCTTGGCACAAGGGTTTGTGCTCAGTGAGGGGCTGGCTGAAGGGTTTTGGGATGGTCAGAAGGGTTTGTGCTCAGTGAGGGGCTGGCTGAAGGGTTTTGGGATGGTCAGAAGGGTTTGTGCTCAGTGAGGGGCTGGCTGAAGGGTTTTGGGATGGTCAGAAGGGTTTGTGCTCAGTGAGGGGCTGGCTGAAGGGTTTTGGGATGGTCAGAAGGGTTTGTGCTCAGTGAGGGGCTGGCTGAAGGGTTTTGGGATGGTCGGAAGGGTTTGTGCTCAGTGAGGGGCTGGCTGAAGGGTTTTGGGATGGTCAGAAGGGTTTGTGCTCAGTGAGGGGCTGGCTGAAGGGTTTTGAGATGGTTGGAAGGGTTTGGGGATAATCAAAAACCCATCAGTGCCAGGAGGTCACACTGGATGATTTATTGACCATCTATTATCCCTCCAAGTGCTGAACAGGACAAATTTAACCATGAAACAGCCAACAAAAAATCCCTTAAGGCACGGAGTTGGCTCTCCTTGCACCCTGGAGCTCAGGGATCCATGGATTCTGCCATCCCAAAAGGACATCCCAGGTGAGCCATGAGGGGAGGCGCCTTGGGTCAGGTTCTGCTGCTCCCTCAGGACCCAGCCAGGCACAGGGAGACTCCCAGGATGGTGAGCAGCATTCCTGCCACAGCTCCTGTGGGAATTAACAGGGATAAACTGGGAATCTGGCTCAATCAACAACCTCCAGCTGTTTTTTCTGGAGTTTTACACTTTCCAATGTCCTGTTTTTTCCTGAGCAGGGCAGGCTGACATTTGGGGGCTTTTGGGCCGCTCCTTTTCCATGGTGGGCATTTTATTCAGTGTTTCTCTCCTGGCTAAATATCCCCTGAGGGAAAAGCTCAAGCCTATAAACTCTTTTAGCTTAAAACAGCCAGTTCTGGCTTTAAGTTCACCAGCCCTGCCCAAAAATCTGTTTTAATTCCCTTTCAGGTCCTGCAGCCAAAGCTGCTGCACCCAAGTTCAAGCCTTGTGGGGTGTTTGGTGTCTTCAGAGCCTTCACATTATAAATCAAATCAAAACAAAATCTCAATCAAATAAAAGGTGATTTCTTGAGGAAATGCTTGAAGTGGGACTCACTTTTCCCACCGATGTCCTCTCCCAGGATTTTCCCAGTCACCAACGTCACAATCAAAGCCAGGGAGTTGCAGAGTGGGACTGCCAGGGACAGGTCTGAAATGCAAGTTTCAAGTGGAGAAATTCAGTTTATTTGTAATTATTCCAAGGGAGCTGCTTGGTGTTTGGCCGAGTCACCGACCCACGGCGCCGATCCTGCCAAAACCTCATAAACCCACCCCAAAAAAAAAGCAGCAGGAACTGACCTGTGGAGGCCAAGGTGAGGTAGAAGAGGAGGGATCCAGCCTGGTTGAGCAGGAAGGGCAGCAGGTACTGCAGGAGAACACAAAGCTGTTCTGAGCCCCCCAAATGGGGCTTTGGGGGATCCCAGTGCCCATCCCTGAGCTCATCCCAGCCAAAGGATGGGGGGAATGACAGGAAAAGGTCTCAGTTCTGCACGGGAGGAGCAGAGCAGCGGGAATAAACAGCCCGAGGATGAGGGATTGTGGATATTGAAGCTGCAGGAAGGATCGCAGGGAATGGCAGTGTGAAAAACGAGGTTCACATAATTTTTACAGAATTTAAAAGTTTAATAAAAAAGCAATTAGGAGATAAAAAATAAAGTAAAGTATACAGATAGGGCTGGGTGTGTCTGCATTCACCTCACTGACAAAGGATTGTCCCTTAAAAACAGAACCCTGCTCCATATCCATAAATTCTCACACATATTCAGACATTCTTCTCAGGATCTTTGGGGTTCCTCTGTTTAGTTTTTCCTTGCCCCCTTCCCAATAGATCAATGCTCTTGGTGCCATCGAGATTTACATTCCCTGATCACAGAAATGCAATAAATTCCTCCCCCAGAGCTCTGGTCACTGCTGTCTTCATCTGGATAAGATAATTTACAAATGCAGGAGTTCTCCAGCTATTTTTTCCTCAGTCTTTGGGTTATACAAACAAAAGCAGTTTTTATTTTAATACCATGCCATAACCTAACATACATGTATTATACCTCTATTTCTAAATTTCATCAATAACAGAAATAAAGAAAACTATGTTAATACAACAAAATGTCTCATTCTGATACACATAGCATTCATTTGAATATTTGGGAAAAGCCAACGATATAAAATGTATCTATAACAGCAGGGTCTCACCTTGGGGCTGAGGCTGAGGAAGCGCAGCTCGGCCAGGAGCTGCCGCAGGCGGCCCCGGCCCCGCAGCCGCTCGGTGCCCGCCGCTGCCGACCGGAGGAACGGGCTGGTGCCACCCCAGAGCGCGGCCACCAGCCCCAGAGCCACCGCCTGTCCTGCGGGACACCGGGGTCAGCACCGGGACACCGGGGTCAGCCCTGGAACACCGGGGTCAGCACCGGGACACCGGGGTCAGCCCTGGAACACCGGGGTCAGCCCTGGAACACCGGGGTCAGCACCGGGACACCGGGATCAGCACCGGGAACACCGGGGTCAGCGCCACGGAACACCGGGGTCAGCACCGGGACACCGGGGTCAGCACCGGGACACCGGGATCAGCCCTGGAACACCGGGGTCAGCACCGGGACACCGGGGTCAGCACCGGGACACCGGGGTCAGCACCGGAACACCGGGGTCAGCCCTGGAACACCGGGGTCAGCACCGGGACACCGGGGTCAGCCCTGGAACACCGGGATCAGCACCGGAACACCGGGATCAGCACCGGAACACCGGGGTCAGCCCCGGGTCCACCGGGATCAGCACCGGGAACCCCGGGGTCAGCACCGGGACACCGGGGTCAGCCCTGGAAACACTGGGATCACCCCCCGGGACACCGGGATCACCTCCGGGACACCGGGATCACCTCCGGGACACCGGGGTCATCCCTGGAACACCGGGATCATCCCCTGTAACACCGGCATCACCCCCCGGGAACACCGAGATCACCCCTGGAACACCGGGAAGTGTCCAACGCCACCTGGATGGAGCTTGGAGCAGCCCGGGGTGCTGCCGGTGTCCCTGCCCACGGGACTGGATCATCCCTAAATTCTTTCCCAAGCCAAACCACTCCATGCTCCCATCCCTCCCAGAAGAGCCCGACCCCTCCCCACAACCTCCCCCACACCCCCTCAGAGCCCCCCAGCCACGTTTCCCCCCCATTCCCAAACAAATCCTCCCCGCCGCCATCACTCTCCCCTCACCCACGGTCGCCATGGCAACGCCGTCGCACTTCCTGGTTTACCCGGAAGCCCGTTCCGTTGCCGTGGAAACAGTGACGCATTTCCGCCGCGCCGCCGCCAACCCGGAAGTGCCGCCCTCACGCCTCAGCGTGGCCGCCATGGTGAGAGCGGGGTCGCCACAGGCGCGGCGGCCGCGATTTGCGGTCGCCACCGATGATTTAGCGGCTCCACGCCCCCGCTCCGGGGCTCCTGGGCGTGGGGAGGCGGGTTGGCCACCTCAGTACCCCGGACCGGGGGTCGCGCTCGCTCCCCGGCCTCACCCCCCTTTCCCTACCCTCACTCATTAATTATTTAATCATTAATTGCAGAAGCCGATCCTGCTGCAGGGCCACGAGCGCTCCATCACTCAGATCAAATACAACCGCGAGGGAGACCTGCTCTTCACCGTGGCCAAAGATCCCGTGAGTGTTCCCCAGCTCCGCTAATTAACGCGACCTAATTAAGGCGCTGATCGTTAATTTTAATCATTTTTTTCTCTCCGTAGATTGTCAATGTTTGGTATTCGGTGAACGGGGAGAGGTTGGGAACTTACAATGGGCACACGGGAGCTGTGTGGTGTGTGGATGCCGACTGTATCCTTTGATGCCAAAATCCGCTTTAATTCCATATTTTAATGTCTGATTCCCGGTGATTCCTCCTCATTTTCCTCCCAAAGAAAAGCCTTTAACTCTTCTGCTGCCTCTTCTTTTCCCATCTTTTGGCTGTTTTTCCTGCCTTGCCGATATTTGGGATAACATCCCAACAAATATTTGGGTTTGTTGTGCCCGGTGCTGGATATCTGGGGAGATTTTCCACGGGCAGCAGGGACAGGAGCGTGGCAGAGTTGTTTAAATGCACAAAACTGAGCCTTTTATTTCAAATTTCATCGGGAAACCGTGGGATTTGCCAATGGGAATACTTGGGCTCTGTGTTGCCTTTCCTGGGATAGATTTTGCCCTTTTAAATTAAAATTATTAAATTATTGTATTATATTATATTATATTATATTATATTATATTATATTATATTATATTATATTATATTATATTATATTATATTACATTATATTACATTATAATATATTATATTATATTACATTATAATACATTACATTACATTACATTACATTATATTACATTATATTATATTACATTATATTACATTATATTACATTATATTACATTATATTATATTATATTACATTATATTACATTACATTATATTACATTACATTATATTACATTACATTATATTATATTACATTATCTTACATTATCTTACATTATATTACATTATATTACATTATATTACATAATATAGTATTATATATTATAATTATATTATATAATTATATAATTAATATATTAATTCTATTTTAATATTAATTATAGTATAGTATCAATTATAAGATATATTATATATTATTATATTTATTATATTATATTATAATATAAATAATAATAAATTGTAATATTAATTATATTAAATTATATTCTATATTATTCATTATATTATTTATTATATTATACTATAATGTTAATATGTTATATAAAATCTATTGATAAATTTTATAATTTATATCTTACATGATTATATATAAATATACATAATTTAATTATATTTTTATTTATGTTTATATAGAAACATACAACTAAAATACAAATGATATAAAATATGTTTATTGCACATAACAGCATACAATATTTATACTAATTTTCTTAAATTTAAAAGGGATTTTAAAAATACCTTTTTAATCTGGTGCAGAAACATTCTCTGAGGTTCCCAGCCAGGGGAATTTGGGGCTGGGGAATTTGGGGCTGGGGAATTTGGGGCTGAAATTCCCAGCCAGGGGAATTTGGGGCTGGGGAATTTGGGGCTGGGGAATTTGGGGCTGAGATTCCCAGCCAGGGGAATTTGGGGCTGGGGAATTTGGGGCTGGGATTCCCAGCCAGGGGAATTTGGGGCTGGGGAATTTGGGGCTGAGGTTCCCAGCCAGGGGAATTTGGGGCTGGGGAATTTGGGGCTGAGATTCCCTAACTGATGGCCCAGGGGACACCAGGCACGTCCTCACCGGCTCTGCAGACAACAGCTGTCGGCTCTGGGACTGTGAGACAGGTGAGGCCATTCCCAAATTCCCCGTGGGGACACGGCTGTGACACCTCCTGAGCCTGGGGGACATCCCAGGCTGGGAGAATCCTGAGAGGAGAAGCTCCAGGGAGAGCTCAGAGCCCCCAGCAGGGCCTGCAGGGGCTCCAGGAGAGCTGGAGAGGGACTGGGGACAGGGGGTGGAGGGACAGGACACAGGGAATGGCTTTGAACTGCAGGAATGGGTCGGTGTTGGGAAGGAATTCTTCCCTGGGAGGGGCTGGGAAGAAATTCCTGGAAAATCTGCAGCTGCCCCATTCCTGGAAGTGTCCCAGGCCAGGCTGGAGCCACCTGGGATAGCGGGAAGTGACCCTGCCCAGGGCTGGGTGAGCTTTAAGCCCCTTCCAACCCAAACCATTCCATGAGAAAAGCTGGAAAAGCCTCCAGCGATTCCTGAGTGGGTCACCAGCCCCTCCCACCATCCCTGCCATCATCTCCCCTCCTTTCCCTCTTTTCCCACCCATCCCTGAGGCCTGTCCTGCTCCCAGGGAAGCAGCTGGCCCTGGTGAAGACCAGCTCAGCCGTGAGGACGTGTGGCTTTGACTTTGGAGGGAACATCATCATGTTCTCCACGGATAAGCAGATGGGATACCAGTGCTTCGTCAGCTTCTTCGACCTGCGGGACCCCAGCCAGATCGGTGAGGATCTCCTGCCATGCATTTCACAATCCCAGAATAGTCTGGGGACAGCCTGAAATCCCACCCCATTCCCATGGGCAGGGATTCCTTCCCCTCTCCCAAATTGCTGGAACGCTTCCAGGGATGGAACAGAGATGATTCCCTAAAAAAATCACTTTGTTAAGTGGCTGGAAGTGGTTGGGGGTGATGACATCAGCACAATTCCCCCCCACGGGATTCCTTTGGGAACAGCAAATGCTTCCCCTGATAGATCCCTGGAAATCTGAGCTCCATAAATAAAAATTACAAAGGAATCCACCCTGGAAATGCTGGAAAAGCCCAAAGCCAAGCTGAGCACGGGACATCCAAGGATAAATGCTGGATCCAATCCCTGTGGGATTGTCTGATTCCTCCTTCCCACAGAGAACAACGAGCCCTACATGAAGATTCCCTGCAGCGACTCCAAGATCACCAGCGCCGTGTGGGGCCCCCTCGGGGAGTTCATCATCGCTGGCCATGAGAACGGGGAGCTCAACCAGTTCAGTGCCAAGGTCAGGGCCTGGGGGAGGCTGGAGCAGCATTCCCAGCGGGATCAGGGCTGGAATGTGGGATGTGGGGCTCCAAACAGCAGCTTCAGCAAAGGGTAATTAAAATGTGAGGCTCCCCTGAGCGAGGCTGGGGATGACACAGCGCAGAGACGTGGAACTGAATCCATCTCTAAATTCCCTTCCCAGCCAAAGGATTCCAGGATTCTATTCCATGATATCCCAGGTTGTTTTGAATGAGGAAATAACTTTCCAGCTCCCTGGAATCTCCTTTTCCTCTCCTGTTAAAATTTGAGGCTCCCCTGAGCGAGGCTGGGAGTGATCCAGAGCAGGGACATGAAACTGAATCCATTCCTAAATTCCCTTCCCAGCCAAAGGATTCCAGGATTCTATTCCATGATATCCCAGGTTGTTTTGAATGAGGAAATCACTTTCCAGCTCCCTGGAATCTCCTTTTCCTCTCCTGTTAAAATTTGAGGCTCCCCTGAGCGAGGCTGGGAGTGATCCAGAGCAGGGACATGAAACTGAATCCATTCCTAAATTCCCTTCCCAGCCAAAGGATTCCAGGATTCTATTCCATGATATCCCAGGTTGTTTTGAATGAGGAAATCGCTTTCCCAGCTCTCTGGAAACTCCTTTTCCTGTCTCCTGTTAAAATACGAGGCTCCCGTGAGCGAGGCTGGGAGTGATCCAGAGCAGGGACATGAAACTGAATCCATTCCTAAATTCCCTTCCAACCCAAGGCATTCCAGGATTCTATTCCATGAGGGAATCACTTCCCAGCTCCCTGAAAACTCCTCTTCCCTGTTAAAATATGAGGCTCCCCAAGCAAAGCTGGAAGTGACACCTCAGTGCAGGGGTGTGGAGCTGAATCCATTCCTAAATTCCCTTCCCAGCCAAAGGATTCCAGGATTCTATTCCATGCTCTCCCAGGTTGTTTTGAGTGAGGGAATCACTTCCCAGCTCCCTGAAATTGTCTTTTCCCCTCCAGTCAGGGGAGCAGCTGTCCAATATCAAGGAGCACACCAAGCAAATCAACGACATCCAGACCTCCCGGGACATGACCATGTTCATCACTGCTTCCAAGGATAACACAGCCAAGGTGAGCTTTTCCTGGAGATTTCCTGGCAGGATCTCTGCTCAGAGGGAGGGTTTTGCTCCTTGGGAATGTTCAGTGAGAAAGGTGAGGTGCTAAATGAACAGCCAGGCGTTGAAAATTGAATATTTTGGGATTTCAGTAGAACATCTGCAGTTTGCCACCTCTGGCAGGCAAAAAATTTCACTTTTTGGGGGGATATTTTTTGGGATTTGAACTTGGAGAGGGAACATCCATCCAGGTAAGGCCCAGCAGCTGGAGCTGTGCGAATTAATCGATGAATTTCTCCTTTTTTTGTAGCTCTTTGACTGCACATCCCTGGAGCACCTGAAGACGTTCCGGACGGAGCGGCCGGTGAATTCTGCTGCCCTTTCCCCCATTTTTGACCACGTAAGGATGAGCTTCCTCAGGGTGTCACTAATCCTGGGATTCCTGCCTTGGGAGTGGTGCCAGTCCAGCCTAAAACCAGGACTCTGCAATGAGCCTGGGGAATTTTGCTAAGTCTGGCACCGGGAACAAAATCTTTGTGTCCTCTGGTCAAATGTGTCAGGGAGGTGGGAATTCCTCTGAGGACTGTGGGAATTCCTCTGAGGATTGATGGATTTGTGGGATTAGTGGGAAGTGCTGGAGGTAGTCCCCACCCTTGGAGTTGTCCAGGGAACCTCTGGACCTGGCCCTCACTGCTCTAAACTGGTTTCGAGGTGGGGATCAATGCTGGGTTTGATCTTGGCGGTCTTTTCCAACCTCAGTGATCCCAGGATTCCCGAAATCCCAGCGGGAAGCACTGAAGGCTTGTGATTTCCCTGGTTTCTCTTCCCTGCAGGTGGTGCTGGGTGGAGGGCAGGAAGCCATGGATGTGACCACGACCTCCACCAGGATTGGCAAATTCGAGGCCAGGTTGGTCCTTTCCCTTCTCAGAGCCGAATCCTCCCCAGAGCACTCCTGACATTCCCAAGGATTGCATTTCCCTTTCTTCCTTTCTTTTGGCAAGTTGGCAGTGCTGGAGAAGCCCTTGAGTTTTGTTTTTTTTTAGGAATTCCATGGTTTTGTCCCTTCTGGGCTTGTGACAGTTGAAATCTTCCTCCTGCCAGGTTCTTCCACTTGGCTTTTGAGGAGGAGTTTGGCAGAGTCAAGGGGCACTTTGGGCCCATCAACAGCGTCGCCTTCCACCCTGATGGGAAGAGGTGAGAGGCTCCCTGGGGATCCTGCAGTGTCCCCAGTCCACCCAATCCCACTTTTTAATTGGGGTATGACCAGACTGACGGGATTTCTGTGGTGGGAATGGAACCAGCACCTGAATTCTCCCATTTGGAGGGCTTCACTCACACCCCGCCCCACACTTTGGCCACATCACTGATCTTTTTTTACCCCTTTGTGATTCCTGTATCAATTTCAGGAGGGGGTGATGAGGCCAGACTTCCCATTCTTTGCTCCCAGCAGCATTCCTGACTTTCCCTGACTTTCCCTTTCCTCTCTGCAGCTACAGCAGCGGGGGTGAGGATGGCTACGTCCGCATCCATTACTTCGATCCCCAGTACTTCGAGTTCGAGTTTGAAGCCTGAAGGAGAATTTCCCTCTCCTCTTCTCTTCTTTTCCCTTCTCCAACCCCTTTCCCAGTCCATGGGCTCCACCAGGACTGTTGGAAAGGCCTGGAGTTTTTCTTGGCAGTGGTTTTGGGGGCTGTGGGAAGTTGGGGAGTGGGAACTTGAGCAGCTCCGAAGGGCAGGAATGGCTTTTACTGGAAGAAGAGTGAAGGGAACTGGGTTGGCTGCCTGCCTGCTGGGCATATTTATAAATCAGGGGAAGGGAAAAAAGCCAGGAAATAAATAGAAATATTTTCTAAACACAGGGAAAAGCACCTCTGTGGCTTTTTTTTTTAGGTTTTTTTTTTTCCTATCTGGAGCAAGGTTAACCCAAGGACTTTGTTTTCCCAGCTCTGCTGTCAGTGCTTTGTTCCACACCCATGGAGCAGCGCTGCTCCTTCCAGGACCTCTGCCCATCCATGAACTCCTTCCCAGAGCGGCTCCACAGCCTCAGGCCCAGCCCTGAAGTGTGAAAAGGCTGGAAGTGCAGCAGCCAGGAATTGTTTCCCAGCTGCCACGCACGCGCCCGGCCCCGCTGCTTTGTTTATCTGCTGGTCTGACCCCGAGCCAGCTTTCATCATGGAACAGTTATTTCCTGCCCTAGGAGCTCCTGCTGCAGATCCTCACCCACCCACCCTCTTGTCTCTCCACAGGGTGGGTTTTTTTCTTTCCTCTTTCCTTCCTCAAAACTGGGCCCAAGGGCAGAATTCCCAGGCTGGCTCCCGGCTCGGAGCCGCTGGCACGACGCTGAGGCTGCAGCATTTGCAGTTTGGTGGGAGGGTGTTGGTTTAGTGTGTCCTGTTGGGGTTTTTTGTGTCATCTCCTGGGATTTTTGTGTGATCTCCTGCCCTTTGGCTCCAGAGCCATCTGCAGGCACTGCTGACATCCCAGTGGGAAGGAGCAGCTTCCCTATGGAAGAGTGGGACACAGGCAAGGGCTGGGAGAGAGATTTACTGCAACGAGCTCGGGCTGGGCAGCTAAAGGCTGGGAAAGGGGGTCTGTCCCCTCTGCCAGAGCTGTCCATGGGGTCTGTGTCCAGCACAGCCCTTCCCATGGGAAGATCCAGCTTATCCCAAATCCCGTGGGGACCCAGCTGGCCACGCTTCACCTTCCGTTCCGTGTCCCTGCAGTGGGGTCAGGGAAGGTCAGGCTCAGCCTTTTCCCTGCGCTCTCCTTGGTGGAGGAGTTGTTTCCCTCCACCAACCTCCGGATCTCCGCCCAGGCCTCATCCAGGTGCTGGGAAGGACGGATCCAACGAAGGAATAAACCTGGGAGAAGAAGGGGCTGGGTGTTATTTCAGCCCTGTCAGAGGGGGAAAGGCAGAGCAGCTTCCCCTGAGCCAGCCCAGCTGGGAGCCGAGGGTGGATTTTGGGAGGATCCCGCTCACCCTGCCAGAGCTGGATGCTCTGGGGCTCCACAGAGGGCCAGATCACCAGGGGGTTGTGTGAGTAGAGAGGGTTCAGGTACTTCTGCCTCTCCTCAGGCTGGTTCAGCCAGGCCCAGAGCGAGTGTGTGCTTTCCTTCACCTTACACAGGCTCCTGGGGGGGACAGGCAGGACACGTTTCAGTCCCCAGCAGGGTTTGGTGTCACCTGAGCCGTGACCAGGAGGGGTTTGGCCCTGGCTGTGCCCCACACCGACCTCTCCTTCTCGTTGTTGCACAGGAAGGTGCCGTAGGAGGAGGCGTAGGCGTTGTCGAAGAGGGTGAGGAGCAGCTGCTCCCCAAATTCCAGGGAGAAGGGGAACTGGCGGCTCAGCTGCCACACGCAGTCGAGGAAGAGGAGGAAAATCGGAGCCTCCTGCTTGCCTCGGCCGTGGGAGGAGGCGGAGCGGGCGCAGCGCAGCTGGAAGGGGTGCCCGGCCTGCGGGACCCCCAAGGGGATACGGGGTGAGGGGACCCAGCCAGGCTGGGATCCCCACCCTCCTCAAAACTGCGGCTCTCACCTGGATCCATTCCCGCTCCAGCAGCCCCTGGAACCCCTCCAGGCTGCGGCAGGACGGGTCCAGGATGAGCTGGGCCAGCGCCGTCACCAGCAGCGTCGCGTCTGTCCCCTCCGCCCCGTGCACCAGCACCTTGCAGCCCTCCCTGCCGCGGTGATTCCAGGGCTCAATCCGCGTTTTGGGCCACGCTGGGGGCTCAGGAAAAGGGAAAGGTGGGCGAGGTGCAGCCCCCCTTACCTGTCCAGGCACTGAGCAGCCAGGCAGGCCGTGCTCAGGGCGGCCTTGACGTGGCCGAGCCAGCGGCTGCTCTCCAGCCGGCCCAGCCAGCGGTCCATGCCCTGCTCAGCGCACGCCTCCACCAGCCTGATGAAGCTCTCCTGCAGCGGGCGGCCTCTGCGAGAGGGGACGGAGGTGTGGGTGGCTCGCTGAGGCTGTCCCCACGTCACACCTTCAGCACCCAAGCCCTCACCTGTCCAGGGCTCGGTGGAGCCTCCTCCACTGCGGGTACGAGGATTTGGGCTCGGTGCCGCCGCCGCTCATCCGGGCCTGCTTGGCCGCCTGCGCCGAGCGCGTGTCGATGATGAAGCCTCGCTCGCCCTCATCCAGGATTGTCCCCAAGAGCTTCTCGTCCTCGCGGCACCGCCGGCGGTTGGGCCCGGTCAGGGGCTGGCTGCTGCGGAGCAGGGCCTGGAGGAGACGGTGGGAGCAGCTGGGAATGTCCAGCCTGGAGAGGGAAGGCTCCAGGGTGACCTTAGAGAGCCTCACGGAGCCTAAAGGGGCTCCAGGAGAGCTGGAGAGAGACTTGGGATGAGAGAGATGGAAGGACAGGACACAGGGAATGGCTTCCCACTGCCAGAGGGCAGGGATGGATGGGATGTTGGGAAGGAATTCTTCCCTGTGAGGGTGGAGAGGGGCTGGAATGGAATTCCCAGAGAAGCTGTGGCTGCCCCTGGATCCCTGGCAGTGCCCAAGAGCAGACTGGACAGGGCTTGGAACAACCCGGGACAGTGGAAGTGCCAGGAGTGGAATGGGATGATCTCCAAGATCCCTTCCAAGCCAGTTCTGGGATTCTATGGAGGAGGAATCCCTCCTAGGGCACACGGGCAGCAGCACGGGGGGCTCCCAGCCCCCTTCCCCCGCGGTTCCGAGGGCCGGGCCGGACTCACGGTGCCGTTTTTGGGGTGGAAGTAGCTGAGCACGGGGAAGCGCCCGCCCTGCCGGAACGCCGCTGCCTTGGCCACGGTGTCATCGCTCACGGCCGCCGGCACCATCACGGCGGGAGGGTACGAGGGGCAGGCGCTGAAGTCCCGGTTCACCGTGCTCAGCCGCCACTGGCTCGTCTGGGGGACAGGCGACATCAGCGGCCAGCCCGGCACGGCGCGGGGAAGGCAGCGGGTCCCTCCCGGCCGGGCTCACCTGCGAGGCGACCTGCTGGAAGTATCGCTCGAGGGGGGACTGGTGCCAGCCCTGCTGGAGCCGCAGGCCCGGGGGGCGATAGAAGAACGGGTACATCATCATCACCGAGTCCACCGAGGAGAGCGCCTGCGGCGGGGACACGGCCGGAGCTGCTCAGGGACACTGCAGCGGAGCGCTGGCGATGTCCCTGTGTCCCAGCCCCGAGTGCCATCCCCGAGTGCCAGCCCCGAGTGCCATCCCCGAGTGCCAGCCCCGAGTGCCTGCCCCGAGTGCCATCCCCGTGTCCCCAGCCCCGTGCCCCAGCCCCGTGTGCCATCCCCGAGTGCCATCCCCGTATCCCCATCCCCATGTCCCAGCCCCATGTCCCCATCCCCGTGTCCCAGCCCCGTGTCCCATCCCCGTGTCCCTGCCCCGAGTGCCATCCCCGTGTCCCAGCCCCGAGTGCCATCCCCGTGTCCCAGCCCCATGTCCCCATCCCCGTGTCCCAGCCCCGTGTCCCAGCCCCATGTCCCCATCCCCGTGTCCCAGCCCCGTGTCCCAGCCCCGTGTCACCATCCCCATGTCACCATCCCCGCCCTGACAGCGATGGTGTCACCATCCCCGTGTCCCCACCATGTCACCATGCCCGTGTCACCATCCCCATGTCACCATCCCTGTGTCACCATCCCCGTGTCACCATCCCCGTGTCCCCAGCCCCATGTCCCCATCCCCGTGTCCCAGCCCCGTGTCCCAGCCCCGTGTCCCAGCCCCATGTCCCCATCCCCGTGTCCCAGCCCCGTGTCCCAGCCCCGTGTCCCCATCCCCATGTCCCCATCCCCGTGTCCCAGCCCCGTGTCCCCATCCCCGTGTCCCCATCCCCGTGTCCCAGCCCCGTGTCCCAGCCCCATGTCCCCATCCCCGTGTGCCAGCCCCGTGTCCCCAGCCCCATGTCCCCATCCCCGTGTGCCAGCCCCGTGTCCCAGCCCCGTGTCCCAGCCCCATGTCCCCATCCCCGTGTCCCATCCCCGTGTCCCAGCCCCGTGTCCCATCCCCGTGTCCCCATCCCCGTGTCCCATCCCCGTGTCCCATCCCCGTGTCCCAGCCCCATGTCCCCATCCCCGTGTCCCATCCCCGTGTCCCCAGCCCCATGTCCCCATCCCCGTGTGCCAGCCCCGTGTCCCTGCCCCGCCGGATCTGTGTGTTTACCCAGCTGATGCCAGGCCCAGAGCAAACACCGCAGCGCTTTCCAACCCTTTGCTCGCCGGCCGGGGCTCACCTCGATGGAGCTGGCGATGTTCAGACACTCCTCCATGCCCGGGATCTCCAGCTGCAGCACCTTCAGGTCCTTGCAGCGCAGCGTGATGGTGCCGGAGGAGCCGGAGACCCTGCGGGAGGGGGGTCAGGGCTGGGGGACACACGGGGACACACACACAGCACCGAGCTGCCCTCTCCCCCCGCGGCTGTGCCGGACTTGAGGCTCTCGTGTGGGATGGGCCACGGTGGGTGGGTGGCAGAGGCAAGAGAGCCAAAAAAATCCAAACCTGGTGTCCCGCAGGGAGCCGCCGGTCCGGGGGGGCTGGTACCAGCCTAAATTGTGCACTCTGAGGAGGAGAGGAGGGCAATGCCCGCTGCTGCCCAGCGCGGGCCGGGAGGAAGAGGAAGGCCGGGGCTGGGCGCGGCAGCGCGGTGCCCCTGGGGTGCCCCCCGGGACAGGGAGCGGGGGAATCCTCCAGCTCGGGCAGGGGTGACACGGCTGGCGGGGACAACCCTTGGGGACAGCCCCACCTTTTCTCCACGGCGTCCACGTTGCGGATGAGCAGCCAGAGCTCCAGGTCGCCGCGGGGGCTGGAGGAGAGCAGCAGGTGGTGGCTGGTGATGCACAGGGTGCCCCTGACCGCCGGCAGCCCCGGTCGCGACAGCAGCACGTTCTCCACTGTCGCCGTCTTGATCAGCTCCGAGAACTCCATGGGCGCTGCCTCTGCCCGGCGCAGGGGAGGGAGGAGAGGGAGAAAGGGGAAATCCTGCAGCTCTCGGCCCGCCTGGAAACCCCTTCCCTGCGAGTCACGCGGGGCCCTGCGGGCTGTCCCCCCCTCCCCGTGTTGACATTGTCACCTCCAGCACGCGGGAGCGCGACATTCCCTCCACCAGCGGGGAAACTGAGGCACGGGGGGCTGAGCTGGCTGGAGGGGATTTTTTTGGGGGCAATGGAATTGCAGGGAGCGGCTCCCGGTCCTTCCCTGCCGCCTTGGGGCTGTACCCCGCTACCTGCCCCGACACGAGCGGGCTGCTCTGCTGTCCCCAAAGCCACACCAGGGGCTGGGGACGGCGCAGGAGGAGGAGGGCGGGAGGGTGGCGGTGCTCCTGCCCCCGCCACCTCTCTGCTTACCTGCTCGGGCTGGGTGCCAGGTGGGGACCGCGGGGGACAAGCGGGGTGCAAGCAGGGGACCTCCGAGAGCCGAAGGGGACCTGCTGGCCATAAGGAGAGGACTTTTGGGGTGCCAGCAGGGGACCTTGGGGCACAAGGAAGAGTTTCAGGGTGCAAGGAAGGGATTGGGGGGGCACTGGGAGTCCGGGGGTGCAAGGAGGGGACCCCGGGGTGGCAGCGGAGGAGTCGGGGGTGCGAGGGCGGGGATCGAGGGGTGCGGGAGGGGGAGTTCGGGGACCTCGGGGTGGAAGCGGGGAGGCGGCGGCGATGTCCCCGCACAGCCCGGCCCGGCTGGCGGATGTCGGGTTTAAGGTGGCCCGGTCCGGGGGGACGCGGCGATTCCCGGGGCTGGGGCTGGGGGTGGGAGGGTCACTGAGTGCGGCGCGACAGCGAGGGGACACGGGGGGACCGTGGGAAGGGACACGAGAGGGGACAGCGGGAGCCGGGAGCAGCGCAGGGGGAGCACGCGGAGAATTTGGGGGCTACTCTGGGAGAGCTGGGGGGGACAGGAATGGGCACCCACGGGGCAGGTGAGAGCCGGGGGACGCGGGTGAGACCCCTGAGCCTCCTCCGCTGCCTCCGGGCCCCTCCGGGCAAGGAGGAGGTGGCACAGGACAGATCCAGACGCGGTTCCACCTTAAGGTCCCGTCCGGGTGCGGGACCCCGGCTGCCCCCGGTGGGCATCCCCCGTTTCTTTTTCCTTCCTTGAGCTTTTTCGGACCCCGCCAAGGGGCCGGGGAGCGGCTGAGCCCGGGGATAAATCATTCCCGCTCCTCCGTGCCCAGTGAAGGCTCCGTCCGGGAACGAGGAGTTTCCTCCCGGGCGGAGACAATGATGTTAAAAAAGAAAAGGAAAAAAACAAAACAAAACAAAACCAAAAAAACCCAAAAAAACCCCAAACACAACAAGCCAAAAAAACTCCTTTGCACTCCTCTGGATAAGGAAATTCCTGCCCATCGGACTTGTCCTCGAGGGGTGGATAAATAGCCGGGAGCCGGCTGCAGCTGGGGCAGGGAGTGGGTGGGTGGTCGTGCTCAGGGTGGGGGCTTCATTTCCCCGGGGGAAGTGTTGAGGGAGCGGAGATCTTCGGGGCGTCTTGGGGGGGCTCTGTTTTGTCCCACCATGGCCTTCAGCCAGCTGAAATTCAAGGAATTGGGCGAGGAGGAGCCCACCTGGGAGGAGGAGAACCTGGACAGCGTGAAGGCGCTGACGGCCAAGCTGAAGCTGCAGACCCGCAGACCCTCGTACCTGGAGTGGGAAGCTCGGGTGAGGGGGCAGCGCTGGGGGGCTCGGACCCCCGGGGGCAGCCGGGGGACAGAGCAGAGCCCCGGGCAGCCCAAGGAGCAGCAGGATGGTGGCGTTTGTGGCTTTGCCACCATGGAGGAGGCTCTGGAGTGGCTCAGGATGGAGCTGGTGAGTAGGACGGGAACCAGGACCGGGATGGGGTCACCGTGCCCGAGCTGACCGGACACGGCAAGGTCAGGGCGCTCCTCTGTCCTCCTTGCTGGTTGTACACGGGTTTTTCCAAGATTTTTCGTGGCTCCGCGGTGCCCCAGCCCTGCCCCTGACCCCACACAGCAGCGGCGGGGGTCGTGGCCTTGTCACCCCCTCCTGCCGCTCTGGGGGTGGCACAGACGGCACAAGCCGAGCTGTCCCCGCGCTGTGACCGTGCCCTGGCAGCCGATCCCGCTCCATCCCCGTTCCCTCCTGCCCCCAGAGGGAGATGCAGGCTCTGGACCAGCGGCTGGCGCAGCAGCTGATGCGGCTGCGGGCGCGGCTGCACCGGCTGAAGGTGGAGCAGGCCTGCCACCAGCACAAGGAGATGCTGGACGACGCCACCTTCGGCCTCGAGGGCTGCGAGGAAGACTCGGATCTGCTCTGCACCATCCCCCCCAAGGCCGCCTTCCTGCTCTCCACACCGCTCAAGCACATCGGCGTCACCCGCATGAACATCAACTCCCGGCGCTTCTCCCTCTGCTGAGCCGCCCCCGGAGGCTGCGGGGGAGCCTCGAGGGAGTTTTGGGGCTCAAAGATCCCTCCCCAAATCTCTCAGCACTCGGGGCGATGCCACGGCTGGCACGGGAATGTCACCATCCCCAGGGGACATCGGGCGTTTTGGGGCCTGGCCCTGAGGGCGGTGGGGTCAAGCCCGGTTGGAAATGTGGGGAGCGGCTCTTTGAGGAGGAATAAAAGGAGGTGAGGGTGCGAGCTGATGGTTTTTCCTTCCAGAAAAACCAGTTCCAGATGTGGCTCCTGGACTTTTTTTGGGAGGGTGACAGCTCCAGGTGCCACTCGGGGATGTGACTTTGACAGAAGCCTGTGCACAAGCAGTGCCAGGGAAGCTGTGGGGTGAGCCAGGGATCATTTTTGGGGCTGTTTCTCCTTCCCAGGACGCGAGGAGATCCCGAATGTGCCCCTCAAGCTGCCACAGCCCCCCCCTCCCGACACCTCTGGGCTTCCTGCCTGTGCCTGTGGCTTCTCACTCTATCAAAAAAGCCAACACAATGCTGCTGGGGCTGCTCTGAGCTCTCCAAAGCAGCGCTGGCAGGGGCAGGACGTGTCCCCTGTGTCCCCTCAGCTCCAGCCCTTGTCCCCGCGGCGGTGGCACGGCGGTGCCAGCCGTGCTGGAGCTGCAGGATGTGTCCCACAGGGGACCTTGGGGCACAGGGAGGAGGCTGAGGGTGCACGGAGGGTGCCCGGGGTGCCAGCGGGGATTTGGGGGTACGAGAGGGAGAGCTCGGCACGGAGCAGGGCACTGCCAGGGCAGGGGACCCAGGGGTGCTGGCAGCAGGTGACAACGCCCAGCCCATCTGAGGGTCTCAGCATCCCCTCGCCATGGGGGGACCCGGGGATGGCAGGAAGCCATCAGGGTTTGTCACTCGCTCTTGCGGTCGGGAGCGAGCTGCGAACGGGCTCCTCTTGAGTTTGCTCATGAGGCAGGAAACCGGGGCAAGGCGGGGAGAGCAGCAGCGGGCGGCAGCGCAGCCGGGCTCGGGGGGCTCCTCTGTGCACCCCAAAAGGTCCCACCCGGGTTCGGGGGGCTCCTCACCGCACCCCACAGGATCCCACCCGGGTTCGGGGGGCTCCTCTCCGCACCCCACAGGATCCCACCCGGGTTCGGGGGGCTCCTCTCCGCACCCCAAAAGGTCCCACCCGAACTAGGGGGGGCTCCTCTCCGCACCCCAAAAGGTCGCACCCGAGCTCGGGGGGCTCCTCTGTGCACCCCACGGCTCCCGGGGGATGGAGAGGACGTGATCCCAGCAGGACATGGGACTCTGAGAGCGGCCGGTGCTCACCTCGCTGCCAACAGGTGAGAGCCGGGGGAAGGGGTCTGCGGGTCCAGCTGGGATTTTGGGGAGCAGCTGGGGGGGCTGGGGGGTGAGCTGAGCTCTCCCAGTGCCCCTCGCAGGGGTGGAAATGCGCGTTCGGGCTCGTTCTTGGCGGGTTGAGAGCCCGGGTGGGGATGGGGGAGAGTCAGGCTGGGCCCTCCATCCCTCTGGGGCCTCCCAGGTGGGGGAAAGGCGCTGTCCCAATGTCCCCTCCCCGCCTGGGGGTCCTGCCAGGGGTGCCAGCTCTCCCCAGCCCCCATTTCCAGCACAACGCAGGAGTTTTGGCCCCAGGGCTGTGGCAGCAGCTGGGTGCCGGTCCCTCAGGGTTGCTGCCCAGTTTGGGGGGTTCAGGCGCTCAGAAATTCCCATTTTTGGTGCTGGCTCAGCGCAAACACCTCCCTGCTGCAGTGGCAGCCTTGGGGACACGGTCCCTGGTGTCCCTGCCAGGCTGTGGCCGTGCAGAGGGCTCACAGCTGGCTCACAGCTGGCTCAAGGACACACAGGTGACCCTGGCAGAGCACCAGGCGCGGGGTCAGCCCAGATTTCATTTCAGATTTGATTTTCCTCACGCCTGCCCACACTGGTGGTGTGTTGGTGATGTGTTTGTTGGTGACAAACCAACAGGACCCGGCCAGGGCCACGTGGGCGGAAGGGACAGCACAGGACAGGGAGCCAGGGGGGTCCAAACCCAGAGGGAGGGAAAAAAAAACCCAACAGGGAGAGGGGGACACACCTGGCGAGGACACCAGTGCACACCTGAACACGCTCACACTCCACACCCCTCCCTGCCAGGCCCCTTTGCACAAAGAAATTCGGTTGCACAGATGCAGCCACCACAAAAATAAAACCCGACTTCAAACGTCCCCTTTTTTTTTCCCTCCTGCGTGGCCCTGGCGCAGGTGGAACTGCTGCTGCTCGGTGGAAATTACGCTGTGGCTTGGGGCTGAAAGAAAAAAAAGGCACAATAGCAGCACCTCCCTCTCACCCCGGGAGGAAAAAACAGCTCCCGGCACCTCTCGCCTCTGCTGGAGGTGTTTGAAGAGCTCCTCCATGGGGTCAGGGATGGATTTGGGATTTCTCAGCTGTCCCTTTGCTCTGGCCAATGAATGTGGACACATAAAAGCTTGGCTTGAGCTGGGTCCTGCTTAGAAAGGCCCTGAAAATGTTGATGAATTTTGGATTTTTTACTCTCCTGCCTACCAGCCGAAAGGTCTTGATGGTGCTGGTAATTACAAGGAAAGAGTCAGCAAAAGAAAATCTGTGTTTGAATGCTGTCACCCTTCCTGCAGTGTGGCCAAACCCCTTTCTGGGTGCCAAAAGGTGTCCCCAAATGGGTGTCACCAGGAGCTGAAGGCACCAGGGTGAGTTTTGAGTCCCCACAGCAGCGTTGCAGGGCATGGGGACCTCACTCCTGAGCGTCCTCCTGGCCAAAATCACCCGTCACCTGCTCCTCTGGCCACTGTGGGGACAGTCCTGGTGTCCCTGCCACCTCTGGACCTGAGGGAGGTGGCTCCTGGTCTAGAGAATCAAACCTGGAAGAGCAGGCTGGGGGGCTTGGACTGGCACTGGGAGCTGGCAGCACCCTGGAGACCCCAAACCCTCTCTGGGGACCCCAAACCCTCCCTGGGGACTCCAAACTCTCCCTGAAGACCCCAAACCCTCCCTGGAGACCCCAAATCCTCCCTGGGGACTCCAAACCCTCCCTGGAGACCCCAAATCCTCCCTGGAGACCCCAAACCCTCCTTGGAGACCCCAAACCCTCCCTGGGGACCCCAAACCCTCCTTGGAGACCCCAAACCCTCCTTGGAGACCCCAAACCCTCCTTGGAGACCCCAAATCCTCCCTGGGGACCCCAAACCCTCCCTGGAGATCCCAAATCCTCCCTGGAGATCCCAAATCCTCCTGGAGACCCCAAACCCTCCCTGGGGACTCCAAACTCTCCTTGGAGATCCCAAACCCTCCCTGGAGATCCCAAACCCTCCCTGGAGATCCCAAATCCTCCCTGGAGACCCCAAACCCTCCTTGGAGACCCCAAACCCTCCCTGGGGACCCCAAACCCTCCTTGGAGACCCCAAACCCTCCTTGGAGACCCCAAACCCTCTCTGGGGACCCCAAATCCTCCCTGGGGACCCCAAACCCTCCCTGGAGATCCCAAACCCTCCTTGGAGACCCCAAACCCTCCCTGGGGACTCCAAACTCTCCCTGAAGACCCCAAACCCTCCCTGGAGACCCCAAATCCTCCCTGGAGACCCCAAACCCTCCCTGGGGACTCCAAACTCTCCCTGAAGACCCCAAACCCTCCCTGGAGATCCCAAATCCTCCCTGGAGACCCCAAATCCTCCCTGGAGACCCCAAACCCTCCCTGGGGACCCCAAACCCTCCCTGGGGACCCCAAACTCTCCCTGAAGACCCCAAACCCTCCCTGGAGACCCCAAATCCTCCCTGGAGACCCCAAATCTTCCCTGGGGACCCCAAACCCTCCCTGGAGATCCCAAATCCTCCCTGGAGACCCCAAACCCTCCTTGGAGACCCCAAACCCTCCCTGGGGACCCCAAACCCTCCTTGGAGACCCCAAACCCTCCTTGGAGACCCCAAACCCTCTCTGGGGACCCCAAATCCTCCCTGGAGACCCCAAACCCTCCCTGGGGACCCCAAACCCTCCTTGGAGACCCCAAACCCTCCCTGGGGACTCCAAACTCTCCCTGAAGACCCCAAATCCTCCCTGGAGACCCCAAATCCTCCCTGGAGACCCCAAACCCTCCCTGGGGACCCCAAACCCTCCCTGGGGACTCCAAACCCTCCTTGGAGATCCCAAACCCTCCCTGGGGACCCCAACCCACCCTGGGGACCCCAAACCCTCCTTGGAAACCCCAAACCCCCCTTAGAGACCCCAAACCCTCCCTGGAAACCCCAAACCCTCCCTAAAGATGCCCTGCAAGGCTCAAACGAAGCCCCCGCTGCTGTGTCCCCTTGGCACGGTAGGAAAAGCTGGATTTTGGAGCATGCTGGTGAAAACCCAGGCTCCCAGACAGGAAAACAAGGAAAAAAACCAACACCAGCATCCCAGGAAAGCATCTCCCAGCCCAGCTGGGCTTTGGGCACTGGAGCTTGGCCTGGCTGCCACATCAGAGCTGGCACAGCGAGGTTTGGCAGTGGGGGTGACACCTGGGCTGCCTCACGGTGACAAAACCCCCCCGAGCCCTGAGGAAACCACACCTGGGCCCCTAAAGAGCCGCTGGGGCTGAGCCTGGGGAGGAGGGAGATGAATTCCGGCCCCGTGGGCACGGGGGATTCTGCGGAAGAGCTTTTTCTGCAGCCCACGCGCTGCTCCCGTGTTTGTGCCACGCTCAGCGTTCTCAGGAGAGACAGAGGTGACAGAGCTCTGCCCTCCATGGTGACAGGGACACCAGTGTGACCCTGGCTGGGTTTTGGGGGCCCTGGGTGTTGCAGGGACGGGGGTTTAGGAACATCCCTGATGCAGCAGAACGGGGGCTGAACGTCGGGAGAGGATGGGAATTTGTAGGGAGAGGAATTTGGAAGTGCCCACATCCAGCTGTGAGCCCAGGAGCTGATTTTAGGATCGGGGAGAGCTTTCCCAGCCAAAAGCTCGTTAAAGCCGAGCTGCAGGAGTTTATTAATTGCTGATATTAATGATGAGGTTGTTATCTGCAGGGAGAGCAGAGGGATCAGCCCCAGAGCTGCACGGTGGGAGGAGCTGGCACCACGCACAGCGCCGGGGACACAGGAGCCTCAAGCTGGGGACTAATTGACTTCAGTGGTTTTAATTAATGAAGGCAGGATAAACAAGGAGAAAATGACAGCTGGTGACAGCCAGGGAATGTCCCCAGTTCAGCTGAGGAGCTGGGATGGGCCAGGTGGTGTGGGAAGGTGGATGATGGATGGATGATGGATGATGGATGGATGATGGATGATGGATGATGGATGGATGATGGATGGATGGATGGATGGATGGATGATGGATGGATGATGGATGGATGATGGATGGATGATGGATGGATGATGGATGGATGATGGATGATGGATGGATGGATGGATGATGGATGATGGATGATGGATGGATGGATGGATGATGGATGGATGGATGGATGGATGGATGGATGATGGATGGATGGATGGATGATGGATGGATGATGGATGGATGATGGATGGATGGATGGATGATGGATGATGGATGGATGATGGATGGATGATGGATGATGGATGGATGGATGATGGATGATGGATGGATGGATGGATGGATGGATGGATGATGGATGATGGATGGATGGATGATGGATGGATGGATGATGGATGGATGGATGATGGATGGATGGATGGATGATGGATGGATGGATGGATGGATGGATGATGGATGATGGATGGATGGATGGATGATGGATGGATGGATGATGGATGGATGGATGGATGATGGATGGATGGATGGATGATGGATGATGGATGGATGGATGGATGGATGGATGATGGATGGATGATGGATGGATGGATGATGGATGGATGATGGATGGATGATGGATGGATGATGGATGGATGGATGGATGGATAGATGATGGATGGATGGATGGATGGATGGATGATGGATGGATGGTGGATAGATGATGGATGATGGATGGATGGATGGATGATGGATGGATGGATGGATGGATGGATGGATGATGGATGATGGATGATGGATGGATGGATGGATGATGGATGGATGATGGATGGATGGATGATGGATGATGGATGGATGGATGATGGATGATGGATGGATGGATGATGGATGGATGATGGATAGATGATGGATGATGGATGGATGGATGATGGATGGATGATGGATGGATGGACGGATGGATGGAGGGATGGGGATGTGCTGGAGCAGAAGGAGAGGCAGGGATGGGGGTGCCCAAGGCTCCCTGTGTCCCCTCTGTCCCCCACAGCCACCATGGGCTGCTGCTGCAGCTCAGACTATGATGAGGACTGGATTGAGAACATCGACATTTGCGAGCACTGCAATTACCCCATCGAGCCTGACAGCAAGCGCCAGGTGAGGAGGAGGTGACAGACCCCAGTCCTGGTGGCCAAACACCCCCAGAGGTGGCCAAATCCCACAGGCTCATGGGTTCCTGTCCCCTGGCAGAGGCTGACCCGCAACGGCTCCGAGGTTCGAGACCCTCTGGTGTCCTACGAGCCCTCGTCACCTCCATGCTCCCCCATGCAAGGTGAGGCCCAGCTGTGGCGTGGGGTGGCTGTGACACCCCCAAACCGGTCACTGCCACCCTGTCCCTCCGCCTGTCCCCCCAGATAAGCTGGTGGTGGCCCTGTATGACTACGAGCCCAAGCACGACGGGGACCTGGGGCTGAGGAAGGGGGAGAGGCTCCGTGTCCTGGAAGAGTGAGCGAATTCCAGTGGTGTCCCAGCAGCCCCGGGGGTCTGGGCAGGGTCTGAGGGGGTCTCACTGCGCTGTGTCCTTGCAGGAACGGGGAGTGGTGGAAGGCGCAGTCGCTCACCACGGGCCAGGAGGGGCTGATCCCCCACAACTTCGTGGCCTTGGTGAACAGCCTGGAGCCCGAGCCGTGAGTAGGGAGCAGCCGTGTCCCGGTGGGATCCCAGATCTGGGAAGGAGCCCAGAGCATCCCACAAAACCCCAAAGGCCGGGTCCCCCCAGGCCTGACCCCACCCCGTGTCCCCAGGTGGTTCTTCAAGAACATGAGCCGCAAGGACGCCGAGCGGCAGCTCCTGGCCTCGGGAAACACCCACGGCTCCTTCCTCATCCGGGAGAGCGAGACCTCCAAAGGTGCCGCCCGCAGCTCCCTCGGGCTCTGGGGGCGCAGCAGGGGCCGGGGGTCCCACGGGTGTCCCTGTCCCCAGGCTCGTACTCGCTGTCCGTGCGGGACCTGGACGAGAGCCAGGGAGAGACGGTGAAGCACTACAAGATCCGGAACCTGGACAGCGGCGGCTTCTACATCTCCCCCCGCGCGCCCTTCGGCAGCCTCAGGGAGCTGGTGCAGCACTACACACGTGCGGGAATGGGATGGCAATGGGGCAGGAATGGGGCGGGAATGGGGCGGGATGGGACGGGATGGGATGAGATCCACGGGATGGGATCCACGGGATGGGATGGGATCCACGGGATGGGATGGGATGGGATGGGATGGGATGGGATGGGATGGGATGGGATGGGATCCATGGGATGGGATGGGATGGGATGGGATCCATGGGATGGGATGGGATGGGATGGGATGGGATCCATGGGATGGGATGGGATGGGATGGGATGGGATGGGATGGGATGGGATGGGATGGGATGGGATGGGATCCATGGGATGGGATGGGATGGGATGGGATGGGATGGGATGGGGCAGGGTGTCACAGGACAAGATGAAATGGGAATGGGGCAGAATCGGATGGGGTGAGGCTGGATGGGATGGGATAGGAATGTGGCAGGCTGGAATGGGAGTGGGATGGGACATGATTGAATGGGACGGGATAAGGACAGGATGCAATGGGGCAGGACAATATGGGACAAGATGAAACGGAAATGGGAGAGAATTGGATGGGGTGGAACAGGACGGGATGGGAACAGGAAAGAATGAATGGGATGGGACGGGACGGGACAGGACGGGACGGGATGGGATGGGATGGGACGGGATGGGACAGGGATGCTCCCAGTGTCCCAGCCAAGCCACGGCTCGTGCTGGGTGCCCCACACTGGCCCAGCTCTGCCTCCCCCTGGCCCAGGCAGCTCTGACGGGCTCTGCTGCCGCCTGGGCAAGCCCTGCCGGACGCAGAAGCCGCAGAAGCCGTGGTGGCAGGACGAGTGGGAGGTGCCGCGGGAGTCGCTGAAGCTGGTGGAGAAGCTGGGAGCGGGGCAGTTCGGAGAGGTCTGGATGGGTGAGTCAGGGCGAACCCGGGGCTCCAGAGCGAGCAGCAGGATCCTCCAGCCGCCCTCCTTGGCACTGCTGCTGTCACCTGCCCGGTGTCCGGATCCTGTTTTTCCCTGTTTTTCCCCCAAGGTTTCTACAACGGGCACACGAAGGTGGCAGTGAAGAGCCTGAAGGCTGGCAGCATGTCCCCCAGCGCCTTCCTGGCCGAGGCCAACCTGATGAAGAAGCTGCAGCACCCGCGGCTGGTGCGGCTCTACGCCGTGGTCACCAAGGAGCCCATCTACATCATCACCGAGTTCATGGAGAAGGGTGAGGCCACCCCGCACGGCTCCAGGGGCTGGCACATCCCTGTGGATGGGCCCACAGAGCTCTGGAATTTTAAGGCTGGAAAAGATCTTCAGGAAAGAGTCCAAGCTGTGGAAAATCCCCACCTAAAATGGCCCAGAGCGCTGAGCTGGTCATTCCTTAACCCCCTCCAAGGATGTGACTCCCCAAAACCAGTAAAAATGAGATTGGCAATGAGGAAATGTGTTAAATTTAGAGATTCCTTTGCCTCCAGCCTTTTGTTCTCTCCCACCTCCATTAGGGACATTCTCTGTTCTCCTGCCCACATTCCCAGAGTATTTTTTGGGGAGACAATGCCCTTGTGACCCCCAGGGCCCCCAGGAGCTGAGAATTGCTGCTTTCATCACAGGCAGCCTCGTGGATTTCCTCAAGACCTCGGAAGGAGTCAAGCTCAGCACCAACAAACTGCTGGACATGGCAGCGCAGGTGAGGGGGGAGCAGGAAAATGGGGATGGAACTGGGAGGGCTGGAGCTGTTAATTAACGATTAATTAATTCGTTAATAATAACAGATTGCTGAAGGCATGGCCTTCATCGAGGCCAAGAATTACATCCACAGGGACCTGAGGGCCGCCAACATCCTCGTCTCGGACACTTTGTGCTGTAAAATCGCCGATTTTGGGCTGGCCCGGCTCATCGAGGATAACGAGTACACGGCTCGGGAGGGTGAGTCCAGCCCAGCCCGGGGGTGACAGAGCTTGGGGACACCGGGAAAGGGACCCCAGGCAGCCTGGGTCTCTGGGGAGCTGCAGGAGAGGGGAGCAGGGCGTGCAAGGATGTTTTTCCCCTTTTCCATCTCTCTCCCCGCAGCTGCAGGGGGATGTGGGGCTCCAGCTTTGGGGTCAGGGGGCTCAGCCACCAAACCCAGCTCGTCCCCAAGCAGCGACAGAGCCTGCCTGGGGTTTTTCACATCGGATTAAACCCAGCGGGCTGATTCCAGCTCAGCCAGGGCGCTTTATCCCCTCCCCTCCCGCTGCTTTCCAGGGGCTAAATTCCCGATTAAGTGGACAGCACCCGAGGCCATCAACTACGGGACGTTCACCATCAAGTCGGACGTGTGGTCCTTCGGGATCCTGCTCACCGAGATCGTCACCTACGGCCGGATCCCGTATCCAGGTCAGGATTTTCGGGCAGCTGCGGGGCTGGCACGCCCACGAGTGTGTGTGCATGCAGTGCTGCACGCACGCTGCTGCCAGCCTGGCTCCCTGCCCTCCATCCCTGCCCCGCGTGGCTGCACCGGGCACGGTCCCCAAACCACCTGGGGAGGGGTTGAAGGAGGTGGGAGGGGATGGGAGACCCCCCCCCCCGTGGGTTTGGGAAGGTGGGGTGGTACCTGGGAGCCAAACTGGGTCCTGGGGGTTGTCCTTGGCAAGGGTGGCCAAACCCTGGGGTGGTCCCTGTGACCCAAACTGGGTCCTGGGGGTTGTCCTTGGCAAGGGTGGCCAAACCCTGGGGTGGTCCCTGTGACCCAAACTGGGTCTTGGGCATTGTCCTAGCAGAGATCAAGCCTAGGGTGGTCCCTGCCAGGTGGGGGTGGCACAGATTGGGTGCCACGGGGGTTGTCCTGGTAAGAGTGACCAACCCCAGGGTGGTCTCTGTGACATTGGGGTGACCCCAGCTGAGTCCTGGGCATTGTCCTGGCAGAAATCACCAACTCTAGGCTGGTCCCTAAAACCTGGGGGTGACCCAAATTGAGTCCTCTGCATTGTCCTGGCAGGAATGACCAACTCCAAGGTGGCACCAGTGGCATGGGAGTGACCCAAATTGGGTCCTGGCAGGGGTGACTGGTCCCTAAAACCTGGGGATGACGCAAACTGAGTCCTGGGCACTGTCCTGGCAGGGGTGACCAACCCTGGGGTGATTCCCATGACCCAAACTGAGTCCTGGGTGTTGTCCTGGCAGGGGTGACCAACCCTGGGGTGGTTCCCATGACCCAAACTGAGTCCTGGGCACTGTCCTGGAAGGGGTGACCAGCCTCAGGGTGACACCCACACCTGTGGGGTGACCCAAACCGAGCCCCCAACGTGTTGCCCTCCAGGGATGACCAACCCCGAGGTGATCCAGAACCTGGAGCGCGGGTACCGGATGCCGCAGCCGGACAACTGCCCCGCGGAGCTGTACGAGCTGATGAGGCAGTGCTGGAAGGAGAGCCCCGAGGAGCGTCCCACCTTCGAGTTCATGAAGAGCGTGCTGGAGGATTTCTTCACCGCCACCGAGGGCCAGTACCAGCAGCAGCCCTGAGGGCCTGGCAGCTGGGACAGCCCCGCTTTGGGGTGCTGGAGGTGCCCCACGTCCCCACAGACCCCATGGACATCACCCCGGGGTGAACTCTGCCTGGGAAGATTTGAAGCGCTCCAGAGCTTGGGAGCAGCAGATTTCACCCCTTCAGGAGGGGATGGACGGCCAAAGCAGACCCCCAGAAGCTGGGGGATGGCACAGGGGGCTCTGCTGGTGGCCAGAGGGTGCCCACCCTGCTGTCCCTGCGTTTTCCAGGGGGCACATCCAGGCTCCAGCCCCTCAGGAGCTGCCCAGGGGTCGCCTCACCCGGCTCTGGCCGTGCCCCCTTCACCCCCGGTGATGGCAGGAGCCCCCCAGCAGCACTGGCCACTGCACCCCTCGGCTGTGGGACGCTCCTTCTCCCCCTCGGCGTTTGCAGGACCTGTCCCACACCAATTTTGGGGAAATAAAGGCCTTTTCAGCGGCGGGGACCTCGCAGGGCCAGGCTGCCATGGGATGGGGTACGCGGGGTGATGTCCGCGGCAGATGGACCCCACTGGGCGCTACCCACGGGAGATGGACCCCACTCGCACCGAGCCACCCCGGGGCGCTCCCGGGACCCCCTCACCCCACCCCAGCCCTCTGAGACCCCCCCGGGCCCTCTCTCGCCCACCCACATGGGTCAGCCCAGCCCTGGGTCAGCCTCCCCCTCCCCCGGGATGGTTCAGCCCTACCTGCCCCCCCCCAAGGAATGGTTCCTCCCTGCCCACCTGGACCCTCTCCTCTTTTGCCCCCTCCCAGAGATGGTACAACCTCCCCCCCCCCGCCCCCCGCCGCAGTAGTACAGTCCAGGCGCCCCCTATTGCTCAGCCTAACCTGCTAGGTGCCGCTGCGGCTTGCGATTGGTCAAAGGGCGGGAGGGGGCGGAACAGAGATCTGTGATTGGACGGAACTGCGCGGGAGGCGGGGCCGCGGGCCCGGGGCGGGCAGGGTTGGTTGCGCCGGGCGGCGGCGGGTCGGGCGCTGTGAGGGGAGGCAGGAAAATGGCGCTGACGCAGGGCACGAAGCGCAAAGTCTGCTACTACTACGATGGTGAGGGGCTGCGTGCACCCGCCGGGACCGCCGGGGCGCGGAGGAGCCGTCCCGGGGTGGGGGGCATCGGGGACGGGGGGGGAGGGGAGGAGGCGGGGTTGAGGGGAGGGGGCGAGGGCTGAGGGGAGAATGGGATGGAATGGAGATTACTGGGGGTGGGGGTGAGGGGGCACCGGGGGGTCACTGGGGAGAGGGGTGGGGTTGTCTGTGGGGGTCATGGGGGTCACTGAGGGAGGATGGGGGTGCTGGGGATGGGGTGAGAGGTTGGCAGTGGGGGATCATTGAAGGATATGGAGGTGGGGAGGATTTTAAAGGTTGTGGGGGGTCACTGGGGGCGGCAGGGAGGGATACTGGGGGCACTGGTGGACAGGGGCAAGCAGGGCATGGGGCTCATGGATTGTGTGGGGTTTTTATGGGGTTGAGTGGCATAGGAAGCATGTGGGTGGGCATGGAGGGGTATGGGGGACACTGGAGGGGAGAATGGGAAGAGTAGGGGGAAATCAGAGGGGTGGAATGGGATGGGGAAATGGGGAGATCTGGGGTTTAGGGAAAGGCTGGGAAGGGTCCGGGATGGTGACAGGGGCACAGGGCCAGGAGAGGCTTTGGATGCTGTGATGCTGGAGAAGGATTTTGGGGAGCTCTGGAGGAGGTGCTGCACGGGCTCTGAGGAGGAAGAGGCACTGCTGGGACAGTCCTTTGGTGTCAGGAGGGAACAAAAAGGCTCTGGGAGCCAGGGTGGCTGCGTGGCTGTTTGCACGGAGCTCCTGTCCAGGAGCATCCTTCACTTCTGGCTCTGGATCGTGGATTGTGGAGTGACTCCTTGTGGTTCTGCCTCTGGGGCTGCGTCACCATCCCTGTGGAGCAGGGAAGGAACAGGGTGGCCAAATCCTTCTCTGGGGCTTCCAGAAAATCCTAGTCCTGCCCCTCTCCCTTTCCCTTTAGAGGGCTGGCTCGGTGCCCTGGCTGGTTTTTCACAGGCTCTGTGCTCACCTCGTATGAGAGGTGTTTTGAAATTCTCTGTTCCATCACGGGTTTTAGCCTGAAATCAAATAAAAACTTGTTCTTGCTACTTTTTCCCTCTCAAAGGATGTGCCCAGTGCTGGAGCAGTGTAGGAGGCTCTTCCAAATCCTGTGCTGAGGGCTTTTTTTTCCCCCACTAAGAATGTGAAGTTTTTTACCTCAAATGTGAGGTTTTCAGTCCTGTTGGGTTATAATTTTTAAAGGCACTTAATTATATCTGAAATATGAAATAAGCAGTTGTTTTGTTTGAAATGCTGCTGCCCTGCAGGTCTTTGCTGCACAGGAATTTCACAAATTTGGGTTCCGTGCTCTGTGGTGGGGTTTTAGTGCCTTTTTTAAAAGATTTTTTTTTTTTTTCTTTTCCACTGTTATTTTCTGAGCAGCTCTCAAACATCCACAGCTGAGGGGTAAAAAGCTGCATTTACTGGGAGGAAATAAATAATTTGTTGATTTGAACCTTTTATTTTCCACGCTGGGAAGTTGAATCAGCCCTGGAATGTGGGAATTCCCTGAATTTGATGGGATGAAGGAATTGGGGATGGTATCCAAAGGGTCCTTTATGGAATCCCGAGGGCCTGTGGAAAGGTTTGGATGGGATTTCTCCATTCAGAGCTCCCTGTGGAGGGATTTGTTTAACCCCAGCAGAGCCTGCTAAGTTCACACTCCTTAATCTGCTGTGACGTCCAGGAGCAGCTGAGCTCATCCCTGGATCCACAGGGCTTGGGATGTGCTCAGCACAGGGAACAGGAGCTCAGGGTTGGCCCAGAGCATTCCCTGGACAGCTGATGGTGACTTCTAAAAAGCTTCACAGAATTCTGTGCTTGTATTTTTTAGGCAGAGCCTCAAATATCTCTTCCAAGATCCCCAAACCTTGACTTAGAGGTAGTAAAATACATCCCCAAAACTGCCAGGATGCTTACCCCAGGAAAACACCGGCAGGGATTTCCAAAATTTCAGAAAATAGAATTATTTTCAGTGAAAAGAACCCGTATTGGACTGAAAATAATTCTATTTACTGAAAGAACATTCCCCCAGAGCTCCACAGACAGTAAATTCCAGCAGCAGACTTGCCTGGATGTGGGATTTGCACCTCTGGCATCTCTTTTTCCTACCTGAAAATAGATCCGTGTCCACAGGAAGAAAAACTGCTTCTGCAGAAGGTGGGGAGTGGTGATGAAATATTAATTCTCCCTTCTGAGTCACCCAGCCAGACCGGATTGGATCTCCTGCTTCCCAAAAGGATCAGGAGTTGTTCAACCCCAGGAACAACTTGGTCTGGTTTCCCAGGAAAATGATGCTTGGGAGAGATTCCTGCTCCCTGCAGCCAAATCAGGCAGCAGGCAGAAATCTGAAAGTGAAATTCCTGTAAATTTCAGGGAAATGAGTCCCCCTGGGAAAGGAACCCAGTTAGAAGTGAAGTGTGAGCTCAGTTTGGAGGAGAAAATCCTTGTGGGGAGGTGACTTTGTTCCCCTGGTCCCATAAAATAATTCCTGGGGGGTGGCTGGAAAGGCCTGGGAATCCTCTGGAGGATTTCAAGGAATAAAAAAGGGTGAAAACAACCATGGAGCTGTAAAAGCAGAGCTGGGTGGTGTTTGCTGAGTTCAGAGTTCCCTGGATCCCATTTCCCTTGGGTAAACAGGAGGAAAGTGAGGCAGAGGCCGGGTGTTCCTGGGCTGAGTCACTGTCTGAGCCGGGATTAACTCCCGTGGCCCCTGGGAATCCTGCTCCCAGCACTCCCTGAAACCTGGGAGAGATTCCTGGCACTGAGCCCAGAGCTCCTCTGGCCCAAAAACCTTGGAGATTCTTCCTCTGCATTGACAGAACCATGGAATGGTTTGGGTTGGAAGATGATCCAGCACTAATGATCCAATTCCAGCTCCTTTCCAAGGGCAGGGACACATTCCACTGATGGCAGTGTGATGGTGGCATTCCAAATTCCCTGTCTCCCCTTCCCTGAGCTTCCAAACTTCTGTCTTTATTTGAGGATGAACCCTGAATCCATGGATTTCCCTGTGCCAGGAGGTGGGAGATCCCACCCACTGCTGGAGGAGAAATAAATCCCAGAGGAGCTGATGGGTCCCTCTCCAGGAATTGATGATCACCTCCTTTCTGCTTCCAGGGGATGTTGGGAATTATTATTATGGCCAAGGACATCCCATGAAACCCCACAGGATCCGCATGACCCACAACCTCCTGCTCAACTATGGGCTCTACAGGAAGATGGAGATCTATGTAAGTGTGGCATTATTAAATGTCATAATTGATGTTTCACTCTTTAATTGTGGAGCTTTTCCCTGAGAGGAGAGGAATAAACCCCAGTCAGTTGTGTTGATGCATTCCTGGTTTTTTCTCAGTGTTGAAGTGAGGGGTTCTATGCTTCAGAGAGGCTTTGGAGACTGGAAAACTGTTTTTTATCCTTGAAATTAAATTTATTTCCACGTCTGCATATGTAACTTGCCAACAGTGCCACTCTTGCCTTTCAAATTCAGTTTTTCTTATTTAACGCTGCTGATTTGATACTCTTCTCAGTTCCTGGGGGTAAATCTGGGATTTGGGAATTAGGGAGGGGAGGAATTCCAGAGCAATCCTTGCTGTGTTGCTGTCCTTGCAGCGTCCTCACAAAGCCAATGCAGAGGAGATGACCAAGTACCACAGCGACGATTACATCAAATTCCTGAGGTCCATCCGCCCTGACAACATGTCTGAGTACAGCAAGCAGATGCAAAGATGTGAGTGATGCTGCAGCTGAAAATCTGGGATCTGGGAATCCTAGCCCAGCTCCAGAAGTTTGGGATAAACTTCTATCAGTTGTCATTCTCTTGACTTTGCTTTTGATTTTTCTGGTGAATAAAGCATTTTAAAAACAGGTCCCTCTCTCAAGCTAAAGGAGCTGGGGGAAATCCTTTGAGCTGGTTGTATTTTGGGTTTTTCTTGTTGCCTAAATTCGCTTCCTGGCTTGGAGATGACAGAGCTACTCCATTTCTGACCTGTGTGGATTTTGTGTTAATGCTCATCTTCAACCAGAAGAGCTGGGGCATTTAAAACCAGCAAATTTAGAAACCCCAACTCCTCGATTCTGCCCCAAATCTGAAGGATTTTCAGGGCAAGTTTGAGATACTCATCAATACCCAATGATTTTGTAGGTTAATTGTGAGCTGATGTCTTGTTCCAACCTCTCCAGTCCATGGAAAGGTTCTTTAATGGTACAAAAACCTGGATTTGTTGTCTCAGCCACTCTGAGCTGATGTTTTTTTGGCAAAGTAGATTTCTAACAAGTCCAGACAACCAGTGGGAAGTGCTCAAGCTTCATTCAAACAACATTTTACTCTTGGAAACCACCATGAGCTGAAGGGGACAGATATTTCTGCATGAGGTTCATGATTTCAAACACACTGAAAGCCTCCCCCCAGTCCATGATATTCTTTAATCCACCAAATGACATCCAGCAAAGTGCATTTTATACCCAAACTGACCTGTTTACCCCTGGAGCAGCCACAGCTCATGAACACTCTGCTCTCTCTGCTGCTCAGTGTTTTCTGCATTGTGTTTTATTCCTGAAAAAGCCAAAATATGAAAATTATATATGCAAAGGACAGAGCTTTTCTTCAACAAAACCTGCTGGAAAGGGAATGAACAGTTTCCATTTTTGCATGCCAGACTTGGGCAGAATAAACCAAAGGGCCTGAAGTTTAATTTCTTGTAATGAGTGACTATTTTTAATAGTGGAATTAATTACAGTAAAAATTTATTGAGGCTAAAACTCCAGTTGTGCTGAAAACTGTGTGATTTGAAGTGAAAGGAGTGTGCAAAGTGTCAGCCACACATTTCTATTTTATCATTTGATCACAGCATTTTGTTTAACCCTTTTGGCCACTTTTCAAACCCAAATGGTGGTGTAAGATTTGGATTTTATTTCTGCTTTTATTTTAATGACTCTTTTCCATTCTCTTCCAGTTAATGTTGGGGAGGATTGCCCTGTGTTTGATGGGCTCTTTGAGTTCTGTCAGCTCTCTGCTGGAGGCTCTGTTGGTAAGATCACAAATCCTGTGTATTTTTTATTGTGTTTTATGTCATTCTGTCTCTGTGAACCCATTGCTGATTTAATAATTAAATCCAGATTTTCTCCAAGCTTTGCCTGTTGAATCCCTTTCCATTTGTTAATCACTGATTTGGGTTATCTCACTGAATGGCTCTGTAACATCACCAGTGACAGAGTTAAAACAAAACCACAACAGCATGGTTGAATAAAAAAAAAAAAATCAACCTGAGCTTTACATTAAAATAAAAGTTGTACAAGTCTCACTCTGGGCTGGCACAACTTGGAAAGGAAAGACCAGGCTGGCTTAGCTGCTGTTTTTAAAAGAACACAACTCTGGATGTGAAGCAAAGCAGAAACTGAAAGGTTTGAGAGCTGGAACATCAAAATGTTTTTTATTTTCTCAAAATTCACAGCAGAACTGCTGGGGAGTTGTTTATGTGCACAAAGCCTGAGAGCTTTGTGGCTGCTGCTGCCACAATGACACCTCCAGTCTGTATTTCCTGTGCCAGCAGCACCCCAGCACTGACTGCAGCAGTTTTTGAAGCAGCTCTGTGCTCTCTCTGCTCCCAGAGCTGGAGAATTCCACAGAATTTATAATTTATTTGGATCCTGGGAGATTCCAGAATGTGCAGAAAGTTGATGGAAGGGGCTGGGGGAGGAGAACTTCCTTTGCCTGGATGCATTTTCACTCAATGACCTGAATATATCTCAGCTAAAAGCTTGATTTGTTCAGGGCTCTGAGAAATCCAGCTCGTCTCCAGTGTGACACCAGCTGGGTGCTGGGCTCTACTCTGTGGAGATTTTTCTGCTCTGAGGCAAAAATTGGAAGGGATGTGAAGTATTTCCCATTTTCCCTTGGTGTGTGGGGAAATTCAGAGTCAAACCCTTGAGCTGGAGCTTTGTGGAGCCCCCAAAAAACCCCAGGGAGGAGCTGGAGCTTCACCTCAGCCTCTGGCCCAGGGTTTTCACTCCTGTTTTAAACTCTGTGTGATTTTCTCCCCCAGCCAGTGCTGTGAAGCTGAACAAGCAGCAGACGGACATCGCAGTGAACTGGGCAGGAGGTCTCCACCACGCCAAAAAATCAGAAGCTTCTGGTTTCTGCTACGTCAACGACATCGTCCTGGCCATCCTGGAGCTTCTCAAGTATGGGCAGCACCACTGGCTCCTCTTCCTCACTGCTTTCTCCTCAGGATTTTTATTTTATTCCCTATTTTTTCCCCAGCAGAGCTGATTTTTTGGGCTCTGCCCCCCTCTCTCCCCAAAGGGATTTGTCCAGCAGGAGGCAGAGGATTTTTGGAGCTTTTTGGGTGTTACATTTTTTGCTGCTGTTCTTTGTCCCTCCCCTGTGCCACCCACCCATGGCTGTGTGACAGCTTCTGGCTCCAGGCAGACCTCACTGGGGGAGGCTTGGGCATAAAAATGCACTTTATTGGCTAAATCTGACCAAACTGAGCTGAATCTGAAACAAACTCAGCAGCAGAAGTCACTTTTTTTCTGTTCCACTGCTGTCCCTTTCCCGCAGCTCCTTCCCCTGTAAATCCTGGCCTGAATTCCATGCTCTCCTCCCAGTTTCCTCTGCTCTGGAGGCAGTTTTTCCTTGGCATAAATGCAATATTCTGATTTTTTCCAGGTACCACCAGCGGGTGCTGTACATTGACATCGACATCCACCACGGGGATGGGGTGGAGGAGGCTTTTTACACCACAGACCGAGTCATGACCGTGTCCTTCCATAAATATGGAGAATATTTCCCAGGAACTGGGGACCTGAGGGTGAGAGCCAAAAAAATTCCCAAGAAATTTGGGTTTTTCCCATCTTTCCTGGCTGTCCCTGCTCAGTGGGCAGAGGTTTGGATGGGGAGGCTCCCTGATCGTTTATTAAACCCAAATCTTTGCTCTCAGTCTCTCTCTTGGTGGGGTTGTGCTCACAAAAAATGACTCTGAAGGTGACATTTTGGTGACAAAATTCGGTGACACAAGCTCTTGGGTGAAGGTTTGTGAGGGAGTGGATTTTTATTGGCTTTTCCTGCAGTGCCTCAGTTCTGTGTCACTCAAAGTGTCACCTTGTGACATTGCCAGAACTTCTGTTCTCTGGGGTGAAAGGTTCTTTACTTATTTTTATGGGATTTTTATAGAAACTGGTTTTTTTTTATATCTAAATCCTCTCATCTTTCACTTGGGATTTGTATTTTTTTTCAGCCCTGCCAAGAGCTTGGTGCTGGTGTGGTATAAATGCAATAACTATTTTTAATAAACTGCTTCGAGCGATAAAATAAATGTTCTTTTTAATAAATGATTAAAAAAAATGTTTCTTTTATCACTGTGAGTGATAAAAGAAATGTTAAAATACATATTAGTTTAGAGGAGAATATTTTATTTTTATTTTAAAGTAGAATTTGCTGACTGAATAGATTCAGTGAGTGGTCTGGCCCGCCTGGGCCACTGCTGTGCATCTCCACAGTAAATCATTAATATTTATTAATATTGTTAAATATCTCCTCTAGCTTAATATCTGGATTAGACTGGAATCCAAGCTTCCTTTCCCAGTTTGGAGCAGAATTTGGATTTCTGGTGAGCTCTGTTCTCCTTTCTCACCCCACAGGACATTGGGGCAGGCAAAGGGAAGTACTACGCTGTCAATTACCCGCTGCGGGACGGCATCGACGACGAGTCCTACGAAGCCATTTTCAAGCCTGTGAGTGAAGCCTCCTCTGCTCAGGGATCCTCTGTGGCTCCCTCTTTGTCCTTGGGGCCGTTCTTTGGGGGATTGGATTGAGTTTTTCCTGTGACAAGGCTCACCAAGGGCTCTGTTCCCCCCGAACAATGTGGGCCTGTGCGGGAGCTCCTCGGTGTGAGAGCCCCAGTGTTAGCAGGGCAGCTGTGGGGATGGCTTCACGTGCCTGGCTGTCACTGTGCTGCGGTGACAGTGGCCTGTGGGCAGGGGGTGACAAGGCTTTTGTTGTTTAGGTGATCTCCAAAGTGATGGAGACGTTCCAGCCCAGCGCCGTTGTCCTGCAGTGCGGCTCCGATTCCCTGTCTGGGGACAGGTTGGGCTGCTTCAACCTGACCATCAAAGGTGGGAGCTGAACTGCCACAGGCACAGCAGGAGCTTCCATGGAAAAGTTGGGATTTATGGAATGAGTGGGACCTTTTTTTTTTGTCCTGCAGGCCATGCCAAGTGCGTGGAGTTTGTGAAGAGCTTTAACCTGCCCATGCTGATGCTGGGAGGAGGGGGGTACACGATCCGCAACGTGGCCCGCTGCTGGACCTACGAGACTGCTGTGGCTTTGGACACTGAGATCCCCAATGGTAATTCCCCCCTGGAGCCCTGAGGAGCAGTGATATCCCACTAAGAGCTCAGGGAAATGGTGCTGCTGGGCTTCTCTTACCTCTGGATGATCCCTTGTGGATGCCCCGAGTGCTGCTCCTGCCTCTAATTTGGTGTTAATTACCATTAATTTCCCCCCAGAACTTCCATACAACGACTACTTTGAGTACTTTGGGCCAGACTTCAAGCTCCACATCAGCCCCTCCAACATGACCAACCAGAACACCAACGAATACCTGGAGAAAATCAAGTGGGTGTTGGAATGACCCTTCCACGGGGGCTGGTGGCCTTGGGTGGCCCCTGGTGACAAAGTGTCCTTCCCTGGCTGGCTCTAGGCAGCGGCTCTTCGAGAACCTGAGGATGCTCCCTCACGCTCCCGGGGTCCAGATGCAGCCAATTCCTGAGGATGCTATCCAGGAGGACAGTGGGGATGAGGAGGAGGACGATCCTGAGAAACGCATTTCCAGTAGGTGCTGGGAATTGAATTCTGCTGGGAATTCTGCTGGGAGAAGCCCAAAGCCGAGCGGGATCCATGAGCTCTTCATGAGGATGCAGGGTTTAGATCCAATTCTGACTCCAGGATTTATTCCCCTTGGTTTGTGGGGACATCCAAAGTCAAACCCTTGGGCTTGGAACTTTGTGGAGCCCCCAGAATCCCCGGGGAGGGGCTGGAGCTTCACCTCAGGCTCTGCCCCAGGGTTTGACCTCTCTGATTTGAGTCCATTCCCACCTCCCTGCTGGGATTTTATAGGACAAAGCACTGCAGGATCTCTCCTGCCAGCTGATTTCCATAACGGGAAGAACTTTGGTTTTCAAGGGAGAATTCCAGGAGTTGCTGAGTGCTGGGACAGAATCCTTGGCAGAATCCTGGGTGTGATCCCAGCAGTGGAAAATGGAATTTTCTATCCAGCTTGGCCCTTGGGATCTGGCAGACAGATTTGGCAGTGGGAGGCTGGTTCTAAACCTGCTGTCAGGTCTAGACATCCCACTGTGCCTAATCCAAATTGTCCCTGTGATCTTGGAGCACTTGGGATGAGTTCAAAGATGCAGCAGGTACCAAAATAAAGCGTTTTTATCACGGCCTAATCCTGATTTATGTCAGCTCCGCTCAGAGAATTAATCCTGGGAGCCTCCTGATTTTGAAAATCTGCTCAGCCAAGCTCTGTCCTCTCCCCTCAGTCCGAAATTCCAACAAGAGAATATCCTGCGATGAGGAATTCTCCGACTCCGAGGACGAGGGCGAGGGAGGGCGCAAAAACGTCGCCAACTTCAAGAAAGCCAAACGTGTGAAAGCAGAGGAGGAGAAGGAGGAAGAGGAGAAGAAAGGTGAGAGCAGCAGAGCTGGCACCACCTGCAATTCTCCTTTCCTCCTGCACTGCTGTGTGTCTTTAATTTTATTTTATTTTTTTTTCCAGATGAGAAAGAAGAGGAAAAAGTAAAAGAGGAAAAAGCAGCAGCAGAACCCAAAGGGTGAGCCTGGCTCCTGCCTGTGCCCAGCAGGGTTTGGGAGGGTTGAGGTGACAATTTGGGTGGCACTTTGGGTGGATTTGTCACAGGTTCCTCATTGGAAGAAGCTTGCAGGTGTTGAGAGGGCTAAAAAATCAAAACACTGCTCTTTCCTTCAGCAATATATTAAATTTTAGCTGAAAATGAACCAGATAAGCAACATTTTTAAGCCTTGTTGTTAGATTCAAACCCAAATCGTTGATTTAAACCAAAATCCTATTTTTTTTTTTTGCTTCCCCAGGGTGAAGGAAGAAACAAAATCCACTTGAGTTGTCTGCAGCTGCCCAGGTGTTGTCGTAGGTTTAGCTCCTGGGTTGCCTCCTCCCCACAGGATTTCTATTTTATATATGTTTTCTGTATATATTTCTATATAATTGTATAAATGACTGGAGAACTGTAAATTATTCCTTGCTGCACTCCACTGGGAGCAGGCAGGGGAGGATTCAGCTGAGCAGCCCAGGTTTGGTGTCTGGGGGAAGTTTCACCCTTTGCCTTCCACTGCCCCTCCTTGGTGTGGCTCTAAAAACACAAAAATCACTTCCTTGCCTTTGCTCTCTCCTCTGAAATAACCTTGGAAAAGAATAATTTAAGTAGAAGTAGTGTCTGCATTTCAGGTTAGGTGGAAAGATGGCCATCAATTCTTGGTTTTCCTCGATTTTATTTTTTTTTTTTTGGTGTTGTTTTTAATGGGAGAATTCCCAAACAAAGCTGGGAGAGACCTTTGGGGTCTTCAGTTGGATTCCACCACAAAAAAACAAAAACCTGTGAGCTGGTGCCACTTCTCAGGGTCTAAATTGTGCAGTTCTTGAACAGAGTTGGCTCCTCCCTGCAGCAAACTTGGGGAAAGAGACGAAGCAGCTGAAAAGAAACCTGAAAAGTCCTTTTTTATTACTTTTTTTGGCTTTTTTTTTTTTTTTTTAATGAATCAGCCCCAGAGCCCAGATCTGGAAAATGTAAAATTAAAATCACCTTTAGGGGGTGATTCATTTTTCCAAGATCTCCTGGATCCAGGGAGTGTGGCAGGGAGGAAAGGGATTTTTTTTGCTGGTTTTTGATGCCCCTCTCTGTGTGGGGACAGAATTCCTCCCCTTTGGCTCCACTTTTCTGCTGAAACCCCAGAAATCCCCTCAAAGAACCCAGCTGACAGCTTTTCTTCATGTGTATCCCTAAAAAAAAAAAAAACCAAGTTTTTCCTTATTTTTAAGCCAAGTTTTCCAACTGGATTTCCTTCCCAAGGCCAGTAAATTCCAACCTTTTTATCCTGAGGGAACAGCAGATGGGGCTCTGAGCTTTTTTACAGCTCCTCTCCCTCCTCCCACACCTCCTCACCCCCAGATCTCTTTTGTGACCTTTTACCTCTCCTTTTCTACAACCGAGAGAAGGAAAAATAAAACTTTTTTTTTTAAATTTTTTTTTTGGAGGGGAGAAATTCGGATTTTTTTAAATTTTTTATTATTTTTTTTTCTCCAGGCAGTTCCCACTCGCTGCTCTCCTTTCTCAGGGGGAATCCCTCTGGAATTCCAGAGGCTCTGCACCCTCCCATGGGAGCACTGCTGAGGCTTTCAACTCCAATAATGCTGCTAAAACTTCACACAGGTTTTTCAAAGGGTTTATTTTTTTAATTCCTTATTTTTTTTCCCCCCCCCTCCCTTTTTTTTTTTTCCCCCCTCACCGTGGAGTTTTTTTAGTATCTTTGAGTGAGGTTTTCACTCTGATTTTCAGTGTTTTTATGTGAAACAAGAGAGAGATCAGTGTAACTTTGTGTCTGGGGAATGTGGGAGGGACAGGAGGGGAGGGGAAAAAATCTATTGTGGTTTTTTAAAGATGCGTTTATTTTGAATTTTCAGAACCTTTGTAATAAAACTGCTCCATTTCTATTGCTGGTGTGAGCCTGGTCTGCTTTTTTGCTCAATTAATTCATTTTCAGAGCTGTGCTTGGATCTAATGGATAAAAAAAAAATTAGAGGTGGAATTAGGATTTGGGAAGAAAAACGAGGCATTAATTCCTTTCTTCTTTCAGGTTTAATTCCATCCACCAAAACATTTATTTATTTCTCCTCCACCTGAATCTCTTTTGTTAATGGTTATTTCCTTTGTCAATTATTTGGGTTTTTTGTTTGTTTGTTTTCTTTGTTTTTTGGGGGATTTTTTTTTTGCCTTGAGATTCTCAAAGGAGCTCAAACGTGATGGGTTTTGGGGATTATTTTTTGTTTTCCTCACAGCTTCACCTGTTTGATTTTATTCCCAAACTCCAGCTGGGTTCTCATCCCTGATCCCGTTTGGTTTCCTGCTTGGAGCGGAGCAGTTTGGGAATAATCAAGTGATGGACTTAATTCACCTTTGGGTTTGATTTTAGTGGTTTTATCCAGAATCTGAGAGGATGAAAATTCCTTAACTGAATTAGGAGCAGCTCCATTGTGGAGCTGAGTGCTGATCACACCTGAAATGGCCACAAAACCCCAAATCTGCTCTTTTTGGAGTGAAAAAATAAAGCAGCTTTGTGTGGGCTCAGTGGACTTTGGGTGCTGAACAGCCCCGGGAAGGCTCCATCCTCCCTCCCACCATTAAATCCTCCCCTTTTTGGAACAAAACCCCTGGAATTTGAATGGAATCACCATTGAATTCCCCCTTCCCGAGCCCTTCCCTTTTCCAGGATTTCTAAAATGGCTGCCAGGCTGCGGCTCCGCCAGATGCTCCCAAATCCCACTTTTCCTTCAAAATTGGGTAAAAAAAAGCCATTTATTTCACCCCTCTGCTCGAAGAAATGAATCCACTTGGGAGACAAATCCCTGATTTTGGCTTTCTTGCGTAAAACATGGAATTTTTTGGGTATTCCCACCTACCTGAAGGCTCGGGAAGAGCCTGGATGCTCCTTGCCCTTGCCAGGGTGGTGCCTGTTGGGCAAACAATGCTTTAGGTTTTATTTTATATTATTTATATTATTCATTTTATTACTTTTCTATTATTTTTGCTCTTCTCCAGCCAAAACAGCAGGAGCAGGTGGAACTGGGCAAACTGGGAGCCGAGGTGGGAACTGGGAGCAAGGCCATGAAATGGAGGAGCTGCCAGGAGCATTTTCCAGGGATCTCCTGGGGAAAATCCACCCCGATCCATCCGGGAAAAGCCATCCCGGTGCAGGTGACAGGAGCAGGGATAGAGGCTCCATTGTCGCCTCCTTTTCCCTTTGTTCAGGAAATCTTTGCTGCCAGCCCTCGCCTTTTGTGCTCCTTTCAGCCCAGAGGAGCTAATCCCTCTCTCTAAAAAAAAAAAAAAAAACGATTTAAATTAAAATAAATCGGGAATTCCGCCTCATCCTAAACAAAATCCCGAGGGTTTTTCCAGCTTCCACAAGGGGGAAAGGCGGGATTGGGAAGAGAACGGGTCTGGAGCAGCGATGGCGAGGCGGGGATGGGGCTGGGCTGGGAAAGTCCTTTGTGGCCGGGGTTCTGCATCTGCTGCGAGTCAATTAACGGCGAGCGCTGATTAAACAGAGCAGCTGCTGGGCTAAATCAGCAACTGCCGTCTTCCTCCCCTGCCATCCAGGACAAGAAGGACTCCAGCTCTCCCATAAAGGGGTCACCATTTATTCCTTTCAAATGTTACAGCTTTTGTTCGGTGGTTTAGTTTGGGTTTGTCTTCTGGTTTTTGTTTTTTTTTTTGATTTTTTTTCTCTTTCTCTTTTTTTTTTTTTTACAAGTTAGAAAATTGCAAATCAAGCGGTTTTCTTGGCCATTAAAAAAATTATTTACAGAGGAAAAAAAAAAAAAAACAAACCAATGTTGGCTTCACATTATACAGCTGGTAGGGCCCCCTCTCTCCACCCCACACCCTAAAAGTTATCCCTTAAAGCAGAATTAAACACAGCGGACTTACAAGCTTTATAGTTTTAAGCCAATAGAAGACATTATAAAAAACTAACCAGATTAGCTTTTTTAAACCATCGATTTCTATATAAAAAAGCACGAAATACTTGAAATGAAAAGTCAGAACCAGGAATGTAAACTGAGAAATAAAGGAAAAAAAAAAAACCAACCGAAAAAACACAAAATAAAATAAAAATTCCATTGAACAGTCAGTGGGAGCGGGAGGAGAGGGGGACAGTCTGGAGAGATCCAGAGTGGGATTTGGGATCCGGGTTCTTACAAACTGTAAACTCCAGTGGTGTCCGGGACAAATCTTCCTCGCCAGCTTTCTTTTGTTTGTTTGTTTATTTTCTCCAAGGAATTCAGCTCAAACTACTCCAAGTGGCGGCGGCGGCGGTGGGAATCCAAACCAGCTTTTTTTTTTTTGATTTCTACCGGGAACGGGGAGCGCAATCCCTGCAGGGCGGGGTGTGCGGGAGGTGCTGTCAGTCCTAGGGGGGCCGGGGCGGTGCGGGCGAGTCCGTGGCGATCCGGGCTGGGGCGGGGAGGGTCGGGGGGCGGTGTGAGAGTCCCCGGTGAGGACGATGCCCGAGCGGCCTCTACTCTTCCTTCTGCTCCGCCGGGCTCGTTGTGGGCTCCGGCCCCGCGGTTTTCGAGGGCTCCTCGGGTTTGGCTGTGTCTCCTTGGCTCTCCCCTCCCTGCTGCTGCTGATTCTCCTCCTCCTGGCTCCCCGCGGCTTCTCCTCCATCCTTGGGCTCGGGCCCCTCGCCGCCCTCCCCGGGGCCGCTCTGCTCCTCCTCGGGGGGAGCCGAGGGCTGCAGCCCCCCCGGCGGGGTCTCCTCGCTCTTGCCCTGTTCCTCCGTGGGCGAGGAGCCGGAGGAGTCCCCGGCTTCCTTCTTGTTCTTGCGAAAGGAGATCCCGCTCAGCTTGAAGGATTTCTTGAAGGAGAACTTCTTCTTCTTCTTGGGGGCGTCCTTGGGGGCGGCGGCCCCTTCGGTTTTGGGGTCGCCGCCGTCGGCGGCGGCCGGGGCGGGCTCGATGGTGTCCGCACCGCCCGCTTCGCCCTCGCTCTCCTCCTTGGGGGGTTCCGCCGAGCCGTTCCCGTTCTGTGGGGCCACCTCGACCCCCACCTTGGGCGTCATGTCCCCGTTGTAGATGACATGGCCGTTCTCCTGCGGGGGGAGCGCGTTAGGCACCGCCGGGACCCCGCGCCCCCTCCCCAAAACCCCCCCCACGCCCTACAAAGGGCTCCCGGCCGGGAAAACGGGGGGCACCGAGCACGGGGGGGGGGGTCCGGATGGAGAAAAAGAGACGGGGGTGGGAGGAACCACGACGGGGAGAAGTGGGGTTTGCAGCCGGTGGAAACGGGGAACACCGGGCACAGAGCGGGGCTTCCCCGAGGGAAAGCAGCGCACGGGGGATGCCCAAGCAGAAAAAGGGGGTGCAGCGGGCCTGGGTGAGGGTCTCACGGGGGGATCCGCTGGGCTGGGGCGGGGGGGGGATAGCGCGTTACCACCGGGCGGGGCCCGCGCTCCACTCCCGGTACCGGGGCGCGGCGGCGGACGGGACCCGCCCGGTGCCGGGGGGAGCTCGGGGCGCGGCGCGGGCGGTGCCGCATCCCCCGGTGCCCCCCAGGGCAGGAGGGACCCCTCGGGGCAGGAAGCTTTCCCTCGGCTCCATCACCTCGCCCTCCCCGCCGCGCCTTTGTCCTCGCTGCCGCCCGCCCCGGCGGAGCGCACGGTGCCCCCCGGTTCCTCCCGGTTCCCCCCGGTACCCACCTGCCCGTTGGCCTTGGCGGTGTCGGGGTCGCCGCCCGCCGCCTTGGAGCCCTGGCTGCCCATGGTGCGGCCCTTGCGGAGGTGCCGGCCCCGCCGCGGCGGCTGCGCTGGGCGGGAGTGGGGCGAGCCCCCCGCCGGCCGCTGATAAAGCGAGGGGCGGGGGCGGGACGGGGCCGAGCCCGCCCCGGGGGCGGGGGGAACGCCATGGAGCCGCCGCCCCGGCCGGCACCGGGGGGGTTCTGGTGGCCGCCGAGCCCCCGAAGGTCGGGGAGGCTGCGGTGGGGTGAGGGGGGCACCCCCTTCCCTGGGTGGGGTCTCATGGCAGCTCCAACCGCACCCCCGGGCTGCTGCTCACCCATTCCTGACACCCTCAGGGTGCTGCTCCCCCCAACCCCAGAGCCCCTGGGTGCCTCTGCCCCATCACCAACACCCCTGCAGTGCCGCTGCCCCCAGCCCTGTCACCCTTGGGGTGCTGCTCACCCCATCCCTGTCACCCCCGCGAGGGTCCCGTGGTGTCCCTTGTCCCTTTTCCATCCCCCCCCAGGACTGTCCTGGTGCAGGTCAGGTGCAGTCCTGTCACCCCCCGGTCCTGCTCAGCCCAGGGTGCCTCATCCCGGGGTTTTTCTCGTTCCAGGCTCCTGCTCATTCCATCCCCACCATCCCCGGGGTGTCCTGCAGTGGGGACAGGCTGTGCCGTGTGTCACACCCCGGCTCCCTGCCCCGCTCAGCACCCTGGCACAAACTCAGGGAGTTTTTTTCCCTCTGGATGTTCCTCCTCTCTGATTTCCCAGAATAGGAGAACTGATGAGAAAGGAAAACGGGACTAAACTGATGGATTGCTGGTGCTGGCCTGCAGCATCCCTGCCAGCACCCAAACACAGCTGGATTTCACTGGGGGCTCCCAAAATCCAGAGATTTCCATGCCAGCCCAAGCCACCAACACCCCTGGAGGAAGCTCCCAAGTGCCACATCCTGAGCTCTGGAGTTTTCCAGGAATCCTGCTCCCACCAGAGCAGCTCCAGAGCCACCACGGGTGGCAGAACCCTCTGTCCCCAGCACCCAGCTGTGCCACGGAGCCCAGCAGCGTCCAAGGCCAAACTCCAAGGGGAAAACAATGTCCCGCTGTGTGTGCTGCACCAACAAGGTCATGTTTTGTCTCCGGCCTCCCTCCCTCCCCCCCTGCACATCAGCTCAGCCCCGTTAGAGTGAAATTGCTGTTAATTAAAACAGGCGGCATCTTCCTTATTGACTTTTGGGTGCCAGTTGATAAAAAGCCCTTGGACGGCTGCCGGGCGCTGCCGGCTTGGCCGTGAGGGCCGGAGTGTCCTGAGCAGCCACGGGAGTCGGGCAGGGAGTTCCCTGCTGGAAAACAGCAGTGCCAGGGAGGTTGTTGGGCTTGGGAAGACCCAGAGTCCAAGAGAGTGTGGAATTAGTGGACACACGAAGGTTGTTCCCAATCCCAGCCTTGGGAAATATCCAGGTCAAATCCACACTTCTCTTCCCGCCTACTGGGAGCAATTTTCAGCCTTTCTGCTGGAGGTCATTTCATCCTGGCTTTTCTCTTCAGGAACACAAACAGGCCTTGTGCTGCTGTCCCATCCCATCCCGTCCCATCCCATCCCATCCCATCCCATCCCATCCCATCCCCACCTCATCCAGCACTGGCTCTCGCAGCTCCCGTCCAAATCCATCCATCCACACGACAGCCCTGAGACATTCCCAGCTCTCATCCCAAAGCCACAAATGGGAATGGCACCAGCAGCTCATTCCCACTGGTCCATTCCCATTCCCACTGGCCCATTCCATTCCCACTGGCCCATTCCATTCCCACTGGCCCATTCCCATTCCCACTGGTCCATTCCATTCCCACTGGCCCATTCCCATTCCCACTGGTCCATTCCCATTCCCACTGGCCCATTCCCATTCCCACTGGCCCATTCCCATTCCCACTGGTCCATTCCCATTCCCACTGGCCCATTCCCATTCCCACTGGCCCATTCCATTCCCACTGGCCCATTCCATTCCCACTGGCCCATTCCCATTCCCACTGGCCCATTCCCATTCCCACTGGTCCATTCCATTCCCACTGGTCCATTCCCATTCCCACTGGCCCATTCCATTCCCACTGGCCCATTCCCATTCCCACTGGCCCATTCCCATTCCCACTGGCCCATTCCCATTCTCACTGGCCCATTCCCACTCCTGGGGGGCTCTGGGGGTGCTGGTAGCAGCCCCAGCGTGGCTCTGGCTGGGGGCACCTTCCCTGTGGAACTGGTGCTGGTGGGGTTTTCTGGGATACAAGAGGATTTATTGGGGTCAGGGCTGGGGTCAGCAGCCACCCCATGGACACTCCAAGGCTTTTCCATGTTTTGCCAGAAGGGATGAAGGATTTCACCCCACGCCTCTCCCAGAGCGCCAGGACACGGCCGTGGTGTGTAAAGGTAAACTGAGGCACGGCTGGGAAGCGCAAGAAGCAGAACTGGGGGGTGACAGTGACAGTGACAGCCCCCTCCCCAATCCAGGCCCTCCCAGCAGGAGTTTTTCCAGCAGCTCTCATCTCCGAGGAATCCCCGTCTCTCCCGGTCTCGGCTTTTCCTGCGACCCCTCTCCCGCAGCTGTGGTTATAAATAGCCGCGTTCCCCGTGAATTCCCGAGTGTGCCTTGTCTTCCACAGCACCTCCCTCCTTCCCTGCTCCTTCCCAGCATGGATCCGCTGCCTCTGGAGCTCCGTGGGGTGACCAGGGCTGTCCCCAGCCACATCCACAGCTTTCCCAGCTCCCAGCTCTTCCTCCTCCGTGTGTGGCTGGGGACTTGTGGTGACACCGGGGGTGTCAGGAACCAGAAATCGGTGAATTCCAGCACAACCCAAACACCATCCCAGCCCTCCCAGTGGAAACCAGTGGCCACCAGCAGCATGGTGGATGCCATCCCACCCTCCATCCCGCTGGAGCGGGGCAGGAGATGCTCTGGCTCTGTTTCCGGGAGCTTTGGAAGGGCTGGGAATTTGCAGGATCCCCGCAGACGGACAGATTACGCTCCGGCAGATGGACAGGCAGACAAATCTCTGCTGCTCCTGCCCGCCTGGCCGGGGGGACTCCAGATCCTTGCGGATGTTGTTTTCCACTTTCCAGACCTACTTAAAGCGCGGCTGATTATTAATTTATTGGGTGTTAAGCGCTGGGAGGCTGCGGGGCAGAGCAGGGAGCTCAGCTCCGGCACCACCGGGTTGGAGAGGGGCAGGAGGGACCGGGACCATCCCCAGGACCTCGCCCTGCCCTGCGTTCCCCCAGCCCTTAATGAGGAATTAAGGCAATTATTTATTCATGGACCCGGATCATCCGCTCCGGGATTTTACCCCGAGTTAAAGGGGCCTGGGAATAAAAACAGAGGGATTTCCACATTGATTTATAAATAGCAAGGGAATTAAGTAATTAGATCTCTCCAGGGAGAGAATTCCAGCAGGGAGAGTGCGGGGTTGGCCTGGATGGATGGTGAAGGCTTCTGCCACCATGGCAGTGATGGGGACAGCCCTTGGGGACAGCCCAGAGCTGCTTTAGGGTTTGGGGTCTGTCCTGTAGGGTCTGGGGGCTGTCCCTGTAGGGTCTGGGGGCTGTCCTGTGGGGTTTGGGGTCTGCCCTGTAGTGTCTGGGGTTTGCCCTGTAGGGTCTGGGGTCTGCCCCTGTGGGGTTTGGGGTCTGTCCTGTAGGGTCTGGGGGCTGTCCCTGTAGGGCCTGGGGGCTGTTCCTGTAGGGTCTGGGGGCTGCCCTGTAGGGTCTGGGGGCTGTCCCTGTAGGGTCTGGGGGCTGTCCCTATAGGGTCTGGGGGCTGTCCTGTAGGATTTGGGGCTGCCCTGTAGTGTCTGGGGTTTGCCCTGTAGGGTCTGGGGGCTGTCCCTGTAGGGTCTGGGGGTTGTTCCTGTGGGGTTTGGGGCTGCCCCTGTAGGGTCTGGGGGCTGTCACTGTGGGGTTTGGGGTCTGCCCTGTAGGGTCTGGGGTTTGCCCTGTAGGGTCTGGGGGCTGTCCCTGTAGGGTCTGGGGGCTGTTCCTGTGGGGTTTGGGGCTGCCCCTGTAGGGTCTGGGGGCTGTTCCTGTAGGGTTTGGGGGGGCTGCCCCTGTAGGGTCTGGGGGCTGTCCCTGTAGGGTCTGGGGGCTGTCCCTGTGGGGTTTGGGGCTGCCCCTGTAGGGTCTGGGGGCTGTTCCTGTGGGGTTTGGGGTCTGCCCTGTAGGGTCTGAGAGCTTCCCTGTAGGGTCTGGGGGCTGTCCCTGTAGGGCCTGGGGGCTGTCCCTTCCATGCTGCAGCATTTTGGCCTTCCCAGGACATGGCCACTCGCCTGGGGATGCTCTGGATGCTCATCCCACAGGGATTCAGGGTGAAGGGGCCGAGCTCCTTGAGCTGTGGCAGGAAAATCCTCCACGCTGGGGATTCCTGACGGGAACAAGGCCCAGCAGGAGGAGCAGGGAATCTCTCCCCTTTACCGAGCAGAAGTTGGGCACAGCCCGACTCAATCCCGAGTGATCTCTGACGTGCACCTGGGAAAAGGCTCCCGGACCAAGCTCCTGGGAATGCAGCAGCAGTGTCCCCAAATCCTTCCTGCCCTGGGCAGGGCTCCAGCCCGGGAGGCTGTGGTGAGGCTCTGACTTCCCATAGAAACACATGAAAGGGCCCCTTCTTGTATTTGCCAGAGCCCCGTCATTTTTGGTTGTGAAGATCCCATGGCAACCGGCGCCTTCTGCAACTGCACTTGCTATTTCTGGGCTCGCTTTTCCCCTCCTGTGGGATCATCCCGTGGGATCAGCCCTGCTCTCCCAGCCCTGGGCCTTTTCCAGCCCATCACCCCCTTCCCTGCTGCGTGATGAGGTGTTGGGAGTCACGGAGCAGGGATTGGAGCAGGAATCTCCTCCGTATCTTATCTTGGAGCCCATCTGCCCTTCCTTAGGGTCAGGAGTTGGGATATTTGCAAACAGAGCCAGGCCCCAAACTCAAAGCCCTGCAGCCTCACCCTCAGGCTGGGCTGCACAGCCCCAGGGTGGCGATGGGGACAGTGCTGGGGTGTGAGGATGGTCCTCAGGCAGTTTTGGCATTTTGGGGATCAACACCCCCCTCACGGCCTTTCCCAGCCTGTGGATCCCTCCTGGCAGAACAGGAACCCCCACAACGCCCCGGTCCGGGCATCCCGCTCATCCCACGCTCCTTATCTGCACTATCCCGGCCTTAGGCTGCGTCTCGGGGCTGATAAAGGGCTGCCTGACCCTGAGCTGCCAGCTCGGGAGCGTTGTGAGAGCAGGACGGCTGCCAGAGGGTGCCTGGAGAAATCCGGGAATGCCGCAGGATCCAGCCCAGAGCAGGGATGGAAGGGCGGCGGGTGGGGCCGCACCGGGCTCTGCTCCCCTGACCTGGGCAGGGTCCCCCAGCCCGGGGCCGAGCCGGGACAGGTTCCCGAGCATCCTTCCTCGCCGAGAGGGAAGTTTATAATGGAAACAAAAGCCAGGCTCGTTCCAAGTGGAGCTTTTCCCGTGCTGTTTCCTGGCTCCCGCACGCCACGGCCGGGGCAGCGGGACGGGAGGGGTTTGTGTGATTTGGGATCCCAAAATGCCACCCAACCCTGCCCTCTGGCAGTGGGGAACCATTCCCGTCACTCCAGGCCTTTGTCCAAACCTCTCCAGTTTTCTTGGACGGCCTGGAAGGGGCTCTGGGCCTTCCCTTCTCCAGGTGGACACCCCCAGCTCTCCCAGCCCGGCTCCAGCCCTTGGAGCATCTCCGTGCTCTCCTCTGGACCCGCTCCGGCAGCTCCTCATCCTCTGGAGCCTCTCCATCCACATCCCGGGGCTGGAGGCGGCTCTGCAGGTGCGGCCTCACCTGAGCAGGGCACACAGGGACAATCCCCGATCCCACCGATCCCGCAGATCCCTCGGCAGCGGGACACAACATCCCAGCCCCTCCCCGCCCCCCTCCAGCTCCGTGACCCCTTTTGCCCCTGTCCCCGGGGCCGGTGGCCGCCGGTGGCCGGGACGCAGCGCAGGGAAGCGGGGCCGGGCCGCTCCGGGGCCGCGCTGCCTCCCCCGGGAGCTGCGGGATGTAAGGGCCCCTTTCTCCCGGCCACTCAATGTGGCTTTTTGTTGCTCTGCCGGGGCTGATACCGCCGAGCGGGGACAGACAATACGTGGCATTGTTCCCTTTCAGCAACATCTGACGGGCCCAGGCGCAGAGGAGAGGCCAGTGTGTGCCCGGGGTGAGGGGGGAAGGGACCGGCACGGACGGACAGACAGCAGCAAAGGAGCAGAGACTCCCGAACCCAGCCCTGGATGTCGGGATGGGCAGCACCGGAGGGATGCTGCGTGCCTGGGAGACTGTAAAATCATCTCGGTTTGGGTTGAAAGGGAGCTTAAAGAGCATTCAGATGATGGGGGTGTTGTTTGTGGTACCCTAAGAGCGTGGAAAATCATCCCCGAGAGCCACAAACTTCCCGCCTCACTTACCCTAATGGAATATTAATTATAAAACCTCATTAGGAACCTGCAAGTGTTAACACCACCAAGGCTGCCGTTGCTGCTCCCTCTCCCCCAGGTTTCCTGGGACAGCTGGGGGTACCTGAACCCCCGGGAAATGCAGGGAAAAACCTCTCCCCGAACCCCCACGCGGGTGGGGTGGGGCAGGGGCTCGGTCCCTGCGAGGGAGGAGCCGGGAACAGAGCTCGGCGGGGGAATCCCGGCGGTGCCGGGGCTGTCTGCAACTTTCCATCAGAAATCCCCTCCTTCCCTTTATCCCGGGCTGTCCCTGGCCGGGATTGCTTCATCGCCAGCAGCAGAATTCCCCCTTGGCCTCCGAGCAAACCCCAGACTGTCCCCAGGGTCGCGGCTGCCGGGACACGGAGACCTCCGGGGTGGCTCCGGGCTGGGGCTGCGGTTTTTGGGGAGCTCTTTGCCCTCCCAGGAATTCCAGCCGTGCCCGATGAGCTCCCATGCCCCCGGGGGCTGGCGGGATGCGCTGGGAGGGGGCACAGAGGGGTTTTGGACCCTCCAGAGTCAGGAGCTGTTCCCACCCCCCTCATTCCTGCTCGGCTTTTGGGGTCGGAGGAGCGCGAGGGGTCCCCGCTGGAAGGGGCTCGGTAACGCCCCAATCCCACCCGCTCTGGGGGAGCCCCCGGGAGGGATATCCAGCCGTTTTTGGGGTCTTGAGGGGAGGAGTGGCCGTGTCTGGGGGCAGCGGAGCCGTCCCCGCCCCCACGGCTCGCTGGGATGCAGCGGCGGATGCAGCTCGGGCAGACTTGCATGGCCGTAGCCATGGCAACGGCAGCGCGGGGGGATGCGGGGGATGCGGGGGAACCGGGGGGAACGGGGGGGAACGGGGCTGCACCGCTGCCATCCCACCCAGGGCCGGCTTGGCCGCGTCTGGGGTCACCCCACATCTGGATTTGCAGACATCTGGCTTCACCCACGTCTGGATTCACCCCACATCTGCTTTTTCCCAGGTCTTGGTTCACCCAGGTCCGGCTTCGCCCCCCATCTGTTTTTTTTTCCGCGTCTGGGTTCACCCCACATCTGGGGTCACCCCACGCCAGGATTCTCCTCACATCTGGCTTCTCCCAGGTCCGGATTCGTGCCCCATCCCCTTTTCCCAGGTCTGGCCTCACCCCACATCTGGCACCACCTCAATCGCTCCTTCACCCCTTTCCTGTGTGCCCGCAGCTCCGGCTTCCCCCGGGGCGGGCTCACCCCATTGCACCCCACGGACCCGGGGCCGTGCCCGCCCTCCGGGGGTGCCGGTACCGGGGTGCAGCACCCCGGGAGGGGCGGGCAGGGCACGGAGGGAGCGCTGCGGGCGGGGGCCATAAAAGCCACCCTCTGTTTGCTTTGGCGCGGCCGCACTTTGGCTCCACATTAACTTTGAACCGCGGCCGTTTTTCCTCTCCTCCCGCCTCCCCAGGGCTCTGAACCTCGGGGTGCTGCTGCCCAGCCCCCCCAGCACCACAGGGGGCTGCGGAGAAACCCCCAGCCCCAACTCGCTGCCTGCTGGGCTGGGCGCATCGCGCTCCTTCCAGCCGCACTGGGGACAGCCGTGGGGCTCAGGGGACACTCGGGGTGGCCGTGCCAGGCTCGCGGTGCCCACCTGCCCGCCCCTCCGGCCGGCCCAGCCCCCGCGCCGCCAGCCCGGCTGCGTTTGGCAGCAAAGCAGCTCAGCTGGAGAAAAGCCTGCGGCGCTGGAGTGACCCACTAACCTTCTTCTCCTTAAAAATGCATGAAATGCAGGCAGCTGCCGCGGGGACCCGCACATGCAGCGGGGCTGGAGCGCGGGCGGGGGCTCGGGTGGGCACCGGGGCGGGCGCAGGGGAGCCCCCCCTGGGCAGGGAGGGAGGGAGGGAGGGGAAGCGCTGCTCTGACTGCCCAGGTTTGGGGGGCTGACGGTGTGGGAATCGCAGTGCATCCCCGGCCCCGGCGAGGGGTGGCACGGGGCCGCTGGCACCGGGATGTGGGAACGCCGCGGCGGAGAGAAATGCGCCCGGAAGGTCAGGAGGGAGCTGCCACGGCCGGGGCTCCGCTGCGGTCCGAGGACATCCCGTCAGAGCGAGCCCCGCTCCGCTCGGTGCCACCGGAGGGTCCCGCTGGTGACACGGGCGGGTGGCAGGGTCCTTCCAGGCGGACGCAGCCTCGCCCCGGCGCTGCCATCACGGCCCTGACCTCGTTTTTCTGCAGCTCCTTTAACACACCCGGGGCAGATGGCAGCGAGCCCGGGGGGGGCCGGGGACAGCGGGGGAACGGCTGCTCAGCCCCGCCGGGGGACACGCACCCCGCTCCCCGAGCACCCCACGTCCCCCTCGGGCCCCAGGCAGTGCCCGGGGGACCCGTCCCTGCTCTGGCAGGGGTTAACAGCTCCTGTCGCATGCGGCTGATTTAATTTGGGTCTCGTTTGCATGGCTGATTGCGGCTGCAACACCTCCGTGAAGACACGGGGTTATTTTTAGCTGCTCTGCGCTTCGGCTGAGCCGCCCCCGGGCAGCCCCCGGGCCGTGTCCGACCCCAGAGTCCCCTCGGAGGGGGACAAACACCCGCGGCCTTCGGTGGGAAGAGAGGAGGATTTGCAGGATTAAAGTTTTGCCTTTGTTTCTGCGGTCACAGCCCTGTCTGGAGAAGGAAAACAAGCCCAGGAACCAACAGCAGCACAAACTGGATTGAGTAAACAACGGAGCTGCTCCATCCCTGCCGGAGAGGGGCTCGTTCCTTGGCTGGATCACGTTTCCCATCCTTTTCCCTCCGAAATTCCCAGCCTGGCCACCGCGTGCTGCTGCCGTCACCCGAACAGCCTCAGAAAGAGGGAGGAAATCACAGCTCGGGGGGGTTTCCAAGGCGTTTTGGAAATCCCTGGAGCTTCCCCCGGGGTCTCAGCTCTGTCTCACCGGGCAGGGAAGGCGAGGAAGGGCCGGGAGCGACCTCAGGGAGCTCGGCTGTCCTGCCCTGCCACCCTCGGCTCCACGCGTGTTCCCCCAGCCCGGCCCTGCGCAAGCCAGGTGGCAGAGCCATGAGTGTCTCCACTCCCTCCGGCTAATTAACATAAATTGACACTGTCTAATTAACCGTCCCGCCTCATTAGAGCCCGGATGCCACATCCCTGGGAACAGCAGGCACCCCAGCCCTGGCTATCGACGCGTGGTGGCCACGTTCTGCCCCTCGCCAGGCACCGGCCACCCCTGTCCCCCCCAGCGGGAGCGTTCCCATCGCTGTCCCCGTCCCACGGCCCTTGTGAGGCTGCCAGCAGCGATAACGAGATTGGTTCCTAATCCACTTATTCCTGGCTGGAGCAGAGGGCCGGCAGCCTGTTCCCAATTCCCGCCGGGCACAGAGCCCTCCCGGCCCTGGGGCCAGGGGGAAAAACCTCGCTGGGCTCGGTTGTGGGGCAGGGAATGATGCCCAGGAGGGGGGAGGAAAAGCCGCGGGGAGTTGAACCCTCGGGGGAAGGTGGCACCGTCAGCAGCGCGGCCTTGGGAAGCAGCAGGATGAGCAAATCTTGCATCAGCCTGGAAGGGAGATAAGGAGCCCTTCCCAACCCTCACCCGGAGCCGGGAGGGAGCGGCGGGGAGGGAGGGAGGGAGGGGGATGCCTGAGGCAGCGGAGTGCAGGGGAAGGTCACCCCAAGGCGGTGACACCCAGCTCGGCGGGAGGAAGGAAAAGGAAATTTTTCACTTCCCTGTTTGCTCAGGGCTGCCTGGGAAGCGGGGGCCCCGCACAGGTCCCGTCCTGCGCTGCTCTCGCCGCTCCCCACCCGCTGCCACCGGGCTGAGTCACGGCCCCGCACGTCCGACCGGTTTTGGGGGACACCCTCGGGCTGAGCGTGGGAATGTCCTGCCCTCAGCAGCACCCCCGAGCCGGGAGCAGCCCCGGGACTCTCAGTTCCCCAAAAACCACGCTCTGGGGGGGTGTGGGCGCTCCGGGAAAGCTCCCGCTCCTTCCCAGCGTCCTGCGTGTGATCCCCGCCGCCCTGAGCCGTGGATTATAAACTAGGTCAGCCACAGATCCCCAAAAGTGATTGGAATCGGGGAATCGCCGCTCCCTGGGGTGAGCCCGGGGACAGATTTGCTCCGTTCGATGTTTCTTCCGCAGAGCTGGGAGGAAGCTGTGGGTGGAACGGGGACCCCTGGAGCCCCCCGGCAGCGGCGTCGGGGACGGGTCCCACGAGGAGCTTTGGGGACCGGAGGCTCGGGAAGGGCTCAGGAGGCCGGGTCCCCCTGTGAGAAGCTCGGGAAGGAGCCCGGGGAGGATGGATGGAGCTGGGAAAGCCGGGAACGCTGAGCTCGGAGGGCAGGAAGCGGGGCAGGGGCAGGAAGGCAGCCCCGGCTCCGGGCTCGGCGGAAAAGCGAAGGAAGAGCGGAGGAAAGGCTCGAGGCCACCGCGGGAGGAAGCCTGGAGCTGTCCCGGTGCACGTTGTCCCCGCGGGGAGGGGACGGGACACCGAAACTCGCCCGTTCCCTCCCTCCGGCTGCCCACGCCTCTCGTGGGGCTGCAGGTCCTGGCGTGCCCCGTGTCAGCCGCACCTCGGGACTCGTGGGAGATCCCAAAAGAGGGGACCAGGACCCTCGGGACACCCCTTTGGTGGCCGTGGAGGTGGCGCTGCCGAACGCGGGGTCCCTGGCCGGGGTCTGAGCGAGGATTCAGAACCTCCGGGGGTGTAGGGTGGGTTTGGGGTTTCTTACTTTGGAGCTCTGTGAGGACTTTGGGGCTCTGCCTGGGATGGGGCCACCACAGGGCCTGACACCCACCTGGGGGCTGGGCGACATTCCTGACACTGCCCCCCGCTTCTCCACAAATTCGGGAAATGTCCCAACACCCTCCAGAGCCTCCATTCTCCCCCTCTCAGTCCTCAGGCACCTCCAGCTCAGATCACCGGGAATATTCATCTCAAACTGCGGTGGGGGCCGTGTCCCCCATGCCGGGGATGTCACCGCGGTGTCCCCCAGCCCGGAGCAAAGGAGCTGGAGCGCCGGGAGCCGCCGTCCCTCCTCCTGTTAAATATTTATAGCACTGCCGGGGAAAATGGCAGCCGAAACGGAGGGGGAACCGCGGGCGGGAGGGTCCATCTGGACCCCGCAGGAGCCGCTGCCCGGGGCCCGGGGTGCTGCAGGCGCTGTCCCCGCTCCCCTGCACCAGGGCCGCGAGTTTGGTGTCCTTTGATGGGAAAGGCTTGGGGGGGATGGCTCGGGGTCCGCCCGGTCCTTGCTCCGGCTCCTGGCTCCTCATGGCTTGTTTAAATGAGGAAATGAGGACGTGTGTGTAATTGTTAATGAGGATGCTCGGGGTTTGTAATTACGGCTGGACGGGGCATCGTGTGCTGTGGGCTGCCCTGGTTTTGGCCAGGTGAGCCCTGGGGTTGTTCTGGCCAGCCCGGCTTGGTTCAGCATCTCCAAAATTTGGGGGTCCCAAGGGGATCCCGCGGCTCTGGGGCTGGAGGGCAGCAGGGCCCCGGGGATGCTCAGGGATCTCCCAGCCCGGGAATCCTGACAGGATCTGCACTGGGATATTTTTCCCTCCCTCATGCTTTTCCCACCCTTGATCTCACCCCAGACCTGCTGTGCTGTGAGGTGACAGCGAGCAAACGAATCCTTAATTAACCACTTCAGGGATTTGGCTTTAGAAATGTAAAAAAAATATTTGTTAGGGAGGAATTAAAGCTGCCAATCTCTGGATACACGGTGGCACAGCTCAATTGGGATCAACATTGGTTTTGGGGGATGATCCTGTTGCTTCCCACCTTTTTGTCCACAGCAGGAACTGCTGGATGCTGGATTTGGCAGTGAAGCAGCCAGAAATGGGCTGGGGATTTTGGGATGGATGAGGAGGAGCTGGGAGGTCTCCAGTGAGGGGGTTGAGTTGCAGGATCACCCAGAAATCCGGGATCAAACAACCCAGGATCACCCAGAATCCCAGGATCAAACAACCCAGGATCACCCAGAAATCCAGGATCCTTCACTGTGCCGAGCTGGGCTGCGACCAGGCAGGAATTGGCTGCTTGGAGGTCCCAGGAACTGGGATAAGGGTGGGAGACGCGGCCTCCCAGGAATGTTGGGGCGGGCTTTTAGGGGAAAACAACCATTTCCCATCAGCTGCATGCGCTGGGAAGCGGGAGGGGATTCCCGGCGGGCAGCAGGAGGGAGAAGTTTTCCCATTTCGGAGGGCTCAGCCCGGGCATTGCTGAGCCCATGGAGGGAATTTCTGCCGGGAATTTTGCTCCAGCGTGGCCTCTGTCCTGGGTTTCTGTTCTCGGGGACACCCCAGGATGTGTCCTGGCAGATGTGAGCCCCGTGTCCCCGCTGCCCTCCTGGCCGGGGGACCCCCGGCTAAGGTGGGATTGGTCACAATTCATGCGCTTTGATGTCATCACCTGCTCCCGAGGGATCCTCGTTACCTGTTCCTGGCATCTGGCTGCTAATCCCGGGATTAATCCCGCGGCAGATGGAGCCCGGCCAGCCCGGGACCCCCGGCGTGCAGCCCGGGACCCTCGGGGTCACCGAGGCAGCTGAGCCCCAAGCGGAGCCACCTCCGTGGTACTCCCGGGGGAATTCCTACCGGGAACTGCTCTGGGACATCGTCACTGCCTGGGGGCCCTGGGAAAGGGAAGTGAAACGTGTCACTGCTCCCGGTGACAGCTCTGCCCAGCTGCGGGAACAGCGTTTCTGGGAAGCCAAGAATCCCCATGTCCGGCTTCTTCTCGCCCCAGAAATATCCCGAGCGCTCTCGGGGTGGGAAAAAGGGAAGGAGAGGAGGAAATGGCTGCGTGTCTCTATCCTGTGCCCCCCCCCAAATTAATCTCCTTCATTCTCGGGGTTCCGGCAAGGCAGAGGGGAATAAGGGAGATGTCCCCAGGGCTGTGTCGAGGGTCTCTGCCCCCCAGTTCCCAGCCAGGCCCCCCGTCCTGTGGCCGAGTGTCCCACGGCTGCGTGCTAACCCCAGGGTCCCCGCTCAATGGGAGGAAGGAAATCCTCATCCTCGGGAAAGGCTGGACACGGCCGTTTCCTCCCGCCGTGCTGGGGAGGGGGCCGGGGCCCCGGCATCATCCCCCGCCCCATCCCGGCTGGAAAACCCGGCCGGACGGACACTGGGTTTGGTCCTGGTGGGGTCGCACGGGAAACAGGGACAGGCTGGGGGAGCCGCTCCGTGCCCCCCAAACCCGCAGGATCTGCCGGGGGGGCTCCAAGCAGCCGAGCCCTCGGGAATGGGGGTCCCAGCTCCGTGTGGGGGTGGGGGTGAGGGGAGGCACAGTCCCGCGGGCTCCGCACGTCTGGCTCTGCTCCAGCCTTCGCTATTCCCGCTGCTCCTTCCTCTTCCTCGCCCTTCTCCCTGAGCGCTGAGAAACGGCGGCGGCTTCGCTCCGGTGGCCTTTGGTCCCACCGTGTCCCCGCCGTCCCTCGGGCCTCTGCCGGGCACCGACGCCCCCTTTCCCCTCCCCGGTGCCACGGACGATGTCCCGGTCCTGTCCCGGTCTCGATCCTGACCCCAGTCCCGGTCCTGCTCCCGGTCCCGGTTTCCGGACCGGCTCCGGTGCTTGATCTCCGCTTTCGGTGGCAATAATTCCCCCGGCGTGATGGGGCTGGATCGGGAGCGGTGTCGGAAGCGGGACCGGGATCAGCACAGGGACCGGGATCAGGATCAGGACCGGGATCGGGATGGGGATCGGGATAGGGATCGGGATCGGGATCGGGATCGGGATGGGGGCCGGGATGGGGACCGGGATCAGTATCAGGACCGGGATCGGGATCAGGATCAGGATCGGGATCAGGACCGGGATCGGGATCGGGACCGGGACCGGGATCGGGATGAGGATCAGGATGAGGATGAGGATCAGGATCAGGATCAGGATCAGGATCAGTATCAGGACCGGGATCGGTATCAGGATCAGGATCGGTATCAGGATCGGGATCAGGACCGGGATCAGGACCGGGATCGGTACCGGGATCAGGATCAGGACCAGGATAGGGATGGGGACCTGGATCAGGACCGGGATCGGGATCAGGACCGGGATCAGGATCGGGATCAGGACCGGGATCGGGATCGGGACCGGGACCGGGATCGGGATGAGGATCAGGATGAGGATCAGGATCAGGATCAGGATCAGGATCAGGATCAGGACCGGGATCGGTATCAGGATCAGGATCGGTATCAGGATCGGGATCAGGACCGGGATCAGGACCGGGATCGGTACCGGGATCAGGATCAGGACCAGGATAGGGATGGGGACCTGGATCAGGACCGGGATCGGGATCAGGACCGGGATCACGATCAGGATCAGGACCGGGATCGGGATGAAGATCAGGATCGGGACCGGGATCGGTACCGTGCGTGCTGGGCGCCCCCTGGCGGCCTCATGGCCCTGCCGGAACAAAGGCCGGACCCGGGACCCCCCGAGCCCCCCGGGACCCCCTTTTAGGATCCCAGGAACCTCTTTTGGGACCCCCCGGGACCCTCCCGCGGGCAGGGTGCTCGGAACCCCCGCAGCGGCCGCACGGGCGCTGCTCCCGGCAGCGGGGATGGCCCTGCTGACCCGGGCTGGGGCACTCGGGATGAGCCGGGTCCCTTCCTCCTCCTCCTCCTCCTCTCCCGACCCCGACGGGCAGGTTGGGCAGGAGGAGCCTGGGGAGAACACACGACCCGCGGGTAAACGAGCCAAGGGGAGCGGCTGGGGCTCCCCCAAACCCTCCCAGCTCCCCCCGGGTCCCCACATCCACAGGGGACCCCTCAAACCAGGGCACTGCGAGCTGGGGGTTGCTGCAGTTGGGGCTCAGCAATTTGAAAAGAAACATTTTGGAGAAATAACATCACCTTTCCCTACACAGAGCATGGGGAGGGGGCACAAGAGCTCCTGAGGACCCCCAAAAGGATGGGATGAGGATTCACCCCCTCCTGAAGGAACCCAGCTGGGAGCTTTAACACACCTGTAACTCTCACCTTCCACCTCCCACTCCACCCCTGTCAAACCTCAGCACCATCAAAAAATCCCTCCACACACCCAAACAGCAGCAAACCTTTCAGTGGAGGCGGATTCAAACAACAAACACACAAACGACTTGTTGGGAGTAAAAAAATATGTTTTGTTTTTTTTTTTTCCTTTTAATTACATCAGTTATCAAAGAAAACGACAACAAAAAAAAAGCAGTGGTAACAAAAATACAAAGCTCTGAGGGTTTCTTGTTTTTGTTTGCTCTGTAATATGCTGAGAGCATCAGTGCAATTGTTTTAATTTAACTTCTGCTCTGAGTCCCTGCTGGCAGCATAGGAGTAGGCTTTGCCCAGCACCAGCCGGTCCCGCAGCAGTTTGAAGAAGGCGTAGTAATTGCTGAAGAGGATCAGAGCCAGTGAGATCGTCTGGTGCCACTTCTCCGAGGAAATCAGCGAGTAGAGCTGGTAGAAGATGACAGCTCCTTCCAGCAGGATCAAGATGTTGAGGATTCGCAGTGGTTTGCTGAAAAAGAACTGTGGGAGAGCAGGGTGAGGCACCTGGCAGAAGGTGAAACCTTTGGGTGAGGACTGGGAGGATTCCTCGGGACACTTTGGCTCTGGATGGAGTCACAGGGCTGAGATGCTGCCTGAACCCCAGCAACTCCCCTGCCCTGGGCACAGACCCCCAGCTCCACCAGCCTGAGGTGTCCAGGACCACAATCCTGCGGCGTTATCCCTGCTCCCAGCAAGGAGAGGGGAGGAGAGCTTACGTGGAACCTGAAGTGCGAGACGTCCGAGGGCACGGCCACGTTGTAGTGACCCACGGCCTTGTAGACGTTCTTGCTGTGCTTCACCAGCACCCCCTGAGGCCACATGCACTCCTCAGTCCACCTGCAGGGAACAAGAGAATCCTCAATCCCACCTGCATGGGGCACTGGGCTCTGCAGCAGGGAGGAGCACAGGGATACTGCTCCTGGTTTGGGAGTGTCACCACGGCAGTGACAAACTGCAGGTAGCTGTGGCCAGGAGCAACAGGCACCCTGCCAAAAATCAGCTCTGCCTGGCAGGGGACAGTGCCCAGAGTGTCAGTGTCAGCCAACAACTCTGCTCTCACTTTTCTCTGGTTTACTTTAAGGCTGAGCTCCCCACCCACCCAGCAGAAGTGCAGCCTTTAGCCCAGGAGAGAATTCCTTACTGGTGCTGCAGCACGTTGGAGCAGAGGGCCGGATCCACCTTCTGCCAGCAGCCGAGGTGTGCTGCAGCTTTGTGGAGCAGGTCACAGTATCGTGCAGGGAGCAGGTACTGCATGAGGATCACCGAGGTGCTGATGGAAACCAGCAGGAAGAGCTCACAGGACCAGCGTTTGTCGTAGTACTGAGTGTTCTGGGGGGGACAGGAAGTGTTTGGACACTGTGGGACACACCTTTGGACAGCCTCGCCTGCCCAGGGCATCACAACACAGAGCACCTGGGCAGGCAGGTAAAACGAGGGCTCTGCACGGAGCTGTGGATCCTGCCTGGAAAGGAAGAGCCCATGTGGGATGGGGGATGGAGAATTCCTGCAAAATATTTGTGCCATCATCACCAGGACTGGGGAGGCAGCTCCTGATGGTCCCCATGCTGAGCTGACGGAGCACCAGCCCCTCGGGGGACAGGGACAGCCTCACCCCTCAGGCCCATTTACCAGCAGACATTCCGAATTCCATTACCAGGAGCCATCCTCAAGTGTCCTCCCTCACTGTGCCACCACAGCCCAGTGTCACCTCCCAGCCAGGCCTCACCTTGACAAACCACACAGGCACAAAGGCCACGTAGTAGGCACTGAGCATGGAGCTCACCAGCACCTCCTTCATGCGCCAGTTGAAATCCATTTTCAGGAATTCCACCTCGTTGCGGATGAGGTCTGGGGAGAGGCAGCAGGCATGGCTGGGCATGGCCTCCATGCCGTACATCTGCCTCGTGTGCTGCTTCCAGGTCTCCTTGAGCACTGTCAGGTAGTCCCTGCCCCGGGCTGTCACCTCCCCTGTGTCCCTGGGGCCAATGTTGGCCACCTGGGCGAAGAGCCCTGCCTTCCGAAAGTCACAGTTCAGCTGGAGGAAGGGGATGTACATCCCAAACCTGGAAAAACACAGACCTCGGGAGCTGCATCCCATCCCGCTGCCGTCACAGCCCCATCCCAAATTCCCCTCTGGGGTTTTGAGCTGGAAGAGCTCGTGGCTTGGAGCAACCTGGGACAGTGGAAGGTGTTCCTGGCCATGCTGGGTGAGCTTTAAGGTCCATCCTCCGCCCCAACCCAAGTCTGGGATCTCATGATTGATTCCAAAGGGAAACTCCCAAAAAGAGCCCTGAGCTCAAACACAGGCAGCAAACCTCTGTGGATGTTTCCTCCTGCATCTACCAGGGAGGAGGGAGCTATTTCCACTCCAAATATTTCCTTTTGATAGGTAACAAAAATCCAGGAGCTGTTTGAATCCCTCCACCTGGCAGAGGAGGCCAGGAACAAAGGGAAAACCGATCCCTGAGTTCTGTCAGCGCCATGGGAAAACCACACAACCCTTTCCAGAAGACACCAGCAGCAATAATGACTAATAATTAATGCTCACATCAAGCTGAAACAGGGGTCAATGTCCCAGATGTGCCCTGCCACCACGGAATGTGACACAGGAGAAGGGAGAGGTGCAGGGAAAACTCTGTGTGCATGGGCAGGGACACCTTCCACAAACCCAGGCTGCTCCAAGCCTTGGAGCCTTCCAGCTCAGAACCCCACAGGGCTGCAGGGAGCCTCCCCCTGGACTTTGTGTGCATCCCCCAGCCCAGAGCCAGGGATACTCACGGGTAGCACAGGAACAGGAGGTTGAGGAATGAGTAGGTCCTGAAGAGGTGGATGATGGAGCGACACAAACTCCAGCCTGTGCCCGTGAGGACGGCGAAGCGAGTGACCACCAGGAAGATGGAGCGTGGCAGGGAGACTTTGCCACTCTGGGAAGCCTGTGGGACACAGGAGAGAGCTGGGCATTCCCTCTTCTTAAAGGAGAAAACAGTGTGTAAAATCAGAGCTGCCAAGGAAGTGCCAGGGACAAGTTGACACCAGGGCAGGGAGGCTTTCTGTGGAATCCGGGCTTTCCAAAAGCTCTGGAATCTGGGTTTCATTCCTCAGGGAGTGAGGGGAGTTTCTAGTTAAGGCCTGGTAGTGCCCAGCACACTCTCCCGGCACTGTGGATACTTCCACAGTGAGCATCCCTGGCTCTTTCCTGGGGAAAGCTGGAGTGATGGAGAGAGCAGGAAAAGAGCCAAAAGGCAGGAGGGAATCCCAGGCACCACAGTCTGGCTGAGACAGAAATTCAGAGTCAGATAAGGACACAGAGTCAGCAGGAGCAGTGGGCTGGGGAGCTCAGTTCTGTTCTCTGCTCCTCCCACCGCCTGGGATTTTGACTATGGAATACCACAGAGGTCTTTAGGGAGGGATGGAGGAGTCTGGAGTGGCAAAAGTGACACAGAGCTTTATGAAGGACAGCTCTGACTTTACCTCCTTGACCACAGCACCGATGAGCCGCCGTGCCAGCACGATGGTTGTCACCGTCAGCACGTTGAAGTCAATGAGGTGAAAGTTCTGTGGGGACAAAATTAAAATTATTCTGTTTTCATCAGCAGCAGGAACCCACATTCAACACAAAAAGTCCCACATTATTCTCTTCTCCTTGGACTCTCTTCCAAGAGAATGCCAAGCCAGCAGCCAGAACCCAAAAATGTGGGAAACAGGAGTGGCAGGAGCAATCCTGAAGGGTCAGATGCAACTTTTATCAACCATTATCTCCAAAACTTTACATTTAGCGGTCCAAGAGACAGCCTGGGAGCTCCAGCTGCCCTTTGGTGCTTACCAGGGACGTGTGAGAAGGAGGGTGGGAGGGCGGGTACCACCACACTGTCTTGTAGATGTTGATGTAGTGGACGAAGAGGGCGACGAGGTGGCAGAAGAAGAGCTGCAGCTCGAACAGGACGCTCCTCTCCACGGGCAGCTCGGGGATCTTGCAGTGCCGCAGGGGAACGACTGTCTGAGCTGCCAGAGGGGGGCTGGACAGGCCTGTCCCTGAGCCACTCCTGCCAGGGGAAGCCAAGAGCCAGGGGTGAACAGGGGAATGTCCTCCAGCTCCCCCCTCCACAGGTCTCAGATTGATTGGGGAACTCAAGTTATCCCTGGCTGGCACAAATCACAAATTTCAGGCAGATATTTGGACCCAGGACATTTGATATTAAATCTTCTGTGTTGTTCAAACCCAGGGTTGTGTTGTGCTACTCAGTGGCTGCCTTAATTAATTGGAAGCTTTCAGAGCTCAAGTTGATGTTTACATATCTAAGAGTGCTTGAACATGAAAGGCAGAGCAATTACACACAAGCCCTTGTTCATTCTTCACCTTCTGTTCACCTGAGGAGGAAAAACGAGTTTAGCCAGAGGTGCCTCTTGCTGTGTGAGCACGCACACAATCCCAGACTGACCCTCTGGATCAAGGGGAATGAATATCTCCCAGACTGAGCTGCAATGCCTAAATAACAACAGGCAAAGGAATCTGGGTGTGGGCCTCAAAGGAACTGCAGAGCACAAAGTGTAAATCCCCAAATGAAATCTCAATCGTGGAGTGTGGCTGTGGATCCAGGGGGATCAGGCCATGGTTTCAAACAGGAGATGGAGAACCTAAAATAAGGCATTGAGTGAGGGAAAACCTGAGGAGCCTGAGCTGTCTCTCTGAAATGCCCAAATTCCCAAACCCATGGTGATCCAGAGCCTTAGCACTGGCAAATCATGGAATCACAGAATGCTCTGGGCTGGAAGGGACATCAAGGATCATCTAGGGCATGGGCAGGGACACCTTCCCCTATCCCAGGTGGCTCCGAGCTCCATCCAACCCAGGCTTGGACACTTTGAGGGATGCAGCAGCCACAGCTTCTCTGGGAATTCCATTCCAGCCCCTCCCTACCCTCCCAGGGGAGGATTTCTCCCTAAAATCCCATCTGGCAGTGGCAAGCCATTCCCTGTGTCCTGTCACTTCACAGCCTGGCACAAAGCAGAGCTCTCGATGCCTTGGAGGTGAGCTGGGTGTGGGTCTGTGCATTCCCTGCCTGGGATAAGGCCCTGGGTGTGTGCTTTTCCCAGGAAAGGTGGATTGCTCCACCTCCTGTGGCCTTGCAATGACATGTCTGGATAACTGTACCCCTAGAAATTCCTGTCTCAGGGCCCTCAGCTGAGGCAGATTGAACATTTTCTTTGCAGAGTAAATAAAGAACCTCCTGATTATGCTGTTGCTCCTTGGCTTCTCCCTCCTCTGCCCCAGTGACAGAATCCAGCTGATCCTAAAGAACCTCACAGAGCCACATTACCTGACACCAACTTCAGGGCACTGCAGGTGCAACAACTCCAGCTGGGCTCCGGACATAAAATTGTTTCTATTTTTATTTCTCATTCCCTGGTCACTGAAGGGTTTTGAACTTTCCTGGGAGCCTGTCCTGAAGAGTCTCAGGGACACCCATCCTAATGCCAAGGGGTGGTATGGACAAATCAGGGTATAGGAAAAGGGAACTGGGAGTTAACAAGAAAGTGGAATGGTTTCCCAGTCCCAGAGGGCTGGGTTTGATGGGATACTGGCAACAAATTCCTCCCTCTGACAGTGGGGAGGAGCTGGAATGGAACTCCCAGAGAAGCCATGGCTGCTCCATCCCTGGAAGTGTCCAGGGCTGGGCTGGACTGGGGTTGGAATAACCTGGGATAGGGAAAGGTGGGGAAATGTGATGAGCTTTAAGATCAGGGAATGGGATGAGCTTTAAAATCAAGGAATGGGAAGTTTTACTATCAAGGAATGGGACGAGTTCTAAGACCAGGGAATGGGATGAGTTTTAAGGTTGGGGAATGGGATGAGTTTTAAGGTTGGGGAATGGGATGAGTTTTAAGGTTGGGGAATGGGATGAGTTTTAAGGTTGGGGAATGGGATGAGTTTTAAGATCAGGGAATGGGATGAGTTCTAAGGTCGGGGAATGGGATGAGTTCTAAGGTCGGGGAATGGGACAGGCTTTAGGATCAAGGAATGGGATGAGCTCCAAGGTCCTCCCCAGCCAGCCCACTCCACGCCAGAGGCATCCCCAGCTGTCCCTGGTGGCGGGCCGTGCCCGTACCTGGTCCGGGAGCGCACGCCGGTGACGGAGGAGCCCGAGGAGTGTCCGGAGGCTCCGGCAGCTCCGGGCTCGCACAGGGGGTTCCGGCAGTAGGAGGTTCTGTTGGGACCCCGGCGTCCCCCGGCCATTCCCAGGAGTTTGGGGAATTCCTGGCTGCTCACTGTGGGCTGGGCTCGGCCCTCACCACTGCAGGGAGACATTGAGCATGTATTAATTATAATTTCTTAATTGCTATTTCTTATTGAGAGTTCCAGGCCTCTCCATCACCACCCCATTGCTCCAGGATAATCCTAATTTCTCCAGACATTTTTTCTCTGTCTGCCACATTTCCCCAGGCCATGGATGCAACCCCAAGGAGCTCCAACCTTGCTGAGGTGCTGGGAATTCATCACTTTAAAAGGAATTCCATCTGCATCCCTGTGGTGTCAGACTCCAGAGAAGCTCAACATTTCGCCCCAATAATTCTGAAAACTGGGATATTTTGGTATCATCTTGTGTTGGAACTGAAGGTTACAGCTCTTTAAAATGATTCTTTTCTTTTTGACTCTTTAAGATGGGAAAATACATCACATTTTTAGGGTACTTGATTTATGTTCTGATGGCACTGAGGTCAATGGGGTCAGCCCAAATTCAGCTTTTCCAGTGCTTGTTTGCCACACACAAAACTCATCCCGAGGTTTTTCAAACTTTCTGGATGCTGTTAACCTCAGGAGAATCCACACAAGTGACAAAAAAACCCCATTTCCAAGAGAAATCTGAGCTGTGAGGGAAACTCAGGGCAGATCAATGACTGCACATTTCTTTTCCTGGTGGATCATTTCCAGCTTGCACTGCTTCGGAATTTGCATCTGGAGCAACAAGATACGTGCTGAAGGTTTAGAAACTGATCCCAAAGGAGTTTTAAAGCTGATGCTGAGCTCGGGAGTTCTCCAAAAACCCCTTCCTAGAGCTGGATCTTGTTTTGGGGAGCTGCTGGGATCGTTTTTGGGAACTGCAGAAGCTCTGGGAGCTCCAAGGAGGCTCTGAAGAAGCAGTTGAAACTGTGAGGGCACAGACTGGGGGGAATTTGGAGTCCGGAGAGGCGCAGGAAGGAACCACGAAGGCTCCAAGAGGGAAATGGGAAATGTGGGGGCACAGTGGGGGCTGTAAACGGAAATTTGGGCGTAAAACTTGGGGTCAAAGGGGCTGTAAAAGGGAAATGTGGGACACAAACGGGGGCTGCAGGAAAACACTGGGGACCACAGGGGCTCTGAGGGAGCTGTGAGAGAGAAATCTGGGGACCGAGCGGGGCTGCACAAAAGCTGAGAGGGCCGGGGGGCTGCAGCGGGACCCTGGGGGGCTTTAAAAACCCGACCGGCCTACTCAGGACCCGCACGGGAGCGCCACGGAAGGCTCCGAGGGCGCTCTGTGAGCGCTCCCCGAGCCCGCGGGGCTCTGAGGGGCTCGGGGGCTCCGGGCGAGGCCGCGGCGAGGGAGCCGCCCCCCTCAGCGCGGCGGGGCGGGCCGCGGGGCTCTCCCGCGCCGCGCCCGCCCCCCGAGCCCTGGCCGGGCGGCCGCCGGGCGGGTTCCCTCCAGCCCGTTCCGCCCGTTCCCCCCACGGCCGCGCTGCCCCCGGCCCGGCCCCCCTCACCCATCGCCGGCCGCCGCTCCGCCTGCGCCGGGCACAATATGGCGGGCGGGGCGCGACGGCAAGCGGCGCGGGACAAAGCTGCTGCGGGGAGCGAACGCGGGAAAAAAAGCCACGCCCTTCGCATGGCCACGCCCACCCGGCCACGCCCAGCGGGGCCCGGCGGTGTCACCGGGAAAATGCCGGCAGCGTTCCTCGGTATTGCCGGGAATGAGGAATCCCTCCCTGCTCCAGGTTCCTCCGCGCCGCGGTTCGGTGCTGTCATTCACCTGGAAGGGTTTAGAGCGCCCTCCAGGTGTGGTTTATTCCCAATTCTCCGCTCGGTTTTGTGGGGGTTGATGTTTCGGCGCGGATGGGTCCATATAAAACTGAGCCAGCCCTGCCTAGGCTGGAGGAAAAAGCGGCCCTGGAATGGATGGACTTGCACAGAGCCGAGCTTTGCTTCTTTTCTGGTGTTTTTTTGGCTGTACAGAGAGGTCTGGAGTGCCCATCCCTGCAGGTGTCCAACCGGTGGGGATGGGGACAGATCTTGGAGCGCTTTTCCAACTTAAACTGATTCTGGGGCTGTGCAAAACCATCAAAAATCAGGAGTGGCCAAACACCTGATGTTTAAGAGGATCCTCTAAAGGTACCAGGAGATCCCTAAAAATACTGTCAGGCTAAAAAATGTATCTGGAATGTGATGGATGAACCTTTTTCGGTCGTGTCTAGTTCCAAATTCAGTGGTAAAATGAACACTTCCATCAGGAAACAGTTTATATTTCAGTTTTCCAACAGGCAGCTGGAGATCCAAGGGAATTCCCAGGATCCAAGGGAGGCTCTGGTGTTCTCCAACACTCCCAAAAAACCTGGCAGATTCCCATTTTCCAGTCACAGCAAACAGTGTTTGAACTGATCCTCGAGCAGCTCCTGGGAGATTCATCCCTCTTGGCAAAAGGAGCAAAGGGAGCATGGAAATCATCCTTTTCCATGTGAAAACATATGGAAAGCTCAACTGAGCAGCACAGTTCTGTGCTCACACCCAGGGAACTTCCCGAGGGGAAAAATTCAGGAATAACATCCCCATCCTGGATGGAAGCCCCCAGGGACACTGGCCAAGCTGCAGGAATTCTTCCCCCTCACCACCCACGGCTCAGCCGAGGTGTTGGAGCTTGAGCCATGAAGGAGAAACTCCCTGAGCTCTCTTTTCCTCCCCAAAAGCTTCAGCTGGAGAATTCCCTGCTCTCCTCCTCCAGAGCCACTCCAGGCTGCTGAAATCACCCTGCATCCCAAGGTTTTTTTTTTTGGGAGAGCAGCAAGAGGGGTTAAGGAAGTAAAAAATTACATTCCAGTTATTTTTTCTTGGCAGATGCTCTCATATAAATTTCAAATTTGTTCAAATCTAGACAAGGAATCCAGCTGTGCTCTCCAACTCAGCCAAGCTAAGGAATTTTGGAGGGGTGCACTGAGGTAAAAGATCAAACCACTGTGCTTTCAGTCAGGCTGAGATATAAAAAAAATCCCAGGAAAGCTGTGGAATTCCCATCCCTGGAGCATTCCTGGAGTGTTGGATAGCGGAAAGTGGCCCTGCCATGGGACTGGAGCAGCTTTTTAAGGTCCCTCCCACCCCAAAGCATTCCCTGAATCCATGATTCCATAGAATAAAGCTCAGAGCCACTCGCTTTATTGAAATAATCCAAACAGAAAATGGAAAGCAGGGGTAAGGAACAGGGGATGAGGCTCTTTCCAGGAAAAGCTGCTGGGGATGCCTCTGGAATTCCAGCTGGAGAGTTTTCCTCGGATTCACTCCCCACTAAGGACAAAACCCAGGTTTGTGCCAGCTCCAAGCAAGGCCAGGCTGAGGTTTTCCAGGAGGCTGGAGGTTTTCCCACTCAGGGAAAAGGCCCAGGAAGATGGGAATGCCGAGGCACAGAGCAGGAGGATGTTCCCAATCCAAGCTCCTCCTGACAAAACCAGGTTTTTGTTGGGAAACACTTCCAGAGAGGAGACATGGACAGAGCCAAGAACAACAGGGGCTTTTCTCTGGGTTGGGGCCTTTCCCAAAATCCTACAAATAACAGGATGTGGATGAGCCCTTTGGGAAAACAGGGAGAGGAAAAGATCTCTGGCACTTGGGAGTGGAATTCCATCAGGAAAGGGAAGGTTCTCCAGGTTACTGAGGTGACTCAGACTCCCAGGAATCTCCATCCCTCCCAAATCCCTGCATCACCCCCGGAATGTTTGGCTAATTAGAGCATCTCTGAGAGGCACATCCGACGCTGAGGGCTTATTTTGGGATCTCAAATGAGCTCTGGCAGGCTCCAGGTCTAAAATCTGCCTGGAAAAGCGCTGGAAGAGGGAAGGAAAGAGGGAGGGAGCTGTCTGATCCAAGGAATGTTTGCAAAACACTCCCAGCACATCCAGTTATTTCAATGTTCACATTTCCATCCTGCCATAACATTCGAATCCTTCCCATCAACATCCCACAAAAAAAGCAAGGCACGAGCTGGGTTATTCCAAAGGCAGCGTCACAAGATCCATTTGGGAATAAACTGCATCCTAAGAGATGATCTCTAGCAAATCTTTTCCACTTGACCTAAAAGCTGTGCCTATTAAGAGAGAAATGGGAAAGATTGGTGCGTTGCCACTGAAATTGATGCTCCAATTCCACGGGAAGTGAAGATGGATTTGATAACCAGGCCACAAATCAAGGCCTGTTATCATTTCCCTCCTGGCAGGATGCAATTTTCAAAGTGTGGGAATTCAGGATGAACTCCTTGCTGCAGCATTCCCACAAATTCGCTCTTCCCTGTTCCTGATGCTCCTGAGGTGACAGGGGCTCGTTTGGGAGCTTTGTAATTCCCTATAAAATTGGATTTATCCTTGGATGTCCCGTGCTCGGCTTGGCTTTGGGCTTTTCCAGCATTTCCAGGGTGGATTCCTTTGTAATTTTTATTTATGGAGCTCAGATTTCCAGGGATATCTCAGGGGAAGCATTTGCTGTTCCCAAAGGAATCCCGTGGGGGGGAATTGTGCTGATGTCATCACCCCCAACCACTTCCAGCCACTTAACAAAGTGATTTTTTTAGGGAATCATCTCTGTTCCATCCCTGGAAGCGTTCCAGCAATTTGGGAGAGGGGAAGGAATCCCTGCCCATGGGAATTTAAGGCTGCCCCAACCCCAAACCATTCTGGGATTGTGAAATGCATGCCAGGATCACTGAGGGAGATTCCCTGGCAGGATTCCATAAAAACAAATCCCAGCAGCCACATCCCATTCCAGAGTCCATGGATGAGAAGAGGAAGGGCTGGAACTGGCAAGGTTTAAAGATCTGCAGCCTGGAATTTTACTGGATTGTGGTCTCCTGTGGGAATCCCTGAGCCATTCCCAGAGCCTGGGAACTCCTGAGCCAGAGCCTGGGAATTCCTGAGCCATTCCCAGAGCCTGGGAACTCCTGGGCCAGAGCCTGGGAACTCCTGAGCCATTCCCAGAGCCTGGGAACTCCTGAGCCATTCCCAGAGCCTGGGAACTCCTGAGCCATTCCCAGAGCCTGGGAACTCCTGAGCCATTCCCAGAGCCTGGGAATTCCTGAGCCATTCCCAGAGCCTGGGAACTCCTGAGCCATTCCCAGAGCCTGGGAATTCCTGAGCCATTCCCAGAGCCTGGGAATCCCTGAGCCAGAGCCTGGGAATTCCTGAGCCATTCCCAGAGCCTGGGAATTCCTGAGCCAGAGCCTGGGAACTCCTGAGCCAGAGCCTGGGAATTCCTGAGCCATTCCCAGAGCCTGGGAACTCCTGAGCCATTCCCAGAGCCTGGGAATCCCTGAGCCATTCCCAGAGCCTGGGAACTCCTGAGCCAGAGCCTGGGAACTCCTGAGCCATTCCCAGAGCCTGGGAATTCCTGAGCCAGAGCCTGGGAATTCCTGAGCCATTCCCAGAGCCTGGGAATTCCTGAGCCATTCCCAGAGCCTGGGAACTCCTGAGCCATTCCCAGAGCCTGGGAACTCCTGAGCCATTCCCAGAGCCTGGGAATTCCTGAGCCAGAGCCTGGGAATTCCTGAGCCAGAGCCTGGGAACTCCTGAGCCAGAGCCTGGGAATCCCTGAGCCAGAGCCTGGGAATTCCTGAGCCATTCCCAGAGCCTGGGAATTCCTGAGCCATTCCCAGAGCCTGCTGTGCTCCTGGAGCACCGGGTAACAAATCCCAAGGCTTGGGAAGCACAGAACCTTTAAGGCCTCTCATTCCATGAAATCCAGCTCCCCCCTGCTCACAAATCCCTGCATCCCAGCTCCAAGGCGCAGATCCCATCCCAAAATCCTTTAAAACCCCCCAAAACCTCAGCTGAGGAGCCTCCTCCACGCCCTGACCTCTGCCAGAGCAGCAGGCAGGGAAGCAGCTTCCCTCCTTTTTTTATTTAATTCGTGTGGATCCAAGGAAAAACTGGAATTTAGCAGCTCAGATGGTGCCACCCCCACGCTGGGAACTCAACAAGGGGTTGTAAAAAATCCCCCAAAACTCACCCAGCTGGCGCTGCTCCTCCTCCTCCTCCTCCCCCCGCTGAGTCACGGCGCCAAATCCCTGCAAATTAAAGGAAAAAAAAATAAAAAATCGTGAGGATCCTCAACAGAAGCAGAGATACCAAAAAAAATCTTCACAGAAAATAATAATAATAAGAATAATAATAAAAAAAAAAAAGGATAAAGAAGGAAAAAGATTCCTGCATGCAATTACACATGAAGGAAAAACATGCAAGTTCAGCTGAGCTATGGACATTTCACAGGAAACAGCAATACTGGGGGGGCTAAAAATTGATATTTTCAAACAACTGAGCAGAATTTGGGGTTTGGTTGGTTTTTTGTTTTTTTTTTTTTGGCAGTAGCAGGACTAGCTTGGATTCATGTTCATTTTACATCTTTTATCCTTTAAAAATTCAGGATATTTAAAAGATTCCTTTTGGCCCACATTCCATCCCAGTGCATCTGCCAAGGGCACATTATTAAATAAAGTTATTGCTAATTTATGCCGGAGCCATGTGGGTTGGTTTAAATGTTTATATTTAAAACATTTTTTTTTCTTTTTTTCATAGTTTTTTTTTTGGGTTTTGGTTGGTGTTTTTTGTCCCCTTTTGCATTAAATTAACATCTGAAGGGTCGGCTGGGTAAAAAAGTTTACGTCACAGGTTTATGGAAAAGAGAAATGTGCTATATTAAAATCAGACATTTAGGTTACCTTTTGGGATTTGCGATGCCTGTTAGCTTTACACATCCTGATTTCTCCTGCTGATAATTTTCCTTTAAAAGGGGGGGCATAGGCTGATCTTTTCATCACATTATGCCCTGAAAGCTGACTCCAAACCAGTGTTGAAAATTCAGTTATTTGCACTTTAATAACAATCTACAAATACAACTTTTGTGGTTTTTGGTTTGTTTTTTTTTTCCTTTTTATTTTTTTAAATATTCCCCTCTGTTCATGCGCTGCAGTTTGTTGGTTTTGTTGTTTTTTTTTTTTTTTCCCTAAAGTTCTATTTTTCACCCCCAAGCAGTTTAATCCTCTCCCCTTAAAATTCCAAATTCATCTGCTGGATGGGAAATAACAAACCATGAAGCCTTTATTTTTAAATATAAATATATTAAATATTTCTACATCCACACCCTCTCAGAAAGGATTTAAGGAGCAGCTGCTGCACCATTCACCAACAAAAAATTCATTTTTAAAGTGTTTTTTTTCCAAGGAAAAGCTGCTTTGGAAACATCATCTTAGCCAAGGGGGGGTTACAGAAAGCAAATTCCTTGGAATTCTCAGCAATCCTACTTAAACCAGCCTCTGGAATATTCTCTGAGGCCACCTGAAATCTGAATCATCGAGCAAAGAACCATCACACGCTTTCCAAATTCAGATTTCTGCCTCAAAACTGCTTTCAGCAACTTCCAGGGGGTGAAAAACAATTTTTGTTTTGTCTTTTTCATATTTTTTTTTAAAAAGAAATTTAAGCTTGAAAAAAAATTTTGTTTTCTCACGAGAATTACCAAAAGACCACCATTTTTTTAAAAAAAAATGCCTCCACGGTTTTAAAATAAATAATAAATAATAATAATAATAATAAAAAAAGACAAATTAATTTTAGCATGAATTTAAAAGTTGTTTGAAAAATAAAAATAAAACCTCCAAAAAACAAATGACAATTCATCACATTTACTTTGATTAAAAAAGGACTAAACTTTATTGACAGATTGAGACAGACATTTTGACACGTTTTGAGCTACCTAGTTAGGCAGACTTTACACAAAATGTAGCATTTTTCTCTTCCAGAACAGAGTGGGAGGACAGTGTAACAAATCCAATTAGGACTTTATCTTATGTACAAAGTGAAATTTGGGATTGTTTTTTTGTCTGTTGTTTTGTTTTTGTTTTTGATTTTATTTTTTTACAGCTGCAGTGTCCCTTTTTATGAGAAGCTCGTGCTGAGATACACTTGAACAAGTGGCTGGGACTTCTTAAAATTGAGATTTTTTTTTTTTCGGGGCAAGTTTGAGATTTTCATCAGATTTTCTGCCCCAAAGTGCTACAAAAAAAAGAGAATTTTACAGGCCTACCCATGGATTATTATTTCTATCGAACACTGGGCAATTAGAGCCATATTTTGGGGTTTTTTTCCCTTAAAAATTGTTCATTTAGAACCAAACTAAAACCCCTCTCCACTGGAAAAATATTCCCAAGCATATCTCAACACTGCATGGGGGCTAGATTTCAAAATCCACATAAGAAAAGTCAATTTTTTTTACCAACCTAATTTTTCCTTTTAAGTCAATTCTCTTTAGAAAATGCTATTTAATTTGTTTGGAGGATCCTTTAGGTTAAAATTTAAACTTCAAGATTCACCAGCAATCTCCTTTTAAAGGTTTGGCATCTGAAGTTATTTTTTTGTTTTTTAAATGGTGGCAGCCACTACTGTAACATTATGATTTTAATTCTTAAAAAAATAACCCTGAATTTTGAAATGTAGCCTACTTTGGGATTCTGCAACTACAACCTTTATGGGTTCCTTTAAAACAAACTTTAAAAGTTTTAACAAAACCTTAAGTTCAGAACTAAGCAAAGCATGTCACTTTGGAAACTAACATTTTTAAACTTTTTTTTTTTTTAGTTTTTTTTGTTTGTTTGTTTTCCTTAAAAAAGTTACATTTTTTTTTAACCTAAAATGACAAAGAAAGAAAAGCCATCTACACACTGAAGAAGAAGAAGAAGAAAAAAAAATAATAATAATAATAATAAAAATTAAAAAGTTTTCCTCTAAATCTATTTAAATTCATCTCGAGAAGTCACTACATACAGAAGCCAAAATGCAGGGTGAGGATGGAGTGGGAGGAAAAAAAGGGCCAGGAAGAAAAACAGGGAGACAATTACTTGTCTGCTGTGGGTAAAGCAACGGGAATCCTGGGAGATACAAGAACCAGTTACAACTGTTTGCTCCTAAATGGGGATTTTTTCCCTCATTTTTTGTGTTTTAGTAGCGTCCGTAGGGGTGCTCTCTGTAGCCCCCCTTAACTGGCCTGGCCGGAGGGGCCTTCAGGGAGGGCCGGGTTCCATTCCAGTCATCTTGGCCTGTGGGGAAAAGGAGGAGAAAGTCAAGGATGGGATGGATGGAGGGAGAGTCCTAAAAATGGGATGGGAAAGGTGGTGGGAGCCCCCAGAATCCAGCTTGTGATCCAGCAGAACTGCTCCTGATCCCCTCAAATCCACCAAAACAGATCCTGATTCCTTCAAAACCCAGCTTGTGATCCAGCAAAACTGCTCCTGATCTCCTAAAATCCACCAAAACAGATCCCGATTCCTTCAAAATCCAGCCTGTGATCCACCAAAACTGCTCCTGATTCCCCCCAAATCCAGCAGAACTGCTCCTGATCCCCTCAAATCCACCAAAACAGATCCTGATTCCTTCAAAACCCAGCTTGTGATCCAGCAAAACTGCTCCTGATTCCCTCAAAATCCAGCTTGTGATCCACCAAAACTGCTCCTGATCCCTCAAAATCCAGCTTGTGATCCAGAATAGCTTCACCAAAACAGATCCTGATTCCTTCAAAATCCAGCTTGTGATCCACCAAAACTGCTCCTGATTCCCCCCAAATCCACCAAAACAGATCCTGATTCCTTCAAAATCCAGCTTGTGATCCAGCAAAACTGCTCCTGATCTCCCAAAATCCACCAAAACAGATCCTGATTCCCTCAAAATCCAGCTTGTGATCCACCAAAACTGCTCCTGAGCTCCCAAAATCCAGCTTGTGATCCAGAATAGCTTCACCAAAACAGATCCTGATTCCTTCAAAATCCAGCTTGTGATCCAGCAGAACTGCTCCTGATCTCCCCAAATCCACCAAAACTGCTCCTGATTCCCTCAAAATCCAGCTTGTGATCCACCAAAACTGCTCCTGATTCCCCCCAAATCCAGCAAAACTGCTCCTGATCCCTCAAAATCCAGCTTGTGATCCAGCAGAACTGCTCCTGATCCCCTCAAATCCACCTTGTCATCCACCAAAACTGCTCCTGATTCCCCAAAATCCACCCTGTCATCCAAAAAACCACCTCCCAATTCCCTCAAAATCCAGCTTGTGATCCAGCAGAACAGCTTCACCAAAACAGATCCTGATTCCCTCAAAATCCACCAAAACAGCTCCTGACCCCTCAAAATCCAGCTTGTGATACACCAAAACTGCTCCTGATCCCTCAAAATCCACCAAAACTGCTCCAGATTCCTCCAAATCCACCTTTTCATCCACCAACACAGCTCCTGATCCCCCCAAATCCAGCTTGTGATCCAGCAAAACTGCTCCTGATCCCCAAAATCCAGCTTGTGATCCACCAAAACTGCTCCTGATCCCCAAAATCCTCCCTGTCATCCACCAGAACTGCTCCTGATTCCCTCAAAACCCACCAAAACAGCTCCTGATCCCCCCAAATCCACCCTGTCATCCAGCAAAACTGCTCCTGATCCCCTAAAATACCTCTCTCAGAACACCTTGTGATCCCCCAAAAGTGATGAATCAAAACAGCTCCACCAAAATAGCTCCTGATTGCCCAAAATCCAGCAAAACAGCTCCTGATCTCCTGAAACAGCTCCACCAAAAGACCTCACTGATCCCCCAAAACAGCTCCCTCAAAACATTTTGTAATCCCCAAAACAGCTCCAGCAAAAGAGCTTGTGGTCCCCAAAATCCAGTTTATAATCCCCTGAAACAGCTCCACTAAAACGTTATGATCCACCAAAAGTGATGCCCCAAAACAGCTCATGAGCCCTCAAAACAGCTCATGATCCCCCAAAACAGCTCCAAAGAAGGTCATGACCCCCCAAAGCTATCCAAAACAGCTCATGTTTTTCCCCAAAATCCAGCTCATGATCCCCCCAAAACAATTTGTGATCACCCAAGGCAGGGTCACCCGGAGCAGGTGACATGGGGACAGCTCCAGGTGGGGTTGGGATGTCTCCAGAGGGAGGTTCCAGCTGTTCCAGGGCTGCAGGGAATGAAGTTCCTCCTCAGGGTGAGGTGGAACTCGTTGTGTTTTAATTTATGGCCACTGCTCCTCGTCCTGTCCCCGAACAGAGCCTGGCACCATCCTCTGACACCCCTTGGGGACATCTTTTGGGAGCAGACAGATGCCAGTGCTGCACCAGCACAGGACACAGCACATCCCAGTCCTGGGACAGTGGAAGGTGTCCATGGCAGGGGATGATCTTCAAGGCCCCTTTCACCCCAAACCATTCCAGGATTCCATGAAAAAAGCAGAGTTTACTCGCAGCACCCACCCCTGGGAGCTGTCCCTGCCAGTTCTGAAATCCAATGTCCCAAGACACCAAACCCGTTCCTCCCACCCTGTTCCCACTTTCTCCAACTGTCTCCAGCCCAGTTTGGTGATTTATTCCCTAATTTCAGGGAAGCTGTGGATAAACAGATTGGATTAACAGTGCCAAGTGTCCAAGGAGCATCGTGGCCTCCCAGTCCCGGCCAGCTCCAAGACAGCAGGAGGCTCTTTGTGCTCTGGGAGTGACACAGGCACAGCAAAGCCAGGGAAGAGCCAGTTCCTGGGAGCAGCTGTCTGGAAAACTCCTGGATTTGGGTTTAAACCTGGAGCAGGGAATGCCATGAGGCTCCTGGACTTGAATTCAAACCTGAAGCAGGGAATGCCCCAATGCTCCAGGATTTGAATTCAAACCTGGAGCAGAGAATGCCCCAAGGCTCCTGGATTCAAACCTGGAGCAGGGAATGCCATGAAGCTCCAGGATTTGAATTCAAACCTGGAGCAGGGAATGCCATGAAGCTCCAGGATTTGAATTCAAACCTGGAGCAGGGAATACCATGAAGCTCCAGGATTTGAATTCAAACCTGGAGCAGGGAATGCCATGAAGCTCCAGGATTTGAATTCAAACCTGGAGCAGGGAATGCCATGAAGCTCCAGGATTTGAATTGAAACCTGGAGCAGGGAATGCTATGAAGGTCCAGGATTTGAATTCAAACCTGGAGCAGGGAATGCTATGAAGGTCCAGGATTTGAATTCAAACTTGGAGCAGGGAATGCCCCAAGGTTCCTGGATTTGAATTCAAAGCTGGAGCAGGGTGAACAGGAGACAACAATTCTGCTTCCCTGATTCTGCCAGGAATGAATTCCCAATTCCCAGGGATCTCCAGCTGCTCAGGAATGTCACTACCTGCACTCACTCAGCTGTGAAAGGCACGGGTTCCAGCCACATGGAATTCCATGCCTTTCAGCAGCTCTCTGGAGAGCTTTGGGAATTTGGTCTGGAAAATTCCTTGGGGTCCTGTCCCAATTTCCCTGTGAGGAGCAGGAAAATCCTGTCCAGCAACAACAGAACTCAGGATCATCACCACAAATCCAGAGTCAATCCTGGAGCAGCCTTGGGGAGGAAAATGAACTCTGGCTCAGCCCAGAGCAACACAGGCTGGTTTGGGGACACAGGACAAGGATTCCTTCCCATTGCCACATCCAGATGCCATTCCAAGCCTGGATATGGGAACTGGCCTCAAAAGTAAATGCAGCCACAGCTGAGGAGAGCAGGAGGCAGGAAGGGAACCTTTGGAATGTCTTCCCAAGGAAACAGGGAATGAATTCCTTGTTTTACTTTTCCTGTTGAACTTTATCCCAACCCATTCATTCCCTCACTTTTACCCTTCCCATTCTCTCTCCATGCCATAAGTGGGGAGGGATTCAATGAGGTGACCCTTTGGGGTTAAATCACAAAATTTTGGCTCAGCCCAGCCTAAGTTGGGAGTTTTACATAATTTAGATTAGCTGAGCTTTGCCTACTGAGCCCAACTGGCTCCACACAGCCAAGGAGAGGCCTCCTGATGACATCTACATCCAAATGTTGGGCAGATCTACAGCCCAGAGTCAGGATTTGTGAGGATAAGGGAAGCAGATGGAACCATATCAAATCCAGCCATGAAAACCAGACTGCAGCACAAGTGCTGTGGGTGGAAATCCAGACCTCCTGAAATATTCTAAAGCTACAAAGAAAGGAAGACATTTCCAGAATTAAAAAATGAATTTTTTTTTTAAAAGCACCACCTTTGAGACAATCAAGATTGAGAAGAATCTAAACCCAGAGATGGGTGGTCCTTATGCTAAGACCTAAATAAAAACACCACAAGAACCACTTGAGATTCTTCTCAGTTTTTTTTATCCATTGGAAAACTGACCACAAGCAATTCCCAACCCCTTCCCTATCCCAGAATTCCCAGACATACCATAAGCTTCATAGGTTTCTGGTGCCTCCCCATGTCCATAATCATAATATTCTGTATCCCTGGAAAAGCAACGAGGTGGTTACACACAGGGAAATCCCATTCCCGATGCTCGGTGTCATTCCCTGGATTCCAGCAGAACTCTACAGCTCAGGAATGTTTCTATTGGCTTCAAATGGGATTTAAAAAAAGGGAAAAAAAGGGGGAAAAGGGGGGAAAAGGGGGGGAAAAAGGGGGAAAAAGGGGGGGAAAGGGGGGGGAAAAAGGGGGAAAAAAGGGGGAAAAAAGGGGAAAAAGGGGGAAAAAGGGGGGAAAAGGGGGGAAAAGGGGGGAAAAGGGGGGGAAAAGGGGGGAAAAAGGGGGGAAAAAGGGGGGAAAAGGGGGAAAAAGGGGGGAAAAGGGGGGAAAAGGGAGGGAAAAAGGGGGGAAAAGGGGGGGGAAAAGGGGGGAAAAAAGGGGGGAAAAGGGGGGAAAGGGGGGGAAAAAGGGGGGAAAGGGAAAAAAGGGGGGAAAAAGGGGGGAAAAGGGGGGAAAGAAGGGGAAAAAGGGGGAAAAATGGAAAAAGGCGGGAAAAGGGGGGAAAAGGGGGGAAAAAGGGGGAAAAGGGGGGAAAAGGGGGGAAAAAAGGGGGAAAAAGGGGGGAAAAAAAAGGGGAAAAAAGGGGAAAAGGGGGAAAAAGGGGGAAAAAGAGGAAAAGAAAGGGGGAAAAGGGGGGGAAAAGGGGAAAAAAGGGGAAAAAGGGGGAAAAAGGGGAAAAGGGGGAAAAAAGGGGAAAAAAAGGGGAAAAAGGGGGAAAAGGGGGAAAAGGGGGAAAAAGGGGGAAAAAGGGGGAAAAGGGGGAAAAGGGGGAAAAGGGGGAAAAAGGGGGAAAAATGGGAAAAAAGCCATGCAGCATTCCTTTGGGAAGAGAGAATCCAACTCACCCTTGGCCCTGGCTGTAGTAGCCCTCGTATCCCTCGTAGCTCTGGTCTGCGTATGTGTCATCGTAGCCCTGGCAAGGATGGGGACAAAAATTTGTCACAAAAGGACCGAAAAGGAACCAAATCCAACCCCCAGCAGCTTCCAGAGGAGCCTGGAAATCCTGCTCTGCCACAGGGAAAAGGGCTCAGGCACAACACAGAGGTAGCACTGAGCCCTACTGTGCCCCAGGGCTGGGATTAATCACACTCATATTTAGGAATCATTCCATCTCCAGGGATAAATCCATGTGCCAGGAGAGCTGGAATTGTTATCAGGGAAAGGTTTTTCCCCCAGAAGGTGCTGGGCACTGGACAGGCTCAAAGGGCTCCAGGAAAACGCTCTCAGGGATGCACAGGGGGGGATTTTGGGGTGTCTGTGCAGGGCCAGGATGATCCCAGGGGATCCCTCACAGCTCAGGATATTCCATAATTCTGTGTCATCCAAACCACACATTTACAATCCCCCAACCTCTGAACTTTTCAGTGAAAAAATAACATTTTTCTGGGAAGAGAAACCAGATTTCCAGGTGTATCAGTATTTGTGATGATTCCCAAAAAATGCTGTTGTGATCCAAATCAGTTTTCCCATTTTTCCTTTGGAACATAGATGCCAAAATTAGCTTGGCAGGAGGGTGGTCCTGGGTTATAGGGCTTGAAACACCACCCTGTCCATTCCAATATTTAATTTTTAGAGGACTTTTTGGTGCTTCTTAAAGAATTCTCTCGCAGAAAGAGTGTAAAATGTGAATTTCATCCATTTTTGATGTCATTTTTCACACTGTGCCTGGACAGCCACGGGAAACTTCAGTTCTTGGGGGCACTTTTATGAAAACCAATCCTTATTCTGGATTTAGAACACTTTGAGTTCCATTCTTTGAGTGATAAACAGGCAGGGGAGATCACCCAGCACCCAGATCCCAATGGTCCCTGGTGATCCCAGAAGCCCACTGTGGTCCCTGGTGATCCCAACACCATTCCAGCGATCCCTGGTGATCCCACTGATCTCTGGTGGTCCCAGCACCATCCCAGGAGTTGGTGGGATCCCAACACCATTTCCATCAGTTTCTGGTTATCCCAGCATCATCCCAACCATACCTGCTGATCCCACTGATCCCCAGTGATCCCAGCACCATCCCACTGATCCCACTCATCTCTGGTGATCCTTGGTGATCCCAGCACCATCCCACTGATCCCTGGCGATCCCAGCACCATCCCACAGATCCCTGGTGATCCCTGGTGATCCCAACACCATCTCACTGATCCCTGGTGATCCCAGCACCATCCCACGGATCCCTGGTGATCCCTGGTGATCCCAGCACCATCCCACGGATCCCTGGTGATCCCAGCACCATCCCACGGATCCCTGGTGATCCCAGCACCATCCCACTGATCCCCAGTGATCCCAGCACCATCCCACGGATCCCCAGTGATCCCAGCACCATCCCACGGATCCCTGGTGATCCCAGCACCATCCCACAGATCCCTGGTGATCCCAGCACCATCCCACTGATCCCTGGTGATCCCAGCACCATCCCACTGATCCCTGGTGATCCCTGGTGACCCCAGCACCATCCCACTGATCCCTGGTGATCCCTGGTGATCCCAGCACCATCCCACTGATCCCTGGTGATCCCAGCACCATCCCACAGATCCCTGGTGATCCCTGGTGACCCCAGCACCATCCCACAGATCCCTGGTGATCCCAGCACCATCCCACTGATCCCTGGTGACCCCACTGCTCCCCGGTGCTCCCCATCCCACCGTGCCCCTCCCTGCGCCCCGCCGAGCAGCCAGCACCCGTTAACCCCGTGCATCCCGAACCGTTCCTTACGTATTCCTCGTAGGTCTCTGGCACGGGGGGAGGGGGCAGGGGTATCCTCTGGATTCCAGCTGCCCGTGCCCGGGGGGCAGGAGTGCCGCGCACCGCCGGGGGAGGGGGCACCCCCCGGGCCAGCGTGGCCCCCCGGGCCATGGCCCCACGCACGGGGGCTCCTCGCACCAGGGCACCCCGAGGAGGGGGAGGAGGAGGAGGAGGAGGGGGAGGACCAACCCCACGGCCCCTGGAAAAGAGAGAGGAAGGTTTTGGTCAGGAGCCCGAGGATGACACGAAGCTGCCAAAAAATGGAGCCAGGAATTGTGGATCAGCAGGAAAATTCACGCTGTTGTGCTGCAAGGGGTACAAAACTCTCCTTTGGGGTGAGAATTCCACGGTTTTAGGTGTAGAAAGACAAGAAATCACAGCTGAGGGAAGCAGGAGGCAGGGAGGAACCTTTGGAATGTCTTCCCAAGGAAACAGGGAATGAATTCCTTGTTTTACTTTTCCTGTTGAACTTTATCCCAACCCATTCATTCTCTCACTTTTACCCTTCCCATTCTCTCTCCATGCCATAAGTGGGGAGGGATTCAATGAGGTGACCCTTTGGGGTTAAATCACAAAATTTTGGCTCAGCCCAGCCTAAGTTGGGAGTTTTACATAATTTAGGTTAGCTGAGCTTTGCCTACTGAGCCCAACTGGCTCCACACAGCCAAGGAGAGGCCTCCTGATGACATCTACATCCAAATTTTGGGCAGATCTACAGCCCAGAGTCAGGATTTGTGAGGATAAAGGAAGCTGCAGACAAAGAAATAAATCTGATACAGAACTCTTGGCAGGGAATTTCACTTTAAAGGACCCTCCCACCCACCTGGGATCACTCCAGATCCCTCAGGATCACTGAGGACATGGGCAGGGACTCTCCAAGCAGAAGGAAAAGCACCACCCACGGATCAGGGAGTGAGGCAAGCATTGAAGGAACACTTTTGTTACCAATTTATCCCCAGGCTTTGACAGAAGCCCCCCCAGAGCTCTGCAGGGATGGGCATTTCAACTGAAAACGCTGAGGGGGCTACAGCACATCCATCACCAGCTGGGACCACTTCTGAAAGGTTCCTTTATCAAACTATTGATTAAACCCATCCCAAATCATCCCCAGTCTTGGATTACATCCCAAACATTGTGCTCCGAGCCAGCTGGCAAACCTTGGCTGAATCCCAAGGTCAGGCCCAGCAGCTGATGTGCAAGAAGAAACAGCTTAACCCCCTCTGACAGCACAACTGTGAGTGAAATCCAGCATTCCCAGGGCTGGGATTTTGGGAATACCTTGGAACAGGTGGAGGGGGAGGTGGGGCCGCCCCCCGGCCCCGCCCGGGGACGCCTCGGCCGCGGTTGGGCTCCGGGACCCCGTTGAGATAGGAGAGCTCCAGGAACTGCTCCTGGCAGATGTCATCCATCATATCCTGGAAAAAGGATGTAAATAAAGGATAATATAAGGATAAAAATAAAGATAAATAAGGATGTAAAAAGTCAGCTCCAGAGAACAGCTCCGGGATATCACAGGCTGCTGTGCTGGGATAAAAATAACTGCATGGACCTCAGTTGAAATCTGGTTTTACTGGGATTTGCTGCAGCTTTCTCCAAGATTCCAGCACCTGTATCTCCAGGTCCTGATGATCCCAGCATCCCAGGGATGTCAGGAGGATTTATGGGGAAAAGCCCAGGCAGGTCTCAGCCCACAGCTCCTGTCTGAAGGGGCAATGAGCCTACACAAGGTAACCCTGCAGTGTTCCCATTCCCAAAGGAAAGGGTTGGGATGCAGAGCAAACACCTGTTCCCAAATCCAAGCTGGCTTTTCAAATCCTTAGGGATTCAGTGTGTTCCTGGCAGATCCTTAAAGATCCCTTCCTTGGGGACTAGAGAGGCACAGGAGATCACCCAGCACCATTGCAATGCTCCCTGGAGATCCCAGAATCATCCCAGCACCATCCCAGTGCTTCCTGCTGATCCCAGAATCATCCCAGTGCTTCCTGCTGATCCCAGAATCATCCCAGTGCTCCCTGCTGATCCCAGAATCATCCCAGTACTCCCTGGTGATCCCAGAATCATCCCAGCACCATCCCAGTACTCCCCGGTGATCCCAGAATCATCCCAGCACCATTCCCAGTGCTCCCTGCTGATCCCAGAATCATCCCAGCACCATTCCCAGTGCTCCCTGCTGATCCCAGAATCATCCCAGAATCATCCCAGCACCATTCCCAGTGCTTCCTTGTGATCCCAGAATCATCCCAGCACCATTCCCAGTGCTCCCTGCTGATCCCAGAATCATCCCAGTGCTCCTTGGTGATCCCAGCATTATCCCAGTGCTCCCTGGAGATCCCAGAATCATCCCAGCACCATTCCAAATGCTTCCTGCTGATCCCAGCACCATCCCAGTACTCCCTGGTGATCCCAGAATCATCCCAGCACCATTCCCAGTGCTTCCTGGTGATTCCAGAATCATCCCAGTGCTCCCTGGAGATCCCAGAATCATCCCAGCACCATTCCAAATGCTTCCTGCTGATCCCAGAACCATTCCCAGCACTCCCTGGTGATCCCAGAATCATCCCAGCATTATCCCAGTACTCCCTGGTGATCCCAGAATCATCCCAGCACCATCCCAGTGCTTCCTGCTGATCCCAGTGACCATCTCCCACCAGATGCATGAACTTTCCCATTTTTTCCTCCTAATTCAACAACCAAGTTTAATTTTAAAAACACACTTCAAGTTCTGGCACCCTTGGAGGCAAAATTCCAGCACAATCCTGTCACACACCGGCACAATGCCAGGAATTTGGCTATGAAAGCATCAAAAAGCTTCACCAGGAAAACACATCCCCAAGCAGGTGACAAGTGACACCTGTAGAAAAACCTGCTCTGCAAAACCAGGGATTTTTTTCTGCATTTAAAACTATAAAAATATTGATTTAACTCAGAAAAAAAAGACACAATATTGAACTACTAAGCTGCCTGGGCAGTCACCCTCCTCATCTTCATACCCTTCAGCACCTCTGTATTTAATTCCTGACCTGACAGTGAGGTTTTCCAGCCATTCCCACTAAAATTGGAATGTGGAGCTAGACAAGACACCCACAGCTTGAACTGGGAGAGAAATCCCCACCCCAAGTGTTTTGTCTGGGAATTTTTTGTCATTTATAATTAAAATTATAATAAAATTATAATCATTTATTATAATAATATAATTAATATAATAAATATATAATAATATAATTATAATAAAAAAAAAACCCAAAAACACCTTCCTGAAGGATTCTACAAAGCTGCCACACGCATTTAACCATTTCATCTCCTTTCATCTCTGCAGGAGGAGGAAATCCAACCCATCCCAAGCCAGTTCCACCCCTCAGGAATAAAAAAAGGAGCAGGACACATACTGGGACCAGGAATTTCTTGACCTCCTCCATGGCGTGGGCCATGAGGGCGTAGGCCTCGCAGGGGGGCCCGAAAACCTCGATGAAAACGTGCAAATCCATGTTGAGATGGGCGTATTTGGGATCCCCCCCTTTGCGAAGCTCTTCCTCCTGGGGAAAAAAAAAAAAAAAAGTATTTTTTTGCCTCTTAAAATCTGTTTAAGAGACAAAAAAAAATCATATTTTTTGCCTCTTTTCTAAGCTTTAATAAGGTGTGTAAGGGTGTTGTTAAAAGAAATATTTTTATTTTTATTGCTGCCTCTTCGTGTGGCTTTTTTTTTTTTTTTAAGGAAAAAAACTTCCACTTTTTTATTGCTGCCTCTTCAGCTGGTTTATTTTTTGCTAAATCCACAGTTTTTAATTGGTGGCAGCAAAATTTTTACCTCAGAATATTTAAATATTCTCTTCTACACCACTTTGTGGAGCCCGATGCCTCCAACAACTCCTCCACCTCTGCTTTAAGATATCTTTAAGATATTTCTGTTTTTCAGGCTGTTTTGCAGTTATTTCGGAAGTTAAAAACAACCTGAAAGTGTCTTTAAAAAACCTTTTTGTGCCACTCACGTAAAATCTGAATTAAGTTACAGCTCTGCTGGTTCTTAGCTCAGCTTCAAAATAAACAGGAAGAAATAAAAAACATCTTTTCCCCATTCTTTTCATATTTTTTTTTTTTTTTTTCTGTTAAAAAAAGCCTCCTGGTACTTTGTGATTCACCAAAGATTATCAACATCTCCACTGAACCAGAAGAATTTAAGGATTTCAGAGGGAGCAGCTAGAAAAGGGATTCTTTATCTTTTTATGGAGGGGAAAAATATCCCTTTAGCGAATGGCTCTTCAGGAGATTAATCCTTATTTTATCAACTTTGTAGCTCATCTTTCATTGAAGCTTTCTCTGGTTTAACTTTTAATAAAATGCTTGGAGAACCACTAATTCTCACACCACAAAAGGAATTTCGTTTTCCTTTACCTTGGCTTTATCTCTCATTGAACCTTTCCCCAGCACAGAGATTTTAGCACCAGTTTCTTCCTGAAGTCTCTTAATGGTGTTGCCTTGGGGTCCCAAAATCTTCCCAACAAAGTTGAACTGGAATTTAAGAAAAAACAACAAAAAAAAAATCAGCTCCAGAGCTCAAAAAAGTCAACAAAAAATTTTTCTGAATGTTCTGTTGGTTGACAAAGGAAGGAAAAAATAAATAATTCTCCATTTCTCCTCACCTCACCAAAAAAAAATGCACAGGAAAATTTAACTTTCAAAAGGAAAATTTAAGTTTCTAACCTTTCTTTTCATGAAAATAAAAGTGCTCCAACAGAAAAATCAAGCTAAATTAAGTGTTTCAATTCCAACATCTACTCTGCAGCAGCTTTCCAGCAAATCTTTAAGGAGTTAAATGTAAAAACACAAAGCTCCACACGTGGAATTGTCTGTTCCAGCAATCCAAAATCCCACCTATGCACCACCATTTATCACAAGATATTGTAGAAATTCAATGTATTAGAAATTAAATCCCTGCAGGCCTGCAAAGAAAGAAAGAAAAAAAAAAAAATCCCTCCTCACTTTTCAAAAGAAATGTCTTGAATTTTGCTTTAAAAAGAAGATTTAACTCCTGCTGACACTTTGCCAGGCACAAAATCCCACAGAAAATAAGCAAATCCCAGAGATTCGGTCACCCTTTTCTGGCCCTCACCTTGGGGTACTGTTTGACAGGGATCAGAACTCGTTCTTTCAGTTTCATATTCTTGTGGGAAAATAAATCCAGGTAGTTCTCTTCCTCATCCTTCTTTGTTGTCTCACCCTTCTGAATTTTTTCAATTTCTAAACAAGATAAAAATAGGGCTGCTTTATATTTTCCTTAAACAAGCATCAGATCAGAGATGGAATCATGACAAGGACAGAACCCTACAAATACCAGAAGGAAATTCCTGTGCTTTCCTCTGCCAGCCCCTAAATCTGCAAAGAAACCAGCTCAAGCTACATTAAAATCCAATATTTTTGCTAAACTGTGACAGAAATCAGCAAGTTTTTATCATCCAACTCGAATTTATTTGAAATCTGACCTTTAATTAGTGGTGTCAACACCTCCAGGCACAATGAGTTTTGGTTACGTTGAAAATATTCCTAATAAACATCAGTGTGCTTTGGGTTAGGAAATTCTCCCAGCTTCACCTCATGAAATAAATTCAGATTCATCACACAAATAATTCCTAAGTGGGAATTTTAAACCCTCAGGTGTGCAGCCATAAAAGAGAGTCTCAGAAATTCTTAATTCAGCAACACAACTACAAATTATTTGTCTCTCAAAATTGAGATTTTTTTTTCCTTTTTTAATTATTTGTCTCTCAAAATTATGATATTTTTTTTTTCTTTTTTAATTGCCTGTGGTGAATTAAAAATCAATTTTAAAACCCCATTGAGGCAGCCTGAGGGGAGCTGGGACAGTCCCAATAACCTGCTGGAATGAGGTCGTTAAGGGAAGTTAATTAGGGACTGGTACACAAACACCTCCTGGAAATTCAGCTTTCACTGACAGATAGCAGGAGATGACCCACACGGAGATGGAAAATCCTCTTCCAGGCATTTCTGAGTTATAAATTAATTTTCCTGGTGCAGGAATAACCCACATCATTTTCCAGAAGAACACAGCCCACAGCTGCCTGGATTTCCCTTTCCAGAGGTGATAAAAACACAATTTTTATTTCAAGGCAAACAACTCTGTGAAAAATTCCCCCAAATGTGGAGTCAATCCATTGTTAACAATCCCAAATTACTGCTGATCCTTTGGTCCAACAGAAAAAAAAAACCCAAACTGATCATTAATATCCATCCCAAATCCTGATTTCAGGCTGTTTATCGGAAGAGGAGCCTGGTGAAAAATCAAATTGTGCCATTTCACCAGCAAACCCAAGGCTTGTAAATTTAATTTCTGAGCCTCTTCCAAGGGAAAGAGACACTTCCCAAAATTATCCACAGCACTGGGATTGAGCTGGGAGAGCAAAGTGCAGCCTGCTTAGTCATGAGCAGGATTTCCAGCACAGTGCAGCTGCAATATTTTGTATTTCCTGGGATTTTTGGCCACGTCAAACCATCTGCTTGAGTCTGAAATGCTCCTGTTCACAGCCCCACGAGCCTGCCAGATGGACTTGATGATCCTGGAGGTCTTTTCCAACCTTAAAGATGTTGGATATTTGGGGTATTATCCATTAGGGAATATTTTTGGATCATCCAAGCAGGAATCAGGGGTCACCACCACCCTTCTGAACAACCCCTGGGCTGAGAAGCACCTCTGACTGAAAAAATTAAACCCAACCTCAAGGAAAAATCATCAAATAATCTCTATTTTAATTATATTTCTTTTGTTATAGGCCCAGTGATATAAACTCGGTTTTAGTGGGGCCTCCTTGTCAGCTGGGCTCAAACCATAACACAGAATTGTGCTAAAAAACCTGAATTTTGTATTTTTGCTCCCAGCAGCCCCTTGTCTCCCCTCACAAAATTGTTACCATGACTCCTTACTTTTCAAAATTGAAAATCTCTTGAATTTTGCTGTAAAAAGAAATTATTTTTCTGAAGATACAAAGCAAAAGTAAAAAACCCTCAAGTTCATACACTGCCAAATTTATGAAATAAGACAAAAGAGCTGTCTTGGTTCATTTTACGGAGTTGTTTTTTTTTTTAATTTTAGCTCCAAGAACAGGGCAGAGAATCAAGATTTGGAAATTAAAGGTTGCACTGTTTGCCTGTTTAAGGATAACTTAAAACCCTTAAATAATTTGTTTTTCTGAAAATGCATCCTGCAGATAAACAAAAAGTGGTTTTTTTTACACACACACCCAGAATAAAAACACCCTCAAACTTCCTTGATAAAATGAAACTAAACATGAATTAATTACTGTTAAATTAAAAAATTAAAATGAAACTAAACAGAGTAATTTTCTGCCTCCTGAAAACACCACAGGACTGGGTGAAAACCTCTGCAAATCCCAATTCACACCCAGCAAAATCCATTTTTGCCTCCTGCCAAAGCTGCAGAAACATCTGGAAATTTGGCTGGGCCACAAGGAATTAAAAAAATTTATCAAAACCAAACCAAAAGAGAAAAGCAGCAGCAGCTCCATGCCTTGAAATGGAACGTAAAACACAAGGGAGGAGAAGGAGCAGCAGAGGAATTCCAAGCTCTTCCAAGCTTCTGGAATTCAGGCCACGTCCAGATCCAAGGGGGAGTCTGGAAATAGGTGAGGAAGGATAAAATCGTGGCACTGGTGAGCTGGATGTGACACCAGGAGCAGCTGTCGGAAAACCTGGATACCTGGAGGGATCAAGGCCCATTCCAGAGGTTTTTTGGGAGAAGGTTGCCACGGGGAATGTCAGCAGGCTGGCAGCATGAGTGGCTTTTCCAGAGCTTTCCAGGGCAGGGACGGGCTCAGCAGGACTCCTATGGGGCAGGTAAAGGGGGCTGGGAATGCTGCTCTTCCTCCTTCCTGCTCCTGAGCTAAGCCCCAGCTCTTCCTTAATAATTAAAATCCATGGGAAGTGCTGGCCTGCAGCTCAGCTGTGCTCTGGAAGCACATTTGCAAGGCTGAAAATATTACCAGCAAAAATAATACTGACCCCTAAAAAAAAACCTCCAAACCTGAAAGAATTTGGGGGTGGCACCTCTGAGGAAAGCAGAGCCTCCATCCTTCCCTGCTTCCCAGCTGGTTTGATTTCCCAGGAAGGGGAAGCAGTTCCTGGCTAGATTCCAACAATTTGGCAATCTTAATCCCACTATTTCCCTCCCCAAAATACACACCCCACCCTGGGATTCCTGGGCAGGCAGCTCTGCTTTTGGGGCTTTGCTGGGAAGGGAGGGCTCTGCCAGGAGAAGGAGCACAGGGAGGGAAAGGTGAATTTTGGGATGTGGCACAGAAACTCCTGGGATGGCAGTGGGAATGGGAATGGCCACAGCAGTGCCAGCAATTGAGAACATTGCCATGGTTGAACAAAATACAAATTGAAAAGTGCAACAGTGAAATTGTTTCAAACTAATCCAGCCTGAGACAATTTCAGGTGACAGTTTGGGGGCAGGATATCCACTTGGAAAGACAGGAATTGAAGCCATCTCCGTGCCAGGAGAGCCTGGACTCCACGTGGAAGGAGCTCCAGGGTGACATTTCTCATCTCCAGTGACCTCAGTCCTCTCTAACCCCTCCTTTGGCTCCCAGGAGCCACCACCCATCCGTGGGACATTCCCATCCAGTCCTTTCCCATTCCCAGGAATGAATCCCAGCCTGAATCCAGCAGGGAATTCCACGTGGGAGTGCCCCAGGACCTCCAGCTGCTCCTGCCTTTGCCAGGTGTTGCTCCAACTCCAACAGCTCCTTCCTGCTCTCATTCCCACCCCACACGGAATGACACAGCTCACACAACCTTGGGAAGCTCAGCTCTTTTCCCTTGGAGTTTCTCCATGAAATAAAAACAGCTAAAATTCCCAGAAAACCCCAAATCCCACACTTGGCTAACACTCAAGTGGGATATCCCCCATTTTCCCAAAGGAGGGAAGCAGAGAGAGCCATGCCCTTCACACCAGCAGCAGCTCCCCTCTTTCCACAGCTTATATCCAAAGGAAAAAGAGGATTTTCTTGCTCCTGTGGAAAAGGAAGGTCACACAGACCCCAAATCCCAGGAGGGAAACATGGATTATATTTGAAAATGCAAGAAATCACAGTTTTCAGTTTCTCCTTAGGATAACAGAGCCCTCAGTGTAGCCACTTCCATACCAGAATTAGTAAAATTAGTGGAATTAGTAGAAATCCCATCACTGTCAGGCCCTTGCTCCCAAAAAAAGCCAATTCCTTCTAAAAACACAGAACCACCACAGGATTTTAGACAACTTTAAGACGTTGTTTTAAAATAAATGAATGCAGAATTCCTGCAGGGCTCCCTCCCTGAGGCAGGCAGGCTGAGTAACTTCCACTCTGGGAAGGAAAAAAAAAGGCTGGAATAGGAATTCTGCTGACACTCAAGATCATTTCTATGTCTGGAAGTCATTTTGCCGGCTCTGTGCATCACAGCTTTGGCCCAGACTGAAATTCCAAGGAATTCAGAGCACTTTGGGGGATCATCCAGGCAAAAGAATTGACCTAAATCCACCATTTTACCTCAAATTTTTCCTCATCGTTTTCCTGCTCAGCTCACCTTGAACTGGGACTGTGAATACTCCCAAAATAAAGTGATTTTCAATATATCCACAGCTGGAGCTGCTCCAATTTTAAATCTCCCCAAGCTGCAATCAGCAATTTTTAAATTAATAAAAATCCCCCTCCTAAATCCTCGTTACACCCCTCAAGTGAAGGAGGCTTTGCAGGACTCTGCTCTTTGTGTGGGAATTTGCAAACTCCCTGGATTTCCTTTGGCTGGGAGGCACCATAGCCAAGCTGGCTGAAGAATTTTATTAATCAAAACCATTAAACTGATGGATTATAAAACTCCTTTATTTAGATCAAGATGCTGGTGGGTGATGCCGTGACGATCTCTCCTGGTTGTTTGCACAATAGGAGAGAGACAGCAATTCCCAAGAATTATTCCCCGCATAAAATAAGCTTGCAAAACCTCAAGAACCGCACCAAAACTCTGCATTTATAAGCCTCGACAAAACAAATTATTTTAAAAAGCAGGATACCAAGCCCAGGGGAGATTAAACCTAAACAGATCCTTGCTTTGGGAACCTCCCAGCTCCCCCACCGTGCACAGAAATCAGAAAGTGGTTGGGAATATTTGAACTGATTGCCGTTTTTAAGCTGCCTCCAGAGTGTGGGAGCAGCTGAATGGGCTGGATGGAGGCCCCGAAGGCGGTGCAGCAGCTGCAGCGGGGAGATCCAGGGAAATCCGAGCTGCCAGGCGATTGGACAGCGGCGGTGAGGAAGGAGAAGGCTCGGCTGGGCACAGAACAAAGACTGCCATTTCCAGTCCTTCCTCGGGCTCGGCACGGATTTCCAACGGGGGAAAAAAAAAATCCCAGAAATGGCTCGCTGGGATTTAAGCGCCGCTACGTGGGAACCGCCCCGGGTTTTTAAGGTTCCTTTTTAGCTCCTCTGTCCCCAGGGATGGAAGAGCTGCCCTGGTTTCGGCTGGGATAGAGCTCCTTTTCTTCTTAACAGCTGTTTTTAGGGAATTTTATTGGAATCACATTACCAACACCCTGATGTTTTGCCTGTTCCCGAGCAGCGTTTGCCCCAAGACTTTTCAGTAAAGGAAAGGAGCTGTCCTCAAGCCAGCGTGGCCAGGACAGGTCACCTGAACGGTCCAAAGGGATATTCCATCCCCCGTACTGTCATTCCCATCCCAGAAACTGCAAGGAGCTCGGGGATGGGGTGGGCACCGCTCCGCGGGTGGCGAAGAACTGGGGATCGCTTGCTTCTACTCCTTCTCAACATCACAATTATCATTATTATCAGCGTATTTACTATTACCATTACGTTTTATTTCAATTATTAAACGGTTATCTCAACCCGCAAGGGTCTTGAGTCTCTAGATTCTCCCGTCTGGCTAAGGCCACACCACAAGGACTAACACAATGTAATATAACCACCAATAAAACACACGCAAAACTTGCGTCTCTGCGGATTAAGCTCCGATTACACAGGGAAATAGCTCATTTTAACCCCCTATGGCATCGAAGCCAGAACGGCCATCGGGACCCGCTGCCCTCTCCCTTCTCCCGGCGCTGCCCCGGTACCTGCGGTGAGGAGCTGCATGGCGTGAGTGAAGGACGGGTCCAGGCTGTCCTTCTCGGCCATCAGCTCGGGCAGGTACTTGTTCTCGGGCTCCATCTTGCCGCCAACCATCGGGCCCGAGCCACCGGAGCCCCCCGGCCCCGAGGCCCCGCCGGCCGCGGCCCCACCGCGCGGCGGCTGGGTGCCGCCGGCGGGCCCCCGGGCCCCCCCCCCACGGGGCGCCCGGCGCGACGGCGGCGCGCGCCCACCGGGACCCTGTCCTCGCGACAGGCGGCCGGCGGGGTCATCGCGGCGCTGCATGAGGCGGAGCCGGGGCGGGGACGCCGGGCCGGGCCGGGCCGGGCCGGGGACAGCGGCGGGAGCGCAGCGGCCACACCGCCCGCGCAGCGCCGGGGCCGGAAGTGCCGCGCCGGAAGCTCCGCCCCCTCCGCCTGTGTGTGTGTGTGCGTGTGTGTGTGTGTGTGCGTGTGTGTGTGTGTGTGTGTGTGTGTGTGTGTGTGAGGGGGGACCCGCCGCGGGACCACCCCGCGCGCCCCCGCGCATGCGCCGCGCGCCGCCGGCCGCTCGGGAGTGGCGCCATGGTGGGCGCGCGTTTCCCGCCTGTGGCGTGAGGGGAGCCGCGGAAGCGGGGAATGATGGAGTCAGGGAATCGTGGATGTGGGAGGAGAACAACTCTTCCACTCCGTCTACCCAGCGCTGTCATTGTAATCCCTAAACCGCATCACGTAGCGCCTCTAAACACATTGAGAGGAATGACGGGTTTGTCTTTATAAACAAGCTGTGGGTCTGCTGATAAGATGCAGCTCTCAGTGAGAGACAACAGAAACAATGGGATGGATTCCACTAAAAGATCAAAGAGGCACTGAAAGAGCACCATGAATTCCACAAGAGTTAAGAATTAAGAAGGGATTATGCATTGGGGGGGAGGGAAAGGTATCGCAGGTATCAGGCCTTCCGGGAAGTCTGTACCTGTCAAGTACCTCAGCCTATGGGGAAAGAGAGAAGGGACAAGCGGCCGAGAATTAGGATAAAAAAGGAGGCTGCGCCCTCCAAAAATTTGAGAGACCCCAGGGGAATGTCCCATGGCCTCTCCCTTTATTCGAATAAAGAAAAAGGACTCCTCTGTCTCCTTTTTGGACATAAACCTCTGGTGTTTGTGGATTAATTTTCCTGACAACGGTGACTCCACCGGCTCCCCAGGCAGCCCTTTCTAATGTCTGGCCACCCGGACGGCGAAAGAATTTGAATATCTACTGTGAATCTCTCTTGTCTCAGCTTGCAGCCGTTTCCTCTCAGTAAGCTCACTCTTCACACAGTAGAAGAGACCCCGCCTCACCACAAGCTCCTGGCAGGTGGTTGTGGAGAGCGATGAGGTTCCCCTTAAGCCTTCTCCAGACTAAACCCAGCTCCTCCAGCCGCTCCTCTTCGACCTTTCAGGAGCCTTTGAGGGGTCCAGAACTGGACGCAGTAGTAGAAGTGCAGCCTCACCCACCCAGAGTACATAGAATCAAAAATTTGGAAGAGAACCAATGTTGGCGCTGGGAGCGCGGGCGGGATTCGAACCCGCGACAAAAAGCCAACCGCCGACTGCGGGATTCGAACCGGCGGCTCTGCCTGGACTGCGCCCCGGCGGTGCCGCGCATGCGCGCTCCGGATTCCCTCCAGGAGGTGGCGCTGAGGCGCGGGAAGGGACTGAGGGGGGATCGGGACCGGGACCGGGACCGGGACCGAGCCATGGGGACCGAGATTTTGGCCTGCCCTGAGGTACAGGGGTAGCGCCGCTGTGAGGGCTCAGCGTGTCCCTCCGGCTTCCACAGTCCGGCAGGGCCTTGGCAGTGCCCTTGCGGGAGCTGAGCCTTCCCCTGCCTGCCCTCATGTTCCTGTGGAGCAGAGCCCACCCTGGGGACGAGCCTCTGTGTCTTGGCTCCCTGAAGGGCGAGCAGGTGTGCTTGTGGGAGGTGTTGTCATACAGTGCTGAAGAAGGAAAGAAAAGAGCCCTAAGGCCTGTGATTCTCGGAGTTTGTGACTCCAGTTACGACTTTGCAGAGCCATTAAACCCAGCAAAGTGGCACTGAGAGCTTCTCCGTGTATTTTGAGGGACAAAGGTTAGCTGGTTCCTTCTTTCTCACTGGGGATCCAACCTCAATTTTGCCCCTTCATGGATGATTCTTCAGGTTTCTTTGCTGATGGGTTTGGGCAAGGGGTTGGACTTGGTGATCCTCATGGGTTCCTTCCAACTTGAGGTATTCCATTCTATAAATGCAAAATCTCTTTCATGCAGGGGTTCTGTTATTGTGTGTGGAGGCAACACTTGACTGGCACAGACACATTGCAGGCAGTGCAGCTGCTTAAATTAGTATAAAACACAGCCCTCTATTAAAAATTCGACAGTCAGAGCATGGGAAACGGGAAGACAACAACTTTTATAATCGGGGAAATCACACATCTCCTCCAGCCTGTGCAGGAAACAAGGGATTCCTATTTATCCACCTCTCCCTGAGCTGTGAGATGTCACCCGATGTTGGGGACAGCGCGCTGGCTGCACATGGCACTTGGTGGCCCCGGCTGGGGTCGGTGGCTCTGAGCGGGTTCTGACACAATCTCAGCAGGATTGTGAGGGGAACAGCCTCCCTTTTCCAGGTGGGATTGGAAAGCAGCTTTTACACAAGCACTGTCACACCCGGCCACGTCGCAAGGTTGTCACCTCGGGTCGCCTGAAGCCGCACAGCTGTGGGGTGTCCGGCCGGCCAGGATCCTGCTCCCAGCCACGCTCTGAGGCACGGAACGCCGTGCTCCAGCCGGGAGGGGGGAAGCAGATCACGGCTCATTGATTTACTGACGTCTCACCGTGTGCTGGCGCTTCCACGGGGATCAGGGCTGGACGCACCAGCGTTTCCCCGTGTGTTTTTGCCCCAGCTCCCCGTTCCCAGATCCCGGTCCCGGCGCGGGCTCATGGAAGCGGAAGCCGTGGGAACCCCCGTGAGGACCGAACCACTGCCCGCAGTGGGGAGGAGCGGGCTGCGCTGGCGGGGGGGATGCTGGCGTGGAAGGCTCCGTGTGCACGTGCGGCCAAAGGGCCGCTCCAAGTGCGCGGGGGCTGCGGGGGGGGCGGGACGTACCAAAGGTGACTGGGGACGGTCGGTGCCTGGTCAGGGCGAGACGCCTCCGGGCCATACCAATACCCAAACTAGTGGGGGAACAAGAGCCCTGTACCATGAGCTATAAGGGGGGGTGTTGCTATAAAGGAGCCGGATAAAGGGATGGAAGGAGCCGTTCTCCGCTGCATGGAGAGGGGGCACCTCTCACTAGAGCGGGTTGCTCAAGGTATTATCTAACCTGGCTTTGAACAATTCCAGGCTCGAGGCATTCCACAACCTATGCCAGTGCCTCGCCATGCTCACAGGAATTTTCTCCTAATACCTAACTTGTATTGTTCCTTGTCCTATCACTACAGCTCCTGACGAGGGATCCCTCTCCAGTTTCTCTGGAGACCACTCCAGACACCGCAAGGTGCTGCGAGGTCCTCACGCCGCCCTCCATTCCCGGCTCCCCCCCCGCTTCGCCTCGAATGGACGCGCCCAGCGCGCTGCCCCGGGGCGGGGGCGCGTGTGGGCGGACCGTACCACTGTGCCGGCCGTGGGTGTGAGGGGCGGGCCGTACCACGGGGCCGCGGGCGGCGGGGGGGGGCGCGGCCTGTGCGCGAGGAGCCGTGTGGCGGCGCGCGGGCTCTCGGTGTCTCCGGCCGGACCGGGCCCAGCGCAGCCCCAGCCCCGTCACGGGCCCCGCCGCCCGCCCGCGACCCCGCCCGACCCCGCCCGGCCCCCGGCCCGCTCAATGCCCAGGGTGAGGGGGCAACCGGGGGGCTTCGGGAGAACGGAGGGGACCACGGAAGGCTGGAGGCGCCGCCCCGGGAGCTGGGAAAGGGGGGGAATCCCTGGTGTTGCTTGGCGTGTTTGGAGGGGATTCCCCGCTCTGAGGGGGCCTCTCTGGTCTGGAGTCTCCTTAGGCCCTTTGTAGCTGGCTTTTGTGCTCTGGGGGACAGTTTGGGGGGGCCTTAGGGTTGCAGAAGGCTGAGGCGTTGATTTGGGGTGGGCTTGGGGGTCCAGGAGGCTCCCTCAGGGCTGAAGGGCTCGTTTGGAGGGGAATTTGGGGGTCCAGGAGGCTCCCTCAGGGCTGAAGGGCTCGTTTGGAGGGGAATTTGGGGGTCCAGGAGGCTCCCTCAGGGCTGAAGGGCTCGTTTGGAGGGGAATTTGGGGGTCCACGAGGCTGTGTCTGGGTCAGGGGGCTGGTTCGTGGAGTCTTTCCTGTTCTGGAAGAAACTCGCGGCTTGTGGGGTTTGTTTGGGGGGCCCTTCGAGGCTTTGAGTACGACGAGGAGGTTTGGGGGCAGCTCGTCACCTGTGGGGTCCCTCCTGTGCTTGGGGGGCTGCTTTGGGGGTCCCCTGTGCCTGTGAGGAGTCCCCAGGGGCTGCTTAGGGACTGTGGCTCTGATTTGCAGCTTTGGGGGGTCCCTTCTCCCTGCAGGGCTGGTTTGGGGGGTCCTTCCTCACCCGTGGAATGTGGGGGCCTCAGTGCCCACCTCCAGCCTTGTGTGGGTCCCCAAAGCCCCCCTTGCACCCCGTTGTGGGGGGAAGGAAAAGCAATTCCTGGGGGATTGAAACAGTGAAGGGGACAGGGAGGCTGCAGGAGGGTTGAATGTGGGGTTTGTGCCTGGTTTTGGGGGGCATTTCGAGCAGTGTTTTGAGGGGAGGGGTGTTACTGATTCCTGTGTGGATGGGGGGGGACAAGTTTGATAAAAGCTGTGTTTTTTTGGGGGTGGGAAAGGGAAGCCTCGGGGTGGTCAGTAAAGGGGCGAAGGGGTTTTTGTTTTGTGTGTGTGTTCAGAGGTGGAAAATGGAGGGGACAAAGCTGGGGGGTGACATTTCTCAGGCTGGAGGGGGGCAGATGGAGCAGGAAAGGAAGGGTGTCCAGGATGTGGTGGTTTTCCTGGGCTGGGAATGGGGGCAGGGCTGCGAACGCCGGGGCCGGTTTGTCTGGATAAAGGGCTACCCTGTGGGATTTGGGGCTGGAAAAGGGGGGAGCCGATGAATTCTGGGACAAGCAATGCCTCAGGAAAAGTCCTGGCGTGGCCCAGGGTGTTGCGAGTGACCTGCGGGAAGGTCTGAGTCAGGGAGGGGCGGATTTCTTGGGAATGTCGGCTCGCGGCGTGCTTTGGGTTGAGAAGCAGCTGAGCTTTGGGATTTTGGGGCTTTGGAGCACAGGTGAGGCTGTAAGGAAGTGCTGGAAGTGGCTTCCTTCAGTCGCATGATGGTTCCTGGGTGTGATTAGTCACGATCTGCATTTTCTCCCGGGGCAGTCTGTGCTCGCTGGTTTCGGGGCGAGGAGGAGGAGGAAGAAGGCAGAAATTTGGCTTTGAAAAGCTCCTGTATAAATGGAAACTCGCCTCGAAACTCCCTGAACAAACCAGGCAGGGTCTGACTCAGAACTGCAGTTAGGATTTAAAGGAGAGGAAAAAAATAAAAAAAAGAGAAACCCACCGGTAGCAGCAGCCAGAAAACTCTGTCTCCTTATGACTCAACACGTAGAAATACTTGGATTTAATCAACTCAGCTGGAGTTAAGGTAGGAGTGTGGATGTACAGCCAGGAATGTGGGTCTTAGGGTCTAGCTGTGATTTTTTTTTTTTAAAAAACACCTCATAAAACCTCAGTGAATTATTCCAGGTTGAATTCCCCACAGAGATCCATCCTCCTCTTCCACATTGCAGTGCTCAAACCTTTCCCTGTGTCAGGGCAGAGCCCAGGGTGCTTCCCTGGCTTCTGCCTGGACTTTGCCCCGCTCTGGAATTGCGGATCTGTTACCTGGGAGGCAGAGCCGTGTGATTCATGGAAAGGCACGCTCCAGGAGGGTGATCCACAGCTGGGAAAGGAGCTCTGGAGGTGCAGGGCCAGCAGGGAACTTCCTACAAGAGAGCCAGGGCGACAGGGAATGGCTTTGCACTGACAGGGAGTGGGTTTAGAGGTTGGGGGAAGAATTCCCTGCCAGGGTGATGAGGGGTTGAGGTTTCCCAGAGAAGCTGTGGCTGCCTCATCCCTGGAAGTGCCCAAGGCCAGACTGGAGCAACCTGGGATAGTGGGAGGTCTCCCTGCCCCTGGATGAGCTTTAATGTCCCTTCCCACCTGAACCATCCTGGGATTGCCGATGATCTTTGTAGGCTGTGTATTTTGGGAGGGGAAAACACGTTTTCAGTGAGGTTCCTGCACTGGCACAGAGCAGCTCGGTGCTGTTGGTGCCTCTGGATTACTTTGACAGCTGGAGATTTAGAACAGCTCTGTGTAAACATTGGAAATCAGCCCCGATGCCTTGGAGCTTGCTCTTTTTTGGGGCAGGTGAGCTGAGAGCTGGAGCAGCCTGGCACGTCTTAAATAAGGATTATAAAACCCCTTTAGAGTGGCTGTGAGCCGGGTATCATCTCACGGCTCGTTTTGCTGATTGTGCAGGGCTAAACGAGTCTGAGATCTTTCTCAGCTCTCAGACCTCTCCGGGTTGGCTCCATTCGGGTCACTGTTACTTGTAGCTTTTTTGTTGCCCCTTGTTTCTCTCTGTGCCCTGCTAAAAAGTTCAGCTCTTTGCTCTCACGCTGAAAACCGAGCTGTGCCCCGGAGAATGGGCTGGGGCTGAGAACAATTGGGACTTTGTGGCCGGGCAGTGACATTTATCAGTCAGCCCCAGGCTCAGCTGTCAGCCTGGCTTTAACTCCTCGGCTCCAAACTGAGGCGTTTACCCAGCCGAGGTGGATGGAAACTCAAATTAGGGAGATGAGCAAGGTGCAAGTGACTCAACGCTGCAGCTTCTGTGTTTTCTGTGTGATTTTTGAAGTTGCTTTTAAGTCCTGCTTGATTCGTTAATGGGGTTTGGGTGTTGGGTTTGATATTTGGGCTGAAAGTGTGAGAATATTTAGGCTGAGCTGTTGATCAGGCAGGGCCTTGCTTTCAAAGCCCAGCTTAGACAACTCAGTGTTCTGATTTTCAGGAAAGACCTATTGATGTCACAAACTTCTGAAAGTAATTTTTGATTTCACTTGAATACAATTCCATGGCTTAAACAGGATTGTAGCTCAATTTTCAATTTTTTTTTAATTTTTTTTTTTTTTCTTAGCAGGGCCTTTTGCTTCTGACTTCAAACACTTTTAGCAACTTCAACTTCAAAACACTTTTAGCAACTTCCAACTTTTTGGGCATGGAATGCAAATATCATTCAAACAAGTCCTCTAAAAACTTAAGTGATGGGTGGGGAAGGTGTTTTTTTAAAAATAATCCCAGTGTCAGAACAGCATTTTAACAGGGAAGAGCATAAAGCACCTTCCTGGCAGAATTCTGGCAGCGTCCAGCTGCCTCCAGGTGTTTCCAGGGTGATTTTCCCATCCATTCCAGCCCAATTTTGTGAGCTTTGCCTCAGGCCTGGCCTCCCCCCACCCCCGAGCAGGTGACAATTGTCACCATTTCCTGACGTGTCACTTGCCACTTCTTTCACGCCGAGAGAGTTTTTTGTTGCTGCTCCTCGGGCAGATCCATATCTGCCTGCCGAGGCTTTGGTGCGAGAGGAAGCGAGTGAGTCACCCCCAGAGCCTGTCAGCGAACTGGGAGGGACTGGGAGGGAACTGGGAGGGAACTGGGAAGGAGCTGCAGCCGCCCGCGGGGGTGGACAGGGTGGAACAGTGACATTTTTGGACCTCACCCCTCTCCGGGCACGTGTCAGTCTGAGCAAGCTTCCTTCAGAGAGGGTTTCCAAGGAGTTCATCCAAAACCGTTTCGTTCCAGGGTTTTTCTCCGTGATCTAGGAGAGGATATTTTAGAAAAGATCTTTTTTATGTTCTGGCTGATTTGTGGTTCAAGTTTGAGGGCTCGTTTTGGAGGTCTCTCACTTCTTTCGCTTGGAAAATGTTGCAGACTAAACGACTAAACATTTTGGCAGGGTAGGGATAGAGAGGGGTCACTCAGTGGGGAATTTTCAGGAAGGGGAAGTAAAACCTGGCGTGGGCAGGGTGGCAGGAAAAGCCAAAATCCTGATGGCAGCATGGAAATTTGCTGGGATCCACTTGTGGTGCTGACTTCACGTGTGGAAATGCGGGGATTTTATGGAAGAGGAAAATCCAGCGGCTCATGAGTTCAACATGGATTCTCCCTTAGAGGAAGAAAATTATTTGGGATTGCTCGAGGCCTTCCCAAGGATCCTTTTCATTCTGAGTAACAAATTAGCAGGGAGTGCTGTGCATCCTGTGCCCTGGGGCATTGGAAAGGGGATCCCGGTGACCTTTCCAGGGGGATCCGTGTTTTGCAATCCCTGGAAGCTGCAGCTGTTCCGAGCTGTTCTCACTCCCTCTCTCTCTCCGTGGAGCTCAGTTTTGGAGGAGCTGGTGGAACTGGGAACTCCTCACGGTGTCATTCCTTGTTTTTCCTTTACCCCTGGGCTCACTCCAGAGCTGCTGGCTCTGCTGGAATCTCCAAATTCAGGAGCTGGTGCCACAGCAGCCCCTGGAACTGGAGATTGTGGGTGTGCTGGATTTCACTCCCAGCCATCTCCAGGCCCTGTCAAGCCAGGAATTCATTTCCCTGATCCCTCCTGAGCAGTTGTTTCCTTGATTTCTTTGTGCTGGTTAATGACTGCCCTTTCCATAGGTTTGCAGCTTATTTTTGACCATTTGAGAAGAAATTAACCTTTCAAATTTGCTTCAGATCAGGCTGTGAGTGAGGAGAGCCCGATCCTGGTGGCATCTGTGTGTGTGTTCAGCTAAAACTTCCCAAAATCCCTCCCACCTGCACAGATAACATCTGGATTGACTGGGTAACATCTGGATCGATCACCATTCCCTGATAACACCACCAGGAGCTGCCTCCCAGGCACACCCTTGCAGCTCCAGGAATGTTTATTCCCAGCTGTTTGTCCTGCTGGGTCTCTGCTTTTCCTCCCTGGATGCTTCTGCTCCCTTTTGCAGCCCAACCTTGTCATTTTTTGGTTCCTTTCCATGCCTTATCTCACTTTCTGACTAGGAAATCTGAAGCTTAATTGGCTGAAAAACGATTCCTTGTTTCCTGCTGCCCACAGACCTGGTTACAATTTATTCTCACCGGTTCTCTTGGGGTTTTGAAGAGCAAATTTACTTGGTAACACGGGGAGAGAGAATTTTTAAAATATTTACTTGGAAAAATCAGAATTTGTAGACAAGAAATTTTAATTTTCTTAATTAAAAGCCTGATTTTACTTTTTCAACTTCATATCTCTCAGTAACCCAAACTTTTAAAATTAACCTTGTGTGCTACATCAACTCCTTATCCTGCTGGAAATAACTTTTTTCAAGCTTAAATACAGTGCTTTACATTTTTAATCACTCCTGAGCTAGGAGCTAATTAAATGCTTCAGGAATATTCCTTTGGGAAGGGGAGCTGGTGTCATTCCTATTTTTCAGAGGAGCTGGTTTTGCCACTCTCAGGACACGTGGAAATGAAATATTCCACTTCTTAATCACTTGGTAAATTGTTTGTACAAGTGCCTTTTAAAATAATTGGGGTGAAATTCCCTCTTTGATTTGAAGAGTATCCAAAATGACCCTGATTTGATACAACTGCCAGGGCAAAAATAGCTCTGGATGAGGCTCTTCCAACCAAAATCTGGTGCTGAAAAGAAAATCTAGGAATGGAGATTTTTCCTTTTTCCTCATTTTACCATTAAATTATTTATAAAAACATTTTTATTATCCTTAATTAAGTTCTAATTGGGCTTTCACCTCTTAATTTTCTATGATCTGTGAGAGAGTGAATTGATAAATGTAAGGACTTGAGTCTGAAGTGTTTAGAGGGGACTCTTCCATCCTGTGGTTAAAATATTCCAGGATTCATGATGGAAATTTGTATTTCAGTCACTCAGAGCTGAAGCTGCGTCAAGGTCGGGGGAGGTGATTGAAAACAGCTTTTCCCTTGCCTCTGGCAAGCTAATTAATATCATTTTTGGCACTGAAAGCTGTACTTTAAGGGAATAATTGCTGTTCTTTGGGTGATTTTTGACTCGATGGCAGTGAAAAAGGTAATTTTGTGGTGCTTAATTTGCCTATTTGAAAGCGAGGGTCTCATTAAACACCGGGCACTCCACGAGTTTGGGATGGGAGCTCCATGGGAGTGTGTTTTTTCCCTAATAATTATCCTCACTCGAGTGTGCCACATTGACCTTTCCACTCCAGCTGCAGGTTTGTGACTTCTGCCTTCAGGCTGGGATTTTACCCATCTGATTTCAACCTTTTTTTTTTCCCCCCCTCCTCAAAAAAAAAGAAACATCAGCAGCGATTTCTTGGCTTGGTTATTTTTAAAAGCTCTGAAAAAATGTGTTGATAATTTAAATATTTCTGTCCTGAGTTGAGGTAGTTTGGGATAACTCCCATTATCATGCTCCTAAATTTCATGGCTTCGCTCCATTCTTTATTGCTGAAATTTTGTATTTTGAATTTTGGCTCTTCAAACTGAAAGCTGTGGCTTCCTTTAAAGCCCAGGCCTGTAAATAGAGATAAGGCTGTGAGTAACACAAAATTATTATGGTTATAACTGGAATAATTGAGAATAACTAAAAGTTATTGCTGCTAAATGACCATTTGGCCATCACTTTGATAGATTTCTGGGGGATATTTCGAGTTGGGTGAAATTTATCTGCTTGTAAGAGCTCAAATACATGAAAAATTGATTATATTATATTATTTTATTTATTATACTCTTACTACTTCTCCTGCTGCTGGTTTTGTTCAGAAAATAGAGCTGCAGCAGTGCTATTTTTTATATATTTGGGATTAATCCAAGCAGGTGGGGCTGTGCCCATGACATTTCCAAGTGTGTGCTTGGCTTTGTGCTGTTTTCTGTTATTCCAGGACACCTCTCTGGGGAAGGGAACACAGAATTCCTTGTTCTTGGTGGCTCCGTGAGCAGGAATTACCCCAAATCCAGAGAGAAAATTCACCATATTTGTGATTGGGGCTATCAGGACTTTGATTTATTTGGTGTTTTTTTCAGTGTTTGTCTTAAATTGAGTTTCTCTGTGGGAGGTCAGTGATGGGAGCAGCATCCATCAACGCTTTTCCCGCTGTTTTTCCCTGTTCCAGGTGTTCTGTTGGAGGATACTTGGCACATTTATGGCGATTCTGAGCGTCAGGGCAGACTTCTGCCAGGCCCAGCACAGCACCCTGGCTGCCAAGTGAGCTCAGGGGGCTCCCCACGTGTGTGCGTGCCACAATTCCCTTTTGGCCTTCAAGACTCCGGGAACGCGGCTCAGATTTATGGGATATCTCCTGCCCCCTTGGAAGCAGATTCCTGTCACTGACTCTGGCAGAACTCAGCGCCAGGAAAACCAAGTGGAGACAAAGCCCTGCCCTTACTCCTCACCAGTGCCTCGATGTAGAACAGGCTGCCTAGCCTCACGTGCAGTGGGAATTTCGGGAGTCTGAAGGATAACACCCCGCCAGCAATTGAGGATTCTGAAGCAAACCTGCTTTTTCGAGAAGCAAAACCCCTGAGGAACAAACCCATCAAAGCAAGCTCTGATCAATCCCAGGCATATTAGTGGTCTTTTTGATGTTTTCTGCTGTGAAGTGTTTCCAAGGTCATTGATTTTTATTTTTTTCCCCCCCCTTTTTATTTTGATTTTTCTTTTTTTTTTTTTCTTTTTTTTTTCTTTTTTCCTTTTTTTTTTTTATCTTTGTCCCCCTCACACATTTTCTTGGCCATTATGAACCGTCCAGCCCCTGTGGAAATTACTTATGAGAATCTACGTTTCCTGATCACTCACAACCCAACCAATGCAACCCTCAGCAAGTTCATCGAGGTAAGGAGTTAAAAAAAAATTCCCAAATTCCTCAAAATTCCTGTCCAGGAATTTGCTGACCAGTCCTTCCTCACCTCTGGTGCTCTTTGCCTGTTACCTGAAATTTAATTTTTTTTTTTGTCTTTATTTTTCACATTCTTTTCACAGTATGAGAATCCCTGCTGGGTTTTTTTTTCTGAATTCCTGCATTTCTTGGCTTGGATGAACTTCAATTTCGGGATACAAACACCCCCCCACCCCTTGCCATCAAGGGACAAGAGTAATGGGTCCAAAAAAATTCCCTAATTCCTCAAAATTCCTGTCCAGGAGTTTGTTGACCAGTCAGTCCTTCCTCACCTCTTTGCCTGTTACCTGAAATTTCAGGGTTTGTTTTGTCTTTATTATTCACCTTCTCCTCACAGTGTGAGAATTCACTGGTGTTTTTTTTCCTGAATTCCTACATTTCTTGGCATGGACGAGCTTCAATTTTTGGGATACAAACACACCCTGCCCCTTGCCATCAAGGCATCCTTGGACAAGATAATAGGTTCAAACAGAAAAATGGGAAATTTAGGTTAAAAATACAGTCAATTCCTCCCTGTGAGGGGCTGGGATGGAATTCCCAGAGAAGCTGTGGCTGCCTCTGGATCCCTGGAAGTGTCCAAGGCCAGGTTGGTGTCCTTAACCAGAGGAGTGGGCTTTGAGTTCCCTTCCCACCCAAACCATTCCGTGGTTCTGGTGTTCTTTGGGATATTTTGTGACTCTAAATGTTCTTTCTTCATTAAGTAACGCACTGTTTTTAATAAATCAACCATTGCTCAGCTGCTGCTTTTCAAGAGGCAGTTAAGAATTGGAACTGAGCTTTCTCCTCCCTCAGAAAATGAAATACAAGACTCAAAGTGAAGTTTTACGTTTACAGGATGAGTTATCTCACTCCTGTGTCCATCCCAGAGCTGTCAGGGATTTCAGGTGCCAGAACTGATCCATGAAAAGTGGCGTCTGCTGGGCCACCTTCTGTCTGACACAGCAACATCTTAAATGCAGCAAAATTCAATTTTCTGGGCGAGTGGCAGATGGGCTCAGCAGAGGAGCAGCAGCAGCAGCACAGTGGATTTCACATCTTTGTGCCCTTCTGGCTTCTCTCAAGAGGGTTTTTATCTGCTGTGTGCAGGTTTTGGTCGTTCCAGAGGGATCCTGTCACCTCACACTGGTGTCTGAGTGTCCCCTTGCATGGAGCTGCTTAGATCTCACTGCTCCATTTTCCCTCACAGCCACATCCTTTTGTTTTTATTTCCCCCCTCCCCAGTTATTGAGAATTTTCTCCCTTTCTCAGGACTCTCTCTGCAATAGATATTCCTGCTGACTGTGAGGTGCAGCCCCAAACAGCAGATGAAATGCTGGTTTCTATTTTTTTTATATATTTGGGATTAATCCAAGCAGGTGGGGCTGTGCCCATGACATTTCCAAGTGTGTGCTTGGCTTTGTGCTGTTGTGCTGTTATTCCAGGACACCTCTCTGGGGAAGGGAACACAGAATTCCTTGTTCTTGGTGGCTCTGTGAGCAGGAATTACCCCAAATCCAGAGAAAATTCACCATATTTGTGATTAGGGCTATCAGGACTTTGATTTATTTGGTGTTTTTTTCAGTGTTTGTCTTAAATTGAGTTTCTCTGTGGGAGGTCAGTGATGGGAGCAGCATCCATCAACGCTTTTCCCGCTGTTTTTCCCTGTTCCAGGTGTTCTGTTGGAGGATACTTGGCACATTTATGGCGATTCTGAGCGTCAGGGCAGAGCTCAGAGTGAACTGGAGCAGCTTTTGTTTGATCCACTGATTCTTTATCTGGCACCAAGTGCTACTTATAGTGCATTACCAGGAAGCTGGAGCACGATGGGGTGTGTGTTCTGCTCCTCCCTGCCTCTAAATGTCAACACTGGCTGAAGCAAACAGTCCCAGGCTTCTATTTAAAGAGGAGAAGAAGCTGCATGGAGGATATAAGCAGCTATTTTAACTTTACTTCTATAATTGCAATTTTTTTTTTTTTTCCTCCTCAGAGATGTTTCTCTTTTGTCCTGTTGCTTGTAACTTTTCCTCACGAATTTTATCCCTTGCTCCTTCCTTGGGCAGTCACCTCGGTGCCCTGAAACTGTGGAAAATGTTGAGTTTCATAGCTGATAAAAAGAGATTTGTCATTCATCAGTGCTCAGGTGTTTTCCTTTCTCTTCAAGGAGCTGAAGAAGTACGGGGTGACAACCTTGGTGCGAGTTTGTGATGCCACTTATGATCAAGCTCCAATCGAGAAAGAGGGAATCCAAGTTCTAGTGAGTTGCCTTTAAAACTGGCTAAAAATGTGAAATTTTTGTGTCTAGAAGTTGTGGGGATCTCTTCATACTTGGGGTTTGTCCAGCTTGGCCAGAAGTCAATTTAGCACCAGGTAAAGGTGGGTTTGAGAAGCTGATTTTTTGAATTTTTTTTGGTGTGGTTTTGGATTTGTTGAGATATTTTGTTTGCTTTTTAGTGATTATTTTGGTAATATCTGGTGCTCAGCCCTGTGGTTGAAGCCTGGTTTGATCCCTGTCTCTGGCCCACAGCGTTTTTTGGCTTTGCTGTTGGTTTTCTCAGGATGTGGATAAAATTCCCTTGTTATGACAGAAAGTGCCACTTTTGAGCCTGTAGGTGACACATTGCCACAGATTTCTGTGGAATGGCTGTGGCAGGAGAGAATCCTGGAATCCTGGAATGTTTTGGGTTGGAAGGGACCTTAAAGCTCCTCCATGCCATGGACAGGGACACTTCCACTCTCCCAGATTGCTCCAACCTGGCCTTGGACACTCCTGGGGCAGCCACAGCTTCTCTGGGAAGTCCATCCCAACCCTTCTCTACCCTCAGAGGGAAGAATTCCTCCCAAAATCCCATCCAGCCCTGCCCTCCTGACCTCTGAGTGGAGCTTCCCAGTTGAGCAGGTGGAATTCCTGCCCTGCTTACTCATGGCTGCGGTTGTGCAATGGTGTCTGACTGTTTCAGGGAGGTTTTTTTAAGAGGTGTGTGCTCACCCCGAGCTTCCAGGCAGTGTTTTTCCAGGCAATACTTGGGAATTATTAGAATGTGCCTGATACAATCAGTTTATTTTGCTGGAATGAGTAACACCCCAGTGTTGTGAGGGCAGAAATTGCACCTCAGCCTTCCTGCAGCTCTCCTGATTTTCGTGGCTCAGCTGTTGGAAAACTCCTGCAGTTTTCCATGAGGAGAAAAAAAACTTATCCTGGCATATCAGTGAAAATTCCACGTCCAGGTCACTCAGGTTTCTTGGCTTCCAGCCCTGCAGAGCTTTTATTCCAGTTCCAGGCAGCCACGTGGGCCTCGGTGTTGTTGGAAAAGTCCCTCCTTGCAGGGCTGCCCTCTGGAATTGTGTTTTCCCTCTTTCCAGAGCTGGGATTTGGACACACCTCTCCCCAGGACACTCCTCAGGCTGCCAGAGGCTGGAAGGATTAAATTTGTGCTGTGGAATCCCTCTGAGCCCTGAGTTAAGCTGGGGCTTGGGAGAGAATTCCTGTGCCAGAGGGGAGATTCTTCCCAGGGCAGATTCCCAGCTGGGATGGAATTCCCACCTTTTCCAGGCCCTGGGGCAGCTGCAGGAGCTGGGCAGTGCTCTGGAGCCCGTGTTTCTAAAATAATTCAGGCTTTTGGTTCTCTGGAAGCTTTAAAACCTCGTTTTTGAACCGAAAGCTGCTCTTTGAGGAAGCTTTGCTAAAAAAAACCTGGAAATGGGGTTTCCTGCAGCTCTGCCTTGGTGTGGAACCTCTCACTTTGAGCAGAATTTCCTGTTTGAGATCTGTCCTCAGCCTGAAAAGCCTCAGGACACTGCTCCAGGAGGGGGATAAATCCAGCTCTTCTTCCCTGTGAGTTCCTGCTTTTTTTCCAGGCAGAGTCCTGTTGCTGCTCTGAAACGGGATTGAGTTACCTCTGGCTGAGAAAATAACACCTCACTATTTAAAGCTAATATTTGCCTGTAAAAAAAAATACCATTTGAGATTAAAAACACAGCCTGGGGGGAGATCAGTGCCTCTTTTAGCAATATGTAATGTCTATTTTAGCACTGCTGAGGTCAAAAATGTGGTGAAACCCCTGAAAATGGGAGTGTTTTGGCAAACCTGGTCATGGGTCATGGCAGCTCCAGAGCTTTTTTTATTTTCCAGAGTGAGAAAATAAGGAATGAGCTGTTCCCTAGGTGCTGGAATACTATTCCCTGCACGTGTTTGTCAGCAGGGGTAGGATTCGGGAGCTGGAGATGTATTTAATTCCAGTTCAGGGCTCAGAACACAAATGTGACGTCAGGAAAACCAGGAGGGGTTTTATTCCTGAGAGGATTTTTTGTGCTTTTCGGCAGCCTGAGGAGCTGTGGTGGCTTTGTTCATCTTCAGGATCCAAGGGATATTTTCTTGTTCTCCTTCTCTCACTCCTTGATTTATTGGATCAGATTTTTTTACCCTGTGTGCCCCCCAAGAGCATGGAGAATGCCACAGGAAGGTGGGAATTCCTTGCTGTGGGATTTCAGGGTGGAAGTGGAAGCTGTGGGCTCACCCTGCACAGATCCAGGCAGCTTTGGGAGTTCCTAATTTCAGTATTTTTGGAGAAAAAGTTCTTTATCACCTCAAAGTTCTGTCACTTCTTCACCACCTGCTCGTTGCCATTCCAAAAAAAGGGAAAAGAGGATAAATCCCTTTCCTTTCCTGCCTCTCCCCCTTTGTACAATCCTGGTTATTAATCACTATTTTCATTGTGCAGAATTTGCTTTTGTGTCCTGTCCAACAGCAATCCAGACGTGGCAGAATTCAGAATAAGGAAAAAAAAAAATCCTTCAAAACTTTGCTGCCTTTCCAGCATTAATCTTGTTCCTGTGTTCTGTTAGTGCTGAGATGCTCTGGGATCAGCTGAGATTGATTCAGGCCAGCCCAGGAATTGTGTGAATATGAAGGAAAAGCTTTAATTTCAATTAAACACAGAAATCCTCTTTTAAAAGCAACATCCTGCAGTCTGTACCTCTCTTCCTGGGACAGGGGGTGCCACAGATCTAAAATAACCCAGTGGGATTGAGTGGAAAATCCCATAAAAACCTTTTATTACAAAGAACAAATTTTGATTCGTGATCCTGTGGCCTTTTCCTTCGCTGTGCTGTCCCAGATACTTTTAATTTTCCAAGCACTTTTACAAAGGACTTCTCTGCACTCTTCAGGCTGGGTGAATTAATCCCATATAAAATTATTTCAGTGTTTTGAGGTTTTATTGGTCTCAGGCTCAGCTCCCACCTTGCAGAACATTTCTGAGCTGTGTTTGCTCTTCAGGAAGTGTTGAAGTGCATCTCAAAATGAGAACTCTGGTGGTTTTCAGCTGTTCCTGTGTGCTGCTTTGGGGTTTCAGAGGATATTACTTCATCAGAACCTGTTCTTAAAGTGCTTTTTGTGCCTGATGAGGGGAGAGGGCTCTTTTTAAAGCAATTTCTTTCCATTTTCAGAGTTTGTGGAATAATGCAGGACTCTGCCGTGAGTTTTGCTGCTAAAATACATCACAATCATCTAAAGAAAATTGCTAAATAACTCTACAGAATACTATTTTTTTCCCCTTTACATCCTTTCTCCAGCACTCCCCACGTCCAAGAAAATTATAAATTGTGAGATGTTGTGCTTGGGCCTGAAAGGAAAGACGTGGAGCACAAATTCCAGGAGAGTTGTGTGTCCTCAGGAAAAATGAAATATGGGAAGCTGCTTCCTTGGCATTTTTGATTATTGATATTAAATGTGGCCTGGATTTAATGGTGATGCCCCTTCAACAGCAAAATACGTGACTTTTTGCCATTATTTGAGCACCTTTCTGCTGGTTTTTGTTTTTATTTTCAAATTAGAAACACTCAGGTGATTGGTAACTCCCTGAATTCTGGGCTATTATAATAATATATTATAATATATTTATTATCAAGAAATATATATCTAGTATATATATATTATATTATAATAATAAGCAATAAGGATAGTAATAATAGGAATTCAGGGAGTTACCAATCACCTGGGTGTTTCTAATTTGAAAATAAAAAAACAAAAACCAGCAGAAAGGTGCTCAAATAATGGCAAAAAGTCACGTATTTTGCTGTTGAAGGGGCATCACCATTAAATTGATTTATATTATATTGTATTGTATTATATTATATATAAGGATAGTAATAATAAGTATATATATACTATATGTAATATATATATAATATCAAATAATAATATCAATATATTATAATTATATTGTAATAATAGGAAGAGCTGCTCCGTTGGAATTTGGAATTTTTGGGAACAGCTTCATCTCCTCAGAGCCTGAATCACAAATAGGATTTTAAAAGGATGCCACAGCCACCAGCAGAACTCTGCAGAGTTCTTCTCTCTCCTGTGTTTATTTGAAAATACCTATTGATTTTCACATCTTTTTTTAATAAAATGGGATTTCAAGGGCAGGGATTTTTCTAAAAAACCCTTTATTGCAGAGGAGTTCACATGGGGCTTCACTGCAAAGTGCAATTAAATGGTTGTTAAACATTTAATGTTGCATTATATCGACCTGCAAACTCCTGTGCCACCAGAGAAAGAAAAAAAAAAAAAACCCAGAACTGTGTTTATTATACCTTTTTTATTTTTTTACTAAATCCCAGCGTTTTTCTCTCGCTGCTGGAGGTTGTGGATTTCATGGAATTTTTTCCCCCCCAGGACTGGCCGTTTGATGATGGAGCACCACCCCCCAGTCAGATCGTGGAGGACTGGCTGAACCTTTTGAAAACCAAATTTCGGGAGGAGCCTGGATGCTGCGTGGCTGTTCACTGTGTGGCAGGACTGGGAAGGTCAGTGCCCTGCTCCCCTGCCTTTAAAATGCATTGAAATTTCATTTCATTTGTCAGGAAGGTGTTGAACAAACCCCAGTTTCTCTGTTTTCTCCCAAATCATTTAAACCAGCAACCTCAAATTTGTGTCATGAAAGCAGCAGGGTGCTTAAAAATGTAAGCACAATATAAGCAATAAATATAAAATAAATAGAAGAAAATATATATATAAATTAAAAAAAAAATAAAATAAAATATAGCACATATATAACAATAAAATAAAAATAAAAAATAAAATATATATAAATAAACTAATAAAAATAATAAAAATAAAATATAGCACATATATAACAATAAAATAAAAATAAATAAAATAAAAATATATAAATAAAATAATAAAAATAAAATATAACATAAATATATAACAATAAAATAATAATAAATATAATAAAATATAACAATATAATAAAATACAACAATATAAGCAGTGCAGCTTAAAAATATTGAGTAATTTCATAATTGATCAAAAACCTTGGAGAAATGGCTCAGGACACTTGAGTCAGTCATGAATTCATTAATTTAAAAGTATTGTGGATTCATTAATTTAAAAGTGCTGTGAAATCACTAATTTAAAGGTGTTGTGAATTGATCAATTTAAAAATACTACGAATTCATTAATTTAAAAGCATTTTTTGTGCTAAAACAATAAACCTTTCTGTGCTACTTCACACTAATATAATACATTTTTATTGTAGGGTTTTTTTTATATATTTCCTTTTGTTTTTCCACTGATTAAACTATTTGTGGAAATGAAAAAAAAAGGCCATTTAGGAGCACTGCTTTAATTACTTTTCTTCCTCTCAAGTGGCTCCAGTTTGGAGAAGTGAGCCTGGAGCTTCTTCCTCACAACTTCCAGCTTTGGAAAAATAAAAAAAATGCTGCGATTCCCAAATGGAATCCCTGGATGTTGTGATTATCTTGTGGGCTTGGAAAAAAATGGAATTTAGATGTTAATGTTGTTCCAGTTGCCATGGGATGTTAATATTTAAGGAAAACAAAGATTAAAGAGTGTGGATGCATCAATTGTTAAATTTCCACCTCTGGAAGAAGAGAGAGGAGGAGATGAGGAGCCAGAGGGAGAAATGGCCAATATTTCCTGGCACAGGAGCCATTTTCATTTGTTTTTCCATTTGGGCTCTATTTTTATCCAAGGAACATCTTCAGGACTTCCCCACGTGTGGCTTGGGTGGTTCTCTAGAAAAGAAATTATTCTATATTGGAAAAAAAAAAAATATAGAATTATTCTATATTTTTCTTTTAGAATATTTTCTAAAAGAAAATATTCTAAAAGAAAATATTCTATATTATTTTATTCGATATTTTATTCCATATTATCCCAGTGACCTTTGGAGTTTCAAATTCACTCTTGGAGAGTCAATAATTGTATTTATGCAGGTGCAGGGTGATGGTGGTAGGAGTTATTCCTCCTGAATTTTCTTATTTTATCCACAGGGGTTGTCCAATTCCTGGCACCTCTTTAATCCTTCTTTACACCCTTAGAGATGCCTGTGGGGTGGAGAAAAATGAATGTATTCTGGGATTCCTGCTTGTTAAAACCCCATTTTTTTACCCTTAACTCACTTCCAAAATGAAGATCCCAAAGCAGAAAATTCTCCTTATCCCTGTTCCTTTACAGAATTACTTAAAGAAAAATATATAAATATCTATAAAGCCATAGCTCTGTGTCTGCACAGCTCAATCCACACTCAAGAGCGTTCAAGAGGTGTTAAAAACCAGAAAATTAGGTTAAAGTGAGATAAAAAAACCCCATAAAAATCCAGAATTATTATCATACCCCAACCACTAAAGAGCTGCTATTGATTTTTATTTCCTTTGGAAGCGGAATCCCTCACAAAAAAGTCATTTTACATCAAGCAGAACACCTTTCCGTAGGGAAAGAAAAAAACCCTTCAAGCTGCTTGTTTGCAAGAGGAATTTGATGAATTTTGAAGGGTTCAATTTATTATTTCTGTGGATCTTCCTTAAATATTGATTTTTTCCTGCAGGGCTCCCGTTCTGGTTGCACTCGCTCTCATTGAATGTGGAATGAAGTATGAGGATGCAGTTCAGTTTATAAGGCAGTAAGTAAAAATTAACTTATTTTTTAACTTTTTAACTTTAATTCCCCTGGTTTTTGACCGGCCTGAGCCTCTTAAGGAAGAGATTTGGTGGTTTTTCTAAGAGTTTTATCCTAAATTAAATAATATCTCATTAAAATCTGGGTTTAAATGTGAAGAAAAGGCTCAAAAATTCTGATTTTTGTGAGGTGAAAAGGTCTGGGCCAGGACTGTAATTATGGCTCGTCATTAATAAGGATTAACAGGTGATCTCTCTTTAAATCTGGGTATAAATGAGAAGAAAAAGCTCAAATATTTTGAATTTTGTGAGGTAAAAGTGTCAAGGATAGAGCTGTAAAAGTTGTGCTAATTAATGAGAATAAGTGATTTCTCTATTCAAAATCTGGGTTTAAATGTAAAGCAAAGCCTCAAAAATTTTGATTTTTGCGAGGTAAAAGTGTCAAGGATGGTGCTTTGAAAACTGTGCTAATTAATGAGGATTATGAGGTGATCTTAAAAATCTGGCTTAAAATGTAAAGTAAAGCCTCAAAGATTTTGATTTTTGTGAGGTAAAAATGTCTAGGCCTGGACTATAAAAATTGCTGTTAATTAATGAGGATTAATAAGCGATTTCTCTATTCAAAATCTGGCTTTAAATGTAAAGCAAAGCCTCAATATTTTGATTTTTGTGAGGTAAAAGTGTCAAGGATGGGGCTGTAAAAATTGTGCTAATTAATGAGGATTAACAGGTGATCACTCCTAAAAAATCTGGGGTTATATGTTAAGAAAAACCTCAAATATTTCGATTTTTGTGAGGTAAAAATGTCTAGGCTGGGACTATAAAAATTGCTGATAATTAATGAGGATTAATAAGCGATTTCTCTATCCAAAATCTGGGTTTAAATGTAAAGCAAAGCCTCAAAAATTTTGATTTTTGTGAGGTAAAAGTTGCTGCTAACTAATGAGGATTAACAGGTGATCTCTCCTAAAAAATCTGGGGTTATGTGTTAAGAAAAACCTCAAATATTTTGATTTTTGTGAGGTAAAAATGTCAAGGATGGTGCTTTGAAAACTGTGCTAATTAATGAGGATTATGAGGTGATCTCCTTAAAAATCTGGCTTAAAATGTAAAGTAAAACCTCAAATATTTTGATTTTTGTGAGGTAAAAATGTCTAGGCCGGGACTATAAAAATTGCTGTTAATTAATGAGGATTAACAGGTGATCACTCCTAAAAAATCTGGGGTTAAGTGTTAAGAAAAACCTTAAATATTTTGATTTTTGTGAGGTAAAAATGTCAAGGATCCAACTATAAAAATTACTTTAAATTAATAAAAATTAAATTCTGCTGAGGCTGAGCCAACAAATGGAGGAGCTCAGCACTCCCAGGGGAATTTTGGGGAGCAAAATCTCAGGAATAATAAATCCAGTGACAACTCCCCTGGAAATGAAGCTCAGCAGGTGAGATTTGTGTGGAGGGAGCTTTGCCACGAAGCAATTCCAGCTTTTTGTATCTTCCCAGGGTTTCCAGTTATCCTTGGATTGCTGGAAAAAACAGATTTTCCTGCCTTTTTTTGAAATTCCTTTTTTTTTTTTTTTTATTTGGGCCATTTTTATCTCTTTGTCTTTTGGTGACCTTGATATCTCCCACTCCACAAAATAAAAAACCCAATATTTGGGATATTTCCCTGAAATATTGTGCTTTATCCTCCCGTGGGACACGAATTCCCGCCAAAATTCTGCTTTTTAGCGCTTAAAAACTCATTAAAACACCAATTAATCTGCCTGAAGCGAGCAAAAGGGTGCTTTTGCCACTGATATCCACCTTCCTTGTGTCTTTTTTTAGGAAAAGGAGGGGAGCTTTCAATTCCAAACAGCTGCTTTATCTGGAGAAATACCGGCCCAAGATGCGATTACGCTTCAAAGACGCCAACGGTCACTGCTGTGTTCAATAAATAAACACACACAAAACAAAAAGTTATCTCAAAAGGAAGGCAGAAGTGAGCAGGGGGCTCTTCTATGGACTCTTGGCACCTGGAAATGTGAATCTGGAATGGAAAAAAAAAAAAAAGAAAAAAAAAAAAATAAGTCATCAAATTAGTGGTGGAGTCAGCGTTCCTCAACCTCTGTCCTTAAAAAAAAAATATTAAATAAAAGGGTGATGATGATTGAGAGAGAAAAAAAACCCCAAAATTAAAAAATATATAATAATAATAATAATAAAACCCAATTAAGAGAAACATTTCAGTGAAGGATTGTTTTCTCCTTAAAGCTGCAAGGAGAAAAGCAGTTTCTGAAACCTTCTGTATTTTTAACTTTTTAAGAAAAGAAATAAAGTCAACTTTATGTCTAAGGAAAAGGAGCAGAGCATTGCCTTGTGCAGAAAGGATTTTCTGGAGGTGAGGGAAGCACCCCCAGGCAGGGATGTGAATTCCTTTTTTAAATCTTTAAAAAAAAAAAAAGGGAATTTTTAACCTGGCAGGGGCACGAGGAGGAGCTGGCTGGGAGCAGCCTGACATCCCTAAACCCCTTTTTGGGCACATCCCAGGGATTGGGGGATGTTTTCCATGGAATTCTGACTCCTGGGGGGCTTGGACAGGAACCTCACTGCTGGAACCCTCTGGTGAATGTGTTTTTGGGAGTGTGAGTGATTCTCTGTGTGTGTCAGTCTGATTTTTCCCAAAGAGTTTGGCTGAAATGTTAATTTTAGACAGAAAATCCATCCTGGCACACAAGACCGATACTCCAAAGTGTCCTGAGTGAGCAAGGGGCGATTCAGACAAGGATTTAAAATTAATTTCTCTGTCACAAAGCTGGAAAAGGCTTTATTTTTTATTTTTTATTTTTTTTTCTGCTGTCCCCTTTCCCTGCCTTTCTGAGCACAAGAAATTGGGATTTTGGGGGAGGGCCTCACTTGGTATGAGAGGGAATTTTCTCTGCTAAACCTCTGATTGCCTTCTTCTTTTTTATTTGGCTTTTTGGGATGGAGAATCTTTAATCCCACCCCAAAATCCAGGCACCCTTCATCAGCAAACCCAAAAAACTTGGATTTTCTGGGGCTGCCAGTGAACAAATCAAGAGATTTTTAGGAGCAATTTTGGCCAGGCTGCTTCTACCAAACACTTTTGTAGTGCCCTGCCAGAGGGGTGACGTTGTGCACCTTCTCCTGGATATTTTTCCATGATATCCATTATTTTTTTCCACATTATCCAGCCTTGGAAGGGTTTGGAACCCATGCAGGAGCCTTTAGAGAACACAGGGAAGGAATTTTAGGAATCCCAAGCCTTGGGGGAGATTTTATAATCTAATTTAACTAGAAAATGTTGGTACTTGTCAAGCCCCTCGGGCGTGTCCCTGCCTCCAGCTGTGTGCGCTTGTGCTGAATTCCCTCCTCCCTCTGGAATATTCCCGAGTTTTTCCATGGATCAAGGAGACCTGGAAGTGTTTGTGGGGTGGATGCTGCCCCACGGGAGGGGCTGGTGATGCTGAAAATCCCCCAATTCACCTTTGCCTTCCCCTCCCACGCTCAGAGCCTGCTGAGCAAATAAAACCCGATCTTTCTGCAAAGAAAAACTGATTTTTTTTAGCCAAAGGTATCAAATTTTAAACCAATTTGACAAATTCAGGTTGGAGGGGAAGGTGCTAAACTGGCTGAAAACCCCAATTCCTCCTTGAAGAACAATAAACCAAATTTTAAATGCTCCATGTATAACTTGGCATTCTTCCCCCTGCTCCCCTAAATCCCCCTCTTGATTTATAATGTCCTAATTATCGTATCCAGCCTTAATATGAGGGGGAAACAGTGGAAAAATGTGGATTTTCACGGTGTCCCCATCAGCTGGGGGGTGTCACTGTGCCCCCCGTGTCCCACAGGCACAACTCCTGTCTCAGCACTTGAATGTGGTGCAATAAAGTTCTTGCAGTAAAAAAAAAAAAAAATCTCTTTTTCCTCTGCCTCTTGATGCATTTATTGCAGCTCATTAATTGTAAATAATCACCTTTAATTGAGTTTCATTATCTCCAATAGTTTGTGCTGCGTGGTTTGGGATTGCTGCTGGGTAAAGCTGTTTTTAACAGGAAAACAGGAACAATTCTCTCCCTTTATCTCTTTAAAAATAAAGGTGTAAACTTACCTTGAAACAACCCCAAACAACAGCTCTGACCTTTCCCAAGAGCTGTTGTCAAAACTTTTCTGGACAAGGCTTGACCTGGCAGCACCTGAATGGGGGAGATTGTTTTGAGGTGAAAATTGAGGAATTTTGGGCTCCTGAATATCAATATTTCCTCTCTCCTTAGCTCTGCAATGCTGTTGATCTCTTTAATTCATTTAAATCATTTCAGGTGCTTTTTTTTTCCCTGGATTTTTCACAGACTTTGATTTGTTTAATTTATTTAAATTGATTTCAGGTGGTTTTTTTTTTTCCCTGGGTTTTCACAGATAACAATCAGCTTTGCTCTGCTGCCATCACAGAAATCTCCTCCTTGCACTTGGGTGTTGTATTTCCAACATTTATCAGATTTTTCCCACTCCCAGAACAGTTTTTAATCCCAGTTGGCTGCCAGAGAATAAAAAACCCTTGGGAGGTGAGACTGGAAATTCCAGCTCCTCTTTTAATTTTTATTCTTTTTTTTTTTGCTGTTTTTTAACACCAAACTCTTTGTTTTTCCAAATGTCTGGGTTTTTTTTTATTGAAAGTTAAATGTCCTGCTAATTAAAGGTTATTTAGGAGAAAAATTAGCAGGCCCTTAATTGGAGCTGAGATATTCCTTTGTAATTGGAGTCACTTTTTTTCTTCTGGATCATTTTTTCCCCACCTAAATCCAGGCAGCTGCAGCTGCTGGTGCTGGAATTGGAGATAAAACTTGAATTTATATCATTTCAAATGCTGTTTTTGCAGCAATTAAAGATGATGAGCACGGTGGAGCTGCAGGAATCACTTCAGACAATTCCAGGCTGGAATTGGAGGGGAAATTTCAGGATCAGCTCATTCCAGAGGCTCCAACCTGGCCACTTCCCCAGCCCAGCCTCACCATCTTCCCAGGATGCTTTAAAATAAAAGATATTAAATAATTTCATTTCATTTTAACTCTTGCAGCTCAGCTCTGGGGTAAATTAAATGATTTCCATGGTTTTGGGTGGATTTGGGGGTCACAAACGATCCTGGGGCTCCTCAGAGTGGAATTCCTGCCTGGAAATGGATGGATCCCTCCTGAAATCCCAAAGGATGGAACAGATAATGTCTCCACAACCCCTATAGGCTCTCCAGGGGTGATTTTAATTGAAATATTCCTGAAAAACCCAATTTTTTGGGGGATGGACTGAAATCTTAGGCCCTTCCCTTGTTTTAGCTGACCTTAAATCCTAAAAAAAATGAAGTGTAAGTGAAATTTTAACTTTTTCATGCCACAAATTCAGTCTGGATCCTGCTGCTGCTGACCTGGGAGACATCAACAGGAAAAAAAGGTGATTTTCACAAAGTTTGGGAGATTTTGGTTTCCTGTCCCAGGCTCTTCCCTTTGGAGCATGAAGCAGATTCCTCATGCCAGGGTGTGGTTGGGACCAGGTAACTTTTGGGGTGACCAGCCAGGATTTTGTGTCTTGGAGCAGCTCTGGGGGAATGTGGAGGCCACCTGGGGACATTCTTCCTTTTTTCTTTAGTTTTTCTTTCTTTTCTTTATTTTTATCTTTATATTTTGTTGCATTTTTCTTTCTTTTAGCTTCCTTTTTTCTTTTTTCATTGCTTTTTCTTTCATTTTTCTTTCATTTTTCTTTCATTTTTCTTTCATTTTTCTTTCATTTTTCTTTCCTTTTTCTTTCCTTTTTCTTCCATTTTTCTTCCATTTTTCTTCCATTTTTCTTCCATTTTTCTTTACTTTTTCTTTACTTTTTCTTTACTTTTTCTTTACTTTTTCTTTACTTTTTCTTTACTTTTTCTTTACTTTTTTAATTTCTTCTTTAATTTCTTCTTTAATTTCTTCTTTAATTTCTTCTTTAATTTCTTCTTTAAATTTTCTTTCATTTTTCTTTTTTCTTTATTTCTTTTTTCTTTAAGTTTTCTTTATATTTTCTTTCATTTTTCTTTTTTCTTTATTTTTTTCTTTAAATTTCCTTTCTTTTTCCTTTCTTTTTCCTTTCTTTTTCCTTTCTTTTTCCTTTCTTTTTCCTTTCTTTTTCCTTTCTTTTTCCTTTCTTTTTCCTTTCTTTTTCCTTTCTTTTTCCTTTCTTTTTCCTTTCTTTTTCCTTTCTTTTTCCTTTCTTTTTCCTTTCTTTTTCCTTTCTTTTTCCTTTCTTTTTCCTTTCTTTTTCCTTTCTTTTTCCTTTTTTCTTTATTTTTCTTTCTTTTTTCTTTATATTTTGTTTAAATTTTCTTTATTTTTTTCTTTATTTTCTTTATTTTTTTCTTTAAGTTTTCTTTATATTTTGTTTAATTTTTCTTTCTTTATATTTTCTTTATATTTTCTTTATATTTTCTTTATATTTTCTTTATATTTTCTTTATATTTTCTTTATATTTTCTTTATATTTTCTTTATATTTTCTTTATTTTTTCTTTATTTTTTCTTTATTTTTTCTTTATTTTTCTTTATTTTTTCCTTAATTTTTCTATAATTTTTCTATAATTTTTCTATAATTTTTCTTTTTTCCTTAAGTTTTCTATAATTTTTCTATAATTTTTCTATAATTTTTCTTTTTTCCTTAAGTTTTCTATAATTTTTCTATAATTTTTCTATAATTTTTCTTTTTTCCTTAAGTTTTCTATAATTTTTCCATAATTTTTCTATAATTTTTCTTTTTTCCTTAAGTTTTCCTTATATTTTCTTTAATTCTTCTCTTTTCCTCTCTTTTTTCCTTATTTTTTCTTTCATTTCCCTTTCTTTTCCTTTCTTTTTTTCTCTGATTTTTCTTCCTTTTTCCTTTCCTTTCTTTAATTTTCCTTTCTCTTTTTTCCTTCTCTTCCCTTTATTTATTTATTCTTTCTCCTGGCTGGGGCTGGAGAGAGGAACTGAGATTTGAGGAGCCTCTCTGTTCTCCTGCAGGGCCGAACTCGGGAGCTGGAGAAGGAAAACCCGGAGCCAGATCCAAGGGAATTCCCTGATCCGAGTGTGCAGATGGATCAGAAGAGCTGGAGCCGGGGAAATCAGCAGGTAGGGAATCATTTCCCTGGGCAAGGAGGGAAAACAAACAGGGAGTCATTCCTTTAGGGATGGAATTGATCCAGGATGTGGATATTGGAAAGGGAATTGATCCCAGGATGTGGGAGATTGGAAAGGGAATTGATCCCAGGGTGTGGATATTGGAAAGGGAATTGATCCCAGGGTGTGGATATTGGAAAGGGAATTGATCCCAGGATTTGGGATATTGGAAAGGGAATTGATCCCAGGATTTGGGATATTGGAAAGGGAATTGATCCCAGGGTGTGGATATTGGAAAGGGAATTGATCCCAGGATGTGGATATTGGAAAGGGAATTGATCCCAGGATGTGGATATTGGAAAGGGAATTGATCCCAGGATTTGGGATATTGGAAAGGGAATTGATCCCAGGATGTGGATATTGGAAAGGGAATTGATCCCAGGATGTGGATATTGGAAAGGGAATTGATCCCAGGATGTGGATATTGGAAAGGGAATTGATCCCAGGATTTGGGACATTGGAAAGAGGGAATTGATCCCAGGATGTGGAACATTCTCTGGAAGGAGGGAATGTGGTCCCAGAAAGTGAAATATCTGAGAAGAGAGGGAATCTGGTCCCAAGATGTGGGACACCCTTTGGAAAGACGGAATTGGTCCCAGGATGTGGAACATTGTCTGGAAGGAGGGAATTGATCCCAGGATTTGGGACACCCTTTGGAAAGAGGGAATCTCCTCCCAGGATTTGGGACATCCTGAGTTTTCCTTGGCATTGAGATTTCCACCCATTGCCGTTATCCTGGGGTCAGGTGTGTGAGCTGTGGCTGTCTCAGGTGTCACCTCTGTGCCTGCAGAGCTGATTTATCACCTGCCTCTGCCAGCTGAGAGCTGAATCCAGGATTTCCATTCCTTTTGGAATGAAACTGCTTTGCCTTGGCTGGGAAATGGCTTTGGATTCATCCTGCTGCTGGCAGAGCTGGGGAGAGCAGCGCTGGGGGCTCTTCTGCGCAGCTCTTTGTCACTTGTCACCCTTCCCTGCCCAGCAGCTGGCTGCCAGCTGAGCCACAGGCTTCTCCCAGCGTGGAAGTGTGGGAAATCCCTCTGGGAGTGAAATCCCAGGCGGTTCTGGCGTGCCCTGGAGCGTTCAGGGAATCGTGTTCCAGCTGCTGGGAATTCTGCCCTTGGATCTGCAGTGCCAGCAGTGGTGACAGAGCCGTGTCCCTGTGAGCCTGGGCTGCTTCCTCCCGGGAAAATCAGCTCCGAGGCAGGGCTGGGAGCTGGGAAGGCTCTCCCAGCTCTCCTGTTCAGGGAGGGATGCTGTGTGCACTTTGCAACTTTTCCAAACGATTTTTGGGATTATTCCGCCTGTTTGGAGCTGGTGGGTGTTTGGGATCAGAGCAGCAGGTGGCATTTTTCTCTGGGCTTATCTTGGGAGGACAAAGTCACAAACGGGAGCAGAGGACAAAGCTGGCATTGTGCAAGGCCAGGAGAAAGGGAAAGCTCAGGGGATGGGCTGAGTGCTGTGTGTGATATCCCTGCTCCATCCCTGCTCCCTCCATCCATCCCTGCTCCATCCCTGCTCCTTCCCTGCTCCTTCCCTGCTCCTTCCCTGCTCCTTCCCTGCTCCTTCCCTGCTCCTTCCCTGCTCCTTCCCTGCTCCTTCCCTGCTCCCTCCATCCATCCCTGCTCCTTCCCTGCTCCTTCCCTGCTCCTTCCCTGCTCCTTCCCTGCTCCTTCCCTGCTCCCTCCCTGCTCCCTCCCTGCTCCTTCCCTGCTCCCTCCCTGCTCCCTCCCTGCTCCCTCCATCCATCCCTGCTCCTTCCCTGCTCCCTCCCTGCTCCCTCCCTGCTCCCTCCATCCATCCCTCCTTCCCTGCTCCTTCCCTGCTCCTTCCCTGCTCCCTCCCTGCTCCCTCCCTGATCCCTCCCTGCTCCTTCCCTGCTCCTTCCCTGCTCCTTCCCTGCTCCCTCCCTGCTCCCTCCCTGCTCCCTCCCTGCTCCCTCCCTGATCCCTCCCTGCTCCTTCCCTGCTCCTTCCCTGCTCCTTCCCTGCTCCTTCCCTGCTCCTTCCCTGCTCCTTCCCTGCTCCTTCCCTGCTCCATCCCTGCTCCATCCCTGCTCCATCCCTGCTCCTTCCCTGCTCCTTCCCTGCTCCCTCCCTGCTCCATCCCTGCTCCCTCCATCCCTCCCTGCTCCTTCCCTACTCCCTCCCTGCTCCCTCCCTGCTCCATCCCTGTTCCCTCCATCCATCCCTGCTCCATCCCTGCTCCAGGATGAATTCAGGAACTCCAGGTCAGAGGCTGCCCAGCTGTGGGAACTGCAGACACAAAGATCCTCGAGGAAGAAGAGGAAAGGTTCCATTCTTTATCTCCTGGAGCCATGTATCAATTATCCCCAGCGTCTCGGAGCCTGGGATGGGAATGGATTTTTCTGCTCTTTTAGGAGAGGTTTTGTCCTGGGAGAGGGGAGAGCCGAGGGCAGCAGCTTTCCCAGGATCTCAGGTGTTCCTGCTGCTGCTGCTGAGCCAAACGGTGCTGCTAATGGGAATTAGGGAAGTGTGCTGTGCTGTGCTCCACAGGGAGAGCTGAGGAATTGGAGAGGAAATCACCAGCCCTGGGTGGCAGGGAGTTAAGAAAACAGGATCAGCTGTGAAACAGAGGGATTAAAAAAGCCATTTTTGTCAGGATTTTGGGGAGAGGAGCTGCCCACACTGTCACAGCCTCATCACCTCCTCCTGGGCATTCCCAGCCCACATCCTTGGGATCCTCATGGAGTGGTGCTCCTGCACCATGGAGGGTGGTGGGACTCTGTTCCAGCCCTATGGAAAAGCTCCTCCACAGCTCCAGGAGAGCAGGAATTCCTGCTGAGCCGGGCAGGGGCTGAGCCTCATCCCATCCCTGGCCCCGAGGGGACCCCGTTGTCCCTGTGAATGGATCCTGTGGAGAGCAAATGGATTTGGGCTGCAGCTCAGGCATCCCACAGGACACTTCACACCCAGCCTGGCCTCAGCATTCCCAGCCTGGCCACATTCCTGCTGCTGCCAGCTCCTCCTTGGCCCAGAAACATGGGATGGAAAAAGCAGGACAGACTCAGAGGTGATTTCTGGGATCCTGGCCTCTCTGGGATAACAGGAGGCTGTTTTTGCCTTGAAATTGTTGAAATAAATTCCTTTTTTTGGGGAAAAACCCGGTGATGCTGCCTCCTGCTTCTTTCTGCTGTGTGAGCTCTGGGAATGTGTTCCTGTGGAAGCAGGAAATCTTTCCTCTGGAGCTGGATTAGGATCTGGGCACAGAGTTTTTTAGAGGAGCTGAATTATTGTCTTTACCCCTTCCCAAAGTCTGGGGGTTCCTGGCCTGTCTCAGCACCTTTCTCTGCAAAGGCACCATCCTGCTCTTCCTCACATCCTTCCCTTCCCTGGAATTCCTTATTTTTTCTTTTTTTTACTCCCTGCAAAATCCCAGGTGATGGGAATCCCCATTCCAGGCAGGTGGAGGCCTTGGATGGTGAATCCCTTGAGTTTCCACTGCCTGAGCACTGCCAGAACCAACCTCCCCCAAAACTGGGAATGGGAGCTTTGATGGGAGCTGCTCCATCTTTCTCTCTTGCCACCTCTCCAGGAATTATCTGTGGCTTTATCCTTGGAGAGGAGCCTCATCCCTCCTGTCCCTGTGGAAAACCAAGAGGCTCCCTGCTGCTCCATCCCCTTTTCCTGGGGTTATTGCAGAGATCCCTGCAGTGTCCTCGCTGTGGCTCATCCCATCTTTGATTCCGAGAATAAATCTGACCTCCCAGGGATCAATCTCCTGTTGGAAACGCAATAACACAGCCAGGAACTGCTCTTGGAGGGCTCCTGGCTGTGGCCACGGGGCTTTAATGCAGCAGGAGCCTCTCCCTAATTGATGGGAGCTCTCTGCCGCTCCCAAAATCCAATAGCTGATCGATCCAGGGGCACGGAGAGAGCAGCATTAAATCCAGGCCTCCTCCAGGACCTCCCAGGAGAAGGGGGAGAAATGAATTTGGAGCCTCCTGGAGTGATTTCCTGGCTGGAGCTCAGCAAGACACAGAGCTCTGCCTGTTCAGTGCCATCCCAGTATACCCAGCTTGGCTCCACTGTCCATAAAACCTGCATTATCCATAAAACCTGCATTATCCATAAAACCTGCATTAGCCATAAAATCTGCATTACATTATCCATAAAATCTGCATTAGCCAAGTCTCCCTGGCATTTGCCCTGGAGCTGAGGCAGCAGAGGGGTGGGAATGACCATCCATAAAGGCTGAGGGAATGTTCACCTGGAATCCAGGCAGAAAAGGACCCTAAAACACCAGGGATGTTTGATTTAATTCATTTGGTGAGAGGCAAAGGAAGGATTTTAGATGGAATCCAGGGAAATGATCCCTGTTCCCTGGACAAGGATTTCAAGGGCAAACAGGGATGCTGAGGGCAGGGACCTTCTAAATTGGAGAGGACTCTGCACAATTTGCACTTGGGAGGAGCTCTGGCTCTGGCTGGACCTCCTAATCCCAACATTTGGGCATCTCCTAATCCCAACATTTGGGCATCTCCTAATCCCAACATTTGGGATGCCCACACTGATTCCCACAGAAGCTGTGGCTGCCCCTTGGATCCCTGGGAATGTCCAAGGCCAGGTTGGACAGGGTTTGGAGCATCCTGGGATAGTGGGAGGTGTTCCTGTCCTGACAGGGGTGGAATGGGATGATCCTTTAGATCCCATTTTGGAACCATTCCATGGATCTATGACATTCCCTGGTGATGTGATGCCGTTTCTGGCACTGGGGATTGTGGCTCTGGTGGCCTCACAGCTGAATGTCACCACTGGAGCTCTCAAAGGTCACCTGCTGTCACCTCCTGTCCCCATCTGCTGCCTCCATGAATTCATCCTTGCAAGCCTCCCTCGGGAGCTTTTTTTGGGAGATGTGGATCCAAAGGTGTTTGAACCTTTGCCGCCCTTGGATTTGGAGTGGAATTAGGGACAGAATCCATGCCTTGAGTGCCATCCCAACTCTGGAATTCTGTGATTCCCAGTGCTGGAGATGCTGTTCCCAGTTCTGGAATTCTGTGATTCCCAGTGCTGGAGATGCTGTTCCCAGCTCTGGAATTCTGTGATTCCCAGTGCTGGAGATGCTGTTCCCAGCTCTGGAATTCTGTGATTCCCAGTGCTGGAGATGCTGTTCCCAGCTCTGGAATTCTGTGATTCCCAGTGCTGGAGATGCTGTTCCCAGTTCTGGAATTCTGTGATTCCCAGTGCTGGAGATGCTGTTCCCAGTTCTGGAATTCTGTGATTCCCAGTGCTGGAGATGCTGTTCCCATCTGGCTCCAGCCCCGATTCCCCATCTGCCGCCTGCCCTGCCCAGTCCCGGCGCAATCCCACGGGGATCTGGGATGTGTTTGTCACCTGGCTGAGGGTGACAGCTCCGTGCTGTCCTGGATTCCTTGCTTAGGGAAGTGGCAGAGCCCAGCGTGGGCTTCCTGGCCAATGATCCATAAATCCATCGATCCCTTGGTGCTGCTCCAGAGTGCTGGATACGGGGCAGAGAGGCTCGTGGGCTCCGATTCCTTGGATTTGGAGCTGGATCCATCTGCAGTGAGCCAGCTGGAGGAGCGCCTGCCTCGCTGCCGAGGAGGGGGAGCGGATTCCCGAGAGTGACAGGGAATGTGGAATTCCCAGGGGAGCCGGGAGCAGCCGGGGCTGCCTCGTGTGTCTGTCTGTCCGTCCGTCCTGCTGGAGGGAGCTGCACGTGCCAGGGCTTGGAGCAGGGATGGGAGCGAGGGATGAGTCCCCTCCCGGCTTCCAAACTCTGCTCCCCGTCCCCTTGTTCCCAGCACAGTGCCAGTCCCACCGGGAATTCCTGGGATTCCTCTCCAAGCCCACCACGCGCTCCCGGGACTTGCAGGGACCTGGGAACTCCCGCCCTTCCCAAACCCATCCCGGCCACTTTTCCACGTGAACTCCACCGGGATGAAAGCTGAGGATCTGATGACTTTTTGATCCCAGCTTTTCCAGGAAGGGCTTTTTGTCCGGGATGGGATTTCCAGGCTGATGGGTGTTTCCAGGAATCTCCTGCCCTGGGAGAGAGGGATCAGTGATGCTCCAGCTCTCCCGTTTTCCCAGCTCCCGCTTCTTGAGTGACTTCTAAAGAAGCTGTGGAGTGTTCCTGGAGTCCCATCCTGCAGGGAACACGTCAGCGGGGTGGGAAGGGATCCTGGAAAGCTCTGGATGCGAGGGGAAAGAGGGGGATTGGCCCGCGTGGGAAGGGGCCTTGGCAACGCTGCAAAAAGCTGGGAAAAAAAAAATAAGAATCCGTGATTTGTTTGGCATTTCCTTCCCGATTTTCTCACATTCCTCTGCCTGACTCATAAACCTGCTGCTCTGCGTTTCTGGGATTCATCCTCGATGTCCTGGAGCTCTGCAGCCTCCCTGAAATTGCTCAGTGGGATTGATCCCAGGGCATCCCTGCTCCATAGGGCAATGTTTTTCCCTTGGAAACTGCTGATTGCTGTTTAATTAACAATTCACGCGTTCCTTGAGGCTTGGGAATTACCCAGAGGAGTTTTTTTTTTATCCAGGATGCTGCTCTGTGCTTATTCCCGAGGCTGGGATAAGTTGATCCTGGGGATTCCCATAATCCCTCCAAACCGCTGGAAAATTTGGGAAGTCACCCTGGATAATCAACAAACACAGGAGGGTCAGGAACAAATCACGGCAGCGGGGAGAAAACAAAATTTTATCCAAGGATTTATTTTTATTTTCCTTTTGATTCTGTAGAGAAACTGATAATGAAGCTCCCTTCTTCCCAAAGCGTTGCCATGGCAACCGGCGGGATGCGGGGATGGATGAGAAGTGTCACCCTTGAAGAGAGAGGGGACAGCTGCTGCCTTCGGGGCACCTGGGATGAAGGATTTCAGCTGGAATAGAGGATTTCAGCTGGAAGAGAGGATTTCAGCTGGAAGAGAGGGGTTCCAGGAAGGATTTCAGCTGGAATAAAGGATTTCAGCTGGAAGAGAGGGGTTCCAGGAAGGATTTCAGCTGGAATTGTGGGGTTCCAGGAAGGATTTCATCTGGAATAAAGGATTTCAGCTGGAATAGAGGGGATCCAGGAAGGATTTCCTCTGGAATAAAGGATTTCAGCTGGAAGAGAAGGGTTCCAGGAAGGATTTCCTCTGGAATAAAGGATTTCAGCTGGAATTGTGGGGATCCAGGAAGGATTTCCTCTGGAATAAAGGATTTCAGCTGGAAGAGAGGGGTTCCAGGAAGGATTTCCTCTGGAATAAAGGATTTCAGCTGGAATTGTGGGGTTCCAGGAAGGATTTCCTCTGGAATAAAGGATTTCAGCTGGAAGAGAGGGGTTCCAGGAAGGATTTCAGCTGGAATAAAGGATTTCCCCTGGAATTGTGGGGTTCCAGGAAGGATTTCATCTGGAATAAAGGATTTCAGCTGGAATTGTGGGGTTCCAGGAAGGATTTCCTCTGGAATAAAGGATTTCAGCTGGAATTGTGGGGTTCCAGGAAGGATTTCAGCTGGAATAAAGGATTTCAGCTGGAATTGTGGGGTTCCAGGTGGAATAATGGGGGTTCTAGCAGGGAATAAAAGGATTCCACATGGAATGAGGGTGTTCCAGGACAGGTTCCAGCTGGAATAAAGGGGTTCCAGGTGGAATAAAGGGGTTCCAGATGGAATTGTGGGATTCTAGCAGGGAATAAAAGGATTCCAGCTGGAATGAGGGTGTTCCAGGATGGGTTCCAGCTGGAATAAAGGGGTTCCAGCTGGAATAGAGAGGTTCCAGATGGAATTAAGGGGTTCCAGCAGGGAATAAAAGGATTCCACATGGAATGAGGGTGTCCCAGGAAGGATTTCAGCTGGAATCGTGGGGTTCCAGCTGGAATCGTGGGGTTCCAGATGGAATAATGGGGGTTCTAGCAGGAAATAAAAGAATTCCAGCAGGAATTATGGTGTTCCAGGAAGGATTTCAGCTGGAATAAAGGATTTCAGCTGGAAGAGAGGGGTTCCAGGAAGGATTTCAGCTGGAATTGTGGGGTTCCAGGAAGGATTTCAGCTGGAATAAAGGATTTCAGCTGGAATTGTGGGGTTCCAGGTGGAATAATGGGGGTTCTAGCAGGGAATAAAAGGATTCCACATGGAATGAGGGTGTTCCAGGAAGGATTTCAGTTGGAATTGTGGGGTTCCAGGTGGAATTGTGGGGTTTCAGATAAAATAATGGGGTTCCAGTAGGAAATAAAAAGATTCCAGCTGGAATGGAGAGGTTCCAGCTGGAATAATGGGGTTCCAGCAGGGAATAAAAGGGTTCCACATGGAATGAGGGCATTCCAGGAAGGGTTCCAGATGGAATAATGGGGGTTCTAGCAGGGAAGAAAAGGATTCCATTTGAAATGAGGTGGATCCAGGAAGGATTCCATCTGGAATACAGGTTCTAGCAGGAATAAAAGGATTCCAGATGGAATTAAGGGGTTCCAGGTGGAATTAAGGGGTTCCAGCAGGGAATAAAAGGATTCCAGCTGGAATTATGGTGTTCCAGGAAGGATTTCAGCTGGAATAAAGGAGTTCCTGATGGAATAAAGGGATTCCATATGGAATAAAGGGGTTCCATATGGAATAATGGGGTTCCAGCAGGAAATAAAAGTATTTCATTTGGGATTAGGATGTTCCAGGACTGATTTCAGCTGGAATAAAGGATTCCAGCTGGAATAGAGGGGTTCCAGCTGGAATAAAGGGTTCCAGCTGAGGAGAGCAGCCCTAATCCAGGTTCCTGCTCCATGCAGGGAGGAAGAGGCTCCCTGTGCCTCACTGATATTTGGGATTTTGGTTTGTTAACCTTTTCCCACTCCTGGGAGGAGCTTTGGGATCAAACGCAGCGCTTGAAAACATTGTCCTGTGAGCCAGAGCCAGGAATCCAGCAGGGACTGGGAGGATGTGGATGGGATCCACTGGGATGTGGATCCAAGTCCCTGCTGTGAGCAGGACCGTGGCACTCTCGGCTGTCAGGGCAGGGAAGGAGCCGCTCAGGGAGGGCCAGACCTGCCTTGGACAGCAGGTAAAACATCCAGGAAAAGCTTTTTTCCTGGGAATGGCTGTCAGGAAGCAGCAGGAGATGGAAAGGAGCCAGCCCGTAGCTGCTCTGGGAATGGCAGGCCCAGGAGGCTTCCTGAGAGAGGAAGCAGCTTTTCCCTGGCTCTTGTTTTTCCAGCTTTTTCCTCCTGTTAAAAGGCTGGGAAAATTCCTGGAAATTTTCCTCCAGAGCTTGGAAAAGGCTGGGAGTCTCCTCTGTGCCTGCTCTGTGTCCCTTTCGCTGCAGGCTGGAAGATGGAAAATAAATCAGGGAAGCAGAACAGAAGGAGAACTCCTGCAGGAGCTGGAAATTGGGAATCTCCTGAGGGACATGATGGATATTCCTGGTTATTCCATAACCTGCCAGCATCCCTGCTCCTGTGCCCTTGTTGATTATCAGGGTTGGAGTGGGAATCTGGGAAAAGCTCTTGGATCTCCTGCAGAGGCAGGAGCTGTCGCCAAGCCAGAGCAGATGGTGACCTGGTTTTGCCAGGGTAGGGATGAGGTTGGGAATGCACCCTTGGAAGCAGGATTTGGGGAAGGGCCTGGGATACACTGGGATTCATCCCAGCCAGCTCAGACCCGGAAAGAAAAAAAACAAAATGGAAAACAAATTTGGAAAATTTGGAAAATTTTTTGGAAAAACCAATCTCCGTGGTCCTTAATATGTAATCCTTGGATTGGGTTTTACGGCTTTGATGTGGATGGATGATGGATGATGGATGGATGGATGGATGATGGATGGATGATGGATGGATGATGGATGGATGATGGATGGATGATGGATGGATGGATGGATGATGGATGGATGGATGATGGATGATGGATGGATGATGGATGGATGATGGATGGATGATGGATGGATGGATGATGGATGGATGGATGATGGATGATGGATGGATGGATGGATGGATGATGGATGGATGATGGATGGATGGATGATGGATGGATGATGGATGGATGATGGATGATGGATGGATGATGGATGATGGATGGATGGATGATGGATGGATGATGGATGATGGATGGATGGATGATGGATGATGGATGGATGATGGATGATGGATGGATGATGGATGGATGATGGATGATGGATGATGGATGGATGATGGATGATGGATGGATGGATGATGGATGGATGATGGATGGATGATGGATGATGGATGGATGGATGATGGATGGATGATGGATGGATGATGGATGATGGATGGATGGATGATGGATGGATGATGGATGATGGATGGATGAATGGATGGATGATGGATGGATGATGGATGGATGATGGATGGATGATGGATGGATGGATGATGGATGGATGGATGATGGATGATGGATGGATGATGGATGGATGATGGATGGATGATGGATGGATGGATGATGGATGATGGATGGATGATGGATGATGGATGGATGATGGATGGATGATGGATGATGGATGGATGATGGATGGATGATGGATGGATGATGGATGGATGGATGGATGATGGATGATGGATGGATGGATGGATGATGGATGGATGGATGATGGATGATGGATGATGGATGATGGATGATGGATGGATGGATGGATGGATGATTGATGGATGATGGATGATGGATGGATGATGGATGGATGGATTGATCCATCAGGTGTTTAATCTCCGATTATTCCCACCAAAAACTCCAGGAGAAGTGGCCCTTCCCTAGCCAGACCTGAATTCTTCATTCCAGAGCCCAGTTTCACATTCCAGCCCCATCCCTGAGGAAGTTTTCCCCCAAACAGGGAAAATGGAGGTGATTTTCCCATTGTTTTCCTGGACTGCTGCAAGCTGATTCCCTGTTCTGCCTGGGAACATCTGTTTCTCCTTGGATTCTTGGATTTCTTGGCTCCAGGAGCTTCTCCTGGGAGTCTGGCCACGTTTTGCTTCGTGTTTGAGCTTTGTGAGGGGTTCAGCTCCAGGGAAATCAGGGTTGGAGCTGTGCTCCTGCTCCACATCCAGCTCCTGCCTTGGAAATAACTGAATTCCTGGAATGGTCTGCTGGAAAAGGGGGATTTTTGGGAGGTAACAATGTGAGCATTCCCAGATCTAGGAAAGCAGGAAAACTCTGGAATGTTCTGCTGGGAGAGAGCAGAGGCTGAGGAGGGCTGTGCTAATCAGGGCAGGGGATCCGGGCAGGCAGACGAATCACCCAAGGATTAGGGAAATCTCAGCAGGATTATTCCAAGGGAAAATCCGGCAGCTGTTGGATCTGGGCAGTCCCAGGAGTCACCTCCAGAGGGGAACTTGGCAGGGCACCGACCTTGGCTGGAGTGGCTTTGGGTTCCAATTCATGGGCAGGGATCCACCCCTCTGCAGAGGGATCCTGGTCCCTGGGCAGGGCAGGGCAGGGGGCACAGGGGACTGGTGGCCTCAGGGTGAGGGACAGGCATGTGGCAGTGCTAGCCTGTCCCTGTCTGTCCTGTGTCACCCCCTGGCTGTCCTGTGCCATCCCTGATTGTCCTGTGTCACCCCCTGATTGTCCTGTGTCACCCTCTGGCTGTCCTGTGTCACCCTCTGGCTGTCCTGTGTCACACCCTGATTGTCCTGTGCCACCTCTGATTGTCCTGTGTCACCCCCTGGCTGTCCTGTGCCATCCCTGATTGTCCTGTGTCACCCCTTGATTGTCCTGTGCCACCTCTGATTATCCTGTGTCACCCCCTGATTGTCCTGTGTCACCCCCTGATTGTCCTGTGCCATCCCTGATTGTCCTGTGCCATCCTCTGGCTGTCCTGTGTCACCCCCCACTGTCCTGTGCCATCCCTGATTGTCCTGTGTCACCCCCTGATTGTCCTGTGTCACCCCCTGATTGTCCTGTGCCACCCCTGATTGTCCTGTGCCATCCCCTGGCTGTCCTGTGTCACCCCCTGATTGTCCTGTGCCATCCCTGATTGTCCTGTGTCACCCCCTGATTGTCCTGTGTCACCCCCTGATTGTCCTGTGCCACCCCTGATTGTCCTGTGCCATCCCCTGGCTGTCCTGTGTCACCCCCTGATTGTCCTGTGCCATCCCTGATTGTCCTGTGTCACCCCCTGATTGTCCTGTGTCACCCCCTGATTGTCCTGTGCCACCCCTGATTGTCCTGTGCCATCCCCTGGCTGTCCTGTGTCACCCCCTGATTGTCCTGTGCCATCCCTGATTGTCCTGTGTCACCCACCCTGTCCCTCATCCTCTATTTCCCACAGGTAAAATTTACAGGGAATGCTGATTCGGATCCAGGGCCAGTCACATTCCCTGGCTCTGCTCTTGGGGTGGCCTTTGCACCTGGCAGGTGACAATTTTCTATTCCAGGTGATCCCTGGTTTATTCCAGGTGTCCCCTGGTTTATTCCAGGTGATCCCTGGTTTATTCCAGGTGATCCCTGGTTTATTCCAGGTGATCCCTGGTTTATTCCAGGTGATCCCTGGTTTATTCCAGGTGATCCCTGGTTTATTCCAGGTGATCCCTGGTTTATTCCAGCTTCCCCCTGGTTTATTCCTTGTCCCATTCCCAGGGATGAGCAGCAGCCCTGCCCCAGGGCTCACTATAAATAGATTATCCCTAATCCTAAAAAGATCAAGCAGTGCAGATTAAAGGATTTTGGGGGAATTCCAGCCTGTGGAGCTGGAAGATGGAGGGATGAATATCCCTGCTTTGTGTCCCACAGAATAGTGCTGCTTCCTCAGAGCATCCTCCCTCTGAATTTTGGGATTTTAGGTGCTCCCAGGAGCTCCTGTGGGGCACAGGGAACACAGTTCCACTGTCACCTGCAGGGAAGCTCAGGAATGTTGGATAGACCTGGAAAAAAAGCCAGGAAAGGACGGCAGATCAGAGTCAGCCCCGTGTTTGCCTCCAAACCCTGACATGTCTGAGGCTTCCTGCAGGCTGGAATTGGATTTACCAACTCTATCATTGGCCAGAATGAAGATTTCTTCCTGATTTCTTCCTGATTTATTTCTGATTTCTGGTTTGGGGTGGGAGGGACCTTAAATTCATCCCATTCCACCCCTGCCATGGGCAAGGACACCTTCCCCTATCCCAGGTTATTCCAAACCCACCCAACATGGCCCTGGACACTTCCAGGGATGATTCCTGGATCTCTCCTGCATCCCTGCCCTCCTCTTCCCATTGGCACCTCCCAGAAATCCCCATCCCTCTCTCCAGAGGGATTTTCCTGTGCCTTTTATCCCTCCCTGGAGCTTAGAGCCTCTTTTGTTGCTGCTGCAGATGAGCTGAGTTTGTGTCCCAAGGATTTTCCTGAAATTTTGCTGCCCCAGCCGTGGAATTCTGAGCAGAGAGGATCCCAGATCCAGCAGTGTCCAGGCTCCTTCTCCTTCCCAGCTGCCTTGGAAGGTGTTGGGAATATTCCTCCTCCGAACAGATCTCATTTCCTTCTGTGGGATCTGGATGGATCCAGAGCTCCTTGTCCTTGGGAGAGGAATTTTCAGCCTCGGGGAGGGTCTGGATTAGTTCCCAGGGTCCCCAGCTGCAGGGACAACGTCTCTTCGGTGTCACCCAGCCCAGCCAAGGTGCTCCCGTGTCCCGAGCATCCCCCGGGAACGTTCCAGGCGTTCTGGGAAGCGCTGCCAAGTCCTGCAGGTCCCCAGGGGGGACATGGCCACCTGCACAGGTGTTCCCGTGCCACCAGCCCTGGCAGCGGCAGCATTTTGCTGCCCTCTAGTGAGGTCTGCCAGCCGGGACCCTTTGGGGTCCCCACGCGTCCCTTGGGGGTCCCCACGGCACCCACAGCTCCCTTTGGGGCTGCCACATCCCTGCGGGGTGGTGGCACTTGGTGACGGCTCCTCCGTGTCCCCCTGCAGGACGAGTCACCAGCTCTGACCCCAAAGTGCCCCCCTCGTGTCCCTGCCTTGTCTCGGTGTCACCAAAGTGTCACCTCCCGCCGCTCCTGTCCCTCGGGATGTGCCCTTTGCCGAGCAGACATTTCCCGTCACTGTGCCCGGGCAATCGCTGCGTGTAAATAATACAAATTAATTAAAAGAGAAATCAAATCTAGCCTCCTTTATAATTAGATCATCCACAGGCCCCTGGCTTAATTAATTATGTTAATAGGGCCTGGGGAGACATGCAGGGATGGGCACAGCAGGTGCTGGATGGGATTGAGAGCAGAGGGAATTGGGGATGTGCGGCTGAACTCTGGTCCCCACAGCAGGGATGTCACCACTGTCCCTGCAGTGGGGACCTGTAGCCTCTTCCCTCTCATGGAATGAGGCTCATGATCCCATGGGGATTCAGCTAAAACACATGGAGGGGTTTTTAGCTCTTCTCTCGTGGTCCCCCCTGGCTGTGGTCCCTGTGCTCCATTCCAGTTCTGCCTCTCCTGGGACCGGGAGACTCCCAGGACGTTCATCCCTCCTGCCCCGCTGCGTGGGAGAGCATCCCCTGCTGGGCCAGGAATTACTGGGGAGCATCCTAGTCCTGGGATCCAGAGCATCCTGACCCTGCATCCCAGAGCATCCTGACCCTGCATCCCAGAGCATCCTGACCCTGCATCCCAGAGCATCCTGACCCTGCATCCCACAGCATCCTGACCCTGCATCCCACAGCATCCTGACCCTGGATCCCACAGCATCCTGACCCTGGATCCAGAGCATCCTGACCCTGCATCCCAGAGCATCCTGACCCTGCATCCCAGAGCATCCTGACCCTGGATCCCACAGCATCCTGACCCTGCATCCCACAGCATCCTGACCCTGCATCCCAGAGCATCCTGACCCTGCATCCCAGAGCATCCTGACCCTGCATCCCAGAGCATCCTGACCCTGCATCCCAGAGCATCCTGACCCTGCATCCCACAGCATCCTGACCCTGCATCCCAGAGCATCCTGACCCTGGATCCCACAGCATCCTGACCCTGGATCCCACAGCATCCTGACCCTGGATCCAGAGCATCCTGACCCTGGATCCCAGAGCATCCTGACCCTGCATCCCAGAGCATCCTGACCCTGGATCCCACAGCATCCTGACCCTGCATCCCACAGCATCCTGACCCTGGATCCCACAGCATCCTGACCCTGCATCCCAGAGCATCCTGACCCTGAATTCCAGAGCATCTTTTTCCTGGGATCTGGAGCATCCTGGACCCTGGACTCAGGGTACATCCCTGTCCAGAGCATCCCTGATCCTGGATCCCACAGCATCCTTGTCCCGGCATCCAGAGCATCCTTCCCTGGGGTGCAGAGTCCTCCCAGCGCTCCCACAGCAGCCAGGCCCGCCTGCCCTGAGCAGCTCCGTCCCGGCAGGAGCCTTTCCCATGGGAGCGGCTTTCCTGGGAGAGGAATTCCCTGGCAGCAGCTTCCCCGCGGCAGAGGGCAGCAGCAGGCTGGGCACGGCGGCACCCGCGGCGCTGCCGGAGCCTGCCCGGGCACCCAGCACTGTGGGGGGCTCTGGCACACGGGATGAGCACCCCCGAATGGGGATTTGGATTCCCAAAGCGCTTCCCGGGGGATTTGTGGCAAGGGGATAATTTCGCGCCTGCGGTAGAACAGGAGCTGAGCTTCCCTCTGCTCCCCCTTGGGCCCGATCCATCCCTTCCTGCCCGAGGAGAGGCGTGGGCACAGCGGGATGTCATTCCTTTCCTTTCTTTCCTTTTCCTTTTCCTTTTCCTTTTCCTTTTCCTTTTCCTTTCCCTTTCCCTTTCCCTTTCCCTTTCCCTTTCCCTTCCCTTTCCTTTTTCCTTTCCTCTTTCCTTTCCTTTCCTTTCCCCTTTCCCCTTTCCCCACAATTCCAGTTTTTATCTGTGGATTTTAAAAGGGGATGATTGTCCTGTGTAATTAAATATTTTCCTTTATTTATTTCTTTTAAATACATATATTATTTAATCTTTATGGATCTAGGCAGCTCTGGGAGCCTCCCTGGGATGGGAGAAGGGATTGGGAGAAGGATTTTGGGGGGGAATTCGGGGCTGTGATGAGAAGCTGGAGACCCTTCCCAGCTTGCCAGGAGAAAAGGGATTGGGAGAAGGATTTTGGGGGAATTTGGGGCTGTGATGAGGAGCTGGAGACCCTTCCCAGCTTTCCTCTCCAGAAAAGGGATGGGATAAAGTTTTAGGAATGGGAAGGGCCGTGGCACGGCCACATCCCCCTCCCGGCTCCCTGGCACGGCTCTAATCCCAGGTAATTGGATTTACAGGGAGCGCTGTATCCAATTACAGGGCCCTAATTAACAGCCCGTGGTTACAAGCGCGCCGTGCCTCGCTCGCAGCAATTGGGATTAATTTTTCCCGGATCCACAGGCGGCCGCTGATTGCAGGATCCGCGGGCAGCTCCAGCAGAACGCGGATAATTGGGCTGGCACGAGCAACTTCCAGGGGTGATGGGCACAGCCCTGGAATTTGAGGGTCCTGCTGGCTCCTCACTGGAAAAAGCAGGATATGGAATTGCTGAAACAAATCCAGAGGAGGCCATGGAGATGCTCTTGGAGCTGCTCTGGAGCTGGGAATGTTCCCCTGGAGAAGGGAAGGATCCAGGGAGAGCCGGGAATGTTCCCCTGGAGAAGGGAAGGATCCAGGGAGACCTGGGAATGTTCCCCTGGAGAAGGGAAGGATCCGGGGAGAGCCGGGAATGTTCCCCTGGAGAAGGGAAGGATCCGGGGAGAGCCGGGAATGTTCCCCTGGAGAAGGGAAGGGTCCAGGGAGAGCTGGGAATGTTCCCCTGGAGAAGGGAAGGATCCAGGGAGAGCCGGGAATGTTCCCCTGGAGAAGGGAAGGATCCAGGGAGAGCCGGGAATGTTCCCCTGGAGAAGGGAAGGATCCAGGGAGAGCTGGGAATGTTCCCCTGGAGAAGGGAAGGATCCAGGGAGAGCCGGGAATGTTCCCCTGGAGAAGGGAAGGATCCAGGGAGAGCCGGGAATGTTCCCCTGGAGAAGGGAAGGATCCGGGGAGAGCCGGGAATGTTCCCCTGGAGAAGGGAAGGATCCAGGGAGAGCTCGGAGTCCCTTGCAGAGCCTGAAGGGACTCCAGGAGAGCTGGAGAGGAACTTGGAGCAAGGGATGGAGTCACAGGGAATGGCTTTGAACTGGAAAAGGGGAGATTTGGGGATATTGGAAAGGAATTTCTGGCTGTGAGGGTGGGGATGGTCTGGGATGGGATTCCTGGAGAAGCTGTGGCTGCCCCTGGATCCCTGGAAGTGCCCCAGACCAGCTTGGAGCACCCTGGAATAATGAAAAATGTTCCTGCCCATGGAATGAGATGGATTTGAAGTTTCTTTCCAACCCAAACCACTCCATGTTTCCACGATGAAGTCCTGGAATTCCCAGAGATTCCCTGACATATTCCCATGCCTGGACACACCAGATTTAGGGACTGGGAGCAGCATCCCTGTGTGGGGCATCCCCTTTTCAGCACTTCCCACCTTTCCCTGGGGGTGTTTGTTCCTTATCCCTCCCTGCCGGACTGAGCTGCTGCCGAGCCATTACCAGGAAAAGGTTTGAGGGATCAGCAGCTGGGAATTGCTTTATTCCATGACAATCCATGGAAGCTCGGCTGTGGAGCTGCTGCAGCTCCAGGTGTCTGCCCTGCAGCAGTGCTGGGATTCATCCCGTTTTCCCTCCTCTGGAAAAAAATAGTCTCAAAGTTACAAGAGCCCGAGGAATCTTCATCACTCCAGCAGTGCCGGGGATTTTCCTGTATCCCAAAGGCTCCAGGATTCCCTGAGGAGCATCAGTCTGGAATTTCTGGCCCTGGAAAAGCAGTGGGATCACTTCTCATTGCTCTGTTTGCCTTTCCTCATTATGATGTTCCCAAGCATCCGCCAGTTCCCAGCTTGGGACATTAATCCGGTGCAAGCCAGAGGCTTATCCAAACAGGGAATCTTCCTCGGTGATTTCAAACTAAACTCGATAAATTCTTCAGAAAAGAAAAAGGGATTTCATCTCCGAAGGGTCCGCAGAGGAGCCAGGGAGGGATCGCGGCTCCGGAGCCGCACGTCTTCATTTGCTCCCCGCTTCTCCCCGGGGGCTGCACATTTGCTCCCGTTCCCCCTGGAATTTTTCCTGCTGGTGGAGAAATCCCAGCCTGGGGACCATTCCCAAGGCCGTGCTCCCGGCTTTGGTGTCCCACAGGAGCTGGGATTTGGTGTTGGATCTTGGGGATTTGTGGGATGTGCCAAGAGGGAAGCACTGATGGGCAAGTTCTGGTTGTCCCTTCCTGGGATCATCCCTGTGGCGACATCTGCCTGTGTCCGTGTCCATCCCGAGCCCTCTATTCCCGGATTTGGGAGTGGCAGGATGGGAAAGGGACCGAATTTGGCGACAGGGACAATATTTGGCTGCTCTGGTGGCTCTGCCCGCCCTTGGCCGCCTCCCCACGATGCTCAGCTCCTTCCCGGGCATCGGGAAGCTTGAAACGGATCCCTCAGATCCGCATCTCCGGCTTCTCCATCTTTTTATTCCCAGCCCTCATTCCCCTCCTTCCGAGCTCACTCCGCTCCCGACGCAGGGCTTTGATCTCCGAAAAGCCCCTTCCTCTCTCCAAAGCCTCTGGAATGCTCGGAGGAGCCTCATTAAAATAGATGAGGCTCCCTTTGATCGCGGCGCTCGCAGGACCTTTCCCAGCGCCGGGCTTCCCTTTCATCCCTGCTCCCAGCTGGAAAAGCCGGAGCTGCTCCTCACATTCCCGGGAAAAGCTGGGGGATCCTGGCCCTCGGGGAGCCCGTGTGGATGGAGCGGGGCCACGGTGAATCCCTGGAAGCTCGGTAGCCGCCTGTAATCCCTGGATTTTGGGGAGTTTGGCAAGGACACGCAGAGGTGGTGCCGGAACTCTGGGGAAAAACGGGAAAGGGAAGGTGAAGATAAAAACGATTCTGGGGAGAAAAAAGGAAAAGATTGGGAAGCAAAGGAGGAGAAAGCCAAGGGCGGCTGCCCCGCCGGGCAAAGCTCGTCAGGCCTTTGGAGCGATGTGGCTGGGTTGGATAATCCAGGAATAATTAATGAATCCTGTCCCCATTCCCATCCCCGGATTGGGATCTGGGAGTTCCCTGCTCCGAGCAGCGCTGCCGGAGCTGGGCTGGGAACTGGGATGGGAACAGGGGAAATGGGGTGCAGGGATACAGGACACAAGGATTTGGGGATGCAGGGAATGGGGATGTGGGACACAGAACACAGGATACAGGGATACGGGTTACAGGGATTCAGGGAATGGGAATATGGGATGAAGGATACAGGGATATGGGGTTACAGGGATTCAGGGAATGGGAATGTGGGATTCAGGACACAGGGATCTGGGGATGCAGGAATGCAGGAAATGGGGATATGGGAAGCAGGACACAGGGATGCAGGCTGTCAGGATTTGGAGACACAGGGATGCAGAGAACGGGGCCGTGGGATGCAGGGATGAAGGATGGAGGGATGAAGGATGGAGGGATGAAGGATGGAGGGATGAAGGATGGAGGGATGAAGGATGCAGGGATGCAGGGATGCAGGGATGCAGGGATGCAGGGATGCAGGGATGAAGGGATGGAGGGATGGAGGGATGAAGGGATGCAGGGATGCAGGGATGAAGGGATGCAGGGATGCAGGGATGCAGGGATGCAGGGATGCAGGGATGAAGGGATGCAGGGATGCAGGGATGAAGAATGGAGGGATGCAGGGATGAAGGGATGCAGGGATGCAGGGATGAAGGGATGCAGGGATGAAGGGATGCAGGGATGCAGGGATGAAGGATGCAGGGATGGAGGGATGAAGGGATGGAGGGATGCAGGGATGAAGGGATGCAGGGATGAAGGGATGCAGGGATGAAGGATGCAGGGATGCAGGGATGCAGGGATGCAGGGATGCAGGGATGAAGGGATGCAGGGATGGAGGGATGAAGGATGGAGGGATGCAGGATGGAGGGATGAAGGGATGCAGGGATGAAGGATGGAGGGATGCAGGGATGAAGGGATGCAGGGATGCAGGGATGCAGGGATGAAGGGATGCAGGGATGAAGGGATGCAGGGATGAAGGGATGCAGGGATGCAGGGATGCAGGGATGAAGGATGAAGGGATGCAGGGATGAAGGATGGAGGGATGCAGGGATGCAGGGATGCAGGGCATGGAGGTGCTTCAGGAGGGTTCCCCTAGGGGATTTAGGTCCACTTAGGAGCAATTCCCGCCCCCCACTGAGAGGGGACACGGGGGTGGCACCCAGGACAGCCGGTAGGGCCACAGGGGACACTGAGGGCCACACGTGACTCCTGCCCCTTCCCACTCGGGCTCCTCCAGCTCCATCCCCACAGGAACCAACTCGGCCCACGGCAGCGGAGGTGGCAAATATTGGCCCAGGCGGTTCCAATGAGGCGAATCCTGCTAATTAGGGCTAATTAACGGCCCTGCGTGCAGTGTGCTCAGAGCTGGCTGCTGCCAGCCCCGTGGGCTGTCCCCAAACCCCACTGGCATCTGTCCCCTGGGGTGAGCAGCAGTGCCACCGAGGATGGCACAGTGGCACCAAGGATGTCACACGGCCTCTTTGTCCCATCATGATCCCCTTGTCCCACCAGAGTCCTTTTGTTCCACCATGGTCCCTTGTCCCACTGCAGTCCCCTGTGCCATCATTGTCCCATCATCCCATTACTGTCCCTCTATCCCATCATGGTCTCCTTGTCCCACCATTGTCCCTCTGTACCACCCTGTCCCCCTGTCCCATCATTCTCCCTCCGTCCCACCACATTCCTTTGTTCCACCAGGTCCCTCCATCCCACCGTGGTCCCCTTGTCCCATCATTGTCCCATTGTTGTCCCTTGTCCTATTGTGGTCTCATCATTGTCCCATCATGGTCCGTTGTCCCATCATGGTCCCATCATCTCATCATCATCCCTTGTCCCATAATTGTCCCATCCTTGTCCCTTGTCCCATCATGGTCCCATCGTGGTCCCATCACTGTCCCCTGTCCCATTGTGGTCCCATGGTTGTCCCTTGTCCCATCACTGTCCCATCACAGTCCCATCACGGTCCCTTGTCCCATTGTTGTCCCATCCTTGTCCTTGTCCCATGGTTGTCCCTTGTCCCATTGCAGTCCCATCATCGTCCCTTGTCCCATCATGGTCCCATCATCATCATCCCTTGTCCCATCATTGTCCCATCACTGTCCCCTGTCCCACTGCTGTCCCATCATTGTCCTTTGTCCCATCCTTGTCCCATCACGGTCCCATGGCTGTCCCTTGTCCCCTGGCGGTCCCGGCTGGCAGAACCCGCGCTGAGCCCTTAATAAGCCGTGATTCACACCCCGTGCTTAATTAGCAATTCAGTTACCGGTTTGTAATTCAGGCACGACCCTGATTGCATCCGAACGCTGCTTTATTTCTTCTCTGCCGCTCGCATTCTGAGCGCTAATTACGCCTCTTTGGATGCTAATTGCTTCCCAGCCCTCTGCCGCTGTCTTTCCTGAGCAACATTTATTTTTCATGCGTCCGTGTGTTTAAACTAAGAAAAGCCGGGAGGGAGGTGGGAGGAGGGAATCGCTTCGGTCCAAGGATTCTCCGGGATCAAACGTGCCAGGAAAGGTGAGCTGGGAAATGCGGGGAGGAGTGAGCGTGGGAAAGAAGAGGGATTCCTCCTCCTCCTCCTCCTCCTCCTCCTCCTCCTCCTCCTCCTCCTCCGCTCCAAACCCTCCGTGCCCCTCGGGACGGGGCTCCCGGCTCCTTTGGGATATTCCAGCCTGGAACCACCCGTGTGAAGGGTTCAGGGATGGGGGGAATCAGGAGGAGGCCCTGGATTAGGGATGAAGCCCTCGGGGAATAAAATTGTGATGCTGGAATGGGAATGAAGCGTTGGGGAGCTCAGCCTGGGGAGCTGGGTTGGAGATGGAGCCCAGGGGGGATCAGGATGGGGCTGGATTCGGGATGAAGCCTTGGAAAACTCAGTCTGGGGAGCTGGATTAGGGACGAAACTCAGGTTGTGGTGTTGGATTAGGAACAAATTCCCGGTGGATTCAATTTTGGGGGCTGGATTTGGAATGAAGTCCTGGAGACTCAGGTTTGGTGTTGGATTAGGAATAAATTCCCTGGGAGGTTCAAATTTTGGGGCTGGATTAGGAACAAATTCCCGGGTGGGGTTTCAAATTTTGGGGCTGGATTTGGGATGAAGCCCTGGGAGCTCAGGCTGGGGCAGGCAGGAGATGCCCAGGGAGGGGTCCGTGACCCTCGGGTGACCTTCCCGGGGCTCCCATTGGGATCTTCCCTCCCGAGCACCTGGAAAAGCCTTTCCTGCTTTTTCCCAGCTGGGAAAATCCCGGCCCCTGCAGCCCCGCGGGTGTCCCGGGGCACAGCCAGGCTCGGCTTTGATGGCCCTGGCTAATGATTAAGATCATTAAGAGCGGTTTAATTAGCTCAGTGAGCAGTGTCACCTGCCTGTCCCCTGCTGTCCCACGCCGTGCCTCAGTTTCCCCACCGAGAGCAGGGCACGGGGACACGGGGCAGGGCCAGCCGGTGCTCTGGGATATTCCAGGGATATTCCAGGGATATTCCAGGGATATTCCAGGGATATTCCAGGGAGCCCGAGGCTTGTGGACATTCAGGATGGTGGCAGTGACTGCCCGAGGTCGCACCAGGGGTGTGCCGGTGTCCCTGGCTGCCCCCAGCACGCCGGAAAGGTGGGAAGATGAAGGGAGAATTCCATGTTTTCCTGCCTTTTCCAGCACTTTCTGCACCAGGCACGGCACGGGAGGATCAGGGCAGCCCATGCCAGGCCTGGAGGAGCCCAAACCCGCTGGAATTCGCATTTTTCCTGGTGTTCCATGAATAATTAACGGCGAGAATCCACAGGAGGGTCCCGCAGCACCGGGAAAACATTCCATGAATATTTATCTGCCGGGAAGATGCAGCCAGAGACGGCTTTGAGTGACAGCTGTCAATCACCCAGCCCTGGGCATCCCTGCGGGGAGGACGCGCCGGGCACGGGGGTTTGGGGATGCAGAAGGTGGCACCAACCAAATCCCAGGATTTGGGAGCTCCGGGAGAGGCCGGGCACAGCCCGCAGAGGGTTAAATCCCGGGATGGGGGTGGGAGATGGGAACAGCATCCATTAATTAGCGCCTGCATTGCGGGCCATTAATGCAGAGCGTTATTAAACCGACAAAATCCCCTCATTCCCAGCTTTTCCAGGAGCGAGCTCGGGCTCATCCCGCCGTGTTTGGGCTCTGGAAGAGCCGCGAGCGCACCTGGAGCCTCCCGCTGCTCTCCATTGACGCCATCGCGTTTATTTATTCCAAACATTTGGCATTTTTGGGAGGCGAGGAATGCGAAAATCCCGTTTGCATCGGATTCCTGCGGAACGGCCCCGCCACCCCGGCAGGCGCCGGCCAATTAAAAATCCATCAGGGAAACAAATTCCTGGATCTCTCCCGCTCCGTGTTAAAAGTTAATGACGGAGCAGGAGAGGGGAATCGGGAGCGGCGCTTGGAAAGGAGGAGGGAGCGATTCATAAACAGGAAAAGACGAAGGGAAATAATCGGGAGGCGCTCCAGAACATTCCATGATTCCCGACGCCACGTTCGGGAGTTCTGGAGTGGTTTGGGTGGGAAGGGACATAAAGCTCATCCCTGCTTTATGGGGGGGCACTTCCCACTATCCCAAACTGGCCTCGGATCATTCCAGGGATGGAATCATTCCAAACTGATCATTCCAGGAATGGAATCATCCCAAACTGATCATTCCAGGGATGGAATCATTCCAGGGGATGGAATCATTCCAGGGGATGGAATCATTCCAAACTGATCATTCCAGGGGATGGAATCATCCCAAACTGATCATTCCAGGGATGGAATCATCCCAAACTGATCATTCCAGGGGATGGAATCATCCCAAACTGATCATTCCAGGGATGGAATCATTCCAAACTGATCATTCCAGGGATGGAATCATTCCAAACTGATCATTCCAGGGGATGGAATCATCCCAAACTGATCATTCCAGGGGATGGAATCATTCCAGGGATGGAATCATCCCAAACTGATCATTCCAGGAATGGAATCATCCCAAACTGATCATTCCAGGGGATGGAATCATCCCAAACTGATCATTCCAGGGATGGAATCATCCCAAACTGATCATTCCAGGGGATGGAATCATTCCAGGGATGGAATCATCCCAAACTGATCATTCCGGGGATGGAGCAGCCACAGCTTCTCTGGGAAATGCATCCCGGCCCCTCACAGAGAAGGATTTCATCCCGATATCCCACCCACCCCTGCCCCAAAAGGCAGTGGGAAGCCATTCCTGACACTCCGGGTCCTTCTCCAGAGTCCGAATCCATTTCTTGGAGCTCCCTCAGGTCCTGGAAGGTCACAGTGAGGTCGCTCTGAAGTTTCTCCTCTCCAGGCTGGACATTCCCAACTCTTCCAGCCTTTCCCACAGCCCCATCCCTCTGGATCCTCTCCTCACTCCAGCTGGGCCCCACAGCTGGATCCAGCCCTGCAGGATCCACCTTGCTGGGATTTCTGGGATGCTTTTCCCACTTTTCTGGGGTTTCTGGGATGCTTTTCCCACTTTCCTGGGGTCTCTGGGATGCTTTTCCCACTTTTCTGGGGTCTCTGGGATGTTTTTCCCACTTTTCTGGGGTTTCTGGGATGCTTTTCCACTTTTCTGGGGTCTCTGGGATGCTTTTCCCACTTTTCTGGGGTCTCTGGGATGCTTTTCCCACTTTTCTGGGGTTTCTGGGATGCTTTTCTGGGGTTTCTGGGATGCTTTTCCCACTTTCCTGGGGTTTCTGGGATGTTTTTCCCACTTTCCTGGGGTTTCTGGGATGCTTTTCCCACTTTCCTGGGGTCTCTGGGATGCTTTTCCCACTTTCCTGGGGTTTCTGGGATGCTTTTCCCACTTTCCTGGGGTTTCTGGGATGCTTTTCCCACTTTCCTGGGGTTTCTGGGATGCTTTTCCCACTTTCCTGGGGTTTCTGGGTTGTTTTTCTGCCTTCCCAACCAAAATCTTGCAGGGTTTAGGGGTCAATCCTGCTCCTTCCCCTCGGCTCTGGCACATCCAGCCGTGCTCTGTTGGAATTCCCGGCTGGAATAACTCCCCCAGCCCCACTCGGGGGCGATTCCAGCAGCTCCAGCTCCTCGGCAGCGTTCCCTCCCCGCCTCCACATCCCTCTTATTCAGCTCCTCCATGATTTTCCCGCTTTTCCTCTCTTTCTAAACACAAAAACCGTGGCAGGAACGACTTTTCCCAGGGAAGAAACCCACCTGGATCACCCTGGAGCTGCTCCTTCTCCTTATTTTGGGATGTTTTCCATGGAAAATGGGGCGGCCAGGGCTGGTTTGGCAGCGCCAGGTGGGATCAGGTGGGATCAGGTGGGATCAGGTGGGATCAGGTGGGATCAGGTGGGATCAGGTGGGATCAGGGGGATGCTCCCATTCCTGGGGCAGGAGTGGATTTTTCTGTATTAACCTAAAAACAGGAGAGGGAAGAGGAGGAGGAGCCTTGTGACTGCACAATGCCCCATTCCATGGATCCCAATTTCCCAGGATTTTCCCCATTCCATGGATCCCAATTTCCCAGGATTTTCCCCCATCCCATGGATCCCAATTTCCCAGGATTTCCCCCATTCCATGGATCCCAATTTCCCAGGATTTCCCCATTCCCTGATCTGGATCCCAATTCCCCAGGATTTTCCCCATTCCATGGATCCCAATTCCCCAGGATTTTCCCCATTCCATGGATCCCAATTTCCCAGGATTTTTCCCATTCCATGGATCCCAATTTCCCAGGATTTTCCCCCATTCCAGAGCCTGGATCCCAATTTCCCAGGATTTTCCCCATTCCCTGGTCTGGATCCCAATTTCCCAGGATTTCCCCATTCCATGGATCCCAATTTCCCAGGATTTTTCCCCATTCCATGGATCCCAATTTCCCAGGATTTCCCCCATTCCATGGATCCCAATTTCCCAGGATTTCCCCCATTCCATGGATCCCAATTTCCCAGGATTTCCCCATTCCCTGGATCCCAATTTCCCAGGATTTCCCCATTCCATGGATCCCAATTTCCCAGGATTTTCCCCATTCCCTGATCTGGATCCCAATTTCCCAGGATTTCCCCATTCCAGAGCCGGGATCCCAATTTCCCAGGATTTCCCCCATTCCCTGGATCCCAATTTCCCAGGATTTCCCCATTCCAGAGTCTGGATCCCAATTTCCCAGGATTTTTCCCCATTCCATGGATCCCAATTTCCCAGGATTTCCCCATTCCATGGATCCCAATTTCCCAGGATTTCCCCATTCCCTGATCTGGATCCCAATTTCCCAGGATTTTCCCCATTCCATGGATCCCAATTTCCCAGGATTTTCCCCATTCCATGGATCCCAATTCCCCAGGATTTCCCCATTCCATGGATCCCAATTTCCCAGGATTTCCCCATTCCCTGGATCCAAATTTCCCAGGATTTTCCCCATTCCCTGGATCCCAATTTCCCAGGATTTTCCCCATTCCCTGGATCCCAATTTCCCAGGATTTCCCCCATTCCATGGATCCCAATTTCCCAGGATTTTCCCCCCATTCCATGGATCCCAATTTCCCAGGATTTTCCCCATTCCATGGATCCCAATTTCCCAGGATTTCCCCATTCCATGGATCCCAATTTCCAGGATTTCCCCATTCCATGGATCCCAATTTCCCAGGATTTTCCCCTTCCATGGATCCCAATTTCCCAGGATTTCCCCCATTCCATGGATCCCAATTTCCCAGGATTTCCCCCTTCCATGGATCCCAATTTCCCAGGATTTTCCCCTTCCATGGATCCCAATTTCCCAGGATTTCCCCATTCCATGGATCCCAATTTCCCAGGATTTTCCCCCATTCCAGAGCCTGGATCCCAATTTCCCAGGATTTTCCCCCATTCCATGGATCCCAATTTCCCAGGATTTTCCCCATTCCATGGATCCCAATTTCCCAGGATTTCCCATTCCCTGGATCCAAATTTCCCAGGATTTCCCCCATTCCCTGATCTGGATCCCAATTTCCCAGGATTTCCCCATTCCATGGATCCCAATTTCCCAGGATTTCCCCATTCCATGGATCCCAATTTCCCAGGATTTTCCCCCATTCCATGGTCTGGATCCCAATTTCCCAGGATTTCCCCCATTCCATGGATCCCAATTTCCCAGGATTTTCCCCATCCCATGGATCCCAATTTCCCAGGATTTCCCCCATCCCATGGATCCCAATTTCCCAGGATTTTTCCCCATTCCATGGATCCCAATTTCCCAGGATTTTTCCCCATTCCATGGATCCCAATTTCCCAGGATTTTTCCCATTCCCTGATCTGGATCCCAATTTCCCAGGATTTCCCCCATTCCATGGATCCCAATTTCCCAGGATTTCCCCATTCCATGGATCCCAATTTCCCAGGATTTCCCCATTCCATGGATCCCAATTTCCCAGGATTTTTCCCATTCCCTGGATCCAAATTTCCCAGGATTTCCCCATTCCAGAGTCTGGATCCCAATTTCCCAGGATTTCCCCCATTCCATGGATCCCAATTTCCCAGGATTTCCCCCATTCCATGGATCCCAATTTCCCAGGATTTTTCCCCATTCCATGGATCCCAATTTCCCAGGATTTCCCCATTCCATGGATCCCAATTTCCCAGGATTTTCCCCCATTCCCTGATCTGGATCCCAATTTCCCAGGATTTCCCCATTCCATGGATCCCAATTTCCCAGGATTTCCCCATTCCCTGGTCTGGATCCAAATTTCCCAGGATTTCCCCCATTCCATGGATCCCAATTTCCCAGGATTTCCCCATTCCATGGATCCCAATTTCCCAGGATTTCCCCATTCCATGGATCCCAATTTCCCAGGATTTTCCCCATTCCATGGATCCCAATTTCCCAGGATTTCCCCATTCCATGGATCCCAATTTCCCAGGATTTTTCCCCATTCCATGGATCCCAATTTCCCAGGATTTCCCCATTCCAGAGCCGGGATCTCTCCACATCCCATCCCGTCTGCACCAGCAGGGAAACTGAGGCACGGCCCCTGCTGGATCCCGATCTTTGTGGATTCCACCGCGGATTTGGGAGCCCGACCCCCCCTGGAGCCGATCCCCACCAAAGTGGAAAATTTTGGAATGAGATTTATAAACCCCCACTGGGAGAGGAGCCGGGATCCATCCCAGGGAGTTTGGATTTGATTTTCCAGCATCTCCTTTTCCTCTACCATTCCATTTTGGAATTTTTTTCCTCTTTTTCCTTTCTTTTTTTAAATTTACAATGAATTCATTTTTCCCGATCCCTTCTCCCCATCCCAAAAGGAAGAGCTGATATCCCCGAACACGCGGCACCGACGATTCCTTGCGGGATTTGAACGGGAAAAAGAAGGGAAATGTTTGAAGTTTGGAATATTATTATGAATATTCCATGGAATATTAATAGAAAGGGCAGGATGAGGAATCGCTGCTGGCACAGCAATGAAAAGAGAATAAAATGAATAAAATCAAACCCGGCCCTCAAAGCTCGAACCGTCTCTTCCGAACCTTGACAATTGATTTTATCTTTTCCCTTCTTGGATGTATTTTTTGGAAAGCCGGAAAAAAATGAAAAATTAAAATTTCCCAGCGCTTCTTTATTTTATTATTATTTTTTATTAATTCCTAAACCGCTCTGATGGGCCTGGAAATTGAATTTCTGGGGGATATTGGCTCCAATCAACCCGGGATGCTCCAGCTCCCCCCCGGGCTAATTATTAATAAATAATTAGATATTAGGAGGGGCTAATTGTTAATAAATAATTGGATATTAGGAGGGGCTATCAAATTATTATTAAATAATTAGATATTAGGAGAGGCTATCAAATTATTAATAAATAATTAGATATTAGGAGGGGCTATCTAATTATTAATAAATAATTAGCTATTAGGAGGGGCTAATTATTAATAAATAATTAGATATTAGGAGGGGCTATCTAATTATTAATAAATAATTAGATATTAGGAGGGGCTAATTATTAATAAATAATTAGATATTAGGAGGGGCTATCAAATTATTAATAAATAATTAGATATTAGGAGGGGCTAATTATTAATAAATAATTAGATATTAGGAGGGGCTATCAAATTATTAATAAATAATTAGATATTAGGAGGGGCTAATTATTAATAAATAATTGGATATTAGGAGGGGCTATCTAATTATTAATAAATAATTAGCTATTAGGAGGGGCTAATTATTAATAAATAATTAGATATTAGGAGGGGCTATCTAATTATTAATAAATAATTAGATATTAGGAGGGGCTATCAAATTATTAATAAATAATTAGATATTAGGAGGGGCTAATTATTAATAAATAATTAGATATTAGGAGGGGCTAATTATTATTAAATAATTAGATATTAGGAGGGGCTATCTAATTATTAATAAATAATTAGATATTAGGAGGGGCTATCTAATTATTAATAAATAATTAGCTATTAGGAGGGGCTAATTATTATTAAATAATTAGATATTAGGAGGGGCTATCAAATTATTAATAAATAATTAGATATTAGGAGGGGCTAATTATTAATAAATAATTGGATATTAGGAGGGGCTATCTAATTATTAATAAATAATTAGCTATTAGGAGGGGCTAATTATTAATAAATAATTAGATATTAGGAGGGGGTTATCTAATTATTAATAAATAATTAGATATTAGGAGGGGGTTATCTAATTATTAATAAATAATTAGATATTAGGAGGGGGTTATCTAATTATTAATAAATAATTAGATATTAGGAGGGGGTTATCTAATTATTAATAAATAATCTCCCACATTTCCCAGCTGGGATCAGATTCCCCCATCCCACCAGCACTTCCAGGCCCTGGAATTAATTAATTAGCAGAAAATGGATTTATTTTCCCCGCGATCGTGGCGGGGGAGCGGGGCCGGATCCTCCTTGTGCAGCTCCGCAGAGGGACGGGGCACAGAGCTGAGTGCTGGTCCTGCTTCCGCGCTTTTCCGGACCCTCCCCGACTGGAAACATTTCATTTGCCAGCTTTTCCTGACCCCTCACTGCCTCCCAGACCAGAATATCCTTAATATTCCTGCTTTTCCAGCTTTTTCCTGACCCCTCCCAGCCTCCCAGAATGGAATATCCTTAATTTTCCAGCTTTTCCAGCTTTTTCCTGACCCCTCCCAGCCTCCCAGACTGGAAAAATTTTAATTTTCCAGCTTTTCCCAGGCCCTCCCTGCCTCCCAGAATGGAAAAATTTAATATTCCAGCTTTTCCCAGACCCTCCCAGCCTCCCAGACTGGAATATTTTGAATTTTCCAGCATTTCCCAGACCCTCCCAGCCTCCCAGACTGGAATATTTTGAATTTTCCAGCTTTTCCAGCTTTTTCCTGACCCCTCCCAGCCTCTCAGAATGGAAAAAATTTAATTTTCCAGCTTTTCCTGACCCCTCCCAGCCTCCCAGAATGGAATATTTTGAATTTTCCAGCTTTTCCCAGGCCCTCCCTGCCTCCCAGAATGGAATATTTTGAATTTTCCAGCCTCTTCCAGACCCTCCCAGCCTCCCAGACTGGAAAAATTTTAATTTTCCAGCATTTCCCAGGCCCTCCCTGTCTCCCAGAATGGAATATCCTTAATTTTCCAGCTTTTCCAGCTTTTCCTGACCCCTCCCAGCCTCCCAGAATGGAAAAATTTTAATTTTCCAGCTTTTCCAGCTCTTTCCTGACCCCTCCCTGCCTCCCAGAATGGAATATCTTTAATTTTCCAGCTTTTCCCAGACCCTCCCTGTCTCCCAGCATGGAATATTTTGAATTTTCCAGCTTTTTCCTGACCCCTCCCAGCCTCCCCGAATGGAATATTTGGAATTTTCCAGCTTTTCCCAGGCCCCTCCCTGCCCCCAGCCCGGAATATTTGGAATATTTTCCCGTTTTCCCTTTAAATTCCCCATTTTCCCTCTGCTGCCTGCGGGGGATGATCCACCAGGGCTGAATTTTGGCCTGGAAAAGGGAATTAGGGCAGGGAAATCCTGGATCTCCAGAGGCTGATCCCAAAATCCTGCCCCAACCCCCCGGAAAAACCGGGATTTTCTGGGAAAACCGGGATTCTCTGAAAAACCGGGATTCCCTGGAAAACCGGGATTCTCTGGAAAACCGGGATTCCCTGGAAAAACCGGGATTCTCTGGAAAACCGGGATTCTCTGAAAAACCGGGATTCTCTGGAAAAACCGGGATTCTCTGGAAAAACCGGGATTCTCCAAAAAACCGGGATTCCCTGGAAAAACCGGGATTCTCTGGAAAAACCGGGATTCCCAGGAAAAACCGGGATTCTCTGGAAAAACCGGGATTCTCTGAAAAACCGGGATTCTCCAGAAAAACCGGGATTCTCCAAAAAACCGGGATTCCCTGGAAAAACCGGGATTCTCTGGAAAAACCGGGATTCTCTGAAAAACCGGGATTCTCTGGAAAAACTGGGATTCTCTGGAAAAACCGGGATTCTCGGGAAAAACCGGGATTCTCTGGAAAAACCGGGATTCCCAGGAAAAACCGGGATTCTCTGAAAAACCGGGATTCTCTGGAAAAACCGGGATTCTCCGGAAAAACCGGGATTCTCTGGAAAAACCGGGATTCTCTGGAAAAACCGGGATTCTCTGAAAAACCGGGATTCTCTGGAAAAACCGGGATTCTCTGGAAAAACCGGGATTCTCTGAAAAACCGGGATTCACCGGAAAAACCGGGATTCCCAGGAAAAACCGGGATTCACCGGAAAAACCGGGATTCTCTGAAAAACCGGGATTCTCTGGGAAAACCGGGATTCCCAGGAAAAACCGGGATTCCCAGGAAAAACCGGGATTCTCCGGAAAAACCGGGATTCTCTGAAAAACCGGGATTCTCCGGAAAAACCGGGATTCCCTGGAAAACCGGGATTCTCTGGAAAAACCGGGATTCTCTGGAAAAACCGGGATTCTCTGGAAAAACCGGGATTCCTTGGAAAAACCGGGATTCCCAGGAAAAACCGGGATTCTCTGAAAAACCGGGATTCCCAGGAAAAACCGGGATTCTCTGGAAAAACCGGGATTCCCTGGAAAAACCGGGATTCTCTGAAAAACCGGGATTCTCTGGAAAAACCGGGATTCTCTGAAAAACCGGGATTCTCTGGAAAAACCGGGATTCCCAGGAAAAACCGGGATTCTCCGGAAAAACCGGGATTCCTTGGAAAAACCGGGATTCTCTGAAAAACCGGGATTCTCCAGAAAAACCGGGATTCTCTGGAAAACCGGGATTCTCTGGAAAAACCGGGATTCTCCAGAAAAACCGGGATTCCCAGGAAAAACCGGGATTCTCTGAAAAACCGGGATTCTCTGGAAAAACCGGGATTCCCTGGAAAAACCGGGATTCTCTGAAAAACCGGGATTCTCCAGAAAAACCGGGATTCTCTGAAAAACCGGGATTCTCTGGAAAAACCGGGATTCTCTGAAAAACCGGGATTCTCCAGAAAAACCGGGATTCTCTGGAAAAACCGGGATTCTCTGGAAAACCGGGATTCCCAGGAAAAACCGGGATTCTCTGGAAAAACCGGGATTCTCCGGAAAAACCGGGATTCTCTGGAAAAACCGGGATTCCCAGGAAAAACCGGGATTCCCAGGAAAAACCGGGATTCTCTGAAAAACCGGGATTCCCAGGAAAAACCGGGATTCTCTGGAAAAACCGGGATTCCCAGGAAAAACCGGGATTCTCTGAAAAACCGGGATTCCCAGGAAAAACCGGGATTCTCTGGAAAAACCGGGATTCCCAGGAAAAACCGGGATTCTCTGGAAAACCGGGATTCCCTGGAAAAACCGGGATTCTCTGAAAAACCGGGATTCCCTGGAAAAACCGGGATTCTCTGAAAAACCGGGATTCTCCAGAAAAACCGGGATTCTCCAGAAAAACCGGGATTCTCTGGAAAACCGGGATTCTCTGAAAAACCGGGATTCTCTGAAAAACCGGGATTCTCTGGAAAAACCGGGATTCTCTGAAAAACCGGGATTCTCTGGAAAAACCGGGATTCTCTGGGAAAACCGGGATTCTCTGGAAAACCGGGATTCTCTGGAAAACCGGGATTCTCTGAAAAACCGGGATTCCTTGGAAAAACCGGGATTCTCTGGAAAAACCGGGATTCTCTGGAAAAACCGGGATTCCCAGGAAAAACCGGGATTCCCTGGAAAAACCGGGATTCTCTGGAAAAACCGGGATTCTCTGGAAAAACCGGGATTCTCTGAAAAACCGGGATTCCCTGGAAAAACCGGGATTCTCTGAAAAACCGGGATTCTCTGAAAAACCGGGATTCTCTGGAAAAACCGGGATTCTCTGAAAAACCGGGATTCTCTGAAAAACCGGGATTCTCTGGAAAAACCGGGATTCTCTGAAAAACCGGGATTCCCTGGAAAAACCGGGATTCCCTGGAAAAACCGGGATTCCCTGGAAAAACCGGGATTCTCTGGAAAAACCGGGATTCCTTGGAAAAACCGGGATTCCCTGGAAAAACCGGGATTCCCTGGAAAAACCGGGATTCTCTGAAAAACCGGGATTCTCCAGAAAAACCGGGATTCTCTGGAAAAACCGGGATTCTCTGAAAAACCGGGATTCTCTGAAAAACCGGGATTCCCAGGAAAAACCGGGATTCTCTGGAAAAACCGGGATTCTCTGGAAAAACCGGGATTCTCCAGAAAAACCGGGATTCTCTGGAAAAACCGGGATTCTCTGAAAAACCGGGATTCTCTGAAAAACCGGGATTCTCTGGAAAAACCGGGATTCTCTGAAAAACCGGGATTCTCTGGAAAAACCGGGATTCTCCGGAAAAACCGGGATTCTCTGGAAAAACCGGGATTCTCTGGAAAAACCGGGATTCCCAGGAAAAACCGGGATTCCCAGGAAAAACCGGGATTCTCTGGAAAAACCGGGATTCTCTGGAAAAACCGGGATTCCCAGGAAAAACCGGGATTCTCCGGAAAAACCGGGATTCTCGGAAAAACCGGGATTCTCTGGAAAAACCGGGATTCTCTGGAAAAACCGGGATTCCCTGGAAAAACCGGGATTCCCAGGAAAAACCGGGATTCTCCGGAAAAACCGGGATTCTCTGAAAAACCGGGATTCCCTGGAAAAACCGGGATTCCCAGGAAAAACCGGGATTCTCCGGAAAAACCGGGATTCCCAGGAAAAACCGGGATTCTCTGGAAAAACCGGGATTCTCTGGAAAAACCGGGATTCTCTGGAAAAACCGGGATTCTCTGGAAAAACCGGGATTCTCCAGAAAAACCGGGATTCTCTGGAAAAACCGGGATTCTCTGGAAAACCGGGATTCTCTGGAAAAACCGGGATTCCCTGGAAAAACCGGGATTCTCTGGAAAAACCGGGATTCCCTGGAAAAACCGGGATTCCCAGGAAAAACCGGGATTCTCTGAAAAACCGGGATTCTCTGGAAAAACCGGGATTTTCTGGGAAAACCGGGATTCTCTGGAAAACCGGGATTCTCTGGAAAACCGGGATTCTCTGGAAAAACCGGGATTCCCTGGAAAAACCGGGATTCTCTGGAAAAACCGGGATTCTCTGAAAAACCGGGATTCTCTGGAAAAACCGGGATTTTCTGGGAAAACCGGGATTCACCGGAAAAACCGGGATTCTCCGGAAAAACCGGGATTCTCTGGAAAAACCAGGATTCTCTGGAAAAACCGGGATTCTCGGAAAAACCGGGATTCCCTGGAAAAACCGGGATTCCCTGGAAAAACCGGGATTCTCTGGAAAACCGGGATTCCCAGGAAAAACCGGGATTCTCTGGAAAAACCGGGATTCTCTGGAAAAACCGGGATTCCCAGGAAAAACCGGGATTCCCAGGAAAAACCGGGATTCTCTGGAAAACCGGGATTCCCAGGAAAAACCGGGATTCTCTGGAAAAACCGGGATTCCCTGGAAAAACCGGGATTCTCTGGAAAAACCGGGATTCTCTGAAAAACCGGGATTCTCTGAAAAACCGGGATTCTCTGGAAAAACCGGGATTCTCCAGAAAAACCGGGATTCCCAGGAAAAACCGGGATTCTCTGGAAAAACCGGGATTCTCAGGAAAAACCGGGATTCTCTGAAAAACCGGGATTCTCTGAAAAACCGGGATTCTCTGGAAAAACCGGGATTCTCCAGAAAAACCGGGATTCTCTGGAAAAACCGGGATTCTCTGGAAAAACCGGGATTCTCCAGAAAAACCGGGATTCCCAGGAAAAACCGGGATTCTCTGGAAAAACCGGGATTCTCAGGAAAAACCGGGATTCCCAGGAAAAACCGGGATTCTCTGGAAAAACCGGGATTCTCTGAAAAACCGGGATTCTCTGGAAAAACCGGGATTCCCTGGAAAAACCGGGATTCTCTGAAAAACCGGGATTCTCTGGAAAAACCGGGATTCCCAGGAAAAACCGGGATTCCCTGGAAAAACCGGGATTCTCTGGAAAAACCGGGATTCTCTGGAAAAACCGGGATTCCCAGGAAAAACCGGGATTCTCTGAAAAACCGGGATTCCCAGGAAAAACCGGGATTCCCTGGAAAACCGGGATTCTCTGGAAAAACCGGGATTCTCTGAAAAACCGGGATTCTCTGGAAAACCGGGATTCCCAGGAAAAACCGGGATTCTCTGAAAAACCGGGATTCCCAGGAAAAACCGGGATTCCCAGGAAAAACCGGGATTCTCTGGAAAAACCGGGATTCTCTGGAAAAACTGGGATTCCCAGGAAAAACCGGGATTCTCTGAAAAACCGGGATTCCCAGGAAAAACCGGGATTCCCAGGAAAAACCGGGATTCTCTGGAAAAACCGGGATTCTCTGGAAAAACCGGGATTCCCAGGAAAAACCGGGATTCCCTGGAAAAACCGGGATTCTCTGGAAAAACCGGGATTCTCAGGAAAAACCGGGATTCCCTGGAAAAACCGGGATTCTCTGGAAAAACCGGGATTCTCTGGAAAAACCGGGATTCCCTGGAAAAACCGGGATTCTCTGGAAAAACCGGGATTCCCTGGAAAAACCGGGATTCCCAGGAAAAACCGGGATTCCCTGGAAAAACCGGGATTCCCTGGAAAAACCGGGATTCTCTGAAAAACCGGGATTCTCTGGAAAAACCGGGATTCTCTGAAAAACCGGGATTCTCCAGAAAAACCGGGATTCCCAGGAAAAACCGGGATTCTCTGGAAAAACCGGGATTCTCTGGAAAACCGGGATTCTCTGGAAAAACCGGGATTCTCCAGAAAAACCGGGATTCTCTGGAAAAACCGGGATTCTCTGAAAAACCGGGATTCTCTGAAAAACCGGGATTCTCTGGAAAAACCGGGATTCCCAGGAAAAACCGGGATTCTCGGAAAAACCGGGATTCTCTGGAAAAACCGGGATTCCCAGGAAAAACCGGGATTCTCTGGAAAAACCGGGATTCTCCAGAAAAACCGGGATTCTCTGGAAAAACCGGGATTCTCTGGAAAAACCGGGATTCTCTGGAAAAACCGGGATTCCCTGGAAAAACCGGGATTCTCGGAAAAACCGGGATTCTCTGGAAAAACCGGGATTCCCAGGAAAAACCGGGATTCTCTGGAAAAACCGGGATTCCCTGGAAAAACCGGGATTCCCAGGAAAAACCGGGATTCCTTGGAAAAACCGGGATTCCCTGGAAAAACCGGGATTCTCTGGAAAAACCGGGATTCTCTGAAAAACCGGGATTCTCTGGAAAAACCGGGATTCTCTGAAAAACCGGGATTCTCTGGAAAAACCGGGATTCTCTGGAAAAACCGGGATTCCCAGGAAAAACCGGGATTCTCTGAAAAACCGGGATTCTCTGGAAAAACCGGGATTCTCTGGAAAAACCGGGATTCTCTGGAAAAACCGGGATTCTCTGGAAAAACCGGGATTCTCTGAAAAACCGGGATTCTCTGGAAAAACCGGGATTCTCTGGAAAACCGGGATTCTCCGGAAAAACCGGGATTCCCTGGAAAAACCGGGATTCTCTGGAAAAACCGGGATTCTCTGGAAAAACCGGGATTCTCTGGAAAAACCGGGATTCTCTGAAAAACCGGGATTCCCAGGAAAAACCGGGATTCCCTGGAAAAACCGGGATTCCCTGGAAAAACCGGGATTCTCCAGAAAAACCGGGATTCTCTGGAAAAACCGGGATTCTCTGAAAAACCGGGATTCCCAGGAAAAACCGGGATTCCCAGGAAAAACCGGGATTCTCTGGAAAAACCGGGATTCTCTGAAAAACCGGGATTCTCTGGAAAAACCGGGATTCTCGGGAAAAACCGGGATTCTCTGAAAAACCGGGATTCCCAGGAAAAACCGGGATTCTCTGGAAAAACCGGGATTCTCTGAAAAACCGGGATTCCCAGGAAAAACCGGGATTCTCTGGAAAAACCGGGATTCCCAGGAAAAACCGGGATTCCCAGGAAAAACCGGGATTCTCCGGAAAACCGGGATTCTCTGAAAAACCGGGATTCCTTGGAAAAACCGGGATTCCCAGGAAAAACCGGGATTCTCTGGAAAACCGGGATTCTCTGAAAAACCGGGATTCTCTGAAAAACCGGGATTCTCTGGAAAAACCGGGATTCCCTGGAAAAACCGGGATTCCCAGGAAAAACCGGGATTCTCTGAAAAACCGGGATTCTCTGGAAAAACCGGGATTCCCTGGAAAAACCGGGATTCTCTGGAAAAACCGGGATTCTCTGGAAAAACCGGGATTCCCAGGAAAAACCGGGATTCTCTGGAAAAACCGGGATTCTCCGGAAAAACCGGGATTCCCAGGAAAAACCGGGATTCTCTGGAAAAACCGGGATTCCCAGGAAAAACCGGGATTCCCAGGAAAAACCGGGATTCCCTGGAAAAACCGGGATTCCCTGGAAAAACCGGGATTCTCTGGAAAAACCGGGATTCTCTGAAAAACCGGGATTCTCTGGAAAAACCGGGATTCCCAGGAAAAACCGGGATTCTCTGGAAAAACCGGGATTCCCAGGAAAAACCGGGATTCCCTGGAAAAACCGGGATTCTCTGGAAAAACCGGGATTCTCTGAAAAACCGGGATTCACCGGAAAAACCGGGATTCTCTGGAAAACCGGGATTCTCTGGAAAAACCGGGATTCTCTGGAAAAACCGGGATTCTCTGAAAAACCGGGATTCTCTGGAAAAACCGGGATTCCCAGGAAAAACCGGGATTCTCTGGAAAACCGGGATTCCCAGGAAAAACCGGGATTCTCTGGAAAACCGGGATTCCCAGGAAAAACCGGGATTCTCTGGAAAAACCGGGATTCTCTGGAAAAACCGGGATTCCCTGGAAAAACCGGGATTCCCTGGAAAAACCGGGATTCTCGGAAAAACCGGGATTCCCAGGAAAAACCGGGATTCCCAGGAAAACCGGGATTCTCTGAAAAACCGGGATTCTCTGGAAAAACCGGGATTCCCAGGAAAAACCGGGATTCTCTGGAAAAACCGGGATTCTCCAGAAAAACCGGGATTCTCTGAAAAACCGGGATTCTCCAGAAAAACCGGGATTCTCTGGAAAAACCGGGATTCTCTGGAAAAACCGGGATTCTCCAGAAAAACCGGGATTCTCCGGAAAAACCGGGATTCCCAGGAAAAACCGGGATTCTCTGAAAAACCGGGATTCTCCAGAAAAACCGGGATTCTCTGAAAAACCGGGATTCTCTGGAAAAACCGGGATTCTCTGAAAAACCGGGATTCTCTGAAAAACCGGGATTCCCAGGAAAAACCGGGATTCCCATGAAAAACCGGGATTCCTTGGAAAAACCGGGATTCCCAGGAAAAACCGGGATTCTCTGGAAAAACCGGGATTCCCAGGAAAAACCGGGATTCTCTGGAAAAACCGGGATTCCCAGGAAAAACCGGGATTCCCAGGAAAAACCGGGATTCTCTGAAAAACCGGGATTCCCAGGAAAAACCGGGATTCTCTGAAAAACCGGGATTCTCTGAAAAACCGGGATTTTCTGGGAAAACCGGGATTCTCTGAAAAACCGGGATTCCCAGGAAAAACCGGGATTCCCTGGAAAACCGGGATTCTCTGGAAAAACCGGGATTTTCTGGGAAAACCGGGATTCCCAGGAAAAACCGGGATTCTCTGGAAAAACCGGGATTCTCTGGAAAAACCGGGATTCTCGGAAAAACCGGGATTCCCAGGAAAAACCGGGATTCCCAGGAAAAACCGGGATTCCCAGGAAAAACCGGGATTCCCTGGAAAAACCGGGATTCTCTGAAAAACCGGGATTCTCTGAAAAACCGGGATTCCCAGGAAAAACCGGGATTCCCAGGAAAAACCGGGATTCTCTGGAAAAACCGGGATTCTCGGAAAAACCGGGATTCCCAGGAAAAACCGGGATTCTCTGGAAAACCGGGATTCTCTGAAAAACCGGGATTCTCTGAAAAACCGGGATTCCCAGGAAAAACCGGGATTCCCAGGAAAAACCGGGATTCTCTGGAAAAACCGGGATTCTCTGAAAAACCGGGATTCCCTGGAAAAACCGGGATTCCCAGGAAAAACCGGGATTCTCTGAAAAACCGGGATTCCCAGGAAAAACCGGGATTCCCAGGAAAAACCGGGATTCTCTGAAAAACCGGGATTCCCAGGAAAAACCGGGATTCCCAGGAAAAACCGGGATTCTCTGAAAAACCGGGATTCTCCAGAAAAACCGGGATTCTCTGGAAAAACCGGGATTCCCTGGAAAAACCGGGATTCCTGCCAGCAAAGCCGGCGGGAGGGGAGAGATAAATTCAAATTAGTTTTAATTAAACTGGGCTGGATTTTTCTCCGGCTGTTCCGCTCGGATTTCTCCATGAAAAATGGGGGAATTTTCATTTCCCGGCGCCTGGAGATGAATTCCCGCCTGGTGGCGTTTAATGGGGATAATATCCATTGGTTCTATCCCAGACACTTCCCTTCATCCTCTCGTTTTTCTCCCTGGATTATCCCAAATCCTTCCATCCCTTTTTCCATCCCTTTTTTTTTCCATCCCTTTTTCCATCCCTTTTTTTTCCCATCCCTTTTTTTCCCATCCCTTTTTTTCCCATCCCTTTTTTTTTTCCATCCCTTTTTTTTTTTCCATCCCTTTTCCCATCCTGGGGTTGTTCTGGGGGAAATTTGGGATTTGGGGTGGGATTGCAGCGCTGCTGTGGGGTTGGGAATTGTCACATTCCATGGAATTATCCAGAACCATGGACAGGGCCCAAATCCTGCGGGAATGAAGGGAAAACACCAGAAAACCGGGATTTGAGGTGGGAATGGAGAACAGGAATGAAGGGAAAGCTCTGGAAAACCGGGATTTGAGGTGGGAATGGAGAACAGGAATGAAGGGAATGCGATGGAAAACTGGGATTTGAGGTGGGAATGGGGAGGAGGAATGAAGGGAAAGCTCTGGAAAACCGGGATTTGAGGTGGGAATGGGGAGGAGGAATGAAGGGAATGCGATGGAAAACCGGGATTTGAGGTGGGAATGGGGAACAGGAATGAAGGGAATGCGATGGAAAACCGGGATTTGAGGTGGGAATGGAGAACAGGAATGAAGGGAATGCGATGGAAAACCGGGATTTGAGGTGGGAATGGGGAACAGGAATGAAGGGAATGCGATGGAAAACCGGGATTTGAGGTGGGAATGGGGAGGAGGAATGAAGGGAAAGCTCTGGAAAACCGGGATTTGAGGTGGGAATGGGGAGCAGGAATGAAGGGAATGCGATGGAAAACTGGGATTTGAGGTGGGAATGGGGAGGAGGAATGAAGGGAAAGCTCTGGAAAACCGGGATTTGAGGTGGGAATGGGGAACAGGAATGAAGGGAATGCGATGGAAAACTGGGATTTGAGGTGGGAATGGGGAACAGGAATGAAGGGAATGCGATGGAAAACCGGGATTTGAGGTGGGAATGGAGAACAGGAATGAAGGGAATGTGATGGAAAACCGGGATTTGAGGTGGGAATGGGGAACAGGAATGAAGGGAATGCGATGGAAAACCGGGATTTGAGGTGGGAATGGAGAACAGGAATGAAGGGAATGCGATGGAAAACCGGGATTTGAGGTGGGAATGGGGAACAGGAATGAAGGGAATGCGATGGAAAACCGGGATTTGAGGTGGGAATGGGGAACAGGAATGAAGGGAATGCGATGGAAAACCGGGATTTGAGGTGGGAATGGGGAACAGGAATGAAGGGAATGCGATGGAAAACCGGGATTTGAGGTGGGAATGGGGAGGAGGAATGAAGGGAATGCGATGGAAAACTGGGATTTGAGGTGGGAATGGGGAACAGGAATGAAGGGAATGCGATGGAAAACCGGGATTTGAGGTGGGAATGGAGAACAGGAATGAAGGGAATGCGATGGAAAACTGGGATTTGAGGTGGGAATGGGGAGCAGGAATGAAGGGAATGCGATGGAAAACCGGGATTTGAGGTGGGAATGGGGAGCAGGACAGGGCTGGGAGGGAGCTGAGGGGTTTGAGGTGTTGGGGTGACCCCAAAAATCCTCGGGGACATGGGAGAAAAAAGGGAATAGGAAATATCCCCGAGGAAAAGAGGCTGGAGAGGGATCTGGGAAGGCCTTGGAAGGGATTTTCATGCTGGAATGAGGGAGCAGCTGGGAAAATCCCTTTTTTTTTTCCCAATCTCTGCTCTCCCTGGAGATGCCCGGGGGACACTGGGGGTGACAGCTCCGACCTCGCCTCTTCCAGCCCCCCCAGCCCTGGGGCTGAGTCCTTTCCCGGGAGCCTCGTTCTTCCCTCCTGGATTCCCTAATCCCTTCCCACCCCTCGGGATAATCCCTCTCCACCCGAGGCCCCGGGGCTGCAGCAGGAGCTGGTTAAAATCAGCTAAAAGCGAATTTCCGAGGGAAAAAAACGGAATAAAAGGGTTTTTCCGCCTTTTCCTCCTCGCGGTGCCGTCCTTCCCTCGCATCCCCGCGATCCTCACACCCCCGAATTCCCGAATTCCCGAATTCCCGAATTCCCTGCGCTTCCCCTCGTCCTCAGGATGTTTGGAAAAGCTTCGTCTCAACCCCACGCAGCGCTGGGAGAGGCTCTGACCCCATTCCCAGAGCCCGGAGAGCCCCTCTGGAAATGCTTTAATTCCCGTTTATCCCACAAACATCTTCCTGCTGTCCTTGCCGAGGGTGGGGATGCTCAGCACTGGGATAACGAGGAGTAAAAATCCAGGATTTTGGGATTCCTGGGCACTTCTCAGCCTTCCCCTGCTCCAGGGGGTCTGGAATGAGCCGTGCCAGGATCCAGGATCCCCCCAGTGATGCCCTAAAAACGCTCCCTGCTCCCCCTGAGTGCGGTTTCCCCTCCCTGGAGCTGGAGAGAGAAGGAAAACAACCCCCAAAAAAGCAGGATTTGGGATTAAATTCGCTTCCCAAGCCTTTTCCCTGCCCAGCTGTGGCCGCTCCAGCGCTGCCCATCTGCTGCTCCCGGAGGATTCTGAGGGACTGACACGGAGCTGTGAGCTCCAATCCATGCTCTGCATCCCAAAATTCCCCCTCTGGAAGCGCCGGGTGAGCTTTCCTGGCACTTCAGCCGCCTCCCCGAGCTCGTGGCAGCAATTCCTGTCTGCCACGCGGATCCCAGCGCCTTTGATCCTCCGATTTTTCCCTTTTTGCTGCCATTTCCCACTCATTAACCGCGCCGTTTATCGCTTTAAACTTTGAAAAACACACCCAAAGCTCGGGGGTTTTATTTTTTTAAAGATGTTTTCCCTAAAGGGACGGGCGGTGACACCTTCCTGTCCCCTCCGGGACAGCTCCGGGCTCCATCCCTGCTGTCCCCGAGCTTCGGGATGCTCTCGTTGATCCTTTAAGGAAGATGGGAGAGCGGAGCCATCAATCCCTGAATGATCCCGAACCCCAAAAGCGCCTCTTCCCCCTCTGTGGGTGCCCGGGGCGGGGGCTCCTCACCCCCCTGATCCCCCTGAGCCGCCGCTGCTGGAAAAGGTTCTTTTAATCAGGGGTAATTTTATGCATCATTAATAGCAGGCCTTGATTAGAAGGAAGGAAAGTTCAGCCGAGGGAAAGATGAAAGGAGGAGGCGGTTGGGGAAGGGGGTTTGGGGGGGTTTTGGGGGTGGTTTTGGGGGGTTTTGGGGATTAAAGGGGCTCTCTTGGTGCTGCCTGGACTGAGGAGAGGGCAAAGGGGTTTTTGGGGGGCCCCTGATTGGTTGAGGTGTTTCATGCTCAGCACCTGCACGTCGCTGCTGTCCCCCGAGGCTGGCCAGGGTTCCAGGAGATGCCATCCTTTGGGATTTTGGGATGAAGGGGCTCTCCCAATGCCAGAGCTGCTGGGATTGAGGGGAGGGCAAAGGGGGGTTTTTGGGGGTGGTCCGTGGGTGGTTGAGCTTCGTGCTCAGCACCTGGGTGTCCCTGTGTCCCCTGCCAGGGTGATGGGATCCAGGAGCTCCCATCCTTTGGGATCCCTTTGGCTGTGGGCGTTCCACAACGGGATTTTCCCGATGCTGGAACCATTGGAGACGGGGCAAGGAGGTTTTTGGGGGGTCCCTGGGTGGCTGAGGTGCTTTTTGCTCATCCCTGCTGTCCCAGGATGCAGGAGGCGCCTTCCTTTGGGATCCCTTTCCCTTGGGAGATTTGGGATAAAGGGATCCCGATGCCGGAGCCGCGGGGGCTGAGGGAGGATTTTGGAGAGCCCCGAGCAGCTCAGACAGAGGAGATTTTTCGCTTCCTTCCTTAACACCATTTTCTGCATTAAAGCGCTTTGGAGCATCTCCTGCATCAAAGGAATCGCTTCCACAGGCGAGGGATCAAACAGGCCCTGCAATCCCCGTTCCCTGGGGATGGGAAACGGAGCCAGCCGTGCCCAGCACCCCCACAACCCCCCCTGTCCCGGACTGCCAGGAAGAAGCCAGAGTGGGATAGGAGAAGTTGTGGGGGTGATGGGCATCACTGGATGATCCCGACAGGATTTGGGGCTGGAAGCTGCTCCTGGCCTCAGTCAGACCCCGGGATCAGCATCCAGCCCCAAATCCTGTCGGGATCAGCATCCAGCCCCAAATCCTGTCGGGATCAGCATCCAGCCCCAAATCCTGTCGGGATCAGCATCCAGCCCCAAATCCTGTCGGGATCAGCATCCAGCCCCAAATCCTGTCGGGATCAGCATCCAGCCCCAAATCCTGTCGGGATCAGCATCCAGCCCCAAATCCTGTCGGGATCAGCCAGGGAGCAGTCAGTGGGGAACAGGGGAAGTTGTGGGGCTGATGGGCATCACTGTCTGATCCTGGCAGGATTTGGGGCTGGATGCTGATCCCAGGGGATCTGAAGGAGATCGGGGGCAGCTGCCAGCCCCAAATTCTGCTGGGATCAGCCAGGGAGCAGTCAGTGGGGAACAGGGGAAGTTGTGGGGCTGATGGGCACCCCTGGCTGATCCCAGCAGAATTTGGGGCTGGAAGCTGATCCCGGGGTCTGACTGAGGCCAGGAGCAGCTTCCAGCCCCAGATCCTGCCTGGATCATCCAGTGATGCCCAGCACCCCCACAACTTCCCCTGTTACTGAGGCCAGGAGCAGCATCCAGCCCCAAACCCTGCCGGGGTCAGCCAGGGGTGCCCATCAGCCCCACAACTTTCCCTGTTCCTCACTGACTGCTCCCTGGCTGATCCCGGCAGGGTTTGGGGCTGGATGCTGATCCCGATCTCCTTCAGATCCCCTGGGATCAGCATCCAGCCCCAGATCCTGCTGGAATCAACCAGGGATGCCCCCACAACTTCCCCTTTCCCACTCTGGCCTCTCCCTGGCAGAATCTGGGGCTGGAAGTTGCTCCTGGCCCGTCAGACCCCCGGGCTCAGCCCAGCCGTGGGGCTTCACCCCAATTTCCCGTGGCTGCTGCCATCCCCGGGAACGAGTTCCAATGATTCCTTGGAGCCAGCCCCGATTCTCCCTCCTCTTCCTCTTCCTGACCTTCTCCCGCTTGTTTTCCCTCCGAGTGAGGAGGCCGTAAATTTAAACCCTCCGCGAGGAAAACAACATCTGTTTACCCTCCTCGGCTGCGCGGCACGAGGGGAGGAGGAGGGAAAATGCACCTGAATGGCTCCTCCGGGGGTTATTTTGTTATTTATCCCCAGGGAAAAATCCATCCCCAGCCCCTCCAGGCGAGGTTTCCCCTCCCCAGGCGGAGGTGGAGAAGGGACAATCCTCATGAAGGAAAAAAAAATCCCCATTTTCCCCAGTTTTATTCCCCGAAAAGCGCAGGATTTAAAAGCTAAACTCCCAGAACACCTTTGCTGATGAGGTGTGAATTTAAGAGGGTTCAAATAAAACCCGATAAAAAACGCGATGGGGAGAAGCTGCCGGAGGATTCCCGCATCCCTCAGGGATGGAGAACTGAGGAAGGGGAAAGGTTCCTGCCGGGATCTCCCAGCGGAGCTCGCACATTCCCGGCGAAACTTCAAATCCCCCGGCGGGGAGGTGCTGCTGAGCACGAAATAAATTACGGTTAATTGGATGAAAACATCGCAGCGCCTTTGTTTCACCGCCAGCTGCCAGGTGTGGGGACAGCGGTGGCACCAGAGGGGACCTGAGCCGTGCCCGTTGCCACCACAGCCGCCGGTCCCTCTCTGAAATGTCACATCAATTAAGAGCTGGATGTTTAATTAAATCCCATTTCCTCCATTGCCTTCCTTCGTCCTTTCCCCCCACTGCCGGCTCCAAGTTTGGAGTAATATTTAAAAAAAAAAGCCCCCAAATTCCCCTGGAATATGAACCGTAATGAGATCAACTTAATTGAACGATTTTACGATGTCATCCTCATTTGCCTTTTTAATTAGGTTCTTCTTCCATACCGACAGGAATCCGTGGGATTGGGAACTTCCAGGAGCGGCTTTGTTAGGCAGAGCATCCAGAGCTGGAACTACAGGAGGTGCTGGAGCAGCTCTGAGGGAGCGACTGATGCCGTGGGGGACAAAATTCCGGTGGTTCTGGAGTTTTTGGGGTGGCAGGAGGAGGTGACACTGAGCCCTGTGTCCCTCCTGCTGGGTGCTGTCCCTTCCTCCCGGCTGGAAATTAATTGCACTTAGGAAACAACCCGATAAAATCGAGATAAAATGGAAATTAAGAGGATCAAATGAAAAAAAAATAAAAATGAAGAGGATAAAAGGTGAGCGAGCTGCGGCTTTGGGAGGCACTGGGGACTCGTGGCACGTTGGGGACAGGGTGTGACAGCCCGGGACAGCACCGCAGGTGACACAGGGACTGTCACCAAGCCCTCCCTGGCACCGTAAGGACCAGGATCCGGAGCATCCCTTCCCTGATCCCTGCTGGGACCCGCGCGGGCACTGCTGACAACACCAAACACCACTTTGAGCACGCCCTGTCCCATCCCTGCCATAAAAATCCAGGAATTCGGCTCTTTTTTCCCAATCCGCCTTTTCCAGGGATCGGAGAAATCCCTGGAAGGGAGGGAGGAAAGACACCGCCGCTCAAAGCATCGCGTTCCTCGTGGGACAATCAGCACCCAGGCGCTTCCCACGGGATCCGCCAGCTTCCAGAACTCCTGAAAACTTGGAATTGGGGCACGGCCGGGTCGCTGAGAGGATTTTCCCTGCGATTTCCTCGCTCCCCGAGCAGGTATTTAGCAGGGGAGAGCACTCAGTGCATTAGCGGCGTTTTCTGCTCCTCGCACGCAGCCGGGCTGTAATTAATCATTTATACAGCTCTGGGACCCCCGGCAGCGATCGCGGGGAGTAATTAAACCTCTCCAGCTCCTCTCCAGCTCCTCTCCAGCTCCTCTTCCTCGCCTCCTCAGCCCGGAGAAGTTTTGACAAGGTGATCAATGAGGGCTGCGGGGCGGGGGAAGCGCCGAGGGCGGAGGGAATTGGAGCAGAAAAAGGGGCCTGGAGGAGGCAGCCCGGCCTAATGGAGCAGCCGGCCGGGAGGCTGGGGCAGAAAAAAGGGAATAAAAAAGGAATTAAAGCCGGAACGTGGCCGCTGACCCCGGCCTGAGCGCACGTGGTGCCGCTGAGAGCGAAACTGGGACCAGTTTCACCAGTGCTGGCTCTGCTGCCGGCCCCAGAGATGCTCCAGGGCAGCGCTGTTCCCTTCTGGATGCCGTTTGGAGCTGGAAAGAAGGGGAAAAACAACCAAAAAAATCAGAATTTGGGATTAAATTTGCTTCCCCAGCTGCCTGAGGACTCACGGTATAGGACTGGAGGGAGTTTTGGAGTCTGAGAGGAGCCACGCAGGTGATGAAACCCACGTGGGAAATGTTTGAAATCCTCGTTTCCAACCCAAAACATCATTAGCTACAATCCCGTGGAGATGGAGGAGGGAAAAAAAAAATAAAAATAAAAAAAAAAAATTCTCGGTCCTTAAAAATGCAAATAACATGGGCTGCTGAATGTCCTTGTTTGTCGGTAATTGCAAAATTCTTCGGCTCAATCAGCCAAAGATAAACTGTGTTATTTAGGAGCAATTTGAAGGCAGACGGATGGAAAACAATGGGCCGGATTCGGCTCAGGAATGACGCCAGGATCCCGCCGGGATCAGCTGGGCCCTGCGGGATTCCCAACCCTTGGAATTGCATCCGAAGGCAGCGCCCGGGGGATGCCCTGGACTGCAGGGTGGAATATCCTGGTGGATATTCCCAATTGGAAGGGTCCCACAAGGATCTTGGAGTCCCAGCTCCTGGCCCTGCACAGCCAAGCCCAAAAATCCCACCCTGAGCATTCCCTGGGGATTCCAGCGAATGTTTCCCTACAGAATTCCTGAATTTCTTCTTCCAGCAGCCTCCTGGTGGAGGCACAGCCTGGGTGGGCTGCATCCCTGGAGTTTATTTGATTTTTAGGGAAGAGGAGGCAGAGGGTGCAAGGAGCAGGAGCAGCATCCAGGGATTTATAAAGGACGTTTTGGGATGTTCTCTTTTCCTTGGATGTTCTCTTTTCCTTGGATGTTCTCACCTTTTCCAGGCTATTTTCCCTTCCTCGGATCCTCTCCCTCCCTGGATCCTCTCCTTTCCCTGGATCCTCTTCCTCCCTGGATCCTCTTCCTCCCTGGATCCTCTTCCTCCCTGGATCCTCTCCCTTCCCTGGATCCTCTCCCTTCCCTGGATCCTCTCCCTTCCCTGGATCCTCTCCCTTCCCTGGATCCTCTCCTTTCCCTGGATCCTCTTCTTTCCCTGGATCCTCTTCTTTCCCTGGATCCTCTTCTTTCCCTGGATCCTCTTCCTCCCTGGATCCTCTTCTTTCCCTGGATCCTCTTCCTCCCCTGGATCCTCTCCCTTCCCTGGATCCTCTTCTTTCCCTGGATCCTCTCCTTTCCCTGGATCCTCTCCTTTCCCTGGATCCTCTCCCTTTCCTGGATCCTCTCCCTTTCCTGGATCCTCTCCCTTTCCTGGATCCTCTCCTTTCCCTGGATCCTCTCCCTTCCCTGGATCCTCTCCTTTCCCTGGATCCTCTCCCTTCCCTGGATCCTCTCCCTTCCCTGGATCCTCTCCCTTCCCTGGATCCTCTCCCTTCCCTGGATCCTCTCCCTTTCCTGGATCCTCTTCTTTCCCTGGATCCTCTTCCTTCCCTGGATCCTCTCCCTTCCCTGGTTTCTTTCCCTCCTCCACCAACCCCACACCCCATAAAACCCCTACAAATCCCAGCAATTCCAGCTCCAATCCTTCCCCCAGCCCTTCCAGGTGCTCTCCGGGGAGCTCGGAGGCTGCAGGAGCAGGCAGGAGCCCACAGTAACTCCCAACACGCCCGGTAATTATTTCCCAACCATCCCATTCCCTTTTCTGTGCAGACCTACAAGGATGTAAACACGATTCCCTTTAAACACATGCTTCCCTGCCATCCATCACCTCATCCAGACTTTATTATGCTCCACTCTCGACGTTATAAATTACATTTTAATGATAAATTACGCACTCCCAATGCCAACCACGGCCTCCCGCAGCCAGCAAAAACAATAATAGATTTGTAGGAAGTGAAAATGGGAAAATGAATATTTATGAGGTTGGATGGGGTTTTTTTTTGGGGGGGGGGAGGAAAGGCAATTGTGCTCTGAAATATTTGGATTTATGGATTATTTCCTATTTTTAAAATGCCTCTGTGTCTTGTTGTGCTCAAAATGCCAAGTCATTCCAGGGAAGAAGGGTGGGAATTGCTCCAGGGGCTCCTTTGGGACACAAACAAGGCTGAGACAAAGCCTTGGTGGGCTGAGAAAATTCCAAGGGGATGTTTCAGCATTCCAGGATGGGGGTTGGGGTGGAGCCCACAAATTCTGTGGGGTGAGTTGGGAAAATGGCCAGAATTCAGGGAATGATGGGGATGGGGGGATAAAAAAAAAGGGGATATAAAGGGAGAATGGGATGGGGGAATGTGATGGAGATGGGAAGGGAGAATACGTGGGAATGAGGTTGGATTGGGATGGGTTTGGGATGGGATTGGGATGGGATTGGGATGGGATCGGGATTGGGATTGGGATGGGTTGGGATTGGGATTGGGATGAGATGGGGTGGGATAAAGTGGGGATGTGATGAGGGGATAAACTGTGGCGATATTATGGGATGTTACGGGGTGTGATGGGGAATACGAGGGGATGAAGTGGGGGTGTGGGATGTGATGAGGAATGTGGTGGGAATGATAGGGAATGAGATGGGGGGATTGAAAAGGGGGGTTTTGGGGGGGGATGAGATGGGGGGATGGGGATGTGATGGGGATGGGGATGTGATGGGGATGTGATGGGGATGTGATGGGGATGTGATGGGGATGGGATGGGGATGTGATGGGGATGGGATGGGGATGGGATGGGGATGGGATGGGGATGGGATGGGGATGTGATGGGGATGGGATGGGGATGTGATGGGGATGGGATGGGGATGGGATGGGGATGGGACGGGGATGGGGAGGGGATGGGGATGGGATGTGGATGTGATGATGATGTGATGGGGATGAGATGGGGATGGGATGGGGATGGGATGGGGATGGGATGGGGATGGGATGGGGATGGGATGGGATGGGGATGGGATGGGGATGTGATGGGGATGAGATGGGGATGAGATGGGGATGGGATGGGGATGGGATGGGGATGGGATGGGATGGGGATGGGATGGGGATGTGATGGGGATGTGATGGGGATGGGATGGGGATGGGATGGGGATGGGATGGGGATGGGATGGGGATGGGATGTGGATGGGATGGGGATGGGGATGGGATGGGGATGTGAGGGGGATGTGATGGGGATGTGGTGGGGATGTGATGGGGATGTGATGGGGATGGGATGGGGATGAGATGGGGATGTGATGGGGATGGGATGGGATGGGGATGTGATGGGGATGAGATGGGGATGGGATGGGGATGTGATGGGGATGTGATGGGGATGGGATGGGGATGGGATGGGGATGGGATAGGGATGGGATGGGGATGTGATGGGGATGGGATGGGGATGTGATGGGGATGGGATGGGGATGAGATGGGGATGGGATGGGGATGGGATGGGGATGTGATGGGGATGGGATGGGGATGTGATGGGGATGAGATGGGATGGGATGGGGATGAGATGGGGATGGGATGGGGATGTGATGGGGATGAGATGGGGGAATGCTTTGGGATGCAGTGTGGGGCTGGAGGAGAATGACCAGGAGGACACATCCATGGGGACACCTGGCAGGGGAGGGGACACCTGCTGCCAGCTCAGGGTCCTGGCAGTGCCCCCGGGGCAGCTGCGGGTGGGGGCAGGGCTCGGGGGCCTCTCCATCCCTGGCGCTTTTGTCTGCACATCCATTACCGGAGCAGCTTTTGACTCGAGCGGGGATCGCGTCCCTGGCCTTCAGCAAATGGCTTTTTCAAGGTGAACATCAGCTTTCTGCCAGAGCTTCTGGGAGCTTTTCAAACAGTGGCCTTTATTCGGCTGCGGCTGCAGCGGGATCAGGGCCCCGCCGTGCAAATCCCTGGCAAGAGGAGGAGGAAAAGGGGGAAAACCACAGGGAGGGAAATGAGAGGAGAGGGGCAGGAGCAGGGAAGGTCCTGGGGGTGTATCCATGGGGATGTCCCAGGCTGGGGAGCTGGGTAAGGAGGTCGTGCGTGGCTTCAGGGTTTTTGGAGGCAGTGGAATCGCTCCTGGGTAGGGCCTGGGGACAGCCAGGGGACAGTGAGGCACAAGGACAGCACTGAGTCGGTGGCACAGAGGCTCCTCCGTTCGCAGCACTCGGGGTGAGGCGGAGGTGAGAACGACGAGATCAAAAGGGCAGCGAGAGCAGAAGGGAGGAGAAAAAGCTGGAAGGGAGGAAGGGCTGGCAGGGAGGAAGGTCTGAGAGAGAGGAAAAGCTCGCAGGGATGAAGGGCTGGAAGGAGGAAGGGCTGAGAGGGAGGAAGGGCTGAGAGGGAGGAAGGGCTGAGAGGGAGGAAGGGCTGAGAGGGAGGAAGGGCTGGAAGGGAGGAAGGGCTGAGAGGGAGGAAGGGCTGAGAGGGAGGAAGGGCTGGAAGGGTGGAAGGGCTGGCAGGGACGAAGGGCTGACGTCGGCGGTGACGGTGACATCGGTGCCGTTTCGTCGGTCCCCTCCGGGCAGCGGCCTCATTCCATTCCCGGGCTCCACGGGGAATTGAGCCGGCTGCCCGCGGGCAGGGGGGGCTGTGCGGGGTCCCGCTTTATGCATCAGCTGCTCCCGGCTCACGCACAAGTGCCCAATTATCCCTCGCATGGCCACCCACGCGATCCGATCCGAGCGCGGGCCCGGAGCTCGGGGGTGTCCCCCCGTCCCCCGAGCCCCCCGAGCCCCCCGAACCCCCTGAGTACCCCGAACCCCCTGAGTACCCCGAACCCCCTGAGTACCCCGAGCCCCCCGAGTGCCCCGAGCCCCCTGAGCCCCCTGAGTCCCCCGAGCCCCCTGAGCCCCTCGCTGTGCCCGGTGTGGGTGTCGGTGCCCGGTGTCGGTGCCTGGTGTCGGTTCCTGGTGTCGGTGTCGGTGCCCGGTGTCGGTGCCCGGTGTTGGTTCCTGGTGTCGGTGTCAGTGCCAGGTGTTGGTGCCCGGTATCGGTTCCTGGTGTCGGTGTCGGTGCCCGGTATCGGTTCCTGGTGTCGGTGTTGGTGCCCGGTGTCGGTGCTGGGTGTCGCTGCCCGCAGGGGCCCGGGTGGAGCTCAGATCCTGCTCTGGGAGCTCCCTTAGAGGTTTCATCTCAGGATTCCCGGCCAGAATTCCAGAATTTCTGGCTGTTCCATGATCCTGGGAAGGGATGAAGGCAGTGCTGGGGAGCCGGGATTTGTGTAGGCGGGGCAGAACTGGGATGAGGGAGTCGAATTCCAGAGTGGGAGCGTCAGAGACTGCCTGGGGATGGGGTCTGTGAGCCCCTCGGGGTGTGGGGTGGCCCAGAGCCGAGCACCACGTGGGGACAGGCTGTTCTCTGTGGGATTTAGGGACAAAGGGAGAGGATGAGATAAAGATGGGAGCAGTTATGGGAGCTGGGATCCAGCACCAGCACAGCCCCTGCAGGACAGGGGGTTTTCATTGGAATCATCACACCTGGAAGGGGCAGAGTCCTAAGCAAAACCAGCAAGGAGCAAATAGGTACCGGGCTGGGCAGCAGGCCTGGCTCTGAAATGATGTCCTGCAGCCAGAAAAAAATCCCCAAATCCAGCCAGGAATGCTCTGCACCTCTGCAGGACCCAGCTGTGCTCTGTCCTCTTGGCCCCGCTCCAGCTGTTTGGGACAGGAGGCACCTGGGGACGAGCTGAGCCAGGGACGACCCTTCTCTCCCTTCTCTCCCTTCTCTCCCTTCTCTCCCTTCTCTCCCTTCTCTCCCTTCTCTCCCTTCTCCCAGGCCTGGCACTCTGCATTCCCTGGAATTTTGGGAAGCAGGAGGTGAGATCTGCCTTCACTCCTCCTCCTCCTCCTCCTCCTGTGCCACCCAGCCATCGCCTGGGCACGGGAAGCTGTTCCCGGCTATTTTTGGGATGGCTCCTCATGTTGGGGAGGAAAAACCCCGCAGGGAGCGGGTCCATCTGGATGTCTGGCTGTATCCCCAGGGTGCCACCAGCCCCTCGGCCCCGCTCAGCCAACGCAGTGTCACAGGCGGGATGGGAGAGGTGACACAAGGACAGCGATGGCAGTGCTGGGAGCGGTGGGCTCAGCATCCCAGCATCATTCCAGGACCATCCCAGCATCATCCCAGCATCCCGGGCAGGACCACCGGGGCTTTCCCGAGCCGGGTGAAGAGGCAGCACCTGGCTGCTATATTTAGGAGGAATGTAGGCCAGGCTGGAGCATCCCAGGCCATCTCCTTCCCGCACGGAGCGCGGCATGTGAGGGCCAGGGCAGGAGCAGGGGGGCCTGAGGGGGCTGCTGCCCATCCGTGTGTGCCAGCACGCTCCGGCTCCGGCCAGCTGGCCGAGGGCTCGGGAGGTTTCTTCCCAAGGATTTTTCCCGGGAATGAGGAGTAACAGAGCTGCGATGCACCCATGGCGAGCCCCAGCTCTTCATCCCACTGTTCCTCATTCCTGCTCCTGCTCCAGGGTTTTTTATCTGGCTGCAAGTGCCTCCGGCTCGGTCACGCCGATCTCCTCTCAACAGAGGCCTTTGTTCTGCTGCTCCGGAGATGTTTAATTCCCATTGTTGTCATTAGCATAGGAGTACAAAGAAAGGTGAAGGGAGAAAAATCGCTCTTGTCCCCCAATTCCCTGGATCTCTGCAGCGTGGAGAGCGGGGCTGGTGCCAGGAGGGAGGTGCCAGCCTGGGGTCGGGAAGGGTTTGGCACCCGGGAGGGTGCTGGGGAGGGAGGAATCCCAGCGCGGCCAGGGGAGGGAGGTGCCACGCCACCAGCTTCAGTCCTGAGTGCTCCACATGGACACACTGCCCGTGGCTGGGCATGGTGGGAGCCCTTGGCTGCATTCCAGAGGCTCCCAGATCTCTGCTCCAGCCTTGTCTGCATCCCTGTGCCCATCCCATTCCCTGTGCCCATCCCTGTGCCCATCCCATTCCCTCTGTCCATCCCTGTGCCCATCCCATTCCCTCTGTCCATCCCTGTGCCCATCCCATTCCCTGTGCCCATCCCTGTGCCCATCCCATTCCCTGTGCCCATCCCTGTGCCCATCCCATTCCCTCTGTCCATCCCTGTGCCCATCCCCATCCCTGTGCTCATCCCATTCCCTCTGCCCGTCCCATTCCCTGTGTCCATCCCTGTGTCCATCCCATTCCCTGTGCCCATCCCTGTGCCCATCCCATTCCCTCTGCCCATCCCATTCCCTGTGTCCATCCCTGTGTCCATCCCATTCCCTGTGCCCATCCCATGCCCTGTGCCCATCCCTGTGCCCATCCCATTCCCTCTGCCCGTCCCATTCCCTGTGTCCATCCCTGTGTCCATCCCATTCCCTGTGCCCATCCCTGTGCCCATCCCATTCCCTCTGCCCATCCCATTCCCTGTGTCCATCCCTGTGTCCATCCCATTCCCTGTGCCCATCCCTGTGCCCATCCCATTCCCTCTGCCCATCCCATTCCCTGTGTCCATCCCTGTGTCCATCCCATTCCCTGTGCCCATCCCATGCCCTGTGCCCATCCCATTCCCTGTGCCCATCCCTGTGCCCATCCCATGCCCTGTGCCCATCCCTGTGCCCATCCCATTCCCTCTGCCCATCCCATTCCCTGTGTCCATCCCTGTGTCCATCCCATTCCCTGTGCCCATCCCATGCCCTGTGCCCATCCCATTCCCTCTGCCCATCCCTGTGCCCATCCCATTCCCTCTGCCCATCCCATTCCCTGTGTCCATCCCTGTGTCCATCCCATTCCCTGTGCCCATCCCATTCCCTGTGCCCATCCCTGTGCCCATCCCATTCCATGTCCTCATCTCCATGCTGACCCCCTAAACCATTCCTGGCTCTCCATTCCCATTGTTTTCCATGTTTTTTGGGTGGAATGAAGCCCATCACCCCCATCTTCCCACAGCGCTTGCCTTTGGCTGCCACGAGGTGCCCAGATGTCCCCGGTCCCTGCCATGGCTGTTCCCAGAGCTCCTCTTCCTCATCCCAGCAAATCTCCCTGCCCTGTCCACCAGCCCCTCATCCCTGGCTGTGTCACCTCCATGGATCCTGTGTCACCTCCATGGATCCTGTGTCACCTCCATGGATCCTGTGTCACCTCCACTGATCCTGTGTCACCTCCATGGATCCTGTGTCACCTCCAGGGATCCTGTGTCACCTCCATGGATCCCTTGTCACCTCCATGGATCCTGTGTCACCTCCATGGATCCCGTGTCACCTCCACAGATCCCTTGTCACCTCCATGGATCCTGTGTCACCTCCACAGATCCCTTGTCACTTCCATGGATCCTGTGTCACCTCCACAGATCCCGTGTCACCTCCATGGATCCTGTGTCACCTCCACGGATCCTGTGTCACTTCCATGGATCCCGTGTCACCTCCAGGGATCCCGTGTCACCTCCACGGATCCTGTGTCACCTCCATGGATCCCGTGTCACCTCCATGGATCCCGTGTCACCTCCAGGGATCCCGTGTCACCTCCATGGATCCCGTGTCACCTCCACAGATCCCATGTCACCTCCACTGATCCTGTGTCACCTCCACGGATCCTGTGTCACCTCCACTGATCCTGTGTCACCTCCATGGATCCTGTGTCACCTCCATGGATCCCGTGTCACCTCCAGGGATCCCGTGTCACCTCCACGGATCCTGTGTCACCTCCATGGATCCTGTGTCACCTCCACGGGTCCTGTGTCACCTCCACAGATCTCGTGTCACCTCCATGGTTCCCTTGTCACCTCCATGGATCCCGTGTCACCTCCAGGGATCCCGTGTCACCTCCACTGATCCTGTGTCACCTCCACAGATCTCGTGTCACCTCCATGGATCCCGTGTCACCTCCAGGGATCCTATGTCACCTCCACAGATCTCGTGTCACCACAGGATTTTCTGGGAGTGATTTTTTTCTGATTTGCTCCACCACAGGGTCCCTGTGCCACTGGGGTCACTCTGGGGGAATTCCTGGGAATGCAGGGGTTTGGAATATCCCGGACTGTGTGGGGCGATGTCCCCAGCCCCGAGGCTGCTACACCCGGCTGATTTCTGGGCTGTTCCCATGCAAGGAGAGGAAATGGCTCCGCCTGGGAAGCGCTGGAAGCCAAGCTGAGATTTTGGTTTTTTTGGGAGCTCCATCCTTGAAATTCCAGCCGGGAACTTCCCCCCTCCTGCTTCCCTCCACCTCAGTGGGGCTGGGGAGGAGTGGCTGCAGCACACGCATCCGATTGGGGCATTAAATTTAAAGAGCTGATTAAGTGCAATGAAAAGCGTGTCAGCTCCTTGTCAGCGAGGAGAATGCACCAGGGCTGCGGATTAGAGGCTGAGTGACGGCCGGGGATTGCAGGCAGACAGCCGATCCATCAGCTGGGGGGATCAGAGGGAAGCATTCCCAATCCTGGCATTCCTGGCTGCTCTGTGGTCTCTGTCTCCCCGCCTTGCCACAGGCACGGTGGCACCGGGCTGGGCTGGGAGCATGGATGGGAAGAGGCAGAGGTTCTCCAAAGGGTCATCCCTGCTCCTTGCTGATTCCCTGAGCCCAAAAATACCCCAAAATTCCCTTTATGGGATTCACCTGGGTCCTCCAGGCCCTGACCACAGAGATGAGGGGATAAATATGACAATGGGGACACACCGGGGTGGTGACAGCACAAGCCCAGGTGAGGTGGATCCGCAGCATTTCCATCTCTCCACATTTCCATCTCTCCACGTTTCCATCTCTCCACATTTCCATCTCTCCACATTTCCATCTCTCCACATTTCCATCTCTCCACATTTCCATCTCTCCACGTTTCCATCTCTCCACGTTTCCATCTCTCCACGTTTCCATCTCTCCACGTTTCCATCTCTCCACATTTCCATCTCTCCACATTTCCATCTCTCCACCTGGGTGCTACTTTCAACCCCACATTCATCCCAGATTCACTGGGGAGGCTCCAAGGATGCTCAGCTCGAGGTGACAACATTCCCCAAGCCCAAGCAGACGAGCCAGGCTGGGGTTTGGTTGCAAACACGCAGGAATCGGCCCACGCCGAGCTCTCCTTCCAATCCAGGGGCTCATCCAGAGCCTGTGGCTGCTCCCACTGGCGGCTGCAGCTCCCTCGCTCCTGGCAGCGCTCCTGGATTGTCACCACTTCACACCCTCCCCGCCCGCCCCTGGAATTCTCACCCGGCTCCGAGGCGGGAGCTGGGAAAACAGGGATGGCTGTGGGGCTCAGCACTGCCCTCCCACCCATCCCATGCGCTGCATCCAGCCTGGAAATGCAGATCCCAACACCTGCAGAGCTTTTCCTGCCTCGATCCCCACCTGGAACATCGGGAGAAGCAGAGGTTGGGATGATGGCTCGGGCCTTCCTGCTGGATTCATGGATCTGCTCCTCGTGGCCGGAGCGAGCTGGGCTGGCAGCTCCTGGGGCTGATTCTGGGTATAAATAAATGTCAAACACTCCTCTGCTCTTCAGGGGGGCTCCAGCCCTTTCCCTCTCTTTCCCTCGGTTAATTAATTTAATGGCTTTATGATTGCTGAGGGATTAGCTGGGAGCTATAGAATCTATATATAGACGTATAGAGGGGACTATAGATAGCGCAGAAAAGTGAGAACAGCCCCCACTCCCCTGGAATTGGGAAGTTTGGAAGCGGAGGGGAGGCCGTGGATGGAGCTCCTGGATGCGGCCGGCTCACGGCAGAGCCCGGGAGATGCTGGCTGGGATTTAGGAGGGCTGGCAGGAAGGTGAGTGAGGGGATCCCGGGGGTCACAGAGGTCGGAATTGGAGCTGGATGGAGCTGAGGGAGGGGACAGCAGCGTGTCCTGCGCTGGGGGAATGGGACAGGGGGGTCACAGCGCCTGGAGGTCACAGCAGCTCCTGCCACTGCTTTGGGGTCCCCTGGGTGCGGGGTCTGGCTCTGCCACAGAGCCTGCAGGGTCCTGGAAGAGCTGGAAAAGCTCTGGCTCCACCCCACTGGGGCTTCAGCACCGCTGTCACCACCCCCATGTGTCCCCATTGTCACACTTGTCCCCTCACCTCTCCAGGTCAGGAGCTTGGGGAACGTGGGCAGGTGCACCCCATCCAGGGACCTCTGGGGTGTTTTTGGGCTCAGGGGGATCAGGGAGGGGCAGGGATGATCCCGAAGGAGACACCTGGCTCTTTCCCTCTTTCCATCTGTGGAAATCCCAGCGCCACCGCGCCTGCTAGGGCTGTGACAAACCCCGTCCCCCCCGCAGCTCGCAGCCAGCGCTGATCCCTCTGTGCTGGGGCTGTCACCGCTCCCTGGCAGCTCCGTTTGTGCAGGGAACAAAGCCAGGCTCCCAGGGAGCACAAATCTATCTCAGGATCGACAGCTGTCCCCGAGGAAACATCCAGGAGCAGCCGCTGGTCCCTTCCCATGGTGACAAGGACGGGGCCGAGGCGGGGCTGAGCCCCTCCAGTTGATGACAGCACCGTGGATTGAAGCTGGAATCTGGGGGGATGCTCCTGTGCTGGTTTTTAATCCCATTGGAGCATCCCATGGATGTCCCCAAGGGACACATTTGTGCCACCCACAAGCCGGTGGCTCTTTCCCTCTTGCCTCCCAAGGATTCTCATCCCTGGGGTTCAGGGAGACGGGGGCTGATGTCCCTCGGTGTTCAATCCCTTGGTGTTTAATCCCTTGGTGTTTAATCCCCTCGGAGCACCATGGCTCATCCCAGGGATGTCCCTCACCCACAGAGGACAAGGACACCTTGTCTTTGTGTCACCCACAAGCTGCTGGCTCCTTCCTTTCTGCCTCTCAAAACTTTGCACCCCTGGGGTTCAGGGAGATGAGATTGATGCTGGAATTCGGGGTGATGCTCCTGTTCTGGTGTTTAATCCCTTTGGAAGCACCATAGCTCATCCCAGGAATGAAGTGACACGGGGACACCTTGTCCTTGTGTCACCCACAAGCTGGTGGCTCTTTCCCTCCTGTTTCCCAGGAATTTGCACCCTTGGAGGCTGCACTGGGACGGGCGGGAGGTGCCAGAGCCATCCCGGCTGCGGCCTCGTGGCTCCGTGGGCAGCTCCGGAGCGCTGCCCATGCCCGTCCGTGATCCCGGTGATCATGCTGGAATCTCCGGAGGCAGCGAGCCGCAGATTGACTTTGACAAACACGGCCCAGAAGCTGCATCGTGGAGGATGCAAATTATTCAGCAGCTCCCGGGAAAAATGCGCCGTGACAGAGCGTGCCGGGAGGGGGGGAAGGGGCTGTGACACCCTGTCACATCCCCTGCCAGCAGCAGCTGCGCTGTCCCCACGCCTCCGGCGTGCTCCCGGCGCAAAGAGAAGGGGGACAGGCCTGGGGGTCCCCAAGGGCGAGGCTGGGAGGTGACAAAAGGGGGTTTGGCCAAAGGATGGAGCCGTGGGAGGTGACAGCAGATCCATGGACAATGCTCGTGTGCATCTCCAGGCAGGTTGGTGAGAGATCCAGAGCATCCCAGTTCATCCCAGTTCATCCCAGTTCATCCCAGTTGATCCCAGGATTGCATTTTTCCCCATGGAGCTGGGCTGAGTGTGGGATTAAGCTCAGGGCTGTTGAGGAACTGGCCAGGAGCTGATAACAGAGATAAGGAGCTGGAAGGAATCTCCCGGGATCACTTTCCCCATCTGATTCCCAGGACCCCTTTCCCCATCTGATTCCCAGGATTATTTTCCCGATCTGATTCCCAGGATCATTTTCCCGATCTGACTCCTGGGATCGTTTTCCCCGACCTGATTCACCAGGTGCTGGGCAGGTGGATCAGGCAGGAAAATCTGTTCCCAGCTGAGATACAATTCACACTCAGAAAATAAATCACTCTTGGCCACGAGCCTGCGGCAGGACCCTCCCCAGGGATGTCCCCAAGTGGGTGACATTGGGATGGGACACCTCAGCTTTTCCTGGGCTGTTCTGGACCCAAAAATCCTCTGTTTCCATGAAGGAATTCAGGTTTTGAGGCCATCCCCTGGCCCTTACCCAGGATGACACATTTTGCCTGGCTCCAAGACCCCAGAAAATCTAAATCCCTCTCGAATTCCCGGGATCAAGCATGCAAATCCCGAGGAGGAGAACAAGGAGCAAACGACGAGGGGAGAAGCTGTTCGGAGCCAATCCCTCTCGGAGGTGGCATTTAAGCAGATGGAGGAGTGGAGCAGAGCTGTCTGAGGAGGATGTGATGGAAATGTGAATATGGAGAGGAGGCTCCGGCTGCCTGCTGGGAGCCGGGATTGCAGTGGAGCCACATCCCACAGCCACTGTCCCCAGCCAGCTCCTTGTGCCGGCCCTTTGGAACGGCAGGAGCTGATTTTAGGGATCATTAAACGGTTTGTGGGGTTCCCTTCTCTTTTTGGGAGGTGGATGAGGCTGCGGCACCGTATGGAAAGGCTCTCGGTGCCTTTGCTGTCCCGGCTCTGGTGGTCCCTGGGAGCAGAACAGGGAATGTGGCACACGGGTGACACCAATTCCATGCCAGGAATTGCCGGGACAGCAGAGCTGCTGCACGACTCTGGTGGCTGCACCATGACGGACTCCTGTGCCAAACCCTCCACGTTCCGAGCTGGATCCTCATTCCTGAGGGTTTGGAATTAATATTTATCTATCAGTGGCTGCTAATTAAGCCTCTCAATGATGCTCCTGCTCTGCGTTGGAGCAGATAAAATGCGGATGATGTGCGAGAGGAGCCACGGGCTGGCTCGAGGATGTGCTTCGCCTCCAGATCAATACCAGGCCATGGGTAAAATTTTCCATGATGTTTTTCCCATGTTCTGCTTCTCCCGCTGCTGTCTCAGGGAGGGGGACATGTGGTGGGCGTTGGGATTTTCCTCTCCAGGTGTTTCCCCGTATTTCCATGGTTCGGTGTCCCGGTGCTGTGGCAGGGCCAGGGATGAGGAGGGAGGATTCCTCTCGGATCCCTCTCCATGCTGCTTCCCATCTGCTAGATTATTTCAGCATTTAATTATTTACCGCAGGCTGTGTGGGCAGCTGTACAGAGGCAGTTATTGCTTAATTGAGCTACTTGACTCCAGCACTGCCAAAATAGGAGCAGGAGTGGAAAAGAAGGATCCCCCCTTGTCGGGCAGCCCAGGGAGCAAGGACAGCACAATCCCCTGGGGAAAAAAATCCGGCTTTCCAGGGGAAATTTGGGGTGCTGCCACCTTCATCCCATCTCAGCCCTTGCTCCCGACTCTGAACGCTGCCCTGAGGGAGAGGAGAGCCCCAGGGGTGCTCCAGCCAGGTGACAGGCGGTGACAACACCCTGCCAAGGTGGTACCAGTGTTCATCTCCAGGTATCCCAAGCCTGGAGGAGGGATGACCCCAGGAATCTCCGCTCTTCCCAGAGCTCAGGGCATCCCCTTCAGTGAGGCTGGAGTTTGCGTTTTCCTGATTCCCAAAGAGAATCCAGCCCCAGGCTCTCCCCATCCCTTCCACCACTGTGACCTCCCCATCTGTCACCAAGCCCGGTGTCCCCAGGACCCCCCCAGTTGGCAGCAAGGCGGCTCCATTCATCTTTATTTCCCCGGGAACACAGAGCTCCGTGGATGAAAGCTTGGGATAATTGATATTATTATGGAATCCAGCAGGATGCAGATTGGCACGGAGCAAACATCTGCCTGCTGCTCCTCAGGGAGCCTGGGGGAGAGGGGCCGATCCCGTTTTCTTCTGGAGTGCTGATGGAAAGGAGGATGAAGTGAGGAAAACACAGGAGTGTGTTTTGGGATGTTCACGTGCGGGTGTGCAGCCCCTGGGGTGTGGGATTTGGGATGGGGTGAGGGGACGCTGTCACATCCAGAGGCTCAGGATGGAGGTTTGGGATGGCCAGATGCGGTGCCCACCACCAATCCCATGGAAATCGGGGGTTTGTTGCCTTCCAAAAGCTGTGTGAGCCTGGAGGGAACCCTCTGGGATGTGTAAAGGAGGGATGGGAGCCATAAATGTGCTCCAGGACGCTCCTGGTGCTGGCACAGTGACAAGGCTGGGACCTTTGGCTCGGTTCAGCCCATCAGTCACTGAATCCCTGCTCTGCAGCCTCCTCCTGGCATTTGGATGGTGGAGGTGACGGGGACAGCAGGGAAAGGGGACAGTGAGGAGGGGACACAGGGGACGGAGGGGACAGAAGGGACTGAGGGGACACAGGGGACACAGGGGACACAGGGGACACAGGGGACACAGGGCAGTCCCAGCTGCCAGGGCCGAGGTGCAGCTCAGTCCCAGTGGGTTCCTGAGCTGGGTGCAGCCCTGAGAACTCTGTGGTGGCCAAAGGGGAGCGGATCTATGGGTTGGGGACACGGAGGTGACCCCAGCTCTGTCATCACAGCTGGTTTGGCATTTCAGAGGCTCTGGCTGTTACCTGTAGCCACCTTGCTCCCATTCCCAGCCTGGCAGGAGAAATTATATCATTTATAGATGCTTTTTATTTCCTTTTATTTCCTCCCTGGAGTGACAGAAACGCACCCACGCCGCCTCCGCAGCGCTGCTCTCCCCGGCCTTGTCCCTGTCCCTCTGTGAGGTGGCCCTGGGGTTTTTGTGGCTTTGTTCCCCTCATGGAGAGGCTGTCAGGAGTGATGCTGTTCCCCGGAGCACTTGGGGTGTCACACAGCCCGTGGTGAGCTCAGCTCCGTCCCTGGTCATTTATGGATCGCTGTCCCCTCGATGTTTTGGGGTTCAACACAGGGAGGGTGAGCCCAGCACGGGGCAGGGACGGGGTCAGGGTTAGGGTCAGCACAAAGGGTTGGGACTCTAATGAGACCCTAATAAAGCAGGGCTGGGTGGATTGGGGTGGATTTACAGCTCATCCACAGGCCCAGCTGTGCTGCCTGGGAGAAGGAGGAGGATGAGGATGGAGCTGGAGGAATTTCCTGCCCTGTTTGGGGAAGGTTGAGCACATGGTGGGAATCTCAGAGCTGCTCTGTCCCTACCTGGGACCCTGTGGTCCACAAATTGGGCCACCAAAATGGGCCACTGGGCCAGGCCACTGGGAGCTGGGGATGTGAGGATGTGATGATGCGAGCCAGGCTGTGCTGGGGGACAGCTTGGGGTCACCCCCGAGCTCCCACAGAGGTGCCGAGAGCCCCGGGCAGGCGCTTGGGCGGAGCACTGAGCTGCGTGCGCAGCGATAAATTAATTAAATCCATCAAATAAAGCCGCACAACAGCCCCAGTGGGATCCGCGCTGATGCCGGCGCTGCTCGCGTTTAGGCGTTAATGCCCTGCCGGGATGGGCTCTCATTCCCAGCCTCTAGTCCCGGTTTTCCCTCCCCGGCCGCGGGTGCCCGCATCCCTCGGGAGCCGCGCTGTCAGCTCGCATCGCTCTCCGGAGCATCCCGGGAGCATTCCCAGCCCCGGCTCCGTCGGGACCTCGGCGAGCGAGGATCAAACCGAATTAGCGTGAAGCTCTGGCAGAAAGATCCAGGGAAAGCCGAGCGATTCCCGCCTGATCCAGCGGCGCCGCTGGAACCCGCTGGAGAGCCGGGGATGGTGGGATGGGGAGGGGGAGAGCGGGGCGGGGGAAAGGGCTCGGTGGCGTTGTGGATTTGATAAATTGTTGATAACCGTGGCTGCTCAAGGAGCTGGTGGCGTCCTTGGTTTGATGCAGGGGAAGGAGGAATCCCGAATCCCGGATCTTCGGCGAGCTTTTTGTCTGGATTGGGAATGGGAACGGGAACGGGAACGGGAATGGGAATGGGAATGGGAATGGGAATGGGAATGGGAATGGGAATGGGAACGGGAACGGGAATGGGAATGGGAATGGGAATGGGAATGGGAATGGGAATGGTGGCATCATGCTGCTGGAGCTCCAGTGTGTCCAAAACCATCGTCAATCCTGGCTTGTGTCCTGATCCATCCCCAGACTCAAATCCATCTCTGGAAAAGAGGATTTCCCAGGAAATCTGCGCTCCCTCTCGCCCACCACCATCCCACCAGGATGGAGAGCAAGGACATGGACAATTTACATGGTTATCGAGGGCTTAATAACTCGCTCCTTGGGGATTTAGGAATTAGAAGTGGAAAAACAAACCAGGGCTGGGTGTGAAGGGAGGGGTGGTGGGTGGGATCTGGGTGAATTTTAGAAGGAGGTGGATATTCCTGTGGGGAGGGAAGGAAAGGGGAAAAAAGAAATGGAAAGGGGGAAAAGGAAGGGAGGGGGAAAAATGAAGGAAATGAAAGAGAATGGAAGGAATGGGGGAAAACAGGAAGGGATGGGGAAAAAAGAAAGGAAAGGGGTAAAAAAAAAGGAAAGGGTAAAAAAGGAAGGGAAAGGATAAAAAGGAAGAAGGATAAAAAGGAAGAAGGGAAAGGATAAAAAGGAAGAAAGGAAAGGATAAAAAGGAAGAAAGGAAAGGATAAAAAGGAAGAAAGGAAAGGATAAAAAGGAAGAAAGGAAAGGATAAAAAGGAAGAAGGGAAAGGATAAAAAGGAAGAAGGGAAACGATAAAAAGGAAGAAGGGAAAGGGTAAAAAGGAAGAAGGGAAAGGGTAAAAAGGAAGAAGGGAAAGGGTAAAAAGGAAGAAGGGAAGGGTGTGGTGAAGCAGCTCCAGCGCTATTTTAGTGCTGGGAGTGCGACTGGAATTTCCCAGCCCAAGGATCTCCAAAGCCCCGCCGGGAGAAGCCATCCCGCCGGGAAGGGACAGGGAGTTTGTCTCGCTGCCAGCTCTCGCGCACGCCAGCTTGTGCTGCTAATTGTCTGTTAATTGTAATGGAGCTGTAGTCAGGGTGCTTTAATTAGCGCTGTGCCTCATCCAGGGAGCTGCTCCAGGGCTCCGTGTGGGGCGTGCGGCACTCAGGGATGGAGATGGGATTCCTCCGGGATGGAAATTGCGAGGAATTCTTAGGGAAAAGCGTTGGAATGAGCAAGAGGAAGAGAATGTCTTCTGGATTTTGGGAGAGGCCTTGCCTATGGAGGAGGTTAATCCTGGGGTGGCTGTGGGATCTTGATCGCATTCCCAAAATGATGGGAGCAGGGAAGGAACCCGAGAGGATCCCTTTGTTCTGCTCAGCAGCTCGGAATTTATTGGATTTTTATCCTGAATACCCTTGGAATTGCTGCTCTGTGCCGAGCCCACCCCATTTTCCCTCCATTTCCCACCGAGTTTATAAATAAGCTCCCATCCCTCCCATTCCTCTTTTCCCTCCCTTCCTGCCCCCTCCATGCCATTCTGAGCTATTCCTGACTCGTGGGATATGGGATTGATATCTGTGGTAAGCCTTGGGAAAGCCAAAATCCTCCTGAACTGGAGCTGGGCAATCCCAGCTGGCGGCATTTTCCCTGGGATGCTCCAAGCTTGACCTCGGCGCAGGACCAGGGACATCCGTCAGTGTCAGAACAGCCCAAAAGGCTCCTTCCCTCAAAATCCCACTTTTGCTCTTTCTCCTCCACAATTTCCACCCCAAATAATGGGAATGGAGAGCTTGATCTTCTTCATCCAATGTTTTTCCAGCCCAAAAGGCTCCTTCCCTCGAAACTGCTCTTTCACACATTTCCTTCCATGGTTCCCACCCTAAATAATGGGAATGGAGAGAGGCTGATCCACCTTTCCAAAGCTTTTCTATCCCAAAAAGGCTCCTTTCCTGAAAATTGCACTTTCACCCTTTTTCCTCCACGATTTCCACCCAAATATCGGGAGTGGAGAGGCCGATCCTCTTCATCTGAAGTTTTTCCAGCCCAGAAATCAGGAATGGAGAGGCTGCTCCACCTTATCCCAAATTTTTCCAGCCCAAATTCTTCAATCTGGCAGCGGTTTTCTGGCTGTTCCTGGGCTCTGAATGCCCTCCTCTCATCCCAATATTCCAAAATTGGTGCCTCCACGGGATCTGGGAGCTTTGTCAGGAGCGGGGATGAATGGATCCGTGCAGGAGAGTCTTTCCCAGCATCCCCAAAAACAGTTGTCAGGGCTGCTTTGTGCTTTCCCTGTATTTTCCCACAGATAAAACTCCCGCTGCAATTATCCCATTTTTTATCTTTATGGCCTTGGCCGCTGTGGGAGATATTGGATCCATATCGGAGCGAAAGAGGACATGAAAAAAGCTCCTAAAAGCAGAGAGGAGATCACTCATGCCGCCAGCTGAAATATGGGGCTTTGATTAAACATCCCCAGGTAACCCGGATAGAATTTATGGCCCTTAAGATGTGTTTCACCTGGAGCAGGGAGCTGGATCCTTTGGGGAGCCGGGGATTGGCACCATGGAGAGTGGGGACACCCCTGGGGACCCCCAAAAAAATCCCTGAGAGCCTCAGGATTGTGGGTGTGGGCGGGTGAGAAGCAATTTGGTTGTGCTGGGATGGAAGGAGGTGACAAGGAGCAAAGAGAGGCGGCGATAAAGGAGAATTCCAGGAGCTGGGATTTAATTCCTGGAAGTGTCACCGAGGGCGGGATCCGTGTCCCGTGGCTGTGGGGATGCTGTCACCCCCCTGAGCCCACCTGGGTGAATTTTGGGGTGCACAGGGTGGTTTTAGTGCTGATGTCCAATCCTTCTCTTGCTGTTACCCCATTGCTGGAACCCTCAGCGTTCCTTTCCAAGGGATTTATCCTGAGGATGTTTTATGCTCCTCATCCATTCCCTGTGCTGATCCAGGTGTTTGCGATCCCGCAGGAGAAGCCGCTGCGCCAGGGTTATGATGTGTATTAAAATAAAAAAAAAAAAGTCAATAGGAAAGGGCCAGAGGCGGTGGCAGCGCCCATCCATCACCGTCACCGCGGATTTTCCCTGGATTATCCCAGGAAAAGGACACTGGAGCTTCATCCTCACAGCTCCTCCTGGGAAGGGGGGGTTTGGTCACCCCCTGGCTGCCCTGGCCATCCATCACCCGGCCAAGGAGACGGCAACAGGGACGGGGGTGAGGAGACAGCGATTTATGGGAAGGACGGAATGCGGCCTTGGGAGGGGTGCAGGGGGGGAGGATGGAGATTTGGGATAGGTGGGACAGAGCGGGAAGGGCTCCCATCCCACCGCAATCCCCTTCTGCCTCTCTGCACGGGGTCTGTGGGACTGTGTGGAATGTGTGATTCTTGGAAATTAATGGGGATTGGTGGATATCGATGGATATTGATGGATATTGATGGATATCAATGGAAATTGATGGGGATTGGTGGATATCGATGGATGTTGATGGATATTGGTGGATATCTATGGATGTTGATAGATGTTGATGGATGTTGATGGATATCAATGGATATTGATGGATGTTGATGGATATTGGTGGATGTTGATGGATGTTTATGGGTATCGATGGATATTGGTGGATGTTGATGGATATTGGTGGATGTTGATGGATATCGATGGCTATCGATGGATGTTGATGGATATCAATGGATATCAATGGATATTGATGGATGTTTATGGATATTGGTGGATATTGATGGATGTTGATGGATATTGGTGGATGTTGATGGATATCGATGGATGTTGATGGATATCGATGGATATTGATGGGTATTGGTGGATATTGATGGATGTTTATGGATATTGATGGATGTTGATGGATGTCGATGGATATCGATGGATATTGATGGATATTGGTGGATATTGATGGATGTTGATGGATGTCGATGGATGTTGATGGATATCGATGGATATTGATGGATATTGGTGGATATTGATGGATGTTTATGGATATTGATGGATGTTGATGGATGTCGATGGATATTGATGGATATTGATGGATATTGGTGGATATTGATGGATGTTGATGGATGTCGATGGATATTGATGGATATTGGTGGATATTGATGGATGTTGATGGATGTCGATGGATGTTGATGGATATCGATGGATATTGATGGGTATTGGTGGATATTGATGGATGTTGATGGATGTCGATGGATATTGATGGATATTGGTGGATATTGATGGATGTTGATGGATGTCGATGGATATTGATGGATATTGATGGATATTGGTGGATATTGATGGATGTCGATGGATGTTGATGGATATCGATGGATATCGATGGATATTGATGGATATCAATGGATATAGATGGATGTTGATGGATATAGATGGATGTTGATGGATATCAATGGCTATCGATGGATGTTGATGGATATCGATGGACGTTGATGGATATTGATGGATATCAATGGATGGAGGCCACTGGAAATTGGGGACAGGCCCAGGTGACCCCCATGACCCCACCAGCCCCTGGGTGCTGAGGGTGGGGGGGCTGCTGGCTCTGCTCCCGAGTGCCCAGGGAGGAGGATTCGGGAATTTTCCTGACTTATCCAGCAGGAAGGTGGCATTGCAAGAGCTCTGATGCCACCTGGGATGTCCCCCAGAACTCAGTGGCTCTGACTTTGTCTTTCCCCACCTGTTTTTGGGGAGTTTTGGGGCTCTTTGTTTGATTGCTGTCCCTGCGTTAGGGTGAGCAGGGAGGGGAGGATGAGGAAAATCATCCAGGAACAGTGTCGGGATTGTCCCCAAGCCGCGCTGGCAGCTTGGCACCTCTGTTTTATCCCAAATCCCACCCCGGAGAGCCTGGAATGTGCATTCCTGGTGGGGGAAGAGACACCCCTGTGGTGCTCTGGGGGTGTCACTGTCACTCAACAGCATTTAATGAACACTTCCAGCACTGTGGAAATTCACTCTTCGCTCCTCACCCTAAGGAATCTGAAAAACAGTGGGCACCGTTAGTTGTGGGGTTTCTTTGTCCTTTTTCCCTTTAATCTTGCCACAGATCGCTCTTTTCTTTTCTCCTCTCTGCTCCCTTTCATTTAGCAGCAAAGCAGGCGGGAGGTCACCATTCCAGTGGGGACCTGCACATTCCAGAGGCAGGCACCTCTTGGATATCTGAGACCCCCCACACGAGGCCTTCTCCTCAGTCCTCATCCTTTAAATCCCTCCTCAAACCCCTCAGAATGAGCACCGGGAAATGCTGGAGAAGCTTTTGGACCCTCAGCATTCGCAGCTTCAGGAAAAATCCTGGATGTCCCATCCCTGGAAGTGCCCAAGGCCAGGCTGGATGGGGCTGGGAGCAACCTGGGATAGTGGAAGGTGAAACCAGACGGGTTTTAAAGCCCCTCCCAACCCAAAATTCTCCGTGAACAGCCCCTAAATCCCACCCTGTTGATGTGAGCACGCACGTGCTGGATCAATCCCTTGGAAAAACACTTGGCTTCGTGCACATCCGCCTCCTGGAAGTACTTTTAGCTCCTTTCCTTTGTAATTATTCCCAGGATGAGCAGGCAGCTCCAAGACCTGGGAGGAAATGTGTCAGTCACAGAACGATTTCCTTGAGCATATTTTTTTCCCTCTCTTTTCCCCTCCCACCCCAAACCTCCTTCAAATGAAAGTTGGCTAATGGCTCGTTGCAAAAAAAATAATTGCCACTGATTTCTCCAAATTGCAGAACGAGTATTAACGACGTTTTTTTAATTTTTTTATTTTATTTTTTTTTTCCCCGAGACAGAAATAGCGCAATTTGCATTTAAATGCTCCCGATCTTTGCAAACTCCTCTCGGTGTTTTCTTGCAGCCACATAAAAATACGGGGCCAGATCAGAGTGGGGACAGCGGGTGGCTCCAGCTCGAGGCTGTGGCACCAGGAATTGGAATTCCAGCAGGAATTCAGCTGGGAATCTCCAAACCTTGCTACCAGAAGGGAAGTGAAGCTGCTTCTCTTCATTAATAACTTCACCCTTAATTTTATGACTGCCTCATTAGCACAGGGAAGGGTAAAACCAGGGATTTATCCCACTGATTTAACCACAAATCCCCTGGGATGGGAAGCTCCAGGAATGGCCCCATAACACGGGGTGAGGATTTTGGGATTTTCTGCTGCTTCTTGGTATCTGTGGGTGAGCAGATGAGGGAGTTTGGGGTCACCAGGCCCTTTTTCCTGCCTTTCTATCCCACTGGAATCCCACTGGAGGGATGATGTTGGAGCGGTGCAGGGATTTGGGATCATCCCCTGCCCCCGGCCCTGCGCCCCCGTCCACTCCTTCATCGCAGCTGCCGTGGTTTAATTCCTGATCAGGCAGAAAATGGCTCGGTTTTAGGAGCTCAGGACGGGCTCAGAACTGTGGAAACGGAACTTTTCTCTGGATTTGGCAGGGCTGAGGAGCGGAGAGTGGGAAGTTTCAGTGGGAAATGAAGCAGAGCCAAGCAATGAGGAAGAATCCTCGCTCTAATCTTCCTCTTCCTGAGGATCCCTCCCAGCTCCTTGGGCATGGAAACTGAGGCACAGGAGGATTTGGGGGTTTGAGGGAAGATTTTCCCAGGGGTTCAGGGTCTCCCTGGCCCCTGGGATTCCTCCCCTTCTTGTGGGATAAACACTTTTATTTGGAGAAGAGAAATATTTGCTTTATTCATGGAAAAATAACTCATTTTCTCCCATCCGTGGGGTCGCTGATTGTGCCTCGGTGCCCCCACAGCGGGCAGGACTCTTCCTGGGGGCTGATTTCCTGGGAATTCACAGCTCTGCAGCAAAAAGGAAAACCAGAAAGGAGAAATTCCAGCTGGATTTGCCTGGGTGGGAGTTTGTGAGCCCCTTCCCCTTCAATCCAGACGGGTTTCCAGGGATTTGTTCCATCCCAGAAGGAGCAGTTTTGGGGTGCAGGATGCTGAGAAATGCTGGGAATTCCGGCTGCATCCCCGGCATGGCTGCACTGCTCTCGGGAGAGGAGGTTTAATTCACCTGCTTGTGTTTTATGTGCGGCTCCCCAAGCTCCTCCGGCTCCATAAAAAGCAATCGGCTGCCCTAAAAGCTAAAAGGAGGAGGAAAAGCATTCCTTGGTTTATTCCCTGCCCTCTCCTGCCTAGATCTTTCCAACAGCTTTTTCTCTTCTCCCTCCTCCTCCTCCTTTTCCTCCTCCTGGGGTTGCAAAACCCATGGAGGGGCAAAAAAATCCCTCCTGGAGTTGTTTTTGGGATCATTTCTGATCCTGTACCACATCCTGGGGTCAGAGCTCACCCCGGGTGTTCCCATTCTTTGGAGGGGAGAGGAGGCACAGGATGCCCCGATCCACGATGCATTTCCATGGTGTGCACGGTATTCCTTGGAAAGAGGATCAGGATGCAATTCCAGAGGGTTTTTTCTGGTGCCCTCGGTGTGTCCCCAACGAGGCCGTGGCAGGAAGGGACCTCTCCAGCCTCTCTCTCCTCCCGAAGAGCTCCCTCCCTTCTCTCCCCTTGTGTTTTCCTTGCAAACAGCCTCGCCTTTGAAATTCAAATGTTGCGTGGCCCTTTCCTCACCCTCCGCAGGAGTATCTCCCTTTTCATCTGAAAATAATTAACAAATGAACAAAACTCCTGTGTGAAATTAAAATTCATGCCCAGAGGTGACCTTTGAAACTCAGCACTGCTGCTGGCTTGGGTTGGGTTTTTATATTTTCCCTTCTCATTTTTTTTAAAATTTCTTTCTTTTTTTTTTTTCCTTCTCATACTCACAGCTCCTTTCCACCTCCTTTTCCCCCTCTCTTTTTTTAAAATTGCGATAAATTGCGTTCCTCCAGGGATTCTCTGCCTCCCACAGCCGCCACTTCCCCAGTCCTGGATGTCAGCTCCAAAATCTGCCCCTGGAGAGGGAGCTCAGGCGGCTGCTCCCGCAGGGCTCGGGCTCGGCGTGTGGGGTTTCTCAGGGATCAGTAGGATCATGAAATCCCCACCACCGCTCCATCTGCCCCCTCGGCAGCCGGACACGGGGTCGGGGTCAGCAGGCACAGGAGGATAATTGTTTGTAATTAATTACAAAGAGATTCTCAGCCGGAGCCCTGCCCTGAGCAGGGAATTTCCCATAGGATCCCCCTGGGGATGGGGATGGCTCATCCCTGCTCGTTTGGTGCTCAGGGATTTGCTGGGATTCACTTTGGGGTTGTTCTGGACTGGTGGGATGGACTTTTCCAGTATCCCCCCCATAGAGAATCCAACCCCAAACTGGTTTCCTGCTGGGAAAGGGAGGAAATGTTGAGCTGGGAACGGTTCCAGGTGCGGCCTGGGGTGGCTGAGCCGGGGGAATCCTGGTTCTTCTGGTCTGGCCTTGCTTTGAATTCCAGTTGGGAGAGAGGGATGGATGGATGGATGGATGGATGGATGGATGGATGGATGGATGGATGGATGGAGCAGGGATGGAGCAGGGAAGGAGCAGGGAAGGAGCAGGGATGGAGTAGGGATGGAGTAGGGATGGAACAGGGAGGGAGCAGCGATGGAGCAGGGATGGAGTAGGGATGGAACAGGGAGGGAGCAGCGATGGAGCAGGGATGGAACAGGGATGGAGCAGGGATGGAGCAGCGATGGAGCAGGGATGGAGTAGGGATGGAACAGGGAGGGAGCAGCGATGGAGCAGGGATGGAACAGGGATGGAGCAGGGATGGAGCAGGGATGGATGGAGGGAGCAGGGATGGAGCAGGGATGGAGTAGGGATGGATGGAGGGAGCAGGGATGGAGCAGGGAAGGAGCAGGGATGGAGCAGGGATGGAGCAGCCCCCCCGGCCCCCCCGCGGAGGCACAGCCGGCACTGTAATTAAGCCAAGTGGGAAAGGTTGCCATGGCACCAACAGCAAAGAAACGAAGCTGCACCTTTCTGGTTGCTCCGGAGCCTCGGGGCGTTGCCAGCCCCTGTGCCCGAGGCGCTGGGAGGCCGTGGGGCACAGGGGACCCTTTGGTAGAGCCGGGGCCGTGCCCTGTGTCGGTGGAGGGGCAGAGGCACCGGGATGTGGCAGTCGGGCCCCGGGGCTGTGCCGTGTCGGATCCACCGGGATCTGGGCTTGTCCCAGCAGGTTCCATCCCGCTTTTCCCGCTGTGCCACATCCCCTGTCCGTGCCCGCTGCGTGCAGGTGGCTCTTGGGGGGTTCTCGTATGGACCGAGACCGGGGGGCTCCCCCAGCACCCCAAAGCTGCCGCCTGCCTCTGCCCCCACATCCCGACATCCCGGAGCCGGCGCTGATGGAGGTGGCTCCATCACATCCCGTTGTCCTGGCAACGGGCGAGGATGCTGCGGAGCCAGGGCTGGCCTGTCCCCTCCGGCTCCGGGAATGTCCCCCCTGCACCTGGATCTTCCCCGCTGCTTTTCCCAGCCAGAAAGAAAGGAAAAGCCGGGATGTGGTGACTGTCCCCTCCTGTGTCCCCCGCTGCACACGGGACAGGGCTGTTCGGTGGCATTTATGTCCCTTTGTCCTGCCCAGCTGAGGAGCAAACCACGGGCACAGCCTGGGCGGGACAGGTCTCAGCCATTCCCACGCCAGGGATTTATTTTCTCTCTCTCTGTCCCACATTCCGAGCCGTTCCTTGCCCTTTCTCTGGCCTTGCACTCCTGTTGTGTTTCTGCCACGACAAAAATAGCCCGGGAGGTGCTAAAATAGAATTAAGGATATGTAAATGCTGTTTGTGCTCGCCCTGTTGCCTCCTTCTTTTCAGCAGGAATGATGATTTTCCTGCCAACCTCAGCCCGGGGAGGCGGTTTGGGATCAGGGAATGCTGGGACACGGAGCTTTGCCAGGGGTGAGGATGGATTTGTGAACTCCCCTTGGCACCCATGACCGTTTTCCCAGGAGCTCCTCTAAATCCTGGGGTTTCCACCCAAATTTCGCCAAGCTCTATCACCGGCTCCTCGTGGTCACATCGGGGGGAACATCCCATGCCGGGGGAGATTTTGCACTCGGCATCTTCCCGGCAGGAATCTGGGGGGGATCAGGCTCTGCCCCAAGGAGCGGGGTTGGATTCTGGTGAAGCTTCGCAGCTCCCTTGATCCCTGCTCATGCGGCGAGGGAGGGATAACTCGGGAGCGCTGCCACGAATCTGGGCTGCTCCCGCGGCTGCCGAGGGGAAGGAATTAAACACTTGGAGGAGCTGGCAAAGATCCCTCCGGGAGCCCTGCGGCGGCTTCTTCAAACCCGTCCTTTCCCTCCCTCCCCTCGGAAGTTACAACACGCGGCCGCTGCCAGTGCCGCTCCCAGCTCAGCTCCTGTCCCACATCCCCCAGCTCCACGGGCATTATCCCACCCCTGCACCCATCTGGGAGCCCAAAATTCCTGCTTTCCCCCTTTGCTCCGGCCTGGTTCGTGCTGGGGAGGCTGGGAGGGCTCGGGGCCGTGGGTGTGAGCTCTGCCAGCCGGCGCAGATGCTGGATTCGCTCACACGACAGCTCCGCTTTCCCTTTTTCGGATTTTGCCCTGGAAAAGTAGGGCGCAGCCACGGCTGTCCACGCTCTCCTCATCCACCCCCATCCCTGGCATCTGCTGCTCCTCGTGTTGGGGATGGGGGAACAGCCGGGGCCCACCGTGGGGATGGGGTTGGGGGGTGGGATTTGGGATGAGACCCAAAAGCAGCTCCTTCTGCGCTCTCCCTGGCGAAACGCGGGCAGGGTGGCGCTCCCTGGCAGTGCCACCGCTCTGTGTCACCTCCCAGCTTGGGAAGGAGCATCGGGGCGCTGCTGGCACCTCCGGCTCCCCTGTCACTGCCTGGGGATGGGGTGGAGTGGCAGGATGAGGTCCCAGCAGCCACCCACGGGCTCCGCACCAGGCGGTGCAAGGAGGCAGCACAATCTGCATGTAAATGGGGATATTTAAAGCCGGAGCCGGGTGGGAAGCGAAGGAATCAATTTCCCAAGTGGGAGGGCGGGGTGTTATTTTTGTACCGCGCTGGATACGCAGCTTAAATCTGGCCCTGGAAGATGGAGGGGAAACAGGGCGGGTGGGGAAGAAGAATCGTGTCCCTTCGGCCTTTGGGCTCTGCAATCCCCGGATCCAGCAGCGCTGCCGTCGCTGCCAGCCCCACACGGCGTCCCTCTGCTGTCTGGGCCTGGATGAGGTGGCAGGAGGGGACAGGGAGCTCCGTGTGCTCTTTGTCGTGTCCCCCGCTGGGTCTGTGCCCTCAGCTCTGATCATTCCCTGCTCTCTGAGCGTCTCCAGCTCTTCTCGTGTCACTGCTCGGCACGGCCCGGATCCGTGGGCGTCCTCACGGAGCTGTGGCTCCTCTTCCAGCAGCGCCGCTGGGTTTGGAGGTGGGCAGGGGCTCCTTTTGTGCTCGTCGTTAATTAAGAGGATCATTCAGAGCCACTCGTAGTGTAGTGTGTTGTCTTCTAAGAGTTGCGATTCTGTCCTTGTGCCAGCTTCCATTAGCAACAAAACCCACTTATCTTGTTCTTCCCTATCTCTTCCCTTTATATTTTTATCCTCCCCTCTCCCTGCAAGTCTCTCTCTCCTCTTTTTTCCCAGCCCCAGCACCGCAGTAATAATTCCACCAGTCGTCATCTCGGTTGACAAAACACTGGTGATGTGACAGCTCCGAGCTATGAAATCTCCGTTACCGCTCGATAATTAATTTACTAATTGCGTGCGTTGCTTCGCCACGCGGCTCCGGGTCAGCTCCGCGGCCGGCGGTGCCACCCTGACCCCGCCGTGCCCCAGGTGTCCCCTCCCTGCACCGGGAGGATGAAACCTTGGGTTGTTCCCTTAGGAGGACGTGGTTCTCCTGGGAATGGGGGAGTTGGGATGGAGGGAAGGGGGAGCTGGGCAAGGCTGAGTGCCCCCAGTGCCACCCGGCTTTCTGCCTGGGTGAGCTGCCAGCGCTGCCAGCCACGCTTGGGTGACTTAACGTGTCACCTCCATCCTCTGGCTTGCCGTGGAGGTTTCAAAACTGGTCCATCTGCTGGGGAAAAGAAACACCCCAAAACCACCCTTTTCTGCCTCTATCCCAGTGGATAAATGAGTTTTTCCTGGTGCCAGGATGGGATGGGATTTTCCACTGTCTTCCCATGGGGTGCCCCCAAAACCCCTCTGAGCTGGATTCTCATCCCGTGCCTCCTGCAGGCTAGGAATGTTGATGGAGGGAGAACAGAGGTTTTTCCCTCCTTCCCATCCTTTCCAAACCCATCCAGAGCCCTCCTGTCCCTCCTGCCCATCCAGTAATTTCCCGGATTTCAGCGGCTGCGGAATGTTTGGATTTGCCCTGATGACAGGAGTCAAAATGAACAAATTCTGAGGGAGCCACCAGAGCCAAGCGACATCTCTCATTCTGACACCGCCACTTGCTGCATTCCTGGAGGGAAATGTTGGGTTTTGTGTTGTTTTGCTGGTTTTTTCCCCACTCTTCGCCGTCTCAAACCCCAGACGGTGTTTTGTCATTGGCAGGAAAACTTGGTGTCACCAGTGAGAGAGATGGGGCAGGGCCTCAGGCTGAATTTGGGCTTAAATTGCTCTGTCAGGGGTTAAACCCCCTCTCTTTAGGGTTAAAAATCCCCTATTTGGGGTTAACCCAAGGGTTAGATAGAGAAGAACTTAAGATAGGGTTAAAAATCCCATATTTGGGGTTAAACCCCCCCTGTTTGGGGTTAACCCAGGGGTTAAACCCCTTCTATTTTGGGTTAACCCAGGGGTTAAAACCCCATATTTAGGATTAAACCCCCCTATTTGGGGTTATTTCCCCCCTGTTCGGGGTTAACCCAGGGGTTAAAACCCCCTATTTTGGATTAAACCCCCCTATTTGGGGTTAACCCAGGGGTTAAGCCCCCATATTTGGGGTTAAATCCCCTCTATTTGGGGTTAACCCAGGGGTTAAAACCCCATTTTTGGGGTTAAATCTCCTCTATTTGGGGTTAACCCAAGGGTTAAAACCCCATTTTTGGGGTTATCCCCCTCTGGGGTCAACCCAGGGGTTAAAACCCCATATTTAGGGTTATCCCCCCCTATTTGGGGTTAACCCAGGGGTTAAAACCCCATATTTAGGGTTATCCCCCCCTATTTGGGGTCAACCCAGGGGTTAAAACCCCATATTTGGGGTTATCCCCCCCTATTTGGGGTTAACCCAGGGGTTAGAGCCCCACATTTGGGGTTATCCCCCCTGTTTGGGGTTGGGTGAGGAGAATAGACCCCTCTGCTGTCCCAAATCCATGGAAAATCAACCACGGGATGGCCTCAGGAATGGGCAGAACTTTTTTTTTTCCCTTGGGCTTTGCATCCAGGGAAGCGACACGAGCTGGGATCATTGCAAGGAAAGGGAAACTGAGGCACGGGCAGTTGAATTTGACGTCGTGGCCCCTGGGCACGGAGCTGGCAGGGCCAAATGTCACCTTCACGGCCACTTGGTGGGGAGTTAAGCGCCCTGTTCCCGGTGCCAGCGACATTCCAGGGCTGCCACCTCGTTGCCGGGTGAATAAATAACGTGTGGCCTCCGCCGCCGCGGGGCTGCTGCCGCCGTAATTGCATTTTTGGGAGACGCAATTACCGGGCAATGTTGTGGAACGTGTCGCGCCTGCGGGAGTGGAACTCCGGCCGGGCGGCGGTGGTGGCAGCTGGTGACACCCCCGGGGGCAGCGAGGGCATGGCTGAGCTTTGGGTGCCACCCTGGTCTGAGCTGGGCTCGCTGTGCCACCCCCCAGGCCAAACCCAGCTTCTCCTGTCCTCTCCCGGCATCCAAAACCCCCAGATCCTCTCTCTGGGCAGGGGTGGCACCATCCCATGTCCTGCTGTGTCGCGGGGGCTCTCCCTGCGCTGACCTCGTCACCTGGAAAACCCTGGTTTGGGATTTGGGATGGCGCAGGAGGCACAGGGCAAACAGCAAAAACAGCCTCGGCTGCCCTCGCCCACCCTGCCTTCCCCTGCCACCCCAAACCCCAAATCAGCTCTGCCAGGGCTCCTGGGGAGGGGCACAAACACACCGAGAGCCCCCACGACAAAACGGGGACACGGCACGGTGCCACCCCCAGCAGCAGAACCCCCAGACTTTAAATGCTCCGTGAATTTGGGGTGTTTGGCTCTGTCAGTGACGGTCTGGAGGAGCAGGGGGACAAGGGGTGGTGTCACCTCCCCTGCAGCCGCAACCCCCGAACTCTCTGTGCTTTAAATCCTCTGCTTTTCTGAGGTTTGAGGGGGATTTGGGACATGGGTGGCACCTTCTCGTGTCCCCCCCTCCTGCCGTGGGGGCTCTGCCTGTGCTCCCATCCCTGACAGAGCCGAGCAGCCTCGGCTTCCCTCCTGTGCCATCCCAAATTCCAGAGCAGGGTTTTCCAGGGCTCCTGGTGAGCGGGATAAACACAGGAAGAGCCCCCAGGGCACGGGGGGGACACGGGATGGTGCCACCCCCTGCAGCCAGAACCCCCAAACCCTCCGTGCTTGAAATCCGCTGCTTTTCTGGTTTTTGGGGTGGATTTGGGCAGGGGGTGGCACCTCCCCGTGTCTCTCCATGCTGATCCCCCTCACCCAGCAGCCTGGAAAACCCTGATTAGGGATTTGGGATGGCACGGGAGGGCAGCCAAAGCTGTTTGGCTGTTTGGTGGTTTGGAAGCACAGAAGAGCCTCCACGGCACAGGGGGACACGGGGAGGTGCCACCCCCTGCCCAAATCCACCCCAAAAACCAGAAAAGCAGCGGATTTCAAGCACGGAGGGTTTGGGGGTTCTGGCTGCAGGGGGTGGCACCATCCCGTGTCCCCCCCGTGCCCTGGGGGCTCTTCCTGTGTTTATCCCGCTCACCAGGAGCCCTGGAAAACCCTGCTCTGGAATTTGGGATGGCACAGGAGGGAAGCCGAGGCTGCTCGGCTCTGTCAGGGATGGGAGCACAGGCAGAGCCCCCACGGCAGGAGGGGGGACACGAGAAGGTGCCACCCATGTCCCAAATCCCCCTCAAACCTCAGAAAAGCAGAGGATTTAAAGCACAGAGAGTTCGGGGGTTGTGGCTGCAGGGGAGGTGACACCACCCCTTGTCCCCCTGCTCCTCCAGACCGTCACTGACAGAGCCAAACACCCCAAATTCACGGAGCATTTAGAGTCTGGGGGTTCTGCTGCTGGGGGTGGCACCGTGCCGTGTCCCCGTTTTGTCGTGGGGGCTCTCGGTGTGTTTGTGCCCCTCCCCAGGAGCCCTGGCAGAGCTGATTTGGGGTTTGGGGTGGCAGGGGAAGGCAGGGTGGGCGAGGGCTGTTTGCTGCGGTGAGCGATGGCTCTGAAGTGCCGAGCTGTGGCTCTCAGCAGCTTTTGAAGCTTCAGGAAATTTGTCTTTTTGACTCGGCAAGGTGCTCAGGCGGGGAGGGAGACGCATTACGGTTTGAAAGGCTCAGAGAGCAGAGGGGAAGCGTTCTGTGATTCCAGCCCCTTTCCTCCCACCCGCGGAACACAGTCCCTGGTATTCCCACATTCCTGCCCTCCCTGCACCTCGTGTCTCCAGGGTTTTGTTCTGTCCTCGGCTCCCGGAGCTCAGAGCAGCAGCAGCACCCGATTCCCAGCCCAGCCCAGCCCCCCTGGCATCCAGCCTGGCCTGGAGGGATGAAGGGAACGCCAGGATGGGGCGGGTGAGAACCTGGATAAGAACAAAGCCTTTTCCATCCTGAATATCCTGATGCTCCCGAGCCTCCTCCCAGGTGGGCTTTGCCACCTCTCAGAGGTGGGAAAGGGGCTGGGATGGGATGGGGAGCTCTGATGCTGAGAGTTCCAAGGACCCCAATCCTCTCCTGGGGGGCTTTGCCCTTCTCAGAGGTGGGAAATGAGATGGGAGGGGATGTGGGGTCTGATCCTGAGCATCCCAAATCCTCCTGGTGGGCTTTGCCTCCCTTGGAGGTGGGAAGGGAGTTGGGATAAGGTGGAGAACCCTGTTGCTGAGAGTTCTGAGCGTCCAAATCTTCTCCTGGCCTCAGCCCAGGTGGGCTTTGTCCCCCTCACAGTTGGGAAGGGAGCTGGGAGATTTGGATGGTGATCCTGAGCATCCTGAGCATCCTGAGCATCCCAATCCTCTCCTGACCTCACTCCAGGTGGGTTTTTCCCCCATAAGAGATGGAAAGGGAGCTGGGAGGAGATGGGAACCCTGATGCTGAGCATCCCAATCCTCTCCTTGTAGGCTGTGACCCTCTTCAGATGTGGGAAGGGATCTGGGACAGGATGGGGACTGTGATCCTGAGCACCCTGAGCATCCCAAACCTCTCCTGACCCCACTCCAGGTGGGTTTCCCCCCCATAAGAGATGGGAAGGGATCTGGGACAGGATGGGGACTGTGATCCTGAGCATCCTGAGCATCCCAATCCTCTCCTGGCCTCACCCCAGATGGGCTTTGCCCCCTCACAAACGGGAAGGGAGCTGGGAGGAGATGGCAACCACGATGTTGAGAGTTCCAAACATCCCAACCTTCTCCTGCTTTACCAAGAGGGGTTCCCCCCATGGCAGGGGAGGTTTGGGGGCACGGCTGGGGGTGGGACCTGGCCCCGCCGGGGGAGCCTGGGAGGGCTTAGGCAAAAAATCCCCGGTGGTTCGCTGCCGAAAACGAACGCCGGTGCTTTAATGTCCTCACAAAAGCCCCGTGTGTAAGTGGGACTTGGCATGAGGAATTCCATACATTTTTAATGGAGAGCCCTGGGGGGAAATCCATCAGGCGATTGAGTTTCCCTGGTGCCAGGGAGCACAAAGCGATTGGGGTGGAGAAGGCAGCGCTCCAGAGGCTCCTCTTCCCTCCCCTTTCCCTGGGAAACCCCCCCTTGGCAAAGCCCTTGGGTTCGGGAGGGTTTTTCTGGCTGCTTTGGGGGTGGTTTGGGCATGGAAAGAACGTGCTCGGCTCGCTGTTGTGTTGTCCTCGCTCTGGAGGTGGGGCTGTGGCTCTTCCTGGTGCCTGGGACCATCCCTGGGATTTGGGGTCACACCTCCCTGCAGGGCTCCTGGTTTTCGGGAGCATCCAGCTCCTGATTCCCAGAGAATCCAGCCCAGCTGGGGTGAGGGTTCTGCCAAAAATGTTTTTTTTCTGGGGAGAAAAAAATGTCCTTGTCGTTATTCTGGATCATCCCATCTCCATTCACCTCCCGTGGCAGGACAAATATGGATCAGCAGAGCTTCCCCAGGGATGCAGCACCCCTGGGTACCCCCCGCCCAAGGGGGTGGTGGCTTTTGGGGACCTGGAAGAATCTGGGTCACCTCACCCATTCTCTGGCACCCCGAGGCGTCCCTGGGAGAGATGGAGAGCAGCAGGAGGGGGGATTTTCGGGATGCAGCCGCGTCCCTGCAGGAGCCAGGCGCTAATGTGCTCCAGGGAGCCGCTCCAACCTGTGCCGGGGATATGGAACACCTCATTTACCGGGATATTTCTCCTGCCGGAACAGGAGGAAGCAGCTGCTATCTGTACAAACAAAATTAGGCCAAAGGAGGAAAGTAATTTTGTCAAAGAAATAGGGAGATGCAGGGGGAGATGGAGAGGAGACAGATGAATAAACACAATCTACATAGGAACTGATAAAAATTCAATTTCTGCTCACACACGTCCCGGTCTCACTCACACCCTTCCTCTCCTCCTCTCCACGCGCTCCCCGGCGTTGTCTGCAGCCCTCGTGCATCCATCTGGGATGTGGGAGGCAAACACAATGATCCTCTTCTGTCTTCAGCATACTGGAAAATTTTTCCTTTAATTATGGCGCTTTAATTCCTGTCGCTCCAGCTTTTCCCTGCTCTTCCCCAGCGAGCAGAGGCAGCCTGGGAGAGCGGGATGGGATCGGGGGGTCCTGTGGGCATGACCCCATTCCTGCTCTGGTGATCCCAGTGCCTGCATGGGGGTCTGGGATTGTCACACATGGATGAGAGATTTGGAAGGAATTGGCAATTCCTGGGAGTTGTCCCAAATCTCCCTGTGGACTCCCAGAGCTGTGGGAGCACAAAGAGCTCTCCTGGGGTTTTTTTTTTTAGGGTATTTTGATATGGTTTACGCAAAAAACAACACTTTTAAAATCTTCCTGGGGTCCTTTGTGCCCCATGGCTCGTCTGGAAGCCCCAGTCAGGAATGATGTTCAGAGGGAAAGATTTTGGGTCCATAAGGGAAATCCTGGCTGGAAAATTCATCCATGTGAACCTCAGGACTGACCACAGGCCAGTCTGGGAGCTAGAGGAGGCAGAGAGGAGGATTTTGAACCACTCCTCTCCCCACTCCAGTGTCCCTGTGCCCCTCCTGGTCCCCAGTCCCTGCTCCAGCTCCTCCAGATCCATGGGATCCCAGCCTGGGATCTTGGAGGAGACTTTTCCTGTTGATTCCTCCATCCTTTGGCCACAGAGGGAGCAGCTTGCTGCTGAGGGGCAGGTTTTGACCGTTTGGTGCTGATGGCAGTGGCACCTCTGCCCTTCCCAAATCCAGGGCTCTGAGTTCACTTGGAACAGCTCCCCGCTCTTCCGAGTGGGAGTGGGGCTGTCCCAGGACTGCGCCTTCTCCCTTTTCCCCTGACCCTTATCCCACCTTCCTCCCTTCCCTTTTTCCACCATCCTGGCCCCTCATCCCGGCGCTCCGAGGTGCTGCAGAGCCACAGCTGGAATTTGGGAGGTGCCCATGGGGGTCTCCCGTGTGTCCCCTGCAGCTGGTGACACGGAACAGCCTGGCCCGTGTCCCCAGGGAGCGAGGGCTGGCTCCAGGCCAGAGGGGATGGATCCACGGGAGCTTTGTGATCTGTTCCAAGGGCAATGGAGCATGGAATGGGGCCAGCCCGGCTCAGCCCCCTCCCGCCTCTCTCTGAGCCCCGGGAAGGCCGGGCCCGGTTCTGAGCATCCCTGGGTGGCACTGGCTCATCCTCAGGGATGCGGGACCTGCATCGCTCCCAGAGATCCCAGGGGATCACCCAGGAGTGGGGACTTTGCTTCAATCCCTTCCTCGGGGCTTTGGGAGGCTCCAAGGAGAGCTGGGAGAGGAGGCAGAGGGTGCGGGGCACCCATGGCCTTCCCTGCACACCCCTGACCCTCCCTGCACACCCCCAACCCTCCCTGCACACCCCAACCCTCCCTGCACACCCCCGACCCTCCCTGCACACCCCAGCCCTCCCTGCACACCCCTGATCCTCCCTGCACACCCCTGATCTTCCCTGCACACCCCAACCCTCCCTGCACACCCCAGCCCTCCCTGCACACCCCAATCCTCCCTGCACACCCCCAGGCCTCCCTGCACACCCCAACCCTCCCTGCACACCCCTGACCCTCCCTGCACACCCCTGACCCTCCCTGCACACCCCCGGCCCTCCCTGCACACCCCTGACCCTCCCTGCACACCCCCGGCCCTCCCTGCACACCCCAGCCCTCCCTGCACACCCCCGGCCCTCCCTGCACACCCCTGACCCTCCCTGCACACCCCTGACCCTCCCTGCACACCCCAACCCTCCCTGCACACCCCGACCCTCCCTGCACACCCCAGCCCTCCCTGCACACCCCTGACCCTCCCTGCACACCCCGACCCTCCCTGCACACCCCGACCCTCCCTGCACACCCCAACCCTCCCTGCACACCCCGACCCTCCCTGCACACCCCCAGCCCTCCCTGCACACCCCTGATCCTCCCTGCACACCCCTGATCTTCCCTGCACACCCCAACCCTCCCTGCACACCCCAGCCCTCCCTGCACACCCCCAGCCCTCCCTGCACACCCCAACCCTCCCTGCACACCCCTGACCCTCCCTGCACACCCCAATCCTCCCTGCACACCCCAACCCTCCCTGCACACCCCCAGCCCTCCCTGCACACCCCAACCCTCCCTGCACACCCCCGGCCCTCCCTGCACACCCCTGACCCTCCCTGCACACCCCTGATCCTCCCTGCACACCCCTGATCCTCCCTGCACACCCCTGATCCTCCCTGCACACCCCCAGCCCTCCCTGCACACCCCTGACCCTCCCTGCACACCCCCGGCCCTCCCTGCACACCCCAACCCTCCCTGCACACCCCGACCCTCCCTGCACACCCCGGCCCTCCCTGCACACCCCAGCCCTCCCTGCACACCCCCACCCTCCCTGCACACCCCAGCCCTCCCTGCACACCCCTGATCCTCCCTGCACACCCCCAGCCCTCCCTGCACACCCCAATCCTCCCTGCACACCCCAACCCTCCCTGCACACCCCCAGCCCTCCCTGCACACCCACGCGCGTGGAGGCTGAGCTGAGCTGCAGCCCGGTTTCCCTAGGAAACCAAGCGGAGCCCAAAATCCCGCAGGGAAGCGCTGGAGGGGCTCCAGAAGGCAGCTGGAAGAGCTCTGCCCCCCGGCAGCCCCGCTGTCCCAGCGCTGCTCCGGGGACACCGGTGACAGTGACGGTGCGGTGGCACTCCAGGGGAAGTGCTGGAGAGGGGGTTGGGAAGGGGCGATTTGGGGGTGAAACATTCCTGGCACCCCCAGGTGACAGAGCTGGGGCGGGGCAGGGCGGTCCCCAGCGCTGTGGGGCTGTCACCGGTGCTGGCGTGTCCCTGCCACGGCCAGGATCACTCAGAGCATCCCCTCCTGAGCCACAGGAATTTTGGGGGCTGTTCCTGTAATCCCGAGCCTGAATTCCTGCTTCCACGGGGGCGCTTTCCTGCGAGCACCCTGGGATGAGGAGGAGGAAGGAGAGCTTTTTTCCGGGCTCCATCCTTGGGGACCAGGGAGGGAAGAGCCTCTCGCAGGTGGCAGGATCACACCCTCACCCCTCTGCTCCCTCGTGCCTCCTCCTCCTCCTCCTCTTCCTACACCTCCTTCTCCTCCTACACCTCCTCCTCCTCCTTCTCTTCCTCCTCCTCCCCTCCTCCTCCTCCTCCTCCCCCGGCCTTTCTCACGCTGCCAAGCGAGGATGCATTTACCGGGCTGCACGCTCCGAAAGTTGCTCCTCTCCCCTCCAGGCAATTAAAGGGAAGCTATTTCTCCTCAATCAGGCGTATTTGAATATGGAAATGATTTTTAATTACTCAGAGTCAATATCATTTTATCACCGAAATATGTTTGAACGAGGTTCGCCCGTATTTGCAGGGTGTCTAATAAGCGGAATGCAAATTCACCCTGATTCACGGGGTTTGGTGTCCCGCTGAGCCAGAGGAAGGTGCTGCCCTTCGAAGGTTTCATTCCCAAGCTCCTGACGGCGCAGGGAATCCCGGTTAACCCCTGCCCTGTCGGGAAAATCCAAGGGAAGGGATACAGGGACAACAACTCGTGGCCATCCCCGTCTCGCCTGGCCCCGAACATGCCCGGGGTCAGCTCCGCGCGGAGCCGGTGACATCTCGGCAGCCTCAGATCCCGGCTATTGTCTCCTGATTAATTTGCTAATTATGTTCTGCCTTAATCCGAGGGCCTGGCGGCGGTGTGGAAATGTCAGGCACTTGTTTATGCCCCGGGTTGCTGGCGGAGTGACAAAGGCAGTGTCTCGCAGGTGCCACCACGCGTCACCTGGCCCCGCCGGCTCCGAGCTGCTGCCGCCTCGCACAGCCCTGGCGCTGTCCTTTGCCTCAGTTTCCCCCACAGGAGCTGGGAATACCTGGATCCACGCGGCTCCCCGCTCCGGGCTGGGGAGCGCTGGCACCGCAGCCTCAGTGCCAGCTGTCACCAGCGCTGTGGGACTGTCACCGGGGCCGGGCATGTCCCTGTCCTCACTGCCGTGCCTTTGTGCAGGGTTGGCACTGCTCAAAGCTGGCCCTGAACGTCCCCTCTGGAGCCGTGGGGGGGTTTGGGGCTATTCCAGAGCCCCCATCCCGGTGCAGCCACACCCAAAGGGGACAGGACAGGCTGCGGTGCCTGTGCCTCCTTGGGGCTGGCACAGGGGGTGCAGAGGTGACAGGGACAGCTTGCTTTGTCACCCGGTGTCCCCGTTTAGGTCTTACTGGAGAGCACTGGGGCTCCAGCCCCCTGGGGAGATGCCACCCCCTCGCTAACAAGGGGACAAAGGACGTGGCTGAGCGGTTTCCCAACATCCAACCTCTGGTTTTTCCTGCTGTGCGAAACCCATCAGGTGTCCGGGTTGAGCTCCTTCCTGCAAGGCTGAGCAGCCGCTGACACCCTGCTGCCGCTGCAGCCGGGCTTTCTGCAGCCCTCATGTTTATTAATCGAGATGAATATTTATGCAAAGTTCCTGGCTTCTGGAGAGGCTGCTCGAGTGCAGGCATGATCTGGCCGGTGCTGCCGGGCTGAGCAGTGAGATGGCTCCTGTGGATGGAGCTGGAAAAGGGGCTGAGAGTGGCATTGCTCCCTGCCAGACTGCTCCGGATCAGGGAGGATGTCCCAGAAAGCACCAGGAGGTGAAAATCCCAGAGTTGTCCCACTGGTGCTCTGCTCATCCCTCAGTCCCACAGGCCCATCAGGGAGGTCAGCATCTCACCCGGCAGAAATTCCCCTGATTTTCCCCCAAAAAACTCTCCCCAGCGTTCCTGGCCTGGCAACTCGGGTCCTTCGTGCTGCCCTGCCCTGTGCCACAGCATCATCTGGCACGGGTGGACAGGGATCAGCCCCGATCCATCCCTCACCACAAAAAAGAGTCTGGGAATACTAAAATGGGGTTGCTGAACTGAAATCCATCTTCCTGGGCACGGTGACCTCATCCAGAGGCCTGGGAGACACTCGGGATGGGTTTTTGGCTGTGCCCTCAGTCCGGAACAATCCATAAAGTGAAATTTCTTTCACGGCTTGTTCACGTCCTTCCTCTGCTTCTCATCACCTGCACTTCCCTCCCTGTTTTTTTCCTGGGCTTTTCTCCCTGACACCAGCGAGGGAAAACTCCACGTGGAGGTCCCTGGGAGGGAGCGGTGGCCGCCGGCAGGGCCGGTCCCTCCATCCCGGCGACAGCACCGAGCGAGTGGCGGAGGCTCCTCCGCGGGCGCTCCCATCAGAGCGGATTATCCTGAAACCCGAACTCCCCTGTTTACGGCTGGTTTTGTTTCCCCGCTGGAGCAATTCTCCGCCGAGTTTACGGGAAGCGATTCAGACAAGCGGCTGTCGTTACCGGCTGCTCGGGGGCTGCCGTCCCCTCCCGGCTCGCCCCGTCTTGGAGCCGAGGTGCTCCTGATGAACCTTTCTGAAAAGCTGCCGCTCCCTGCCCTGCTCGGGGGAGACAATCCCTGGGGATGGAGCCCATCGGGAGCCACACGAGCATCCCCGGCCAGGAGCTGGATTCAACTCTTCCCTGAATCCTCACTGGGCACAGAGCAGCTGCCACCTCGGTGATTCTCCGTGTCCCTGATTTCTGTGCCGAATGAAGGGGAAACAAAGTCTCTGTGCTGGAAGCAGCAGTGCCGGGTACCCGGGGAGCCCCCGGCCGGGGCTGGGGGGGGCTCGGCCGGTGTTTGGCTGTCCCGGTGTGACCGCTCCCTGCGGCGCTGGGGGCCATTAATGACAGTGGTGACACCGGGGACCTCGTGTCAGCCTGGCGGGTTATTATGGCCTTAATGGACGGGTTTGATTCCCAGCGAGCCAGAAAGGCCCGGTGTCACCACCTCGGCGCGCTGCTCTAATTACACCCTGCGAGGAGCTCTGCTCGAGCCCAGCCCCCGGATCCGCGGGCACCGGAGAGGCCGTGATCGGTGTTTTCCCACATCCCAGCAGCTCAGGGCGGTGAGGAGGAGGATGGAGGCTCCGAGCCCTCACTCTGGCCAGCCGGGGACACCCTGGGCGCGTCTCCAATGTTTTTCCAAACCGTGCCTGGGGCGCTGGTGGGGATGAGCGTGCCCCTGGTTGAAGATTTGGTGGCAGCGGCGCTCCCGCGATGTCGGGGGAGGTTTGCAGGGATGCAGCAGCAGCAACAAGCGGCTCTGAAGAGCACCCAGTTGTCCTGGTAACAATGGGTGCCTCCTGCTCCCGCAGCTCAGCCCCCCCAGAGCCGGAGCCCCCCAGCTCCTCTTTGCCCACCTGGGGCAGAGGGGACTTGGCAGGGAGGCGACACGGAGGATGGAAATGACTCCCCGAGCTGGACGAGCAGCAGCAGGGGGATGGTGGGCTTGTGGGACAGAGTGACACCAGCCAGGATGTGCCACAGCCTTCAGGGGAGACCCCCACGGGCATCGTGTCCCGCGTGGCATCCCGCACTGCATCCTGCACCACAGCCTGTGTTGCATCCCCTGTTGCATCCGGTATTGCATCCTGAATCCCACACCACATCCCACGTTGCATCCTGCAGCTCATCCCACTTTGCATCCTGCATCCCACGCTACATCCCACCTTCCTCGCAGGGCAGTGGCAGCCGGTGCAAGAGATCCCTTTGGAAATTCCCAGTTCCCTCAACTGTGCCGAGCTACTCTGCTGAGGGAGCAAACACCTCGTGGGGAGGCAGGAATGACCCAGGAAGCCGTGTTTTTGGGATTGTTCATCCACGGAGCTGTGCTGAGCTGTATTTACAGAGCCAGGGTCGGGAATATCCTCCAGCTCCGGCGGAGCTAATGCTGGTTTTCTCCTTGGGATAAAGAGCAGCCTGAAAAGCTGGTTTGCTTTCTCCCAGCCTTGACCCACAGGGGATGAGTGTGTGTCTGGAGACGCTGGGTCAGGCACCCAGGGACTGCACGGGAGCGCTGGGAAAAGGGAATGCCAGGAAGGGAAGGAGCTGAACTGCATGAAGGTCTGGGGTAGATGTGATCCTGCACTTCAGTGGCGCCAGGCTGGATCAGAGCTGGTGCTGAGCCACAGATCCCCAGGGTGCTGAGTAGTTGTCCTAGAACTGCCTCCTGCCCTCTCTATCCGTCGTGTCCAGCAGGATGGAGGGGACAAGGGGCAGCTCTGAGCATCCCCAGGCTGAGTGCAGCACTCACAGTGCTGGGCAGGATGTGTCCGGCAGAGGTGGACAGGCAGCAGCGGGAATGTGCTGCATTTCCAGCTGCGCTGCTCCCGCAGCGTGGCAGCCAGGCCGTGCCGCATCCTGCTGAGCTCCTCCTGCACGCCCGGGGCTCGGTGGCCCTGACACCCCATCCCCTGCGAGCCAGAGCTCCTGGCAAGCAGCAGGATCAGGGCTGCAGTGGAGCCTCTGTGCCAGTGGCTGAGTCGCCCACGGACCACCAAGATCCTCAAGTTTATCCTGTCTTGAGGATCCTTCCTCTTTCGGAGTGGAACCACAGCTCTGCAGCCCCCTGAGGTCCTGTGGGTCCAGCAGGCTCCGTGTCACCCCCACGCGTGCCACGTTTGTGTGACAGCCCCATTTCGCGGCGTCCCTGCAGCCCCCTGCAGAACCCACCGAGGCCCGCAAGTGTGGGGATACACGCGGGGCGCACACGTGCCCCCCAGAGCCCCGCGTGTCTCGCACACGCGTGTGCAAACCCGCACCGCCACGGCTGAGCACCCTCAGCGTTCATACCCCCGCCAGGGCAGCTACAACCCCCCCGCCCCGTGCCCGTGCCCGTGCCCGACCCGCTCCACGCGTGTGACAGGGAACGGGGGAGGGGGGGGGGACACACACGCCACCCACCCCCCTCCGTGTGCGTGTGCACCCCTCACCCCCGCCCCCCTGCGGCCCCCGCCGCCCCCCCAGCGCTGCAGCAGCAGCCCGGGGGTCACCTCCCCCCGCACACACGGCGGAGGCGGGAGCGGCGGAGCGGGGAGAGGGGAGGGAGGGAGGGGGGGTCCCCGCCGTGCCCGGTGCTGTCACACCGCCCCGCGCCCGGCGCATGCAGCAAGTGCCCGAGCGGCGCGCGCCGCCGCCGCCCCCCCGCCCCCCGCTCCCCCAGCCCCCCCCTCTCCCTTCCCCTCCCCACCGCATCCGCCGCCGCCGCCACCGGGGCCCGGCGCCCTCCGCGCCCGCTCTCGGCCCCGCCCCCGCTCCCGCCCCCGCGCGCTGCCGCCGCCGCCGCCGCCGCCCCGCTCCCCCCGGCGCGCCCGGGCACCGGCAGCCGCCGCCGCCGCCGCTCGGGGATGGCCAGCCCGCTTCTCCGCGCCGCGCCGCGCGGGGGCTACACGCGCTGCTACCGGGGGTGAGGCAAGGGCGGCCCCGACCCCCCCGGCCGGTGCACCGATACCTCCCCCCCTCTCCGGTGCACCGACCCTCCCCCGTTCTCGGTGAAAACCACCCCCCCCCCCCCCCTCCTTTTCCCGGTGCGGCGGCTCCGCTCCCTCCCGGCGCGGCGCAGCGGGGGCGGCAGCTCAGCTCGCCGCCGTTGCGGGCTGGGGCGGCCGGTGCTGCCGCTTGGCAGAGCCCCGGTTCCACCGGGGACCCCCCACCCCGCCCGCCGCCCCAGCTCCCACCCCAACGGCGGCCAACTTTCCTGCCCCGGCGGTGGAGCTGCGGGAACGGGAGTTGTTGCAGTCGCGCCGCGGCACCGCGGGTGCCCCGTGTCCGGTGCTCGGGGTGGGGGGCAGCGGCATCCCCGAGGCCGCCCCGGCCCTGCCGGGAAGTTGTGCGAGGCTGCGGCGGCGCGGAGGGCTCGGCACCGGGGCTGGCTGAGAGCCGCGGCGTGCCCGGGGCTGCCGCTTCTTCCCCGCGGGGCTGCCGGTCCCCCCCTCTGCCGGGGCTGCCGATCTCCTCCTCCCGTTCTGCCGGTCCCCCCTCCCCGGTGCTTGCCGGTTCTCTCCTCGGCGCTGCCGGTTCCCCGGGGGTCCCGGTCCCCCTGGGGACGCCTGTGCCCCCCGCGAGGCGCCGTTTCGTCCCGCGGGGTGCCAGTCCCTCCCTTCAGAGCAGTGCCAGGCTCCGGCCGCCCCACGGCCGAGGGGCCGCACGCGTGTCCGTGGGCACACGTATGTCTCAGGGCACACGTGCGGCACCGCGGTGCCGTGGTGTGTCACACAGCAAGGCCACGGGTGGGTGCAGGGCTCCCTGCTGGCATCCCTGCCGTGGGCACACGTGTGGATTGTGCCAGCCTGGCGAGCGTGGGTGCTCGGCGGGGTCGGACACCCCGCGTTGTCACCCCTTGGCAGGGCCCTGGGGACTCAGCGTGCACCGGGACAGCGTCGTCGTCGGGCGAGTCGGAGGAGCCCCGGCAGCGGGTGGGCGGCTGGGTGGGTGGCTGGGTTCGTGGGTGGGTTTGCAGCCCTCCCCTGCGTGCCGGGGCTTTGTTCGGTGCCAGCGTGGGGGGCTGCGGGGGGCCGCCGTACCGCGGCACCCGGGGCCCGTGGGAGTGCAGGAGGCCCCGAGTGGGCACCCAGGGGGCACGTGCAGCTGGCAGGTGGCAACCGGGGCTTGGGGGGAGCTGCAGCTCTTCCCCGGGGGGCCCTGCGAGCCCTGGGGTCGGTGGCAGGAAGTGGTGCCAGGCGTGCCCCACGAGTGTGCCCGCGCCGGTCACTTGTTGAGGATGGGGAGGTTTTTTCCGCAGCCACGGCAGCACGGCCGGCGCAGGGGGGCTGGAGGCAGCGCGGCGTGTGAAAAACCCTTGGCTTTTCTAGGTCATGTCACTGCTGGCTGTGCTGGCTGGCAGCCGGGGCCGCCGGTGACGCGGGGAGGTGGCCCCGGGGTGGCCGGGCAGGGCTGTGGCAGAGCTCCCGGCCAGCGCTTCTGTCCGGGGCGCACGTGGGGCTGGTGGCACAAGGCTGGCTCTGAGCTGTGGCACTGGGATTGTTCCAAATGGCTCCGGACAGACTTGTCCCTCCCTTGAAGGCCGTGGCTGAGCTGAGGGGGGTCGTGGGGAGGCACCCGGCTCCGTGGGCTCACATGGGGAGGAGCGGGGTGGCGCAGCTGTTGTCACTGTCACCGTCACTGTCACCTGGCTGCTCTCTAGCCACCCTCAGCAGGCAGGGTCTGCTCCCCGTTCCCTGCAGGGTTCCTTGGTGATGGCACGGTGGCAGTGGATGTGGAGCTGGCTGTGTGGCAGTGCCAGCCCCGCCGTGCCATAGCGCGGAGTCTGGCAGCAGCTCCTCTCCCAGGCCTCCCCGTTTGCTTGTCAAGCCTTGTCACCAGCCCCTGCTTTGATCCAAGGAGCCAGGATCCTACAAATTTGCTCTGTGCTGGAAAGAAAATGGGCTCAGAGCCGGCACAGCCGATGCTTCCTTTCCGACCAGGAGCTGCGTGGCAGAGGGGCTCCAGCACTGGCTGGGACACGCTGCCGGCTCTTTCCAGCTCCCTCTGGTTCTTCTCAACACCTCCAAGGACTTTTGGCACTGGAATTTTCTGCCTGGAGTCACTCCCTGCCATGCTGGAGATGGCTCCGGAGGTGCTCAGCCCTTCCTGGTGGGCTCACGGCAGGTGGAGAGCTCTGCCCTGGCACCAAGCTTCTGCTCACGGCTGTGGGAACGGATGGGACTTCCACCAGCCAGGGTATCCCCATTGCTGCCAAATCCCCACATCCCGTCCTGCCCAGCTGGGATGGGGGCTGCAGGATGGACTCTCCATTTCCTCATGCCTGGAGGAAGATGATGCTCCAGCCCCAATCCAGTACTGGGCTGCGGTGATGCCTCAACGCTTCTCCATGGGAATTTGGACTGAGGCCATTTCCTACTACGGGCCCGTCCTCTAAGGGGGACAGGGCTGGCTTGGGGCCACCTGGCTCGGTTGCCAAGTCAGAAACTCTGTAGCTCCTCAGCATTCACAAGGGCCATCGTGACCCCCCCTGTGCTGCTCCTGTCTGTTCCTTCTTGATGCCCCCCAAGAGCAGGATGGAGCCAGGCCCCTTCTCCTCCCTGGAGCACCTCAGGGGCTCAGAGGTTGGGTCTTGATGAGATGGTGGGTATGAAAAAATCCCCTTTTGGGACAAGCACAGATCTTGCTGCCAGCGCTGGGACTCAGAACCTGCCTTTGGAGCCTTCATGGATCTCCCAGCCCTCCAGAATGGAGCTGATGGAAAACAGCAACTCACATCCCAAGGATGTGGAAGAAACTCCTTGGAAGAGGCGGTAGGAGTGCCGTGGCTGCTGCAGCCCCTGTAGCTGTGGGGGGGCTTTGTCTCCAGGGACCCCCCAGCCGTGCAGAGCCGGGGGGAGGCAGCACACGCCGTTCCCTGGCAGAGCAAATCCCTGATCCAGGCGGAGATTTCTCTGTGCTGTCTCCTGGCCTTGCTTTTGGAGTGGAGTTTTACCAACAGCAGCTAAGTAAAATAAATAAAGAGGCCTGTGCTTGCCAGTGCTCGCGAGGCCGCGCCAGGGATTGGCAAAGCTGCACCATTAATTACAGCTCGGCACCACTGCCAGCCTGCCGGCTCCAGGAGAGGCCGTGGCAGCACGCCGGGGAGCCAGAGGGAGAAGGGAGATGTGGAATTATGGAAGGGAGGGGAAACATGGTCCTGGACACTGGGGGAACCGTGCCAGAGCGAGTGGAAGCAGCTCGGATGTCGCTGTCCCTGCTGGGTGTGTGTGTGTGCACACGTGTGTGCAAGCATGTGCTGGGCAGGAATCCGCGTTTTCGGGCTGGAGGCTGGGAATGCAGTGGAGTTTTTCCCAGGAACGGTGCTGATCTGTCGGTGGAGGGGCTGGGAAGGCTCAGGACACCCCAGCTCAGTGCTGGGGGTCCCCATGGAGGTGCTTTGGAGCAGCTTTGGAGTCCCTGGATGCCTTTGAGCAGCCGGGGAAGATCCTGGTAGGTTCTCGCAGCAGGAATCGCTCATTGTGGTGCTGCGTTTGTCGCTGTCACCTCCGGGTGACATCCATGGGATCCCATGGGATGGAGCCCCACATGGAGCCGTGCCGTGCCAGGGGCCAGCCTGTTCCTTCTGGCAGGGAAGTGAGGCTGTTCCACGGTGGATCAAGATGCCCCAGCCCTTCCTTACTTTTTATTCCTTTATCCTAAGCCATGTTCATGTTAGGGATTTTCATGGATCAGGTCTTTTTTTCCCATGGATTTTGTATTTTCTGCAGGCTGTTAAAAGAACAGTTGAGTTAAAAACCACACCCCTCCACCCCCAAATCTCCTTTACTCTGCCATTAATAGTTTGTCAGATTATTGATGGCGAGAGGTTTAGTACTGCCCATTTATCACTTTTTTGGGGACTGGTTGGTTGTCCCTGACTTTTCCTGCCTGGAGACGGTCACGATCTGGGCTCCTGCCATGCCAGGATGATGGAGCTGGACCGGGATCCAGCCAATATCCAGGGAAAACGTCCTCAGGGAAACAACCTGTTTGTGCATCGGGAGCAGTGCCGTGCCGTGGCCAGGGAGAGCCGAGCCCCGGTCGGATCCTGCTCTTCCCGGAGCAATATTCCGTCAGGAATGCGCCGGCAGTGATGGAGAGGGACCGCTCTCCGAGGACGTGGAGCCCGGGCTGTCGTTTCCTCCCGCCCGGGCGCTTCCCAGCTCTGTGATGGCTCTTTAAAAGCTTTAATTAAAGCTTTAAACCCACCCCCTTTCCCTGCTCCCGGGCAGGAACAAAGGCAGATGGAAGGGGCTGGAGCGGGCGCCTGCGGCGGGCGAGAGTGCCAGGCTGTGCCCGCCGCGCTCCGGGTGACATCGCAGTCCTCCATGAGCACCAGCCACTCTCCAGAGGGGTGCGGGGGGTCCCTGGGTGGTCGGCAGCTGTCCCCAGGGAGCCGGCAGCGCTGCCGGGATGCGCTCACGGCTGCCGGGTGGTTCATTCCGCATGGAGCGAGGTGCTTTGGGAGGCACTGGGGGTGATGCCGAGCTCTGGCACCGCGGCCGGGCTGGGCTCCCCCGGGCCGGAGGACGCAGACGGTGACGCTGCAGGGTGCGAGGTCACCAGTCGCCGGCAGCTCCCGCCGGGTGACTCGGTGGCCCAGATGTTAAATATCTCCTCGGCCCGGCTCGCAGCTCAGCGAAATATTTTCACTGCAGCAGCGGCAGCAGCAGCGGCGGCGGCTCGGGAGCTGCAGGGAGCGGGGCTGGTGCCGAGCGAGCTCCGGCAGCTTTGGTTCAGCCCCGGCCGTGGCTCGGTGCCGTGCAGCCCCGCAGGTTTTGGGGCTGGGAGGAAGCTCCCCCGTATCCCAGAACACCTGGATCATGCATGCCTGGAGGTGAGGCGTGGGCTGCCCGGCTGTGTCCATCCCCGAGCCTTCCAGCGGCTGTCTGGGCAGCGGGCGGGATGGATGGATAAAGGATGGATGATGGATGGATGGATGGATGGATGGATGGATGGATGGATGGTGGTGCCGGAGCGTCCCTGCTCGCTGTTCCTGGGCGAGGGAAGCAAGCACCATCTTGTGTCCCTGCCAGGCTGCGGGAGCCCCAGGAGCTCGCTGCAGAGCAGCAGCGTGTCCCTGCCTGACCTCCTCCTCCTCTCCCTCCTCCTCCTCCTCCTCTCCCTCCTCTTCCTCTTCCTCCTGCCTCCCCGCACCCCCGGCTCTCCCGGAGCAGCGGAGGGGGCTGCGGCTCTCTGGGGGACCCCAGGTCCTTGGTGGCCGCTCTAGCAGCACCAGCGGGGGATGCCCGTGCTGCTCCTTGCTCCGGCTGCAGTTGGAATTCGGTGCTTTCGGGTCTCTCCTGTTGCATTTCCTGGGGTCTCTGGCTGGAAGTTACTCTCGGAAAGCGGGGTTTTCTCCTGCCCCAGATCCCCCTGCTTGCAGCGGGGAGGTCCAGCCGGCGTCCAGCCCTGTCTGCTCCCGCTGGCTACATCGTAGCCCCTCTCTCCCGTGCCCTGGAGCGGGGGAATGCCAGCACCGAGCCCCCCCGTGCTGCCGGGGCCGCAGAAGCCGGTGCCAGCCTGTTGCATGAGAATCGGGATATTTTTAGCTCTCTAATGTCCCCGGAGTGGCTCCAGCGCAGGCTCGGCCAAGGCTCCGTGTCCCTCCCGGTGAGCCGGGGGATGCCCCGGTATCACCGCCTTGGCCAGGGGTGGTTCGGGAGCAGGATTTGCTGTTTGAGGGTGGAGAAGAGCATCCCCCGTGCCGTGCCGAGCGCCCGGCATCCCCAGCACACGGCTGGGCGAGCGGTAACCTCAGTGATTTTGGAATCAACCTCTGCCATGGCATCTGGCCCTGTAGTCACCTCCTGAATGTCCCCTGCTGTCCCCAGGGCTGTCCCCTTGCCACCACTGCCCCGGGCATAGGCTGAGTGATGCTGACACGTGCACGGGGCCTCGGCTTCTGCAGAGCCATGCTCAGGGCTCACTTAATAAGGCCACCACGTGCATTATTTTATTAATGAGGTATTAAAAAGCCATTCACGGTGATGCTCTGCATTCCCGGAGAAGTATCCAAGAAATCTGTACTGAGAGTGACTGCTCACCCTGTGTCCGGCTCTTGGGACAGCTGTGGGGACACCACACTGCTGGGGTGTCACTGTGCACCCCCAGCACGTCACCCTGAGCTGCCAGCCTGTCCCCACCGTGCTCCAGGTCACCAGAATTTGCTCCAAGGGCTTTTGTAGCTCTTTCTGAAGTTGTTTGGTGGCTCCTTGCCGAGGCTGCGCTTGGCCAGCTCGGGGTGGGGGGTGAGCTGAGGATGGGGGAGTCACTGCAGGGGGGACCTACGGGGCTGGGTCTCTGCTCTGGTGGTTTTGGGGTGAAGTCTTCACTCTGTGCTGCAGTGTCCCGAAGCTGGGGACACATTGGCACAAGAAGTCTCCTGTAACCCTGCAAGGTGGCAGATGGGGACATGGACCACTTTGGGGGGGACATGAACCAGGAGGGGACATGGGGTAACTGGGATCCCGCACCAGCTGGATTCAGGGCAGGGTGCTGTCCCCCAGCCCAGCTCCACAGTGGCCAAACCTCTGGGTAAGCCTCTGTCCATGTGTCCATCTGTCTGTCTGCAGGGCAAATGCCATAGGATGACCGCTGCTGGTCCCCTCTTACTGGCTGTGATATCGTCTGTCCTGTGGCTCACGCGGGGCTTCGACCCGGCTCCCAGTGCCTGCTCCGCCCTGGCCTCCGGCGTCCTCTACGGCTCCTTCTCCCTCAAGGACCTGTTCCCCACCATCTCCTCCGGCTGCTCCTGGACCCTGGAGAACCCCGACCCCACCAAGTACTCGCTCTACCTCCGCTTCAACCGGGAGGAGCAGGTCTGCACCCACTTCTCGCCCATGGTGCTGCCCCTCGACCACTACCTGGCCAACTACACCTGCGACCCCCGGGGCGAGGCCAGCCCTGTGCCCGTGCAGCCCCCGGAGCAGCAGCAGAAGGAGGAGGAGGATGAGGAAGCCGAGCTGGAGCTGTGTGAGGGCGCGGGGCCCTTCACCTTCCTGCACTTCGACAAGAACTTCGTCCAGCTGTGCCTGGCAGCCGAGCCCGAGGCGGCCCCGCGGCTGCTGGAGCCACAAGCGCTGGAATTCCGCTTCGTGGAGGTGCTGCTCATCAACAACAACAACTCCAGCCAGTTCACCTGCAGCGTGCTGTGCCGCTGGCTCGAGGAGTGCCTGCAGGCTCCCGGTGCTCGCCGCTGTGGCTTCACTCACGCCGGCTGCAGCTGTCAGGCCGAGAGCCCTCCAGCTCCCCGGCGCAACGGCACCCGGCCCCCCGCCCCCGTGCCCACCCCGGTGCCCGCCGCCCCCGACTGCTGCCCCACCGAGCTGCATTCTGCGAATGCCAACGAGCTCGACCTGCCCGAGGTGCCACACGGTGAGTGGGGACACGGGATGGACCCCCCTGTGCAGCGCAGGGGCTCCCTGCATGCTGCTAGTGGTCACGGAATGGGCACTTTCTGCCTCTGCATGGTCCATGGGGATCTGGGGAGTTGTGCATGGAGCAGGAAATCGTGTAGTGGGTGGATCCTGGGACTGGGAGGTGCCAACTGGGAACTGTGCATGGAGCAGGAAATTGTGCAATGGATGGATCTGGGGGCTGGAGAGTGCCAGTGGGGCACTGGGAATGGAGCAGGAAATCGTGCAGTGGATGGATCCTGGGGTTGAAGGGTGCCAGTGGGGCACTGGGCATGGAGCAGGAAATTGTGCAATGGATGGATCTGGGGGCTGGAGAGTGCCAGTGGGGCACTGGGAATGGAGCAGGAAATCGTGCAGTGGATGGATCCTGGGGTTGAAGGGTGCCAGTGGGGCACTGGGCATGGAGCAGGGATTCTGTGCAATGGATGGATCCTGCCCATGTGCACTCCTGGTGTAAAATTGGTGCCAGTTGGATGCTGGGCATGGAGCAGGGAAGTCATGGCATGGATGAATCCTTCCCAAGCACACTCCACAGGGCTGGAGGGTGCAGCTGGGTGCTCTGCGTGGAGCAGGAAAGCTGGTGCATGGGGCAGAGAATGCATGGAATGAGATGGGAGATGCCTGAGCATACTCCCTCAGGGCTGGAAGTTTCCAATGGGACACTGCATGGAGCAGGAAATCCATGCGAAGTTCAAACCCGCTGAGCTGCAGCTTGTTCTGCCCTTGCCGTGGCCCTGGGAATGTTCCCTGGGATGCCACGGTGACCCCACCGCTGCCAGGGCTGGTGCCACGGCTGCTCTGGCACATCCCACGTGGCTCCCTGGCCTCACTTGCTGCCTCCCTGGCACGGGGCAGGAGCAGAAGCCAGCACATTCTGCCTTGGTGGAGACGTGGAAAACAATTTGCAGGTAAAATGACCCTTTCCCGTGGCAAATTACCCTTGACTGCTGCAGCCCGGGCGCTTGTTATTCCAGGCAGGATGTCACGGCACGGCGGCCGGGCTATTAACCAGGAGGAATGAGGCCATTTGCTCGTTCCGGGATTGTAGGAATGGCTGAGGATAAAGCAGCCGGCACCGGGATCGGGCTGTCCCGGTGCTGCCCGTGCCGGCAGCGCCAAGCTCGGCGAGGTGATGCGGGGGTTTTGGGACACATCTGGCCAGATGTTCCCTTCAGCAGCCTCAGGGTGATGCGTGGGCAGGGGCAATCCCCAACTGGGCTGCGCGGGGTCTTTATCCGGCAGATTAGGTGGCGGGGCCGGGCCGGGGGTGTAGAGATAATTTCATTGGGCTTTAGCATTTATTTCAGGAGCTAAATGTCATTACGGGCAGATCCCCCACTAAATCCCTGGTCTGTTACAGCTGCAGGACTCTAAATCGCCTCGTCCCAAGGGGAGCTGTTTGAGCTGATTTCATTTTATGGGTTTTTTTCTGCGTTTTTGGGGTTCCCCCCCCCCCCCCCCTTTAAACGCCACTGGGTGATTCAGAGCTCAGCACCAGGGTCAGGTGCCAGCCCCAAGGTCAGCCTGGATGGTCCTGTGCCCGAGGAGTGACACCTGCTGTGGCCAGGGGATGTCTGGGGAGAAACAGGATCCAGGATGGGATGGAGAAGGGGGATCCAGGATGGGATGGAGAAGGGGGATCCAGGATGGGATGGAGAAGGGGGATCCAGGATGGGATGGAGAAGCGGGATCCAGAACAGGATGGAGAAGGGGGATCCAGGATGGGATGGAGAAGGGGGATCCAGGATGGGATGGAGAAGCGGGATCCAGAGCAGAATGGAGAAGGGGGATCCAGAAGAGGATGGAGAAGAGGATTCTCCTCCAGGGGATCCAGCACATCCACAGGGGGTGGCTCAGTGGGGTTATTTCCCCCGAGCGTGGCTCAGGGCACTGGCCAGGGGTGTCCCTGCAGAGCTGGCAGGGCTCAGTGCCACATTCCGTCTCTCCAGCTGCGATGGCCACAGCGCAAACTCCGGCTCCTTCTCCAAATTACATTTGACATTCAATTAAAGGCTGGAGCGCCCGGGGGCTCAGTGTTATTGCGGTGCCGGAGCCACGGGGGCCACGCTCTGCCTCGGCCACCCCTCGTTCCACGCCGCTGCCACCGTCCCCCCCCGGGTGTCACCGTGCCGAGCTGCGAGGCCGCAGCACAGAGCGCCCTTCATGCGGCGAGGGGGGGTCCCGGGCTCCCACCTGGCCTCCCCCCGGCCCCCTTGGGTGGAGAATGGTCCCCTTTCAGGGGGATGGTGGCACACAGGGCCGGGGGGCTGAATGGCGCCTGTGAGCCGAGGCTTGGCGGGCGCCCAGCGCTGATCTCAGCGGCTCCTCCGCCGCAGCGACGTGGGGCTGGCACCTGCCCAGAGCCTCCCCACAGCGGTGACCCCAGGGTCCCCAGCGCCCACGTCATCCCCGCCGTGGGGAGGCTCTCCCAGGGGGATTCAGGGATGCGCTTGGAGGCACATGGGCGGGAAGCGTGGATGGGTTGGAGTTTGGTGGGGGAGCTTTGGGTGTGTTCAGCTCTGGAGCTCCAGGCTCTACAGAACTCCAGAAGGGTGACCCCCTCTTTTTCATGGCCTCTGGGTGACTCTGCTGTGTCAGTGAGGCCAAACAGTTCCAGTTTTAGGTTTCCCTCACCCCAAACCCACCCCTGTTCACAAACCAACCCCAAGTGAGGTGCTGCCAGGACAAGGACACAACCAACCTTGGGATTTACCTTGAGGTCCCCGAAGGAACACCTCTGATGTCCCTGGAATCACCTCCAATCCTTGCACCCACCAGCTGTGCCGTGGTGGGGTGCTGGGGGGCCCCCGGGCAGGATGGGGTGCGCTGCTGGGGTTGGCCACAGCCTCCTGGTGGTGACAGCCAAGGATTTAGTGCTCTCCAAAGGAAATTGAATTTGGTGTCTCTGTCGAACACAGCCAGGGAGAACGCCCTCATATATCTTCGGGATTTATGGTTTTCCCCAGGCTCTTGCCGTGCTGTGTGTAATTCTGCTGTGGCATTCCCAGGGGGAGCGGGGGGTTTGGCCCTGTTGGGAATTCAGCCCGGTGGCCCCACAGACCCCCCTGGGTATCCCCTCACTGTCCCTGAGTTCCCCTGTGTCTCCCATGCCAGCAGGAATTCCATGCCCTGGTGTGGGATGTCCAAGGATCTGAGGGTGCCAGCGGGGAGCCCTGAAGGGTTAAGGCAAAACTGGGTAAATTTGGGGCTTTTTGACAGCACAGTCAGTGCCAGAGCAGGCTGTGCTCCCTGCCTGGGGTTGGGTGTCCCCGCTCTGTGTCCCAGCGGGAGCCACCATGTGCCCAAAGCACTCTGCCAGTGCCAGGTGTCCCCAGGCCACCTCCCCTCCATCCCTTGGGGGCGTGTTTGGTTGGCAGCTCGACAAGGTGCTGGTGCCATCCCTGGCTGCTCCCCTGGCTGTCGCAGCAGTGGGGTGACCAGAGCATTTTTGGGGGTGACATCCCTGGGGTGGCATCAGTGGTGCCGTGCCCCTGTCCTCCACAGCACATCCAGCAGGAACAGCTGGGATCGATCCAGGGGAGCTCCAGGGCCCAGATTTGGGGACAAGAGTCCCTCTGGAGGGCAGGAGGTGTTCTGGGGTGTGGGGGAGGCCAAGGGAGGCGTCCCCCTGTGCCTGTAGCCGCGTCCCCTGCCGAGCCCTGCACATGCCAGTTAATTTCACGCCAAGTGCTCTTGATGGATCACTTGTTATTTTTGGTGAGCCGAGACATAAATTTGTGCCACCTCACTGCAGAGAGCAGATAAGTGGGGATGGGAGAGCACCTCTGCCTGGCACAGTGGGGCACAGGCACCCTGACTGCACCAGGGACGTGGCACCCGGGGCTGGGGTCCAGCTGCCAACCCTGTGACACTTTTTGGGCAGATTTTGGGGAGCTGGGAGTGTGCTCAGTGATGCTCAGCCAGGGCTTGCTCTCAGGAGTGCCATGGGTGCCCAGCATGGGGCCAGACATCCCTGGAATGTCCTACGCTGGTCTGCCCCCATCGCTGTCCCCCTGCCCACTCTCATTTGGGCATTTCTCTTTCTTAGGCAATGCGGTTGAGGAGAACCAGAAGGTGAAGACCCAGTGGCCACGGTCAGCGGATGAACCCGGGGTCTACATGGCCCAGACAGGTACCAGGAACAGGCAGGGGGACACTGGTGACACCGGGCTGGTGCACCTGGGGCAGGAGTCACAGAGATGGAGTGACTCCCTTTATCTTCCTGCCCACGGACTGCCTTAATTTGTTCCATTTATACATTTTTTTTCCTCTGCACTTTCCTCCAAGGGTTGTAAAGCTAAAAAAAAAAGAAATCTATTAATTGTTTCATTCAGATGTATTTGTTTGGCAAACCCATCTGGGTAATTTGAGCGTGCTGCTCCCCCCTCTCCAGCCTCCCTGATTTATGGTTGGAGGGCTTGGAGGCGAGTGGGAGATGGATGGGCCCCGGCTCTGCTCCATGTGCTTGGCGTGCAGAATTCCTGGCCACGCTCAGCTGCTCAGGGGGGTTCTGCCCCACTGGGAGCTCCTGGGTGACCCCAGTGGTTACCCAGTCTCGGGGTCCCTGTGTGACACATAGCAACCCCAGCCTGTTGTCACCACCACGGGTGACATGGAGCCCGTGTCCTGCCTGTCTCCAGGACAAATGGTCCCCTTTGGAGCCCTCCCCCATATATCCCTGTTTAATTTAAACGGATGGGCTCTGCTGTTGAGCTGTCCAAGAGCCTCAGAGACATCATCAACCTTAATAAGAGCCGGTTGTAAATGTCAGTGTGTGACAGGGTGGGGAGAGGGAGCTGTGGAGGGCTGGCTGTGCTGTCCGTGCTGCCCACCCTGTCTGTGCTGCCCACTGCCCACCCTGCTCACCCTGCCCACCCTGTCTGTGCTGCCCACTGCCCACCCTGTCCATGCTCCCTGCACTGCCCACACTGCCCACTACCCATCCTGCCCATCCTGCCAATCCTGCCCATGCTGCCCACTGCCCACCCCGCTCACCCTGTCCATGCTCCTTGTGCTGCACACTGCCCATGCTGCCCATCCTGCCCGTGCTGCCCACTGCCCACCCTGCTCACCCTGTCCATGCTCCCTGTGCTGCCCACGGCCCACCCTGTCCATGCTGCCCACTGTCCACCCTGCCCACCCTGTGCTGCCCACTGCCCACCCCGCTCACCCTGTCCATGCTCCCTGTGCTGCACACTGCCCATGCTGCCCATGCTGCCCACTGCCCACCCCACTCGCCCTGCCCACCCTGTCCATGCTGCCTGCACTGCCCACACTGCCCCCCTGCCCACTGCCTGTCCTGCCCAGACTGTCCATGCTCCCTGTGCTGCCCACACTGCCCCCCTGCCCTCCCTGCCCCGCTGCCCGTGCTGCCTGCACTGCCAGCATCTCCTGGGATAGATCCCGTCCCTCACACCAGCTGCCATCCCATGCCCCTGTCCCTTCTCCAGTTCTATCTGGCGCTGAGCCCGGTGAGGCCTCACTTCACTGACACCCTCAGTGCCACCCGTGTCACCCACACCACCTCATCCTCACCACTGCACTGACCGGTGCCAGCCACCCTCCTCCCGCCCCTTCTGCGGGGCTGTGCTGGTGACACTGTCCCCTGTCCCCTGTCCCCTGTCCCCTATCCCCTGTCCCCTGTCCCCTGTCCCCTATCCCCTGTCCCCTGTCCCCTGTCCCCTGTCCCCTGTCCCCTGTCCCCTATCCCCTATCCCCTGTCCCCTGTCCCCTATCCCCTGTCCCCTGTCCCCTCTCCCCTTTCCCCTGCCCCCTCTCCCCTCCCCCCTGCCCCCTGCCCCCAACCCCCTATCCCCTGCCCCCTGCCCCCTACCCCCTGTCCCCTGTCCCCTGTCCCCTGTCCCCTATCCCCTGTCCCCTGTCCCCTGTCCCCTGTCCCCTATCCCCTGTCCCCTGTCCCCTGTTCCCTGTCCCCTGTCCCCTGTCCCCTGTCCCCTATCCCCTGTCCCCTGCGGTCTCTCAGGCTCCCTGTCCCCCCCAGGGGACCCTGCGGCGGAGGAGTGGTCTCAGTGGAGCGTGTGCTCCCTGACGTGCGGCCAGGGCTCCCAGGTGCGGACGCGCTCCTGTGTCTCCTCTCCCTACGGGACGCTGTGCAGCGGGCTGCTCCGGGAGACCCGCACCTGCAACAACACGGCCACCTGCCCAGGTACGGGGGACACCGGGGACACCGGGGACACCGCGGGGCTGAGCAGCCGGGTGGGAACAGAGAATGTGTTGCTGGGACATCTCTGGGGTGCTGTGGTGGATGAGAAGGGTGGCTCGGCGTCGGTTGCAGTGACCACTCTGCACTGGGATGCTCCGAGTGCTGTTGGCATCCCTCTGTGCTCTGGAGTCCCTCTCGGAAAAGCACAGGGGAGGCGTCTGGAATGTGTGCCCTGCACTCTGTGCCCCGGCAGAGGTCTGGAATGGGTGCCCTGCACTCTGTGCCCCGGCAGAGGTCTGGAATGGGTGCCCTGCACTCTGTGCCCCGGCAGAGGTCTGGAATGTGTGCCCTGCACTCTGTGCCCCGGCAGAGGTCTGGAATGGGTGCCCTGCACTCTGTGCCCCGGCAGAGGTCTGGAATGGGTGCCCTGCACTCTGTGCCCCGGCAGAGGTCTGGAATGGGTGCCCTGCACTCTGTGCCCTGGCAGCGGTGCTGCTGCTGGGGATTTGCCTCAGGAGCTCCTTTCCATCCTCTCTCCTGGCAAGCTGTGGGCTCCTCCTGGATGCCCCCGAGGTTTGTGCTGGAGCCTGGGGGATTTGGAGCCTGGCATTCTGAGGGGTTCCCTCTGCCGTGGGGCAGGAGGGGGCTGAGCTGCTCAGTGCCTCGAGGCAGGTGATGGGCAGGACGCCGAGATTCTCCTGTCTGTCTGTGGTGGTGTCCATGTGGCCCAGGTGGGACATGGGAATCAGAGGGACCTCAGGGTGCCGCAGCAGCAGCCGCACTGCCCTGTCCCAACCTGGGAGTGTTTCAAGGGATTTTCACCTCCTGGACATGCAGTGTCCACTCCCCTCCGTGCCGGGGAGTGCAGCCCTGTCCTGGCACTCCAAAGACATCGGAGCTCAAGGAGGAGCATCCTTTAGGATGGTCCCTGATCCTTTCCTGGGAGTGCTGAGCTCCCGTGGATGTGAGGGGAAGATCGTGCTTGGTGTGATGACATGGATTGGGGTGACCCGTGTGTGGCTTTGGGGGGACGTGCGCCACCAGTGCCAGGACCCCAAAAGCGAGTGACAGCGGCACCGCTGCCAGCTCCGGGATTTGGGATGACGACAGGGCAGGCAGTGCTGGGAGCTGTGCCCGGCTGAGCCGTGGGCAGGGCATGAGGGGTCTGCTGTGCCAGGACCCCTCGGTGGCAGGAGGAGGAGGAGGAGGCTGGAGCCCTTGGGCTGTGCTGTGTTGCAGTTCCCGGTGCGTGGGAGGAGTGGTCCCCGTGGAGCCTGTGCTCGGTGACCTGCGGGCGAGGGGCCAGGACCAGGACACGGCACTGCGTGGCCGCGCGGCACCGAGGGAAGGCCTGCGAGGGCCCCGAGCTGCAGGCCAAGCCCTGCAATATCGCGATCTGCCCGGGTCAGTACCTCCCTCTCCCCACACTCCTTCTTCCCGCCGGGAGTGCCAGGAGACGGCGCCAGCTGAGCGCCAGGGCTGCGCTCCTGGTGCTGCGAGGGATGGGTGGCAGCGCCACGGGGACCTGGGGTGCAAGGCTGCTGTGACACTGCTGGGACACAGGATTTCCATCCTGTCCCTGCTGGAAATCCAAGTGGAAAATTGGTGCTGTTGGTGGTGCCGGGGTCTCGAGATCCCAGCATGGGCAGGGGTCCAGCCTGATAATCACAGAGGAGGTGGCTCATTCCCTACCTGTCTGCTGTGTCTGGCACTGGGGTGGCACAGGGACATTGTGGGGTACAGGGAGGTGACAAAGGGGGTCAGCACAGGGTCTGTCTGCACACAGGTGGCAGTGCCACATCTGTCCCTTCCTCCTGTGTGCCAGGAGTGGTCGTGGTGGTGGCTGTGGGGTTTCTGCAGTGACGGGCAGGGATGCCATGTCTTGGGCAATGTTCCCATGTGTGGATGCCCCCATGTGACACGGGGCAGCTGGCAGGGAGTTCAGAGCAGGAGGGAGCACGGGACCTGCTCCCTGCAGCAGCTCTGACAGGGACACGACACCCATAGCACATAGCTTTGGCCATGGCAGTCCCGTGGAGATGCTGCTGGAGTCTTGGGCTTGGCAGGGAACGATGCCAGGGATGCTGGATTTGGTTGGAAGTGTGCCAGGGATGCTGGATTTGGTCAAAAGCAATGCCAGGGATGCTGGACTTGGCAGGACTGATGCCAGGGATTGTGGATTTGGTTGGAAGCACTGCCAGGGATGCTGGATTTGGCCAGAAGTGATACCAGGGATTCTGAGTTTGTTTCAAAGTGGTGCCAGGGATGCCGGGTTTGGAAGCCAGAGCTTCTGAATTTGGCGGGACCAATGCCAGAGATGCTGGGTTTGGTTGGAAGCGATGCCAAGGATGCCAGAAATGTTAAGTTTGGTGCAAGCAACACCTGGGTCCCTACTCTGAGCGTGTCCCTTGTGTCACAGCCAGTGTGGAGGCCAGTCCCAGTGACAGCCCCACACCCAGCACTGCCTGTCCCGTCCGGCACAGGACAAGCCAGCACATCCGTAGGTTGGACCCGTTGCCCGGTGAGCCCGGCGCGGGTCACGGCGAGCCGGGGCCGTGCGGCCGAGCGGCCGCTGTCCAGTGGGAGCTGACGCTGCTCTCCTTGTCCCCGCAGTGGAAGGGCAGTGGCTGGAGTGGGGCGCCTGGAGCCGCTGCTCCGTCACCTGTGCCAATGGCACCCAGCAGCGGACGCGCAAGTGCAGCGTCTCGGCCCACGGCTGGGCCGAGTGCCGGGGGGCCCACGCCGACGCCCGGGAGTGCTCCAACCCCACATGTCCCAGTAAGGCCCCGCGCGCTGGGGGGGAGCGGGGGGATGGCCTCGCGTCGGGGCGCGGCACCCAGCACGGCCCAGCCGTCGCGCCGCCGCGGTGTCACCGCCGGTGATACCTGCGGTGCTGGCAGCCCCCTCCACTGTAGGGGAGCGAGAGTCTGAGGATGATGCCAGGGATCACCGGGCACGTCTCAGCTGGAGGAGCTGGGGGTTGGCACTGTCCTCATGGCGGGTGGCGCTGGGGACCCGTCGGTGCCAGGTGGCTGCGGGTCCCACCGTGCTTTAGCGTAGAAGCACGAGGGAGCTCTGACATGTGCACACGGGGCTGGGGATGGCTTTGGGCATGGGGAACACCGGGAAAAGGATGGACCACGGGGTCCTCATCCTGTCCTTTGAGCTGCTCCTTGTTTTGTGGGAGAGGTCATGGCATCGGTGGCAGCCACAGAGGGAGATGGTGGCTGTGCCATGGTGCCCGTGGATGGTGACAGGGAACAAGGGGCATCTGCACCAGGATGGGCATCTGCACCAGGATGCCAGTCTGCTCTAAAAGAGATTTAAATCACTGATCCATGGATTTCACACCCCGTGGGATTTTGGCTCACAGCGCGTGGGGCGGCTCAGTCCCCGTGGGTGCCACTCTCCGTGCACAGAGCCACCTGTCCCACAGTGTCCCCATCCCCACAGCAGACAGCAAATGGGGTCCCTGGAACCACTGGAGCCTCTGCTCCAAGACCTGCGACACCGGCTGGCAGCGGCGCTTCCGCATGTGCGAGGGCACGGGCATGCAGGGCTACCCCTGCGAGGGCACTGGCGAGGAGGTGAAGACCTGCAATGAGAAGAAGTGCCCAGGTACAGGGTACCCCACACCCCAGCACCCCCCACCCCACACCTGGGCAGTGCTGATCCCCCCCTTCCCCCCCAGCCTACCACGAGATGTGCAAGGATGAGTACGTGATGCTGATGACCTGGAAGAAAACGGCTGCCGGGGAGATCATCTACAACAAATGTCCCCCCAATGCCACAGGTGACCCCAGATGCCCCCCGGGATGGAGCAGGACAACGGGTGGTGGGTGGTATTGGGGTCAAGCACCCCAAAGCCCAGGGGCAGTGGGTGGCGTTGGGGTCAAGCCACTTGGAGCCAAGCAGAGGGTGGGGGGTGACATCAGGGACGAGCACCCCCAAACTCCAGGGGCAGGGGCTGGCATTGGGGTCAAGCACCCCTAAACCCCCCTTGCCTTGGAGCAGAGAAGAGGCTGATGGGGCCGAGCCACCCCAAAGCCCCAGAGGCAGAGGGTGGCATTGGGGTCAAGACACCTGGAACCGGGCAGGGGGTGGTGGGTGACACTGGGGTCAAGCACCCCTAAACCCCCTGACCCTGGAGCTGCACACGGGGCTGTGGGGTAGCATCGGGGTGCCAGGAAAGAATTCCAGTGCCAGCCCCAATCCCAAATCTCTGTCACAGGGACTGCCAGCCGCCGGTGCCTGCTGAGCCCCCATGGGGTCGCCTATTGGGGTGTGCCCAGCTTTGCCCGCTGCGTCTCCCACGAGTACAGATACTTGCATCTCTCAGTAGGTGCCCGCTCTGGCACGGTCCCTTCTGTCCCCTGTCCCTGGGGCTCTGTCCCATCCCTGGCACCCCAAGAGCCACATCACCTCTCTGGCATGGGGAAACTGAGGCAGGGCTCCCTGGGTGGGCTGGGAAAGGGGATCTCGTTTAAGCTGTGTCCATGGGAAATGGTTCTTGGGATGGGACGGTTCCCTCAGATCCCCATGGAATTCCCTGTGGGGTGGGAATAGGGATCCCATCCCAGAGCTGGAAGGCGGTTCTGGTTGGAGTTGTGTTCCTATGTCCTTGGGAAAAGGCTTTTGGGATGGGGAGGATGCCCCCAGACCACCCTGATGTCCCCAAACCCCCGTGAATGTCCCCAGACAACTCTGGATGTCCCCAAACCCCTATGGACTCCCTCAACCCGCATGTCCTGCAGCTGCTTTAATTAACTCAGTGAGCTCTGCAGCGTCCCCCGGGCTCTGGGGACGATAAGGGACACGCAGCACTGCTGGGGGGTGGTGGCAGCAGGGTGACACCACTGTCCCCACCCTGTACCAGCTGCGGGAGCACCTGGCGAAGGGCCAGCGGGTGCTGGCAGGGGAGGGAATGTCGCAGGTGGTGCGGAGCCTGCTGGAGCTCATGGCCCGCAAGACCTACTACAGCGGCGACCTGCTCTTCTCCGTGGACATCCTGCGCAACGTCACCGACACCTTCAAGAGGGCCACCTACATCCCGTCCTCCGAGGACGTGCAGGTAGCGGGCAGGGGGACAGCCAGGGTCCCCTCCCCAGAGGAGGTGGCGGTCGGTCGGTCGCTCGGTCGCTCCCCAGCCCCGCTGAGCCCCGTCCCCGCAGCGCTTCTTCCAGGTGGTGAGCTACATGGTGGATGTGGAGAACCGAGATAAGTGGGAGGATGCCCAGCAGGTGAGTGGCACAGGGGGATGGTGGCAGCCGGGATGTCCCCGCCCAAGGGGTGTCCCCTCACCGTGGAGATGCGTCTCAGCGGTTCCGGAGCTGCTCCCATCTCCTGCAGGTCTCTCCCGGCTCCGTGCACCTGATGAAAGTGGTGGAGGACTTCATCCACCTGGTCGGGAATGCGCTGAAGGCTTTCCAGAGCTCCCTCATCGTCACTGACAACCTGGGTGAGCAGCGGGGTGGGCGTGGGGACCTGAGGGGACACAGGAGCGGGAGGTGACGCCCTTGTCCCCCAACAGTGACCAGCATCCAGCGGGAGCCCGTGTCCGCCGTGTCCAGCGACATCAACTTCCCCATGAAGGGGCGGCGGGGGATGAAGGACTGGGCCCGCAGCTCTGAGGACAAGCTCTTCATCCCCAGGGAGGTGCTGAGCCTCACCTCAGCCGGTGAGCAGGAGTGCCCAGCTGTGCGCACATCTGGTGGTGCGCAGACCTGGAGGCGTGCCTGTGTCTGCTTGAGTGTTCCTGCACATCTGGGATGGCGCACGGGGGTGTGCCTCCACATCTGGAGGGGTGCGCGTTGTGAGCGGGCACGTCTGGGAGTGTGCAGGTGTGCACACAGGGGTGAGTGCACATCTGGACACGTGCACGTGTGAGCCTGCACATCTGGAACTGTGCACATGTGTGCAGGCGTGTGTGAGCCTGCAGATGTGAGTGCACATCTGGGCAGGCCTAGGCGTGTGCCCGTGTGAGTGCGCACATCTGGAGGCGCGCCTGCCTGCGCACACAGGAGCGCACATCTGGCGCAGGTGTGGGCTCACATCTGGCTCCCATTCACACACACCTGGGCCACGTCCCCGGCGTGCGCAGGTGGCCACATGTGGCTCTGGGGCCGTGTGTGTGTGTGTGTGCCAGCGCACATCTGGGTGCGCATCTGGCAGCCCCGTGCCCCCGTCCCGCGTGTCACCGAGCCCGTGGCTCTCTCTGCAGAAGCCGAGGAGTCGTCGCACTTCGTCATCGGGGCAGTGCTGTACCGCACGCTGGGGCTTATCCTGCCCCCGCCCAGGTGAGTGGTGCCTCCCGCGGTGTCCCCTGCTGTCCCCCGGCCTGTCACAGCCCGTGTCCCCTCCCGCAGGAGCCCCCTGGCCGTCACCTCCAAGGTGCTGACGGTGACGGTGCGCCCGCCGACCCGGCCCGCAGAGCCACTCGTGCTGGTGGAGCTCTCCCACATCATCAACGTGAGTGTCCCTCTCCCGTGTCACCGGCAATGTCCCTCCCCACATCACCAATGTGTGCCCCCCTCCCCGTGCCACCGGCCCCTGTCCCCCTTTCCACATCCTGACTCTTCGTGTCCCTCATCGTCACTGAAAGTGTCCCCCTCCCACACTGTCATTGGGAGTGTCCCCCTCTGTGTCATCCACACAAGTGTCCCTTGTCCCACATTGTCATTGTGAGTGTCCCCTCCCACGGTGCTGCTCTTCCTCATCTTCAGCCCTCCTGTGTCATCAGCAAGTTCCTTCATCAGCACCACGAGTGTCCCCCTCCCCTCCCACACCGTCGATGTGTCACCCTCCTGTCCCATCACTGTCACCTCCCAGTCCCAGGCGGGTCCCTGTCACCTGCAGGCACCGAGACTGGGGCAGGGACCAGCAGTTCCCAATGTGCAGCATGGTCCCTGTGCCCAGCCTGGGGACATGCCAGCCCTGGGACCCCCGGGGAATGCTCCTCGAGGGCCACGTCTCCTCGGGGGGTGGGGACAGGGCTGGGGGGAGCTCTGACCTGTCCTTGTGTCTGCAGGGCACGTCCCACCCGCAGTGTGTCACCTGGGACTACTCGAGGACGTGAGTCAGGGGCACGGGGACACAGGGACACTGGTGACAGGGCAGGGTTGGCAGTGCTGGGGGGCTGCTGGGAGGGAGGGGAGCAGGGACAGAGACGGGGAGCAGTGCTGGGAACAAGGATGGGAATGGGGTGGGGGAACAGGGACAGGGAAAAGGGATGGAAATGGGGTGGGGGAACAGGGATTGGAGCAGGGATGGGAGAGCAGGGACAGGGAACAGGGATGGGAATGGGGTGGGGGAACAGGGATGGGAAAAGGGATGGGAGAGGGAAAAGGGATGGGAATGGGGTGGGAACAGGGATGGGAGAGCTGGAATGGGAGCAGGAATGAGGGAACAAGGACGGGAGCAGGGATGGGAGCAGAGATGGGAGAGCAGGGATGAGGACCAGGGATGAGGAGCTGGGACCATCCCTTCCCGTGTCCCAGCCCCATTGGCACGGGTGAATTGAGCTCCCACGGGATTGATGTGGCCGCGGAGCCGCGGGGCCGCCCCCGCCAGGCTGCCAGATGTGATTTGTTCGTGCTGGCAGGAATGAGGGAAAGTAGGGCAGGAAGGGGGGTGGGCAGCACTGCGGGCTGGGGGTGGGCACTGCCAGCCCCCCTGCCCAGGTAGCCGCGGGTGCGCCACAGCTCGGGGTCACTGGTTCCAGTTCATCCCCCAAACCGGTGGAGAGCTGTTGGCTGTGATGAGCGTGGCAGGTTCCCAGCCGGCCCCAGGGACAGTCCCCAGCTGTCCCATAGACACAGTTCCCGGTTTTTCTGTCGTCCTGGGAGCTGTGGCTGCCCTCACCTGGGCATGGCAGTGTCACCCCCCTCTCTGCTCCCTCACTAGGGAGGTCCCCATGGCAGGAGGGGTCCATATGACAGGAAGGGTCCCCATGGTGAAGCCCATTTAACAGGAAGGGTCCCCATGGCAGGGGGGTCTCCAAGAGGGGTGGGTCCCCATGGCAGGAGGGGTCCCCATAAAAAGAGGGGTCCCCATGGTGGAGAGATCCTTCTAACAGGAGAGGGCCCCATGACAGAAGGGTCCCCAAGGGTGGGAGGGGCCCCCATGGCAGAGGGATCCCCATAGTGGGGGATCCCCATGGTGGGAGAGGACCCCATGGAGGGAGGGTCCCCATGGAAGGAGGGGTCCCCATGGAGAGAGGGAATCATCACATCCCTGGAAGGGGACACAGGTGCCAGGGGCCTCTTGGGGCCGTTGCTGTCTGTCCTGGCACTGCCCCTGTCCCTCTCTGTGGTGTTTCTTCTCCCCTGCTCCCCAAACCTGTGTGGGATGATTAAACCTGAAGCCTTTCAGCTGCACCGCTCCCAGCAGGATCATCCTGGGGGAGGGATGGCTTCACCTCCTCCCCGAGCTCGGGGGGTTCCCTGGCAGCGCCCCCTCCATGCCTCCCCCAGGGCAGGGCCAGGAACGGGTTAACTCTGGAGGGGCTGCGTGTGTTGGATCATTTCAAATTGCTCTCCCTCGCTCTCTTCCCATTAATCAGGGATGCTGGCTTGGGAAACTGGGACACGGAGAGCTGCCAAACCCTGGAGACCCTCCCGGCACACACCAAATGCCAGTGCCGTCAGCTCGCCACCTTCGCCGTCCTCGCCCAGCTGCCCAGAGACCTGGTAGGGGACAGGGTGGGGACAGCCACGAGCCTACTGGGGACATGGGATGTGGGTGGGGGATGACCCCAGGGCTGGGTGGGGTGGGTCCCGAGGGAGGGGGGGGATGGACACGAAGCATTTCCCACTAGGACGAGGTGGGCACTGAAGGGTGGGGGTGTGCCCCACCAGCCAGGGGAAGGGTCCCAGCACCCCCAGCACCCCCAGCAGGGTGGGTTTGTGTGGTCAGGGGCTGCCACGGTCCCTAGAGCTCAATACAGGGCACTGCTGTGTGCCAGGAGGGGAGGGAGCAGCCCTGACCCCCCACTCCCACCATTGCTATTCCGCCTCTGTCCTCTGTTGGCATGGAATCCCCGGGAAGCTGCTTTGGCTGTGCCACCACTGTCACCGACCCCCTCTGGCACCCGGAGGTCCCCAGGGTGAGGGGCTGGAGGGCTCAGAGGGGGCAGGGGGCTGGCAGGGAGCAGTGCGGGGGGGCTGGGCTCAGCCAGTCCCCGCCGGTGTCCCCCCAGGCCATGGACCCCTCGGGGACACCGTCGGTGCCACTGATGATCGGCTGTGCCGTGTCCTGCATGGCCCTGCTCACCCTGCTGGTGATCTACGCGGCCTTCTGGAGGTGACCCGAAGGCACAGGGGACCTGGGGGGCACCTGGGGGGCACCTGGAGTGTGAGGCCGTGTGGGGAGGGCGTGACAAAGGGGGACAAGGCACTGGGAAAGGCTCAACATCAATGGGATTAACGGGAATGGAAAATATGGGTGGGAAAAGATGCTCGGGCTGCCTGGCACTGTCCCGGCCCCAGGACAGCGCCCACTCTGTGGCAGCATGGGACAAGGGACAGAAATAGGGGCAGGGACAGGCTGGCCCCCAGCCCCACGCCACTCCTGCCTCAGGTTCATCAAGTCGGAGCGCTCCATCATCCTGCTCAATTTCTGCGTCTCCATCCTGGCTTCCAACATCCTCATCCTCGTGGGCCAGTCCCAGATGCTCAGCAAGGTGGGTGCTGCCACCCTGCCACCCTCGGTGGGGTCCCAGGCCACTCGCCTCATCCCCTGCTGGCTCCCAGCAGCAGATTGGATTTGGATTAACTCGATCCCGGGATTAAATCCTCCGTGCCGGTGGCTTTGACACAAACCTCTCCGGGCGTGGGGGTTTAACTGCTGCGCTGCCGTGGCCGTGACCCCTGATGTCCCCGTGTCCCCACCCTGCAGGGCGTGTGCACCATGACTGCCGCCTTCCTCCACTTCTTCTTCCTCTCGTCCTTCTGCTGGGTGCTGACCGAGGCCTGGCAATCCTACCTGGCGGTGATCGGCCGGATCCGGACACGCCTGGTCAGGAAGCGCTTCCTGTGCTTGGGATGGGGTAAGAGCCCGGCATGGGTGGGAGGAAGGCACCCCTCGCCCATCCCTGGTACCCCCCAGGCTCATCAGGGGGTAAACTGAGGCACAGTGGAGGAAAGCAGACTCAGGTGTCTCGGTGGTGGCACCCTCAGGACGCGGGGAGCTGTCAGAGGAGCCCCATGGGGTGGCACAGGTGGGGACAGTGCCACCTTCCTCCAGCCCCTCCAGCTTCATGTCCCCTCTCCAGGCTTGCCAGCCCTCGTGGTTGCCGTCTCCGTTGGCTTCACGCGGACCAAAGGCTACGGGACAGCGAGCTAGTATGTGGGGACAGGGGACACGAGGCGGGGCACGGGGGCTGCTGTGGGCCGGCTGGGAGCAGGGGATGGCAGCAGGGGTGTCCCCTGACATGCCACCCGCGGTCCCCTGCAGCTGCTGGCTCTCGCTGGAGGGCGGTTTGCTCTACGCCTTCGTGGGACCCGCTGCTGTCATCGTGCTGGTGAGCCGCCCCCAAGAGCCTCGGACCCCCTCCAAAACCCACCCTGGGTGGGGGGCTCGTGGCAGCAGTTGCCGCGGGCAGGGGGGTCCGTGCCAGCCCTGAGCCCACCCTCCCACAGGTGAACATGCTGGTGGGCATCATCGTCTTCAACAAGCTCATGTCCCGCGACGGCATTTCAGATAAGTCCAAAAAGCAGCGAGCTGGGTAAGTGCCCTGCGCCCCGCGGGGGGGGATCCCTGGGGCTGAGCCCCCCGCTCCTGCACCCCGCCAGGGGCTGGGCACGGCGGTGCTGAGGGTGGGGCAGATTTCACCGCATCAGTGGGCAGTGGGGGCCAAGCCCGGGGTGAGTGCAGCCCCTTGTTGGGGGCTGCCGGAGGGGCAGAATTTGGGGGGCAGCCACCCCCGCTCCTTCCCTCGGGGAAGAGGGGTCCGCAGGCCGCAGCCCCCCCTCCGTGCCCGCCCTCTCCCCTGCCGCTTGGCCACCCCCCCTCACCATTAACAGCTGCCGCCCTCGACTAACCCGGCGCTCTCTTTCTCTCTCTGTCTCTTTCTCCTCCTCCCATTTGCTTCTTGCCTGTGTCCGTCCATCCATCCCTCCATCCATCTGTCCATCCATCTGTCCATCCCCCCCCCCCCCCCTCCTGCCCTGCTCCCCTCCCCTCTCCCGGTGCCTGCATCCCCCCGCCCTCCCCGCGTGGCCCGGTCCTGGCCGCGGGGCGCCGGGGGGGCGGTGGGCTCGTAGCTCCAAGCCCCCCCCGTGCGGCAGCCTGCTGCTGAAATGCACCAAGTGCGGCGTGGTGTCCAGCGCGGCCATGACCTCCGCCACCGCCAGCAGTGCCATGTTAGTGCCCGTCCCGCGCCCGCCGCGCCCCCCGCCCCGAGCACAGCCCGGGGGGGGCGGGGGGGGGGCTCTGGGCATCTCCCCGAGGGGTTTGGAGGGGGGGTCGGGGGTCCCCGAGGGGAAGGAAGGGTTGATGCTCTGTGCTCGGGGCGGGGTGCGCGTGTCCCATCACGTCTGCATGGCATGGCTTCCCATGGCAGGTCACCTCATCGCTGGGGTCGGGATCCTCTTCTGGCCTGGGGGTGGGGGCACGGGCTCGGGGGTGTCCCCGGGACCCTCTTCCCGGCGTGTGAGCTCCAGAGGCTCCCGAACGTGCCCCGCTCACGGGGGTTTAGTCACAACAGAGGCAGACCCAAAATTCACCGCTTAAAAAAAAAAAAAAAAAAGAAAAAAAGAAAAAAAATTTCCCTTCTCCGCTGTTGTGGTGGCCGTGGGAGGGTGGCGGTGGCCCCGCGTCCCCCCAGCACCTCTGGCTGTGTGGGGACAGGGACGCACCTGGGGGGCTGGAGCCCACAGGTCCCCTCAGCCCTTGGTCCCCAGCCGGCGCTGGCTTGGGGACACGGAGGACGAGGGGACAGCTGGGTCACACAGCCCCGGCCATGCTTGTGGGGCGCGGGGCAAGGCTCGGGGGGCTGCTGCGGGGGAGGGGGGCGGTGCTCGGGGGGGCTGTCCCGGGGCAGCCTCGCCCCGCGGGCTCACCCCGGCCCCTCTCTCCCTGCGCCAGGGCATCGCTGTGGAGCTCCTGCGTGGTCCTGCCTCTGCTGGCGCTGACCTGGATGTCGGCCGTGCTCGCCATGACCGACCGGCGCTCCATCCTCTTCCAGGTCCTCTTCGCCGTCTTCAACTCCGTCCAGGGCTTCGTCATCATCACCGTGCACGGCTTCCTGCGCCGAGAGGTGGGGCGGCGCCGGAGGGGTGCCGGGGGACAGCCCTGGCCGCGGTGCCGTGACCGGCTCTGTCCCCGCAGGTCCAGGACGTGGTGAAGTGTCAGATGGGGGGGTGCAGGAGCGAGGAGAATGAAAACTCGCCCGACTCCTGCAAGAACGGGCAGGTGCAGATCCTGGTGAGTGGGTCCCCCCTGGAGACCCCGCCGCTGCCTGTGCCGGCCATGGTGCTTCATTTCCCCGTCTCTCTCCCTCTCTTTCTCTCCTCTCTCTCTCGCTCTCTCCCCTCTTTCTGGATTTTTATAGACAGATTTTGAAAAGGACGTTGACCTGGCATGTCAGACAGGTGAGCTCTCCTCTGTTGTCACCCTGCCACACCTGGGAGGCGCAGGCAGCACGAGCCGGGGGGTCTCTCCTGTGTCTCCCACCCTCCGTGGGACCCTCGGGGCTGGCTCTGACCGCGCTCCCTGCCCACAGTGCTGTTCAAAGAGGTGAACACCTGCAACCCCGCCACCATCACGGGCACCTTGTCCCGCATCTCCCTGGATGGGGACGAAGACCCCAAGCTCAACACTACCTCGGAAGGTGGCCTGGGCTTCTCCAGCCTGCCGGGGAACATCCCCCCGGCCAGCATCCTGGTGCAGGTGCCCAAGATGACGCCCAACGTGGTGGCGGGTCTGACGGAGCTGGGCGAGCCGCAGGCGCAGCAGCTCAGCCTGGAGGCGCCGGGTCCCGTTTATCTGTGCACGGAGAGCAGCCTGCGGCCCCTGGAATACGGCTGGATCCGGGCCCCCGAGCCCCCCCGCGAGAGCGATTACATGATGCTGCCCCGCCGCACCGGCAGCCTCAAGCCCTTCCCCCGGGACGAGGGGACGCTCGGTGGCGGCGCAGAGGAGACGGTGCCCGGTGGGACGGGGCGCCCGGCAGCCGAAGGGGACGCTTACCCCGGTTTTGTGGCAGTGGATCACGTCAACGTGAATCTGAACCAGCCCTACGCGACGGTGAAGGCTCCCTACGGCCTCCAGTTCAAGCAGCATCCCACGGTGAGGCAGATCCTGGCCTCGGAGCTGTCGGAGCGCAGCCGCACCATGCCCCGAACCGTGCCCGGCTCTGCCATGAAAGTGGGGTCCCTGGAGGTGAGCGGGGGGCTGATGTGGGGAGGGAGGTGTGTGCCAGGACACGAGTGCACGTGGAGGGTTGCACGAATTCCCCCCACGCTCCCCCCGGCCATCCCACCCTTGGCGGGATGAGCTCTGTGTCCAAACCGGGCATGGATTGGGGCTAGCATGAGCCCCTAAACCCCGTTCCTTCTCATCCCGGACCTGCAAAGACCTTTCCCTTTTCTTCTCCATCTCCTCCCCCTGCTCCTGCCTGTCCCCCTGCCAGAGGAAGAGGTTGCGGTACTCTGACCTGGACTTCGAGGTAAGTCCTGCCATGGAGGTGTCACCGGTGCCGTCGTGGGGGACTGATCCAGTTTGTCCCCACTCCCTTCACCCCACTGGCAGCTCCTGAGCTCTGAGGGGTTGAGACCAGGCAGTAACAAGCGTTGGCTGTGGATTAAAATACCGATGATGAGCACGGAGTGGGCTCTGCTGCTCGTCTGGGACGCCCCAGGAAGGCAGGGATGGGGACAGGGACAGGGACAGTGCTGAGGGACAGCGGGCAGTGCCCACGGCCACAGGCTCTGCTCTGCCCCCACAGAAGGTGATGCACACACGGAAACGTCACTCTGAGCTCTACCACGAGCTCAACCAGAAATTCCACACGCTGGACCGGTACCGGGCTTCGTCCACCGGCTCCTCCAAGGTGAGGTCCTGGAGGCCCTGTCCTGCCCTGGTCTACACACCGCAATCCTTTACCTCCTCCTGCATGGACTGTGGCACCCCGGGGAGATTTGGGGCACCCAGGGGCGCTGCCGGGGCTGAGCGCTGGGGTTTTTCCACAGCGAGAAAAGCGGTGGAGCGTCTCGTCGGGCGGCGGGGACAAGAGCACAGGCAATGTAAGTCGTGAACCCCCGCCGGGGGTTGTCCCATCCCATCCTGGAGAGGGCTGGAGGCTGCCGTGCCCCGGGGCTGCGGGACAGAGCCGGGCACAGCTGCCCCTCACCCCGCAGGATGTGACGAGCCCCGAGGAGCAGCGGCCGAAGGCTCCGGCCGCGCCGCCCAAGCCGTGGAGCACATTCAAGGCGATGACGCTGGGCTCGCTGCCCAGTGCCCAGCGGGACCGGCTGGAGCTGTGCCGGGCAGACTGGGACAGCCCCTGCGCCGGCCTGGACGCGGCCGACGGCGACTTCCAGACAGAGGTGTGAGCCCTGCGCCCATCGCCGCCGCCTCCGCCCCGTGCGCGGCCCCGCGAGCCGATACGCTGGGTTTGCTCCGCGCTCTGGGGCAGCCGGGGGGTCCCTGCCTGGCCGGAGCCGTTTTCCCCCCCGGGAGAACCGCCTCCCACTCGTCCTCACGCGGTTCCTCCTCCTGCCACCCCCCGGACGCGGGTGTGGAGGGGACCCGTGCCCTCTTCCCCCAAAATGCTCCCCCACGCTCACGCCTGCACCCCCACCCTGGGGCAGGACCGGCCGTCGAGGCCCTCAGACCTTCGTTCTTTTCTACCGGGATGTTTCTTCACGCCGTGCACCGTGTGCACGTGAGCGGCCACCCCCCGGGACCCCCCCAACCCCGGGACCCCCGCGGCCGCCCCCTCCCAGCCCTCCCCACCGTCCCCACCCCACGGGGCAGGTGCTGTCGTTGTTGGAAATAAAAGTTCACTCTCTGTGGTGCCGTGGGGCCGCGGCCGCCGCCTCGTGCTTCGCCTAGGGGTGGCTGTCACCCAGTGGGGACCCTCTGCTCTGTCTGCACCCCCCTGCCCAAAAAACACCCCCCAGCCAGGCCTGATCCTGCACCTACACCCTGCAAATGAGCATCTGATCACGGGAGCTGGGAGCGGTAATTATTAATCTGTGATAATTAATCTGTGAGCAAATTAGGAACTTCAGAGGCCATCGCCACGTGGAACTGCTCAAAGTGGGCTGCCCAGCACTGCTGGAGCATCCCGGCATCCAGAGCTGGGGGATGCAGCCTCCGGAGGTGGGGCTGGGGCAGCTGTGGGAATGCCCAGAGTAGGAGCTGTATCAGGACAGGAGTGCTGGAGTGAGGGACATCTCTGCTTGGTGGCTCAGCACATCTGGGAAGAGAGATTTTGATCAGTGGTGTGAACCACGGCACCAAAACGCTCCCATTGTGAGTGCCATGGCTGTGCCATGGTGGGAGCAGATCCTGGACACAGCTATTCCTTCCCTCTGGGAAAAGCCTCCAGAGCTTCCTGAGGGCTTCCCTCGGACAGGACAGGCTTGGAAAGAGCAAAGGACACCGCCCATTTTGGGTTGGTGGTCACTGCCCAGTTTGGAGCATGGGACAGGACAGGAGATGCTGCTCCCAGCCCCAGCGTGCCTGTGCTGGGACACTGGGCCAGGATGTGACCCTTGGAGTGGGGGCTCTCTCCCCAGCCCCCAGGGCATGCAATTCCATGCTACTTCCAGTTCATAACGCACTTCATCCCAGCAGCTCCCAGATTGGCTTTGGGGCACGGGAAAAAAACATTTGGGGCTCCCACGGTGGTGATGGGAGTGAAGAGGAGGGGGTGGAAGGAGCCAGATTATTCCACTGCCACCCCCTAAGGGGGGTCCAGCTGTGTTGGGAGGGGTTGGCACGAACACGAGGACTTTGGCTGCCCATGCCAGGGGTCAGGACTGTGGATGACAGGTCCTTGCACAGCCAGGGGATGCCGTGGGGCTCGGCTGTGGCTCCCAGCCCCATGGAGGGTGTGGGTCAGGGGCACCTTCCCCTGCCTGGGGTGTCCCCCCGCTGCTCCCTAATTCTGCTGGCAGCCACATGCTCTGGTTCTGGTTTCTGGTTTCTGCCACGCACTGGGATCCCCCTACCCCCTGCTTTGGGGGATCCGGAGCCTGCTCCAGCTCCCCTCCTCTCCTTCCCAGCCAAACACAGCCGCGAGAGGCAGCGTCAGGGTTTCCTGGGGCATCTGTTGGCAATTAGCAGCTTTTATTACTCATGGAGACGCCAGATGGGGCGAGGGAACAGAGCCCGGGCGAGAGGCACAGGCTCGTGGTGTGTCCCAGCACAGGGGGACAAGGGACAGCCCTCAGTCCTGCGGGACGGGGGGTACAGGGTGGGTGAGAGCAGATCCCAAAACTCTGGAGCCATTCTCCATCTGCAGCTCCCATCGGAGCCGGGCTGTGTCCCCCCAGTGCCAAAAATACCAGGTTTGGGGGGCGGAAATGATGGAGAAGCGGCTCTGAGGCTGCGCGGGGGGACGGGAGCTCCCCGGAGCTTCACCCTCCGCTCTCCGGGAAAGAAATTTCACCAAAAAGAGGCAAAAGTGCTGTTCTAGCACGCGGACACACCGCGGCCCAACGAAGCTGGAAAGAATTCCTGCAGACGCTTTTCTTCCTGGTTGGAATTATGTGGAGGAAGGGGGTAGTGGGGGTGGGGGGGAAGGTTTGGGTTGTGCTTGGATTGGTGCAGAAATTAATGCTGAACCGCTGAAATCCTCGCCGCAGGAATTCCCTCCTGTGCCTCGTCCAGGCCGGCAGCTGCCTCTGAGCCAACATGGTCCTGACGGCGTCATCCCAACCCTCATTCCCTGGATTTGGGGAGCCTTTGGTGGGGGGCTGAGCTCGGTATGACAAGCGGGGAGCCACGGGGTGATACAACCGCTGCGGTGACGCAAAAGGCAAAATTATCTCCAGGCCAGAGATTGTCGGGCTCTGTCTCGGCTCGTGTTTCTTGGCAGGCGGCGCGGCAGTTTCTTGGAAGCACAGCGTGCCTCTGCTTTTTCCATGCTGGGATGGTGGGCAGGGGCTCCAGGATCCTGCTTTCCATCCCCCCGCTCGGCGCCGCTCCAAGGGAGAGTTCTGGGGAGGCGGGATCCAGCTTCTTTTTCCCTCTGGAAATGCCGATCCCGTGCACTGGAACAGCAACGGGAAGCAGGAGCTGCACGGAGCGGAGTTTTCCACGATTCCGCGGGATCGCTTTGTGCCACTGGGTTGGGGACAACCAACCCAGGAGAGCACCCTGGGAAGTGAGGGAAACGGAGGCACAGGAAGGGTGCCTCAATTGTAACCCCTCCAAAGTGTTTTGATGATGAATTGAGGATCCTGGGAGCTGGAGAGGATTGGTTGAGGCTGCCCTTCATCCCTGCTCTGCTGTGGGGTCGGGATGGGATGTGGGGCCGGTTTTGGGGTCGTGCCCCCCACCCAAAGGACACACACCCCCCACCAGCTCTCCCGCCCCAGGCTCACTGCTGCTGGGTGGCCCCAAACAAAGAACAGCTCGAGGTGAACAATCACCCCAAACTCGGGAGCGAGAAAAGTTTCGCTGTATTTTCCTTCCCACTCGCTTTAATTACCCTTAATTACCTCAGCAGGCACCTCGCGGGAGCGTTGTCACCACGTCGCCGGGACTGGCGGAGCCGAGCCGCTGGGGCTGCCCACGACAGCTTATTTACTGCCTCTGCCTAACCAGCAGTTATTAATTAGCGACTTTATGGAGATCCGTGCGTCCCTCACGCGTCTGTAAAGCTGCAGCCTAAATAAATCCATCACAATTTGGGAGAAAACGCAGCTGAGCCATCCTGAGGATCCCTGTGCCACCCCAGCACTGGAATGCAGCCATGGAGATGCCAGCGGACACTCTGCACCCCCCCAATCCCAAACTTGCACGAGCTGGGCTCGTTCCCTGCCTGTTTTGGGGGTATCAGGGCGGCCTGGCACGCATGGGAATGTGAGGATGGAGCAGAGCGGGGCAGCCAGGCCCCGGGGCAGCATTCCAGGCTGCCACGTCCCAGCGGCGAGGGGCTGGATGCTGCGCGGGGGCGCTGGGATGGGCGCCGGATCCCTCCGGGGCTTGGCAGGGCTCTGGGAAATCAGCAGCCCCGCTGCTGCTGCTGCTGCTGCTGCTGGGGACGTGGGAGCAGCAGCGGTGCCAGCGGCAGGCTTGGTGGCAGCGATCCCGTCTGAGCGCTCTGACCTCGGGCACCTCGGCCTGAGCCAGACTGTCCCCAAGCCACCCCAGGGCGCAGGGAGGGGACACCAGCTCAGTGTCACACAGCGGGCTGGCTGCCCCCGCGCCTCGCCGTCTGCCCGGAGCTGCTCCTGGGGTCGTGCCAGTGAAGGAACATCCCTGAGGGACACCCTCCTCACGCAGGGACATTGTGGCCAGCGATGCCACCGCCGGTGCCAGCAGCCGGGTGCCCTCAGTTCCCCGCGGGGAGGAAGAGCCGCTCCACAGGGATGGCAGCCAGGGAATGGGCTACACCCCACTCCCGGGATTGGGGTTCCCCTCTTCTGGGCCCGGGTCCAGCAGCCGGAGAGGGGGGAAGGAGAGTGGGGAGGGAGGGAAAGCGCTGCCGGGGGAGGCGCCCGGGGGTGGAGGAGGAGGAGAAGGAGAAGGGCGGGGATGTGAAGGCAGGCTGCGGCCCAGGCCCCCCCCGGGTTTGGGGGGGGTGGTACGGAGGGCGGGCAGCGCTTGGGGGGCGGCTCGGACCCCCCCGAAGGGAGGCGGAGAAGGTGGGGGGGGCGGCGCGGCGGCTCCCGGTGTCCCGCGGCGGAGTTCCCGGTGTCCCGCGGCGGAGTTCCCGGTGTCCCGCGGCGGAGTTCCCGGTGTCCCGCGGCGGAGTTCCCGGTGTCCCGCACCCCCTCGGCAGCCCCGTCCCCGCCGAGCCCCGCGCAGGTGAGCCCCAGGCAGCCCCGCACCGGAGGCGGGCGGAGCCCGGCCCTGCGGCGGGACGGGACGGGACAGGACGAGGGGGGATTCCCTGTTAATCACCGGAGTTAATCACGCCCGGGGCCGCGGGGACCCGCCGGTGCGGAGGGTGCGGCGCAGGGAAGGCGGGGAGCGGACGGGGGGAGCTGGGGAGCGGAGTGTGGGGCGCGGAGGGTACAGGGATGGGAGAAGAGCTGGGTGCGGGCAGCGCCAGGCCAGGGGGGCGGGTGGCAGCGCAGAGGACAAGCGGGGAAGGGGTTGTGGTTCAGGACAGGGCGGCTGGGAGCTTGGGAAGAGCTGAGGCTGCGAGACAGCCCCGAGCAAGCAGGGCAGAGGTGGCCCCGCTGCCGGAGGTCCCGGAGGCTGTGCGTGGGATGAAGAGCAGGGATGCACGTCCCGCTCTGGCAGCAGCCCCTGGAGCCGAGCGTGTCCGGTCCGTCCCGGCTCCGGCTCCCTGCCTGCAGCCCGAGCTTGCCTCGTGGCAGGAAGCAGGAGGGAGGCCAGGTCGGGGTGACCTGCAGGGACACCCCGGGACCCACACGGGACAGGGAGATAAAACGGGAGGAGGCGAGACCTTCCTGGGTGGGTGCACGCAGGAGCCACTCTGGGGAGGTTCAGTCATTGCATTTCCCAGTGTCTGCAGTGAATCCGGGTGCTGGGCTTTGACACCCAGGGATGCTGCGATGCTGAGGCTTGGGGTGGGTGTGCAGCAGATGGGTGGGGGCCACAATCATCCCCAAAACATCACCGAGCCATGGCCACGAGGGTCAGCGCCACTCCATGCTGGTGGCTTTCCTGGTGTGGGCAACCTCATGGGCTGGTGGCCACCTGGTGCCCATCCCGCTGCTGCCCGGGGTCTCTCCCTTGCAGGCAGCCGCGCGGGCCCTGATCCTCCACCACGGGCACCATGAGGGGTCTCTGGGCCCTGGCGCTCGCCGGGCTCGTCAGCGCCTGCCAGGGGAAGGAGCTGCCGCCAGAGGAAGGTGAGGACCACCGGTGTGAGGGCTCGGGAGCCACCCCACTCCTTTGCCTGTCCCTGCGGCAAGGAGGGAACAGCTGGGTCAGACCCAGGGTTGGCAGAGCAGAGGTGGCCGGGGACAGAGTGAGCTGTGCCAGGTCCCCACGTGCCAGGACTGGAGTGGTGGCTGCGGACTGAGCGCCGGGGCTTTGCTCAGCATCCCACGCGGGCAGGGGGCCAGGGACAGACAAACCGAGCGAGCCCGGCTGCGGGAAACCAGCCCGGGACACCCCGACACCGCCCCCACAGCCATCAGGGGAGGGATGGGGCTGGGCCACTCTCAGCCAGGGGACACTCGGAGCCAGCTGGCAGCCAAGGCAGCCGTGTCCGACAGCGGGAGCAGACAGGGCAGGTGAGCCAGGGCCACTCGGGGCAGGGTGAGGATGCACAGAGCTCCCTAGGGAGGTTTGGCCTCCAGCTGCGAGTCGGGAAGAGGTTTGGCCATGATCCACACGACGGTGGAGGGCTGGGGGGTGCTTGACGTTAATACCTTTACCCTTACAATGTTTCTGCAAGGTACTTGTTTCAAAGAGAAGAGCTCACTGAAATAGAGCGACTAAATTACCAAATATCACAGTGGAACTTTATAGCTAAACTCCCATGTTCAGTCGTCTTCTGAGTCACAGACTCATGCCTTAGTCAGCATGTCATCTTTCACCTGCCTCTGAAAATGTCCCTTCGTGCAGCTGGGGACAGGGGCACGATGGCAGAGCCCAGTGTGGGTCCCGATGTGGGATGAGCTCCGGGCTCCACGGGAGGAGCCGCTGGAAGTGACGCCGTGGTTGCATCAGCGGTGGCTCGGCCCGGGGGGCCCGGGTTTGCCCCGGAGGGAACCCTGTCACTGTCACCCGCTCCTGCTGCCCGGCACGGCGTGGCCTCCCGTGTCCCGGCCTTTCCTGAGGGACGGAGGGTTGGACAGGCGAGATTTTCTATTGGGATCAACAGCAGGGCTGGCAGAGGCTTCAAAAGGCTCGCACTGGGGTGATTTATGCTCTGCTTTGTGTCCCCTGGGCTGCTGAGGGTGATGTCAGCGCCGGCGGGAGGGGACTCTGCCCCTGGCTGTGACACTGACAGCTCCCACTGCTGGGGCCGTGTCTGGGGTCCCCAGGGCCGTGTCTGGGGTCCCCAGGGCCAGAGCGTGTCCCCACACCTCTGCTGGCCCTGGGGCACAAGCCACGGTGGTGCCAGGCTCTTGGACAGAGGGGGGCAGGGGGGGGTCAGAGACCCCCTCAGGAACACTTGAGGAAGAGGTGGGAGAATCTTTGGCTTCCATCCTGCTCCAGGGCCGGCTTGCGTGGAGGCAAAAGAAATCCCTCTCTCTCTACCCCTTTGTTTACTCCATTATCTCGCACCTCCCAACATCTGGCGCATCTGGAGGTGGGTCGGTGCTGCCGGAGCCGTGATTTATCCCTGCAAACAGCAGCAGCAACCCGTGACCGCTCCTGACACGGCATTTCCTGCGCCTCAGCCTCCGGCTGGACCCTCACGCCTGTCTCCTAGGGCCACCAGCTCTGAGCTGTCCCCGGGATGGGACAGGAAGGGACAGCTCTCGATGGCACTGGGGGCGTCCTTGGCACTGGTCCGAGTCTCCTGATGCTGATTCCAGCCGCGGGGCCGTCTGGAGGCAAAGCCCGCCAGAGCTGGGGAAAGCATTTCACCTGTGGGAGGCAGCAGGGCCAGCTCTGTCCCCTCCGAACTGCTCCAGATTCGCTCCTCTCGGCTCCCGGGAGCCGCCCCTGCCGTGGGAGCGGGGTTTGCTTGCTCAGCGCTTTCTCGGGGGGCTGGCCCCGGCTCCTGACAGCACCCCGAGACTCTCCTGGGCTTGGAGAGCTCCGTGTGGTCTCACCCTGCTTGTCCCACGCTGCCTGGGGACACTGCAGTGACAGTGATGTGCTGGTTTGCCTCACAGGGGAGCTGTGCCCGCAGCTCTGGGACGAGGATCTGGTTGGGGACAAGTACGAGAATGTCACGGGTAAGGAAAGACCCTCTCAGGGGTCCCCTGACACTCTGGGATGGGCTCTGTGTCCTGCCTGGAGACTGGTTCACATCCCCTGTTCTGTCCTGTAGGTTTTAACCTGATTAAAAGGTTTGAGCTGCTGAAGATCTCATCCATCAAGAAGATCCGCAGCGCCCGGGGACCGGTGGTGCTGCGCCTGGGCACCGTGCCCCTGGTCCAGCCCACGCGGTGAGAGACTCTGGGTGACCCAAGAGGTGGCCTTGGGTGACCCGTGGGGTGGCCCTGAGGTGACCCAAAGCTCCCCCAGGCACCATCCCCGGATGTTGTAAGGTTGGGTGAAGCTGGCTGGGCTTTGCCCTTAGCTCGTGCCAGGGATGCCAGGCAGCTCCGTGTCACCCGTGGGGACACTGAGGACCCTGGGGCTGCCTTGAGTCCATCCTCCTCGAAAGTAAACCCCAGGCTGTCACGGATCTGTCGGCTGGTGGCCAAACCTTGCACAAGCAGGGCTCTGGGGCTGCTCTGTGGTTGCTCCTGGCAGAGCTCACGGGGTCCAGATGAGCTCCAGAGGCTGCTCAGCTCTGAGCAGGCACTGCTGGGTGTGTGGAGGGGCTGCTGGGGGGGCACAAGGCCACTGACCCTTGTCCCCTGTGTCTCTGGTGCCCACGGTGCCAGGGCTGGCAGGGACGCTGCAGCGTGGCAGGGTGGGAGCAGATCCACGTCCTGGGGAGCTGTTCCTGCAGGAAACGGCTGCGGTTTGTCCCCACATCCCCCCGGGCTGGCACAGAGCCGTGCCGGGCATGGGGCTCTCCGGAGGGCGAGGAGGTCCAGCCTGGGCAGCCAAATCCTCGGATGGCTTCGGGATGGATGGTGGATGCTCCAGGCTGGTGTTGCTCTTGGCCGGTTGCTTCTGGCATCCCAGATCCAGCCTTGGGGAGTCTGGACACGGGGACAGCCCCGGTATCCAGGCTGTGAAATCCCACGTGTGCCTGCCCACCCCGGTGTGCAGTCAGGGTGTCCCCGTGCCCCTTGGAGAGCAGGGGGCACCGCTGGCCTTGTCCCAGTCCCCATCCCTTGGTCCAGCTCCAGGGCTGTGGCTTGGAAAGTCGCGGGTGTGGAGCCAAGGCCGGGAGCGGAGCAGAGCCCAGAGCAAATATTTCCAGTGGTTTAATGGGCTGTGGGTGAGCTGGGGAAAGGCTGCCACAGCTGCCTTGGGGATGATGGATGCATTTCCTGGCTTCCCAGGGACAAAATTTTGGGATAAGAATACGGCCTTGGGCGCTGCAGCCACCCCATGAGGGGCATCTATCCATTGTGATGACATCTGGGGTGCCACCGGTGGGGACAGAAGGTGGCAGGACCCACAGGGGGTTGTTGGGGTGATGCTGCCACCTGAAAGTGCCCTATGGATGGGTGCCACCAGCCTTGGTGCCAGCTCCATCCCCAGAACACCCCACAGGGTCCAGCCACCCCAAAACCCTTCCCCACAGGCAGGTGTTCCCCCGGGGGCTGTCCCCCACCTTCACCCTGGTCCTCACCTTGCTGCTGAAGAAGAACAGCACCGGGGAGCACTGGTACCTCTTCCAGGTCACCGACCGGCAGGGATACCCCCAGGTACATCCCGGGAACGGGTGGGACACAGCAGGGAACAGCCAGGAGCCGTCCCTGAGTGCTGTCCCCTCTGTGCCCAGCTCTCCCTGTCCGTGCACGGCCCCGAGAAAAGCCTGGAGTTCCAGGCCAGGGCGCCGGGGGCCAGCTCCGTCAGCGCCGTCTTTGCGGGCAAGGCCGTGGCGTCCCTGTTCGACGGGAGGTGGCACAAGGTGGTGGTGGCTGTGCAGGGCCACGCTGTGTCCGTGCACCTGGACTGCTCCTCCATCTCCTCCAAGCCGCTGGGACCGCGGCAGGCGCTGGCCCCGGAGGGCAACACCTTCCTGGGGCTGGACGCCGTGCGTGGCACCCCGGTCCGGGTGAGTGCCCGCGGGGTCAGGGCAGCTCTGCCGGCGGTACCGGGGCCGGCCCTGACCTGCCACCCCCGTCCTGCCGCAGTTTGACATCCAGCAAGCCCAGATCTACTGTGACGCCGAGCTGGCCAGGCAGGAGGGGTGCTGCGAGATCTCAGCTGGTGGGGTGAGTGCCCCCGAGTGCCCTGGAGTGCCCCCGAGTGCCCCCAAGTTCCCCCAAGTGCCCCCGAGTGCCCCCGAGTGCCCCCGAGTGCCCCTGAGTGCCCCCGAGTGCAAACGAGTGCTCCCGAGTGCCCCTGAGTCCCCCCGAGTGCCCCTGAGTGCCCCTGAGCCCCCACCCCAATCCCGGCCGGATCCTGGAACTGCCCTGTGCACGCTCAGGGTTTTCCCCACAAGGGAAACTGAGGCACAGTGAGAGCAGGTCTGTCCCCTCCGTGTCACCGCCGTGTCCCCACAGCCCTGGCTGTCCCCCGGCAGCCTCCCCGTGACCCCGCTGTCTCCCTGCAGTGCCAGACAGAAGCACCCAAGACTCGCCGGCAAGCGGAGCTGATGCAGAGCAGCAACCTCATCGAGATGGTGCCGCAGCCCGAGGGCCGGGTGTTCACCCGCTGCTTCTGCCTGGAGGAGCCGCTGGGCACCGTGAGCTCCAGCAGCGCCACCTCGGCTCCATCCCGGTCCCATCCCTGCCTCCGACCCCATCCCCACCCCCAGCCCCATTCCATTCCTGCTCCCCATCCCCTTCCTGGTGCCTGTCCTCATCTCCATCTCCATCCTGGGTCCCCATCCTGTCCCCATCCCCATTTCCACCCCCATCCCAGTCCCCATCCCATGCCCAGTTGATCCAGCCCCTGGAAAATCCCTGCCTCTCTTTTTCCACCCAGTGCTGGTGAGGGAGGTGTCGGTGGCCAGAGGGAATGAGGGAGGGGAAGGCTCCTGTGGTCCCATCCCTGGGGATCCCAGACCCCTGGATAACCCAGAGGGAGCACCCCAGAGTGGGATAATCCAGGCAGGCACCGCCACGAGCTCCTTCTGCCCTACAGGAGCCAGGGAGAAGCTCAGGAAGGACCAGCCTGAGGGACGATCCCAAGGAAAAGGTGAGGGTGTCCCAGCCCGGCTGTCCTGGCACGCCCAGCTCTGCTCCCCTTCCAGTGCCACCCCAGGGTGTCCCCCACTGGCCCAAATCCAGGCTGGCTCTGTCCCTGCCCCATGTAGGAGCTCCCAGTTGTTCCAGGGATGCTGGGAAGAGTGGCTGTTCTGCTCCCCCAAGCAGGAACTGAGGCCCCACTCACTCTTTGCTGCTACTGGAGCAATCCCAGCTATGGCCAAGGGCCTCTTTGTTCCCTCTGAGCTTCTCCGGAGCGTTGCCAGAGCTGGGGAACATCTCCAGCGCTCCTGTTCCTCGTCCCTGAACGTCTCTGGGATCCCTCATCCCACCACAGGGATTCACTGCAGTGTTCCGGGGTGGGATCCTGCCGGGTGTGCGGGTCAGGGCTGGAGGCTGTGGGGACACAGCCACATCCTGCCTGTCCCCAGTCCTGTGGGAGCAGCCTGGAGAGGCTGGTTTGGCCTGGCCAAGCCGTGGTCAAGGCAGGGATCCACAGGGAGAGCCAGGCCAACATTTTGTCACCTCCCCAAGGAGGAAACACCGTGGCTTTTCCCTTCTCCACCCAGGAATTCCCCATGCCCAGGAAGCTCCGGGGATGGGGGGAGATGCTGCTGGGTGATCCCCATGGGTGTGGGGTGCCCGGGGGAGCGGGGCAGTGGCTGTGGGGTTTTTGAGGTTTGGGGTGCCATGGGCAGTGTGTGGAGCTGCTCCCAGCTTCCATCCCCGTCTCTTCCAGTGCCCTCCCTGCTCACCCCAGGCGGCATCAGGAAATGTGAGTGTGGCACTGGACACGGGGACCCCAAGCTGGCCAGGCTGGGCTGTGAATTGGGGGTGGCAAAAGCCACCGGGGTGCTGTCACCAGCCCCCCACGACCCTACAGCTCCTCCCAGCCTGGGGCCCTGCAACATCTGGATCCTTTCCAGATGTGGCCCCATTCCTACAGCAACCGCTGGCTGGGGGGTGGGGGGATGGCAGGGGGGTGGCAGGGGGTGGCAGGGGGGTGGCAGGGGGTGGCAGGGGGGTGGCAGGGGGGTGGCAGGGGGGTGGCAGGGGGGTGGCAGGTGTTTTGGACCTCTCATGCCCCATGGTGGCACTCGGGGACAGAGTGTTGGGAGGATGGGGACAGTGGTGGGCTCAAGGTTCTGCTGCTGCTGCCGTTTGAAGTCCCCATGCCCTTGGGGGACACCTTTCTCCTGTCTCCACAGGTCACCCTCGGTCCCACAGGTCCAAAGGTAGGTTTGTCACCCCCCAGGACACCCAGCGGGAATGTGGGAGATGCCAGAGCACCCCTGTCAGGAGCTGTGAGCACACTCTGGGCTGTGGGGACACCCTGTGCCCGTTTGTCACCCTCCGTCCCTCTCTTGCAGGGCACCAAGGGCGAGCGGGGCCTCCCTGGCACCGCCGGTGGCAAAGGGCAGAAGGGTGACCGTGTGAGTGTCCCTGATGGCCCTGACCTGTCCCTTCTGCTGGGGGACTGCTCCCTGCGGGGTCCCTGGCACACGGGGGACTGCCCTGGCCGTGCTCCTGTCCCCCAGAGCCCCCCAACCCTTGTCCCTGAGCCTCCTCTCCCCTCCGCAGGGCATGGACTGTGTGCGCACCCACCCTGGCGGCCCCGTGCAGGTGAGACCCCCCCCAAACCCTCCCCAAACCCCCTCTCCCCATCTCTGCCTCCCCTCTCACCTCCTCCTCCTCCTCCTCCTCCTCCTCCTCCCAGTGTGCCGAGGGGCCGCAGGGTGAGAAGGGGCAGCGTGGGCAGGTGGTAAGTGACATTTACCTGTGGGGACAAGGTGTGGGGACACCGCGGGGGTCCCCCCGTCCTGGGCTGGGGTGGGGGGTCCAGCTCCGTGTGGGCATGAACAGAGCAGGAGGTGACCCTGCCCGAGCCCACCTGGGCACCTGCACGAGCCCACCTGGTCACCCACTTTGCCCCCCGTGCAGGGACTGCCGGGGCCAGCTGGCGCAGAGGGGCAGAAGGTGAGTCCAGCCCACCTGTGGGTCCTGGCATGGCAGCAGGGACACCTGGGATGGTGGCAGAGGTACCAGGACCTGCCAGTCCCAACCTGGGTAGCTGGGGTGACACCACGGGTGACTCCACAGGTGACATCTGTCTGTCCTGCAGGGCCAGAAGGGCGAGAAGGGTGACGGGGGACTGCAGGGCAAGCCGGGGCGCCCCGGGCGTGACGTGAGTAGTGCTGGGTTGTACCTGGGCACCCCCTGGGCACCCCTGGGCATCCCCCAGGCTGGGAGGTCTGGCCACAGGAGCCTTCACATCCCACTCCCCTCCTGGCAGGGCCGGCCTGGAGAGATCTGCGTGGTGGGGCCCAAGGGCCAGAAGGTACCTGGGGTTTGGGGGGGGGTGATGGGGTGGCAGATGGGGCACCTGGTGGCACTGCCAGCACTGCCACCTCCCCATTGTCCTCCAGGGTGACCCGGGCCTCGTGGGACCTGAGGGGCTGGCGGGTGAACCAGGACCCCCAGGCAAGCCAGGCTCTCCAGGGATTGGCATTCCAGGGAAGCCGGTGAGGTCCCCTGTGCCAAGGTGGTGTCCCCATGGTGGGCATTGCTATGGGAGGGGCAGGGTGCCACCCCACAGCCAGAGCTGGCTGACCAGGGCCCCTGAGCAGGGCTAACACCACCTTTCGTCCCTTCCAGGGTGACCCCGGTGGCCCCCCAGGTCGGAAGGGAGAGAAGGTGAGTGGAGGGAAAGGGGTCCCGGCTGGGCAGGGGGATCGTTCTGGGAATCCCATCCAGAGCCGGATCCACCGGGGCTGAGCTGGAGCCATCAGCTGCTCAAGCTCCACCTGGATGGCCCAAGGGCCTGGCTTGGGGGGCAGGAAACCCCAGGGCGGGACAGGGGTGTCCCAGGGCTGCAGTGTTTCCCCTTGCTGAGCTCAGTGCTTCCCATCTCTGGCTCTAGGGCAGCCCAGGAGCTCCTGGACCCGGAGGATCGCCTGGGACACCCGTGAGTAGCAGGAGCTGGGAGCCAAAAGCCGGGGCCAGGACCGGGTTTCTTGGCTCGGGTTTGGGGCCGCTTGGCCGGAGAGGTGACGAGATCCGGCAGCCGAGAGGGCTTTGGGAAAGCCGGGAGCCTCGCTCGGGGCCAGGATCATCCCGTGACGCAGCTGGTGGCCAGCTGAGGGCTGCTGGGTGGCACTGCTGGGGCACTCCGTGGCCTCCCTGAAGAAGCCCCGTCCCTGCTTTTCTCCCACAGGGTCTCCCCGGAGTCCTGGGGCCGAAAGGAGACAAGGTGGGTGCAGTGACAAGGTGGGTGTGGTGACAGGGTGGCTGCAGTGACAGGGTGGGTGCAGTGACAGGGTGGCTGCAGTGACAGGGGAGGTGCAGTGACAGGGGAGGTGCAGTGACAGGGTGGCTGTGGTGACAGGGTGGCTGCAGTGACAGGGTGGCTGCAGTGACAGGGTGGCTGTGGTGACAGGGTGGCTGCAGTGACAGGGTGGGTGCAGTGACAGGGTGGCTGTGGTGACAGGGTGGGTGCAGTGACAGGGTGGCTGCAGTGACAGGGTGGCTGCAGTGACAGGGTGGCTGTGGTGACAGGGTGGCTGCGGTGACAGGGTGGGTGCAGTGACAGGGTGGCTGCAGTGACAGGGTGGCTGTGGTGACAGGGTGGCTGCGGTGACAGGGTGGCTGTGGTGACAGGGTGGCTGCGGTGACAGGGTGGCTGTGGTGACAGGGTGGCTGCGGTGACAGGGTGGCTGCAGTGACAGGGTGGCTGCAGTGACAGGGTGGCTGCGGTGACAGGGGAGGTGCAGTGACAGGGTGGCTGTGGTGACAGGGTGGCTGCAGTGACAGGGTGGCTGCAGTGACAGGGTGGCTGTGGTGACAGGGTGGCTGCGGTGACAGGGGAGGTGCAGTGACAGGGTGGCTGTGGTGACAGGGTGGCTGTGGTGACAGGGGAGGTGCAGTGACAGGGTGGCTGTGGTGACAGGGGAGGTGCAGTGACAGGGTGGCTGCAGTGACAGGGTGGCTGTGGTGACAGGGTGGCTGCAGTGACAGGGTAGCCTGGGGTGGCCACGGGCACATTCCCCGGCCTTGGGGCTCCCTGGGACATCCTGGAGGCCACCCCCAGCCCCCAGCCTGTGTCTCACTGCTGCCACCGGGCAGGGCGAGCCGTGCGAGGTGTGTCCCACTGTCCCCGAGGGAACGCTCGGTGCCGTCGGAATTCCCGGCAAGCCAGGACCGCGGGGAGAGCCCGGAGCGCCCGGCAGGGACGGGATCTCAGTGAGTCTGAACCCAGGGATGGAGGGCACGGCGCTGTCACCTCAGCACCCCTGATGTTCCCTCTGTTTCCCCCTTCCCAGGACACCCCCGGCCCCGCAGGACCCAAAGGGGACAGGGTAGGTGACACGGGGTGGGCTGGGCTGTCCCCAGCTGGAGCTGGGGGACACCGAGCACCGTCCAGCTCCCGCTTTTCCTTCCCAGGGAGATCCCGGCATCCAGGGGATGAAAGGGGAGAAGGTGAGTGTGTGACCCTCCGTGTCACCCTCGCGCTCGGCCACTGCAGCCCCTGCGATGTCCCCATGTCCCCTCCTGCCATCCCAGGGGGACTCGTGCCAGTCCTGCGATCTCCGCATCCTCGCCGCGCTGCGCGAGGTTGTGCCGGGGCTGCCGGTGAGTACCGGGGCTGCCGGTGAGTACCGGGGCGGGACCGCCCCTCTGCCGTGCCGGGAGGACAGCCGGGGGTGCTGTGCGTGCCGGGTGAGTGACCCGTGAGTGTCCAGCAGGGCGAAATGGGGCTCTCCGGGCTGGCTGGGATCAAGGGCGAGAAGGTGAGTGACTCCCCTGCCCCCTTTTCACATCCCTGGAAGGAGCGGGAATGGCTGGATCACCCCGAAGGGTCGGGGCAGGCTCGGCTGATCCTGACCCCAGTCCTGATCCTGCTCCTGGCCCTGTCCCTGCTCCGTTTCAGGGGGACAGTGGCCATGTGGGACCCACGGGCAGACCGGTGAGTGGGGATACTGCTCAGGCTGGAGAGCCCAGGGGTGCAGGAGGTGTCTGGGGGCTCAGGGGTACCAGAGCCCAGTTTTGGGGACCGTGGTGTCACCTCTGCTGTGGATTCTTGGTGCAGGGAACCCCGGGAGAGAAGGGAGATCCAGGTGTGCAGGGGCTCAAGGGAGAGAAGGTGAGCCCAGCCCTGGGGACACCCCTGTCCCGGCCCTGTCCCCAAATCCACCTCCTCAGCTGAGACCTGGGGCAGCGCTGAGCTGGGGAGGGCAGGGGGCCGTGATCCCCCTGCTCGGGCCGCGTTCCGGTCCCCAAATCCAGCTTCCAGCCGGGATGTCCTCCCGCAGGGCGAGCAATGCGGGCAGTGCCCTCCTACCCCGCAAGCCCTCCGAGGCACAGCGACAGTGCAGGCAGTGCCGGGGCCACCGGGAGAAAAGGGCCCTGGTGGCCCCCCGGGCAGAGCGGTGAGTGTCCCCTGTGCCCGCCGTGCCCGTTTTGGGGGCGATGCCCCACCCTGAGCCATTCCTGCGTTTCCCCCAGGGCAGACCCGGCGACGCTGGCGAGAAGGGACAGAAGGTGAGAGGGGCTCGGGGTGGCTTGCGGTGGGGTTGGTGGTGGCAGAGGGCGCTGTCACCGCTGTGTGCGGTGTCCCCTACGTCCCCGTGCCAGCCTTGTCCTCTCTTTGCCAGGGCGACGCTGGCAGCCCCGGGGACCCGGGCAGCCCGGGCATGGCCGGTGTCCCAGGGCTGTCGGGTGAGCCTGGCATCAGGGGACCAGCCGGCCCCAAAGGCGACAAGGTGAGACCCCCACATTTTGGGGAGCTGTGCTCCATCACTGCGGTGTCACCCACCCTCCATCCCTCTGCTGTCCCCTCCCCGCAGGGAGACGCGTGCCAGCCCGGCCCCGCCGGGCTCGGGGACCTCTTGGACACGGTGGGAATCCCGGGAAAACCCGGAGCCAAAGGGGACCAGGGCCCACCGGGCATCGGCCAGCCGGGCAGACCCGTGAGTGTCCCCTCCCCACGGGCACAGCGCCTGGTGGCATCGTGTCCTCGGGGTGACCCTGCTGTGTTTTAGGGGAAGCCGGGGCTGCCGGGGGTGCAGGGCCCTGCTGGGCCGAAGGGGCTGCAGGTGAGTGGGGTGCAGGGGCTGGGTGTGGGGTCCTGGGGACACCTCACTGCCCCTCTGTGTCCGTAGGGTGAGCCAGGACCGCGGGGGATCAGCCAGCCGGGACCACAGGTGGGTTTTGGGGTGCCTGTGTTGTCCCCTGCTGTCCCATGCTGGGTGGCTCTGGTGCCTTTCACACACTCTGCTTTTCCCAGGGAGACCCCGGGAGCACCGGACCCCCTGGACCCCCTGTGAGTAGGGTTTGGGGTGGGGTTTTGGGGTGCTCAGCCCTGGGTGATGGGGGCAGTGCCCAGTTCCTGGGAGCTGTGGGGTGTCACACCCCTGCCAGCCCCCTGTGTGGGTTGTGGTCACTCTGGGGACAGCGCTGTCCCCTCACTGGGGGAAACCAACACCCTGTCCTGCCCCCAGGGCCCCCCCGGACCGCAGGGACCCCCGGGGACAGCAGCAGAGAAAGGTGCCAAGGTAAGGGAGCGTGCCCCAGCCCTCGGTGTCCCCCGTGCTCCCCATTCCTGCTGTCTTTCCTCTGCAGGGATCTCCGGGCCCCAAAGGTGCCACGGGACCCCCTGGACCACCAGGGAGCAGCGTCACAGGGCCACCGGTGAGTCCTGGCAGTGCCACCCTCCTGGCACCTTGATCCTGCTCGAGCCGGGGAGTTTCCTCACCCTCCTCTTCCTCGCAGGGCCCCGAGGGGCGGCAGGGGCTCCCTGGGTCCAGCGGGCAGCCGGTAGGTGCGGAGTGGGCTCCAGGGGGCTGTGCGGGGGCTCTGGGTGGTCACACGGTGGGTGGGGGCACCGGGGGCTGCCCTAATGCCCATCTCCGTTTTCCTCTGGCAGGGGGAGAAGGGTTCCCGGGGAGAGAAGGTGAGTCGGGGTCCGGGTGGAGCCGTGTCCCCCCCGTGCCACCCCCTGCCCGCCCTGCCCTCACCCCCTCTGCCCACAGGGAGACCCTGGGGAGTGCTCCTGCCCCTCCAGCCCCCGCCAGGACCCCAACTACAACGGGATGCCGGTGAGTGTCCCACCCCTGCCCTCACAAGCAGCCCCCCGGCCCCGTTTCACCCTCCCCAGTTCTCTTTCCCATCTCTCACCCCTAGGGAGCCCCAGGATTATGGACTGGGATGTCCTGGCAGCCCCAGCCTGGCCCGCAGGTCGGTGCCACCCCTGCCTTGTCCCTCCCATCCCAGTCACCCCTGGCCTCTCTCTGATTGTTTTTTGGGGTCTTGCAGGGCCCCCCCGGAGCTCCCGGCCCCCCCGGCCCCCCCGGTGCCCCCGGCCGCCAGGTGAGCGATGGGAGAGGGGAGCAGCAGCGGGGCCAATCCTGATCTTTTAGGGCAGGGTTTGAATATTCCGTGTTCCCCTTGGATTTAGGGCATGCCGGGACACAACGGTTTACCCGGGCTGCCTGGACCGGCTGGAGACCTGGTAGGTGGTGACAATTCCCATGGGAATGTCCCCTGTTCTGCTCCCCCACCGCAGGGACAATCGCTCCCTCCATCCCGCTCTCCATCCACGGTTCCATCCCTCCATCCCTGCCCCTTTTCCAGGGACCTCTGGCCGTCATGACTGAGAGGAACATGGAGGTGCTGAAGGTGAGAGGGTGGGGATGGGGTCACCCTCCTGCCCTGGGGGATCCCTCGGGGCGCCCTTGACTCCCCTTTCCCCCCAGACTCTCTGCGGGGACTGTGCCCAGCTGCAGGCAGCCCTGGAAGCTCCGGGGGAAGGGGAGAAGGGGGATGGGGGCATGCCAGGTGTCCCTGGCAGCGAGAACTGTGCCCGGGTGAGTATTCCCACAGCTCCGGGAGGGAATCTCTGTGCCCGACATCCCCCGGCCCTGCTAGGCTGAGGTTGGAGAGGAGCTCCCGAGGGCTGGAGAATTGGATTTTGTGGAAGTCGGGGGAAGCACCGTGCTTTGGGGACACCGGGAATGTCACACTGGCCGCTCTGGGAATGTGGGGACACCCCACTGTGATCCTGCACAGCCCCAGCAGGGATCCTGAGGAGGGCCAGGCTGCTCCTCTGTCACAGCTTGGGTGACTCCGGGGTTTTCTTCCAGTGCTTTGCCCAGTTCCCGCGAGCGGAGGAGGCTCGGGTGAGTGATCCTGGTGTCCTTGTCACACCCCCTGGTCCCCAGGGATGGTCCCTGCTGGGTATCCAGGACCATCCCTGAGTTGTGTGAGCTTCGGGGAGCGGAGGCTGCTTTGGGGAGGTTTGGTGGGCCCAGCAGTGGCTGGTGGGCAGTGGGCAGAGCCATGCCAGGGTCCTGATGTGTCCCCACTCCTTCAGGGTGACAGCCCTGACTGTGCCGGTGACCCCGGGCTGCCGGGTGCCCCAGGAATCCCAGGAGAGAGAGGAGAACAGGTGGGTGAGCTCCAACCCATCCACGGACCCTCTCCTGCTATCCCAACCCCTCCTGGCGGCTGTGGCAGGTCCCGTGGTGCCCCTCGGGGCTGTCCCCACCTCTGTGGTCACACCTGGCACCCCCGTCCCTCCCCAGGGCTCACCAGGACTGCGCGGACCTCCGGGACCACCCGGACCCATTGTAAGTACCCCTGCCCGGGGTAGGGGGGTTCTGGGGGGCTCGGAGCCCCTAAAAGCAGGTTGCCAAAGGGGCCTGGCACCCTGCCCTGAGGCCATGGTGACACGGCCATGGCGAGGCACAGGTGTGACATGGCATGGCACGGATGTCCCCATGGAGGCTGGAGAAGGAGGTGAAGGTGCTGCCAGCCCGGAGGCGGAGCAGGAGCTCTGTGGCACCCCCGGAGCTCAGCCCAGGCTCCCCAGAGCCTTTTCCAAGCTGTGACCTCCCTGTTTCTCCCCTCAGGGCCCCCCAGGCTTTCCTGGAACGCCGGGCGCACCCGGACTGCCCGTAAGAACCCAGCACGGCTCCGCTCTGTGCCCTGTGTCGCTGCCGCTTGGTTTGGCTGTGTCCCTTGTCCCTGTCCCCACCGGGAGCAGCCGCAGCACAACCGCCCCTCCCCTTCCACTCCATCTCCATCTCCATTCCCACTCCTCCATCCAAAAGCAGGGGGTCCCGGCGGACCCAGCGTTTGCAGATGATCTTCCTCAGCTCAGGGACCTGGTGCTGGCACTCGCCACCTGCTGGGTCCCGCGGTGACCTGGTGCAGCTCCGCCGTTCCAGGTGTGTCAGGGACCTGCCACCTCGGCTGGGTGACCCGTCACAGCTGCCCTGGTGGTCACCGGGGCCACTCCTTGTGGGGACCTGGGGGATCCTGTGTGCAGCCAGTGCTGCCTGGGCTCATCCTCCTCCTCCTTCTCCTCTGGCCACTCCTCTGTGGTCACTCAGCCTCCACCACCATCTCCATCTTCATCTCCATCTTCATCTTCATCTCCACCTCCATCTGCATCCTCCTGCTCCCACCCTGCTCGCTCCCCACAGGAGCTGGTGGTGGGGCTGTGCCGGTGGCTCTCGGAGGATCCTGCGCTCCTGCTCGTGTCCCCTTGTCCACTAATGTCACCATCACCCCATGGGCTCTCTGTGGCTCTCTGTGGGCCGTGCTCTGCGGTGTGCCAGTGTGTCCTGTCGTTCTCTGTCACCTCGGCACCACATCGCCCCACTAACCCACCCCACAGGTCCCCCTGGCGCTCCAGGCTGTCCCCGTGTCACCCTAGGAGGACGGGGGGCACCAGGCTGGAGCTGAGGGCTGGAGCCAGAGCTGGGCACCCCACACAGCCCCCAGAGGGCTGAGCCTTTTGTGACCCCAGGGTCACAGTGACAGGGTTTGAGCGTCCCCACCACGCCTGGGCACTGACCCCAGTGCCAGTGGCAGTGCCAGGGGTGGAGGGAGCCCAGGCAGGGTCCCAGCAGGCTGGCAGAGGTCACAGACCCCATGGGCTGGGCCCAGGTCCTGCTGCCAGGTGGGCACAGCCCCGGGATGGGCTGTAGGAGACCCCCCTGCATCTCCTCTCTTCCCCCACAAAGGGTCTCCAAGGGGACCGCGGCCCTGCTGGGCTCGCTGGAGCCAAAGGGGAGCCGGTGAGTGCTGGGGGATGAGGGGACAGGGGGACATCGGTGGCCCGTGGGGATTGGCACCTGGCTGGGGTGGCTCAATGTCATCATCCTCACACACAGGGACCTCCAGGACAACCTGGCTACCCCGGGGCCACGGGGCCCCCCGGCCTTCCTGTGAGTACTGGGGGGACCAGCAGTCCTTGCCAGCCCCCTCGGGGGTCCCCATGGCCCTCCTGGTGCTCACTGGAACCCCCCCATGTCGCAGCTGGGGGACCCTGGTGGGCACAGAGCACTGTGTTCCTGCAGGGCTCATTCCTGTCCTGTCCATCCAATCCCATCCCACACATTCCCAGTGCCCTGTTCATCCACACCATGGCCATCTGCACCCTGAGTGTGCTCTGTGTCCCCACGTCTCCTCTGCCCCAAATCCCATCTGTGCCCCAAATCCCATCCGTGTCCCATGTCCCATCCACACCTCAAATCCCATCTGTGCCCCAAATCCCATCTGTGCCCCATATCCCATCCGTGTCCCAAATCCCACCCATGCCCCATATCCCATCTCTGCCCCATATCCCATCCGTGTCCCAAATCCCATCCATGCCCAAATATCCCATCTCTGCCCCATATCCCATCCGTGTCCCAAATCCCATCCATGCCCCAAATCCCATCTGTGCCCCATATCCCATCCGTGCCCCATATCCCATCCATGCCCCCATATCCCATCCATGCCCCATATCCCATCCATGCCCCATATTCCATCCATGCCCCATATCCCATCTGTGCCCCATATCCCATCCATGCCCCATATCCCATCCATGCCCCATATCCCATCCATGCCCCCATATCCCATCCATGCCCCATATCCCATCTGTGCCCCAAATCCCATCCGTGTCCCATGTCCCACCCATGCCCCATATCCCATCCGTGTCCCAAATCCCATCCATGCCCCCATATCCCATCTGTGCCCCATATCCCATCTGTGCCCCATATCCCATCTGTGTCCCATATCCCATCTGTACCCCAAATCCCACCCGTGCCCCAAATCCCATCCGTGCCCCAAATCCCATCTGTGCCCCAAATCCCATCTGTGCCCCAAATCCCACCCGTGCCCCATATCCCATCCATGCCCCAAATCCCATCCATGCCCCCATATCCCATTTGTGCCCCAAATCCCATCCATGCCCCATATCCCATCCATGCCCCAAATCCCGTCTGTGCCCCAAATCCCGTCTGTGCCCCATATCCCATCTGTGCCCCATATCCCACCCGTGCCCCATATCCCATCCATGCCCCATATCCCATCTGTGCCCCAAATCCCATCTGTGCCCCCATATCCCATCTGTGCCCCATATCCCACTCGTGCCCCAAATCCCATCTGTGCCCCATATCCCACTCGTGCCCCAAATCCCATCCGTGCCCCATATCCCATCTGTGCCCCAAATCCCATCCGTGTCCCATGTCCCATCCATGTCCCATATCCCATCCATGCCCCATATCCCACCCGTGCCCCATATCCCACCCGTGCCCCATATCCCACCCGTGCCCCATATCCCACCCATGCCCCATATCCCATCCATGCCCCATATCCCATCCGTGCCCCATATCCCATTTGTGCCCCATATCCCACTCATGCCCCAAATCCCATCTGTGCCCCATATCCCATCCATGCCCCATATCCCACCCGTGCCCCAAATCCCATCCATGCCCCCATATCCCACCCATGCCCCATATCCCACCCGTGCCCCATATCCCACCCGTGCCCCATATCCCATCTGTGCCCCATATCCCATCCATGCCCCATATCCCATCCATGCCCCATATCCCACCCATGCCCCATATTCCACCCGTGCCCCATATCCCACCTTGTCCCTTCCCCAGGGCATCAAAGGCGAGCGAGGCTACGTGGGTCCCCCCGGAGAGAAAGGGGAGCTGGTGAGTCCCTCAGGGCCCCATTCCAGGGGCAGTGGGGCCGGGGACTCCCCCAGGTGCACCCTCTTTGTGGGCACCAGGTTTGGGATCCTTCCAGCCACATCCATCTGATCCCATTGCCGTCCTTCCCAGGGACCCCCTGGCGCGGATGGGCTGCCCGGTTCCATGGGGCCAGCGGTAGGTGCCCACCCTGGGGGCTGTGGGGAGAGAGGGGGTGGCTGTGGGTGCCGTGGGGCGCTCCCCCCACCTCATCCCGTCTCTCCGCAGGGTCCCAGGGGTGAGCGTGGGCTCCCGGGAAGCGCTGGAGAGAAGGGGGACCAGGTGAGTGTCCCCAAAGGGGACAAGACCCCCCAGGACCCCACCCCCCATGGGGCAGGGTGTGGCTCTGGGGTCCAGCTCAGCTCTTTTCTCTCCACAGGGTTTCCAGGGCCAGCCTGGCTTCCCGGGACCACCCGTAAGTAAATCCCACCGGGAATTTTAATTACATCCCGCTGGCAATCCCAGCACAGGGGGGTGTCCCTGGGAGATGGTGCCTGTTCCTGGCTGTGTCCCCGTGTCCCCACAGAGCCAGGGATGGGGACAGGGGGTTATACAAGTGGGGCACGAGTGGGATGAGGTGCAGAGAGCAACCCCAGATCAATCCTATTCAAATAAGCCGGGAAAGAGCAGGATTTATGGGCTGGGCTCTTCTGCGGGGTCCTCCCTTCACTCACACCCCTCTTCTCTTTAGGGTCCTCCTGGTTTCCCGGGAAAGGTTGGTCCAGCCGGGCCACCAGGGCCTGTGGCCGAGAAGGTGAGTGCCAGGGACAAGTGTCACCGGGCAGTGGCTCTGTGGTGTCCCTGGGGCTGTGGCTGGCTTTGGTGCCCGGTCCCTGCTGTGCCTGTGACCTCCTGTGGCTCCTGCAGGGCAGTGAGGGCGTGCGAGGCCCCACGGGAATGCCAGGACCCCCCGGGCCCCCTGGACCCCCGGGAATCCAGGTGAGACCCCTTCTATGTGTCACCCTTGGGTGCTCCTGGGAGCACCACTGTCTGTTCCCATTCCTAGGGACCAGTTCCCTTCCCCGGGGATCTGTTCCCTTCCCCAGGGACCTGTTCCCATTTCCAGGGACCTGTTTCCATTCCCAGGGATCTGTTCCCATTCCCAGGGGATCTGTTCCCATTCCCAGGGACCTGTTCCCATTCCCAGGGACCTGTTCCATTCCCAGGGGATCTGTTCCCTTCCCCAGGGACCTGTTCCATTCCCAGGGACCTGTTCCATTCCCAGGGACCTGTTCCATTCCCAGGGACCTGTTCCATTCCCAGGGATCTGTTCCCATTCCCAGGGGATCTGTTCCCATTTCCAGGGACCTGTTCCCATTCCCAGGGACCTGTTCCATTCCCAGGGATCTGTTCCCATTCCCAGGGGATCTGTTCCCATTTCCAGGGACCTGTTCCCATTCCCAGGGACCTGTTCCATTCCCAGGGATCTGTTCCCATTCCCAGGGACCTGTTCCATTCCCAGGGACCTGTTCCATTCCCAGGGATCTGTTCCCATTCCCAGGGACCTGTTCCCATTCCCAGGGATCTGTTCCATTCCCAGGGACCTGTTCCCATTCCCAGGGGATCTGTTCCCATTCCCAGGGACCTGTTCCATTCCCAGGGATCTGTTCCCATTCCCAGGGGATCTGTTCCCATTTCCAGGGACCTGTTCCCATTCCCAGGGGATCTGTTCCCATTCCCAGGGACCTGTTCCCATTCCCAGGGACCTGTTCCATTCCCAGGGATCTGTTCCCATTCCCAGGGGTCTGTTCCCATTCCCAGGGATCTGTTCCCTTCCCAGGGGATCTGTTCCCATTCCCAGGGATCTGTTCCCTTCCCAGGGGATCTGTTCCCCTTCCCCAGGGACCTGTTCCCATTCCCAGGGACCTCTAGAGCTCCCCGATGCAAACCTTCCTCTGACACTGTCACCTTGTCCCCGCAGGGCCCTGCTGGCTTGGAAGGACTGGATGGCAAGGATGGGAAGCCAGGGCTGAGGGTGAGGCTCTGGAGCTCTCCAGATTCTGGTAGGGGGCAGCCACCCTGCAACCCCCCCCAGGACACCCCCAACCCTTTCTCTTTCTCCCCAGGGTGACCCTGGTCCCCCCGGGCCACCAGGGATGATGGGTCCTCCGGTGAGTGACAGCCCTCCTTGTCACCCCTCCCTAATCCTCTGTGCCTGGCATGTCCCTGCAGCCAAGAACGGGCTCCCCTGAGCCGGGACTGTCCCACCACGTGCTCCTGGGGACACTGAGCTGCGAGTGGTGGCCCTGGACTGGCACTGCAGGGTCAGGATCACCTGCTGTGCTCTGCCGGCACCCCCACCCAGCAGCTCTTTTCTCTCTCCAGGGCTTCAAGGGCAAGACAGGACACCCAGGGCTCCCGGGACCGAAGGTGAGTGATGGTGGCACTAGGTGGTGGTGACACCCCCAGGGACCACGGGCATGGCCAGAGAACCTCTCATTGCTCTGCCCGTGATGTCCCTTCCTCCTTTTAGGGCGACTGCGGCAAACCCGGCCCCCCGGGCAGCACGGGCCGGCCGGGAGCAGAGGTGAGCGAGGGCTGGCTGAGCCCTGGGCACATTGGGCACTTGTCACCAGCCTGCCTTCCTTGTCACCACCCCCCTTCTCCTCCTCACTTGCCTTCCTCAGGGTGACCCCGGACCCATGGGACCCCAAGGTCGGCAGGGACCCCCAGGGCTCATCGTAAGTTGGAGCTTCCCCCCAGTGAAGGGGGATCACAGCGGGGGCTCCCTTTGGTTCAGGGAATGGGGACATCAAGTGTGACCCCCCTGTCTCTGTCCCCAGGGACCCCCCGGCAACCCGGGACAGCCGGGTCCCGCTGGCCTCGCTGGAGTGGTGAGTACTGCCAGGGCTGGAGCCCTCACTCTGGGATTTGGGGTCGGGATGAGCAGGTTTGGGATCCCCCATTCCTGCTCCGCACTCATCCCTGCGGTCCCGGCTCTCTCCTCGCAGGGGCTGAAGGGCGAGCGAGGCTCCGTGGGGGAGCGGGGTCTGCCGGGAATGCCAGGACAGCCGGGACCCCCGGGACACCCGGGACCACCGGTGAGTGCAGCAGGGCACGGAGCGGTGCACTGGGGACATTGGGGGTGGCCACACGGTGTCACCACCTCACTGCCCCTCTTGGACCTCGCAGGGCGAGCAGGGACCGGACGGACCCGTTGGGAAAGAGGTAGGAGCAGGGTTCTCTGGAGCTTTGCTGGACACAGGGATGGATTTGCGGCGTCTTCTGGCCTGGCCAGGGTGTCCCTAGGGTGGGGACATCCCTGTCACCTTGTTCCTGTTTTCCAGGGACCCCCAGGAAAACCGGGCATTGCGGGCCCAGCCGGACAGAAGGTGAGGGGAGCCTGGCTGTGCCACCACGGCCACCTCGGCGTCCCACAGTTGTCCCTGCACCCCAGAGCTGAGCCTTTCCTGTCCGCAGGGTGACGCTGGGTCCCCCGGCGAGAGGGGCTACCCCGGGGAGAAGGGCAGAGCCGGAATGCCCGGGGGTCCAGGGAAAAGCGGCTCCATGGGGCTTGTGGGGCCACGGGGACCCGCGGGAGAGAGGGGACCCCCGGGCTCCCCGGGCCCCGCGGGCAGTGCCGGGCTGCCGGGACCCCCAGGGATGATGGTAAGAACGCGTGGCCGTGTCGGGGGGCAGGAGCCTGTCCCTGTGAGGGGCGCGGTGGCCGTGGCCCCTGGCGTGTCCCCTCGTGTCCCTGCAGGGAGATGTCAATTACGACGAGATCAAGAGGTTCATCCGGCAGGAGCTGAACAAGATGTTTGACGGTAACGGGGGACTGGGGACGAGTTCCGGGGACCCTCCCCGTGTCCCCGCGGGCTCTGAGCTCGGTCCCTGTCCCCGCAGAGCGGATGGCGTATTACACCTCGCGGCTGCACTTCCCGGTGGAGATGGTGGCATCCCCGGGCCGGCCCGGTCCCCCCGGGAAGGACGGGCTGCCCGGCCGGCCGGGACCCCCCGGCTCCCCCGGGATGCCGGGACAGATCGGCAGAGAGGGGCGGCAGGGCGTGCCAGGCATGCGGGGTACGTGCTGCTCCCCGGGGCGTTCCCGGTGTCCCTGCGGCGTTCCCGGTGTCCCTGCGGCGTTCCCGGTGTCCCGGGGACATTCCCGCTATCCTGGGGGGTATTCCCAGAATGTTCTCGGTGTCCTTGGGGTATTCCCAGTTCTCAGCTCCTAGCTGCCCGCTGTGTTCTCGATGTCTCTGGGGTGTTCCCGGTGTCTCCAGGACCTCCCCGGTGTCCCTGGGGCATTCCCAGTGTCCCTGTGGTGTTCCTAGTGCCACCATGATGTCCCCAGAGTGTTTCCACTGTCCCTGGGGCATTCCCGGTGTCCCTGAGGTGTTTCAGGTTTCCTCGGGTCGTTCTCAGTGTCCCTGGGATGTTCCAAGTGTCCCGGAGGCGTTCCCAGTGTCCTAGGGGTGTTCCCAGAACGTTCTCAGTGTCCCTGGGGTATTCCCAGTGTCCCTGGGATGTTCCTGGTGTCCTTAGGACATTCCCAGTGTCCCCAGGACCTTCCCGGTGTCCCTGGGGTATTCCCAGTGTCCCTGGGATGTTCCTGATGTCCCCAGGACATTCCCAGTGTCCCTGGGATGTTCCTGGTGTCCCCAGGACCTTCCCGGTGTCCCTGGGGTCTTCCCAGTGTCCCTGGGATGTTCTTGGTGTCCCCAGGACATTCCCAGTGTCCCCAGGACATTCCCAGTGTCCCTGGATCCTGGGATGCTGTGATTGTGCCGGGATCTCACCCCTCTCCATCCTTCCCAGGTGAGCCGGGCGCCAAAGGAGAGAAAGGCGAGAAAGGCGTGGGACTGATGGGGGACAGTGGCCCCCCGGGACCCCCAGGTGAGCCCCGTCCCCCCGCGTGGCCCCCAGCCCGAGGCTGGACTTTGCTGCCACCCCTCACCCCTCCTTCTCTCCATCTCTTGCAGGTCCCCAAGGGCCACCAGGCTATGGGAAGATGGGTCCCCCGGGCCCCGTGGGACAGCAGGGCATCCCCGGCATCCCTGGCCCTCCCGGTGCCACGGGGCAGCCGGGCAAGACGGGGCACTGCAGCCCGGCCGAGTGCCTGGGGGCCGTGCCCATGGAGCAGCCGCTCTTCCAGCCCAAGAACGTCAAGGGTCCCTTCGGCTGAGGGGTCCCGCGCCCCCCGAATTTGCTGTTAATATTGTTAATATCGTTTCCCTGCTGTGCCGGGGCCGTGCCCGTCGGGGGGGCTCGGGGGTTGTACAGCTCCGTGGCAATCGCAGGGGCGGGTGGATCCTGCCCCAAAAATACACCAGTTCTGTGTGTCCCCGCGCCTCCCGGCTCCGTGACTGGATACAGCCCGGTCTGCGCCTTCTCCCCATCCCTGTCTCCAGCCCTGCCACCGAGGGATGCTGCTCGGGTCACTTCTGAGGCCACTCCGGTTGGGGACACGGTGACCCTGAGCTCGCTGTGATCCTGGGACTGATGGGGGAATCCCAATCCTGGCCCTGTCTCAGGGGCAATCCCAGCCGTGATCTTGGGATATCCCAGCCCCATTCTTGGTGAAGAATCATCCCAGCACATCCACACTGGAGATCTGTGATCTGGTGGGATCCCAGTCCTGCCTCTGGAGGAATCCCAAACTAATTCCCGTGGACATCCCAGTTCTTAGCTTGGCATTCTCGCCCTACTGTCAGGCTGACCCCAACTCAGTCTCTTGGGCTGAGCCTGATCATACCTGGAATTCCTGGGAATCCCAGAGCACCATCCCAGCCCCGCTACTTGAGGAATCTCGGTCCTGCTGTCAGGGGAGCCCTTGCCCTCATTTTGTGGGGTCGCCAGCTCCGCCCCCAGGCTGATCCTGGCCGCACTCTCGGCCTGATCCCGGATGAGCACCCGGAGAATTCCAGCCCAGCTCCCGGGGAGCTCCCGGAGCTCTCCCATCCCGGTGGGCCCCACCCCTCCCCGGCGCCGTCGCCACTTTAAGGCCCTGGCCCTCGGGCGCGCGCTTCCCGCCCCGCCTCCGCCCCGCCCAGGGGGCGTGGTCACAGCCAACCTCAGCCAATTAGATCTGTGATGGTTGTGTGACGTCATTGGGGCGTGGCTGGGGCGGAGGAGCGGCTATGGCGTACCCGGGCCAGGTGCGGAACCGGGACCGGGATCGGGATCGGGACGAGGACCAGGGCCAGGAGTAGCGGCGGGGAACAGGAGCGGGGAGCGGGACCGGGGACCGGGACTGGGGAGCGGGACTGGGGAGCGGGACCGGAGAGGTAGCAGGGAGCGGGACCGGGGAGCGGGACCGGGAGCGGGGGGCGGGACCGGGGAGCGGGACCGGAGAGGCAGCGGGGAGCGGGACCGGGAAGCAGGACCGAGGAGCGGGGGGCGGGACCGGGGAGCGGGACCGGGGACCGGGAGCGGGGGGCGGGAGCGGGGGGCGGGACCGGGGAGCGGGACCGGGGACCGGGAGCGGGGGGCGGGAGCGGGGGGCGGGACCGGGGAGCGGGACTGGAACCCGGAGCGGCGCCGGGGACCAGGGACCGGGATCGGGACTGTCACCGGGACCGGGACTATGACCGAGACCGGGTCTGGGGGCCAGGGGGAACGCGCAGGGGGTCCAGGGTGAGCGATACGAGGTCCCCGTGCTCATCCCGGTGCCCGCCTCACACCGGCTGTGTCCCCTCCCCAGGGCTTCCCCGGCGCAGGACAGCCCCCCCCGGTCGGCCCCTACCCCGGGGGTCCCTACGGCGGGGGGCCACCCCCGGGACCCTACGGGCAACCCCCGCCCGGGGGTCCCTACGGCGGCCCCCAGCCCGGGCCCTACGGCGGGGCGGCCCCGGGAGGTGAGTCCGGGCTCTCCGTGCGGCGGTGCCCGGGACAGAGGTGCGGAGCGATGGGGTCCCCAGCCCGCTGCGGGGTCGGGGGGCTCGGGTGTCCCCAGCCCGCTGCGGGATCGGGGGGCTCGGGTGTCCCCAGCCCGCTGCGGGGTCGGGGGGTCGGGTGTCCCCAGCCCGGTGCCCGGGTGAGAGGTGGGGGTTGAGAGGATCCCCAGCTCAGCAGAAGCCACCGAGAGAATGAAATTCAATATCCCAGTTTATTATTTTGAAATCCCGGAGGAGGAGGAGGAGAAGGAGGAGGAGAAGGAGAAGGAGGAGGAGAAGGAGGAGGAGAAGGAGGAGGAGAAGGAGGAGAAGAAGGAAAAGGAGGAGGGAAAGGAGAAAGAGGAGGAGGAAGAGGAAGTGCCAGGCAGCCCTAAAACTTTACACCCCATATCCGTCTCCCACTGCTGTCGGGTTTGTGGGGCGACACCATCGCTCCCTGTCCATCCCAGAGCTCCCCCAGGCTCTGATTCCCAGCCTATTCCCAGCTCCAGCCATTCCTTCCCCTCCCAGCCCTTCCTGCCCTGTTTTCCCGAGATTTTACGGGGCTGTAAAACCCGTAGGAGGAGAAGTTCTGCCCGGCCCTGGGAGCCTCCCCCGGGACCAGCCCTGCCCGTGGCCTGGCCGAGGGGAAGGTGACAGCTCCGATGGCCTCTCCTCACGCAGGGAATGCCCCCCCAGGGGTGGATCCCGAGGCGTTTTCCTGGTTCCAGACAGTGGATACGGATCGCAGCGGGTTCATCTCCGTCAAGGAGCTGAAGCAGGCGCTGGTCAACAACAACTGGTCCTCGTTCAATGATGAGACCTGTCTGCTCATGATCAGTGAGTTTGGGATCTCCTTCCCCTCTTCCTGGTGTTAATCTGGTTTGTTTGGATTTGGGCTGAAGCCCATCCCGACAGAATTCCTGTTTACCCTGGGCAGCGCTCCTGGCTGGAGCCACAGCTGGGCAAACAAAGCAGCTCCCAGTGGTGCAGGACACGAGTGAAGGGCCCAAAATCCTGCTTGGAAAAGGAAATCCCAGCTCTGCACAGGCCCCAGATCCCAGAAAGACAGGGAGGAAAGGGAGAGAAAGCGTAAAAAACGTGGAGACTGACCCAGAGCTTGCCTCATCCTCAGCTTTCAGTGCTGTTTCTTCTCAGCCTTGGGGGTCGAGTGGTCTGTGGATCGCAGTCCTGATGAGGGGGGATTTTTGGGATCGGAGCAGGATTCCAGGGAGCCGTGGTGTGGATCCTGAGCTCCCTGGAAGTTTCTGCAGCTTTTCCACTCCTCCCTGCCCTGTTCCTGCTCCTCCCTGCCCAGACATGTTTGACAAGACGCGGTCAGGACGCATTGATGTCTACGGCTTCTCCGCCCTGCTCCGCTTCATCCAGCAGTGGAGAAGCCTGTTCCAGCAGTATGACAGGGATCAATCCGGCTCCATCAGCTTCAGCGAGCTCCAGCAAGGTGGGTGAGGGGCAGAGACACCAGCCTGGCCTGTCCTGACCCCCCCCAGTGCCACTGCCTGGCTCTGTTCCCAGCTGGAAACTGGAATTCCTCCTGGGGTGGTCCCTGCAGCTGAGCTGGGGGGCTCTGAGCTCCTGGGATGCTTCCAAAGCAGTTTGGGAATTGTCCACTGGATAAACCAGGCTGCCAGGGGACAGGAGGACAGGAGGTGATGAGCAGGGCTGGGACACAAACTTCCTTCGGGAAGCCCAGAATTCCCCCTCAACTATGCATGGCTGGAACCTGTTCTTTTGGGAGGGGCTCTTGGGTGTGTGTAGAGGGAAAAACGCCTGGAATTTGTGGTTTGATTCCTCTGGAGAGCCCTGCCCGTGCACACCCTGAGTGGGAAGTGTGGGAAGGGTGGTGGTAGTGGGAGATGGGATGTGTGGGACATGGGGGAGGAGGACACAGCCACTCTCCCCCCTTTTGGGAAGGTTTAATCCGAGTTTTCCTTGCTCCCAGCTTTCTCCCAGATGGGCTACAACCTGAGCCCCCAGTTCAGCCAGCTGCTGCTGGCCCGGTATGCCCAGCGTTCTCCCAATCCCAGTATCCAACTGGACCGGTTCATCCACATCTGCATGCAGCTGCAGAGCCTCACTGACGCCTTCCGGGAGAAGGACACGGCGCTGGTGGGAAATGTCCGCCTCAGCTACGAGGATTTCCTCGCCATGGTGGTGACCCGGATGCTGTGACATCCCCACTCCAAAGGCTGGGAATTCTGGAGCTCTCCAGGAGCTTCAGCCGTCTTCATCTTCCCTCTGGGATGTGGCTAAGCTCCCTTCCCCTCCGAGAGTTCCCCCCTGGGGCCAAATTTCCAGCTTGATCCACCCCAAATCCTGCTGGTGTTTTCCTGGCTTGGATTCCTTATGTCCATTCTGTGGGAGTCAGGATGAATCCCACGCCAAACTGGGACAGCCAAAGCAGCTTAGATCCTGTGCCAGCCCCAAATTCCAGCTTCATCCCAAGGTGCCTGCAGCAGAACATCCCCGTTTTGGGGAAGAAAAGCTGAGCCTCGGGTTTGGAAGCAGTAGGAAAGGGGAAAAGTGAGGACAGAGCTCCTTCCTTTCCTCCCTGAGTGCCCTGGGAGCGCATCCCGCCCCCAGGAATGCTTTCCTGGGGGTCTCATCCCCGTTTCTCCGGGGGCTGCTGGAATGGGATGCACTGCTGCAGCCCCACGGGATCGTCCCCTCACTGTTGCCAATCCTGAAGCCAAATCCAGACAAAGTTTAGAGCTCAGTTCTTCCAGCTTTGGAATAAAAGGCGTTGTGCTCCAGCTGCTCTGTGGTCTGTGTGTCCAGGGGAGCTCCAGAGGACATCAGGTGTCTCCTGTCCCCCTCAGTGGCACCAGGGGACATGTCCTGTGCCTCTCTCCCTGCTCCCAGCGTTGGACTCCGTTCCCTAAAACCAGTTCTTAGGAATTTCATGTCAAAATACAGAAAAGAAAGGATTGGGAGGCTCCTGAGGCACAGAAAAATCCGACAGATGCAGAAGTTTTCTTCCCAAGTGAAATCCAGGGGATAAACCTGGAATTTGCCTCGAGGCATCTCCAGGAGATGTGAAGGAATTCTTAGGAAATAAAAGGTTAAAAGGTCTGAGATCAGAAGGAAGAGCCCAACCTTGGTGTTTTCTGTGAGCTCGGTGTTTTCCAGCCCCAGGCAGCACTGGCTGTTCCCAACCATCCCTAAACATTCCCAGGATATTTCTCCCCTGAGCATTTCCAGTATTTCTGTTGAGTCAGAGCTCAGCCCTACTTGGGCTTGAGGCAGAGGGGTTGAGGGCTCCAAATATATATATATAAATATATATATAAATATAGAATTACTGTTTTATAGATGTATTATTTTATAGAAGTATTTTATATATTTTATATAGGTATTATATATATTTTATAGATTACATATATAAATATATATAAAATACATATCTGTAAAATATATGTAGAATCCATATATATAAATACATACAAATATATATAAATATACATACCTGCATATAACATAAAGATATATTTCTATATTTTAATATAAATATTTATATACACACACAGGTGTATAGGTACATATATATATAAGTATATATATATATGTAGGTGTGTGTACATACATATTTTCACTTATAAATACACATATCTATAGGCATGTTTATATACATGTACATATATATATACAAACATATTTAAAATATTATTGTATATTGTATATATTATATAATATATTAACATCAATTATATTAATTAAATTATAATATTTATTACATTAACATATTTATATTATAGATTATATATTAAATACACTATATTATCATTAATATTATATCAATATATATTATATAAGTATATTAATTCGCTATATTAACCATTAATTATTCTATTAATTATATTAGTATTTCAATATATATTTTCTTATATATTATTATATATTTTATATATTATAGTATATATAATATATATTTTAAATATTAAAAATATATACATAAACATATTAAAACCTGTTTACATATATATATACACATGTAAATATACACGTGTACATGTAAATACATAGATACACACATTATATATATTTAATATATAATTTACTTACATTATATATACAACTATCCTATTCTATATAATGTATAAATAAAATATATAATATATATATTCTGTATAATGTATAAATAAAATATAAAATATATAATATAAAATATATAATATATAAAATAGAATATAGAATATAGAATATAGAATATATAATTTATATATAATATGATACAATATATAATATTATGTAATATATAATATTATATATAATATGATACAATATATAATATTATATAATATATAATATATAATAATATATAATATATAATATATAATATATAATATATAATATATACTATATAATATATAATATATAATATATAATACATAATACATAATACACAATATAATTATATATATAACAGGTGTGGTTACATGTACATATATACACATATAAAATATATACAGGGTGTTTTTGCTTATATAAATATATATAAATATATACAGATACATAGAAACACAGAGATGTATATATAGAGAGATACATAGATATATAGATATAGATATAGATGATATAGATATAGATATAGATGATATAGATATAGAGATATAGATATAGAGATAGAGATAGAGATAGAGATATAGATATAGAGATATAGATGATATAGATATAGATATATAGATATAGATATAGATGATATAGATATAGATATAGATATAGAGATACAGATATAGAGATATAGATATAGATATAGATAGAGATAGAGAGATAGAGATATAGAGATATAGAGATATAGAGATAGATATAGATATATAGATATAGATATAGGTATAGGTATAGATATAGATATAGATATAGATATAGATATAGATATAGATATAGATATAGATATAGATATAGATATAGATATAGATATAGATAAGGAGGGGGGTGTTGATGTCTGAACATAAGCAAGTACCTGTGTGTGTATATATATATGTATATGTATGTATATATATAGACATATCTATACACATCCATATCTCTATCTATAGGTATAAATATTTTAATTTATTACTATATTCATATTTTTAATTTATAAAAATGTTAAAAATACAGAAATGTATCTGCACACATCCCTGCAGTTGCAGGAAGCCACCAGCAGGTGACACCGCACTCCGCGCTGTGTGTGAGACCCCAGCAGGGAGGGGACACGGAAAGGGACAGGGACCGCCAGGAAAAGGGGACAGCAGCCCCAGCGTCACCCCAGGGATGGCGCGGGGTGGCTGCGGGGACACGGGGGCTTGGTGACACGCCTGGATGTGGTGGCACATCTCACCGTGGTGGCACTTGCAGGAGCACATTTGGCCGAGGTGGCACAGCCAGCTGCACGGCGGCTGTGGTGACAGTACCTGCGCGAGGTGGCACAGCTGGGTGCGGTGACACAGCCGGCTGTGGTGGCACAGCTGGGTGAGGTTACAATACCTGCCTGTGGTGGCACAGCTGGCTGTGGTGGCAACACCTGCCCGCTGTGGCACAGCTGGGTGCAGTGGCACAGCTGGGTGCGCTGGCACAGCTGGGTGTGGTGACACATCTGGCTGTGGTGGCACAGCTGGGTGAAGTGGCACAACTGGGTGAAGTGGCACAGCTGGCTGTGGTGGCACAGCTGGGTGAAGTGGCACAGCTGGGTGAAGTGGCACAGCTGGGTGAAGTGGCACAGCTGGGTGCAGTGGCAATAGCTGGCTGTGGTGGCCCAGCTGCCCGCGGTGACCCCCCCTGGCCGCGGTGGTGGCCGTGGTGGCCCGAGTGGCTGCGCGTGCCCGCGGTGTGTCCAGCGCTGGCCGCGGTGACCGGAGCGGCGGGGCCGGAAGGTGAACAATGAGCGGGGACCTTATCTCAGCCCCCAGCCCTTCCCGAGGCCATGCTGGGCTCCCCGAGACGGGAGTGACAGGGGCCACGTGTCCCCATCGGAGCACTGAGTACACCTCTGAGGCTCTGAGGCTTCCATAACTTTATTTACAAACAATAAAAAGCAAAATAAATACAAAAAAAAAAAAAAAAAAAGTCTTAAAAGTACAGCCCTTGGGTTGGGGGGGAGGCGGGGGGTCCCGGGCTGTGCCGGCTGCGTGGACTCCACTTGTGGCCCCACCAGGACGGGGACACCACGGGGCTGAGCCCTCCCTTGTCCCTGCTGTCCCCAGGGGGGTGGCAGGGCCATAGCACCATAGGGATGGGCTGGGGGGGGACGGTGGGGCCCCCATGGTGGCGCTACCCAGCCCTAGGGGCTCAGGGGACCCCCCCGGATTATTTCACACCCCCAGCTCCAGCGCTGCCCTGCTGGGGGGAGCTGCTGGGGCCAGGACGGGAGGGGTAGGAATATGGGGGGGGGGGTCCCTTCCCAGCCCCATCCATTGGGAAAAGGGGAGGGAATCCTGCAGCGCCAGGCGGGATAGGGGGGGATTGCAGCTGCCTTTGAAGAGCCCCCTGCCGCCACCGCAGCCCGGGACGGGGAGATTAGCGGGCAAATCCCATGGGAGACGGGAGCAGCCCCCGGGGCACCCCCACGCACGCCCCACTGCACCCAGCCGCTGTGTCAGCACAGCGGGGACACGCAGCCCCCGGCCAGGGGAGCCAGGGGACAGCGCCAGCCCCCCGCCCGCCCTGCTGTGACCGAGGGCCCGCGGGGCTGGACGGGGTCGCGGTGGGGACAGGGACATCGTGGGGCTCACTTGTGGGGCATGTCCTCCGTGCTGACGCGGCCCCAAACCCCCACCACGAAAGTCTCCACCTCGCACTCGTTGACGCCGCGGGCGATGCGAAAGTGGCCGCCCTCGCCCCACGCCCTGCCCCACGAGTTGGCCGCCGTCTGCAGAGGGGACACGGGACACGCTCAGCGTGGTGATTCCCCCCACGCCCAAGCCAAGCTGGACCCCACGGCTGAGCCCCCCCAAACTCACCCCGAACACTCACCCAGTATTTTTGGGTCTGGCCATCAGGCAGCTGCTCCTCTCCCCACCTGCAGCGGGACAGGAGATGAGGGGGTGTCCCCAGGCACCCCCGGAGTGTGGGATCCCCCCAGCCAGCACCGCGGTGGGATGGGGGAGTGCTGACCCTGCTCATTTCCTGCCCCCGGCACCTCCCCAGGGCCAGGCCGAGGTTTGGACATCCGCTCCCGGAATAGGGGCAGTAATATTTAGCCACGCAGGAGGAAGGAAACAGCGGCACAGGGCAGCCGGTCCCGCTGCCCTCGCCGGGCTCTGCACCTCCAACCCGGCCCCCTCCTTGCGGTGTGCTGAGCACCTCACTCGTGTCACCGTCCGTCTCCCCGCTTCCTTTCCCAGCTCGGGGACAATCAAAGGGAACATTTCTCCCGCTCAGACCAACCCTCTCGGCACCCCCTGGAGCCCCCCAGGCCACCCTCAGTCCTACCCGGTGATTTTGACCGAGTGGGTCCCGTGTCTCTGGTGCTTCGGCCCCTTCTCCTCGGCCAGCGGCGTGTGCCGATAGATCCCGCTCTTGTACATGAAGAAATCCTCGTGCACCTCTAGGATGGCTGCGGGGAGGGCGAGAGGGTTTGGGGACACGGCCACTGTCCCCAAGGAAAGGGCTCCGTGTCCCCCAGGGATACGGGCACAGGGAGCACGAGAGAAAAAGCATTCCCAGCAGGAGGGAAGGCGGCAGCCGGATCCTCCCCGGGGCGATGCAACAACACTCCGAGGAGGTTTCAAAAAGCAAAAATAAAGTTAAACAAACGCAGCTGCCAAGACGGTGATTAAATCTCAGGAGTTAATGAGCAACCCAGTGCCCGCTGGGGTGGGCAGCATGACGGGCACTGGGGCAGCGCTGCCCGGGCACGCAGCGAGAGCAGCTGAAGGGGGGTTCTGGCTCCTACGACAGCTCCCCCAAACCGGACAGAGCGATTTTTCCCCCCACTTTGTTCTCCCAACCTTTTGGGCTGCACGGAGGGGTGGCCCCGCCAGCTCCTTACCTTGCACGGGGCCGTTCTCCATCAGCTCCTTCATGATCTCCTTCTCCTGTAAAGACAGAACCAGGTGGCACCGGGACCCCCGGCACTGCCCTCCCCACCCCCAGGGATGCGGCAGAGCTGCTCCAGCACCCACGGGCGGCTGCTGCGGAGATGCCGGGCGGAGGAGCCGCTCCCCGCGGGCTCCACAGCGGGGTTTTCCCAGCCGCATTCCCAAACTCGCTTTTCCCAGGTAAAGCAGCCTGAGCCAAGCCCCTTCCCGGCTCCCCGCTCCAAAGGGCTCCCGCTCCGCCCCTGGGCCCGGCGCTCACGCTGGAGGAGAGGCGGTAGGCGGGGGTGGACTGGTAGATCTCGTTGGATTGGGTCTGGGGGTTGGGGCATCGCGCTGTCGCCTGTCGCTTGCCCCGGCCCGTGGAGCGGCTGTGCATCATGCAGGGCGGAGCCGCTGGCTGGCTCTGCTGACTCGTAAATGGGTAACACTCGTCTGTCACCACCCTGAGCACGGGGACGGACATGTAGGAAGGACCATCCTCATCCCAAACTCCACTCCCATCTCCACCCTGAACCCCAATCTCATCCCCATCCCCACACCGGACCTACTCTCCGTCCCTACACCAAATCCCTCTTACATCCCAAAACCCACTCTCATCCCCATCCCAATCCCAGTTCCATCTTCATCCCAAACCCCACTCCCATCCCAATCCCAAACCCCACTCTCAATCCTGCCCAAGGGGCAGGATGAGCATGGGGATCTCTTGGGCTCTCCCCAGGAGCCTCAAACCCCTTTTATCCCATCCTGTCCCCCATCCCATGGATCCCATGGATCCCATGGATCCCATCCCATCCCATGGATCCCATCCCATGGATCCCATCTCATGGATCTCATCCCATCCCATGGATCCCATCTCATGGATCTCATCCCATCCCATGGATCCCATCTCATGGATCTCATCCCATCCCATGGATCCCATCTCATGGATCTCATCCCATCCCATCCCATCCCATCCCATCCCATCCCATCCCATCCCATCCCATCCCATCCCATCCCATCCCATCCCATGGATCCCATCCCATCCCATCCCAGCCCATCCCCACTGACCCTCGCCTGCGCAGGTACCACCAGGCTCCATCCAGGCGGCCCCCGCTGCAGCCCCGCTGGTTGCGGGTGTCACAGGACAGGAGGTTTTGTGGGGACAGGGCGGGGGTCATGTGTCCCATGGAGTGGATGGAAATGCGGTCTGAGGCCACGGCTGGGGAGGAGCAGGAGGTCAGGGGGAGGTGGTTCTGTCTCTGTCCCCGCTGTCCTCGCCCAGCCCGCCCCATCCCCGCTCACCAGCCGTGGAGAAGGCCCAGGAGCCGGCGCAGTTTCCCTGGTCCAGGGGCTCGTGGATCATCCCGGGCCATTTGGTGGCGGCATCGAAGTGACGTGGCAGCACCTCATTGGAGTCCATGTTCATCTACAGGGCAGAACCAGGGGGGTTTAGCCCACCGGGACTCCCCCAGCTCCTCCTGCCACCCCTGCCATCCTCTGAGATGGGCCCCAGCCAATTTTAGTGTCCCCAAGCCCTGCTGTGCCATCCCTGCTCCTCCTCCTGCCACCGCAGCCATCCTGTGAGCAGTGTCCCCACACACGTATTGTGTCCCCCAGCCTCACTGCCAGACCCCTCAGGGCAGGAACATCACCACAAAGATTATCCCACAAAGGCCACACGCCTCAATTTCCCCTCCATTTGGGTTCCACAGCCCAGCAGCTCCTTAGAGAACACCAGCACCGAGTGACCCGGACCCCAGCAAGGCCCTCGGTGGCCGCTGGTGACACAGCCCCTCACAGTGGCCTCTGGCCCAGCCTTTCCGCTCGGGAGCAGGGACGGTGCCCCCGCCCCGGCCTTCCTGGGAAGGACACGGCCACAACTCCCCGGCTTCTCCCAGCGCAGGAAGCGCCTCTACAATTAAACCTCAGGCTCTGGAGCACGGGGCTGGGCGTGCAGCAAGCTCTGCCAGCACCCCAGGGACCCCCGGGGGTGCCCACCCCGGGTTTGGGTACGGACAAAGGCAAAGCGCTGGAGCAGGCGGCTCTGCTGAGTCAGCAGCGGCGGGGCCGGCGTTCCGATGGGAAACCAACCCGGAGGAGAGGGGGAAAAAACAACACTGGCAGCCCGGGGATTGTCCGAGGGAATTTGCTGAGCTGCTGTCTCCAAACATAAGGGCTGCCCTGCCTCCCGCCTGGTAGCCCCTTCCCAGCCATGGGGAATCACTGGGACGGGCGGGGACAGCCCCTGGCGTGCCTCAGTTTCCCCGCCGACGGGGACTCACATGCATCTCGTTCATGTTCATGACGGTGGGAGAGGGACGGAAGGTGCCCAGGCGGTGCCGGATCCCGTCCTCCAGGGTCATCCCCCAGAACTGGCTGTAGTTGGCGGCTCTCCAGCTGCGTGGGAAGAGGGGACACGGGTCAGGAGTTACCCCAAAAAGCACCGAGGGGTGAAGCATCCCCGCCCCATCCTCGTGGTGCCCGGTCCTTACCCGTAGTTGCCTCTGTTGACGGCGTCGATCAGCTCCCCATCCATCAGGCAGGCGTGGTCCTCGCACTGCCACTGCCCGCCCGGGCCGCAGGTGCTGCAGAGGGGACAGCCGGTGGGAAATGATGTCCCCAGGGTGACCAGGAGGACCCCGAGTGGGCGCTTCGCCTCCCGAACTGCGCAGCCAGCGAGGGGCGAGGGGCTGCTTTTGTCAGGTGTCACCAGAGCTTGGCACCCTTAGAACGGGGTGACGCCCTCCGGGTGACCCTAAGTGGCCTTTGGGTGACCCTGAGTGGCCTCTGGGTGACCCTGAGTGGCCTCTGGGTGGCCCTGGGAGCTGTCCCCCCCCCTGCCCCAGCCCCCCGCTGGAGCCCCGAGGGCAGACAGGCCATGAGACAGAAAATCAGCTGAAAAGCTGCCAGGGTTGCAGATATCAGAGAGGGGCTTGGACACCAGCCGGGGACCGGGGGTCGGGGCTGGGTGTCCCCATCAGTGACCCACCGTGACCAGGCCACTCCTGCGGCACCCACGGGGACAGCCGGGGGTGGGGGGGGTCCTCTGGGGAGCCCCGGGCTGTGCTCCCCCCGTGCACTGAGCAATGCTTGGCACGCTCCCTCCTGCCCAGATCCCGGCACATTTCCCTTTTATGGAGCTGAGCGAGGCCGCAGCCGTGTCCTGCCAGACACCCCCATCCCAACCCCGCCGGCAGCACCTGCCTTCCAGCATTCCTCCGTCCATCCCTGAGCGCTCCCAGCGCCCCGTGTGACACCTGGAGACTCGGGAGCACCTCAGGGTGCCACCAGCTGGGTACCCACACTCTGTGTCACACCTCGCCATGGCTTTTGTCCCCTGGCACCCACCCAGCCACCGCAGGACCCCGACAGGGACAGGGGCGGGGCTGAGGCGCTGCAGGAATTCCTGTTCTCCAGGCACCAAGTGCGGGGCAGGAGGGTTTGGAAGAGAAAATTTGCCCCCTCCCCAGCGCTGGTGCGTCAGAGATGCTCCAGCAGCAGCACGGACGGGACATCCACGTGCATGGCTTGGGGACACTGACATTCCCCCGGGAATGGGAACACCCTCCATCCCCGAGTGCTCCGTGCCACGATCCCGGAGAAACTCTGGGCTGCCGCAGAGCTGTGGGGAGGGTCGGGCTGGCTTTTCACCTGCAGCCCAGGTGCACGCCCGCACACACATGTTCTCACACGTGCCCCTGCCCTCGCACATGCCCCAGACGCTGCCTTTGATTCCCGCTTATCTGCCGCATCGCCCCGCCGGCTTCAATCCTCGTCTCCGGCAGCTTCGCGCCTGGAGGTTCCCCTATCCCCCATCTCCGGATGCCAGTAATACCAGAATTCCCAGATAACTCCTGCTCTGCTCCAACAGCGAGCTCCGGGGGCTGTCGAGCGGGCGGCACAGCCGGACTCTGGCCCCTGGCACAAAACCGCCGAGGCTGCCCAAGCGTCCCGTCAGGCTTGAGCAAGCTGGGCTGGGACCAGCGTGGCCAAAACCCCCCTGGGCAGTGCCTTGTCCCGCCGGGGCGAGCGGCTCCCACGCAGGCATGCGCTGAAACTTGGGAGCGGCTCAAGGCCCTTGGCTCCGAATTTGTTGGAGGGAAGGATTTTTGGCAGCAGCTCCCACCACCCAGCTCGGGCCTCGCTCTCCGCCGAGCCCTGAGGTTTACAGGAACCCGCGGGACGGCGACACCTTCCTCTGGTGACATGCTGGTGACACACCACGGGTGTCCCCAAAGCACTCACTCACCACAGGTTGCAGTTCTCCCGGTACGTGGCTCCGGTGGGATAATTGTGTCCGGCACGGGCACAGCCTGGATGGGAAGGGAGAGCCCCCGGTGAGTGCTTGGCTGTGCCGGGGGTCCCACCAGCACCCCCATAATCCCGGGGGTACAAACCAAAGGGAAAATCAATGCTGTTCTTAAATCCAGGCAGGTGCCCGGCTGCACCTTGGCACCCCCAAAGTTATGCTGGGGGTCAGCGGGTGCTGCAGGGTGGGAGCGGGGCTGGCTCGGCGCCGAGAGGGTTAAATGTGCTCAGCTTGGCGGGACAGGGATAAAGGGGCCGGTTGTGCCCGGGAGCTGGCTCTACTCCGCAGCGACTTCTGAGGGAGCCTTGTGCTGTGAGCTGGGGGCTGCCCGTGCCCCATCCTCGCTCCCGGCCCCCCCAGCTGCCCGCAGGGTTAAGCCAGGGCCAGCATCTGCCTGCCCCAGACGTGACCAGGCAGGCTGGGATGGAGTCCCCACATGTCCCCTCAGGTCCCTGCTCTGGCCACAGGCGCCGCTTGAGCTGCCGCTTCCCCAGGGAACGGGCTGTGGGCTCACTGGCTGCTCCCACACCTTTTTTCCGGGAGTCCATCCCCATCCCGGACACTCTGTAGGAGTTCCCACAGCTTAGAGGGGTCCGGAGCAGCTCCGCGGTGAGGGCAGGAATGTGGGGTGCCACATCCACCACCCCAAGGAGCATCACACAGCGCGTGCAGCACCCCAGGGCTGTGCCCCAGCACCCACAGCCAGACTGGGCGCGCCTCACCTGGGGCTTTGGGGAAGGGGGCTGGGATGCCCAGGCAGTATTCCCAAAAGTCGGGGCAGCAGTCAGAGACGGTGCGGTTGCAGAAGAGGTCGCAGTAGCAGAGGGTGTCGTGGTAGGGCACGGTGCAGCCGTCGTCGCGGCCGTGGCAGCAGACATCCCCCCGCTGGCAGTAGGAGCCCCCGGCGTCGTAGACTCCGTGCTCGTACAAACCGGGCCCCAGCTCCCGGCGGGTGCGGACCCGGGAGGACAGGGCCACCTGGGCCACCTGGGCCACCAGCCAGAGGCACAGCAGGGCGCGCATGTCCCCGGTCATGTCCCCACACCTGCAGAAGGAGGGCAGAGAGGTCACGGGGGTCCTGCAAGCCCCATCTCACTGTGGGCGCTGCTCCCACCCTGCCTTCCCCAGGCTCCTCAAAACATTCCGGTTTTGTAACTCCCCTTGTGACCACGCAGCTCAGCCTCCAGAACACCCTCTCCTCACTCCGCGGCACCTGAGGGGCCCCGTGCCCGCCCACCCCTCAACCACAGGCTCCAAAAACAAAACCCCCACGGGAAGGGGCTCCCCGGGACACTCGGGGGCTTGGCCGGGTGCCTTTCCCAACGCCACCCCCAGTCCCCATCGCGAGCAGTGCCGTGAGCTGCCAGGTCTCAGCCCGTGGGGAGTGATGGGGACCCCTAAAGCGGCTGGTGGGGACAATCCGGGGGGCACACGGGGTGGCATCCCCTCCTGCCGGGTCTCTCCCGCGGCCGTACCCGCCCCGCTTGCAGCGCGGGGACTCCAGGGACCCCGGTAAAGAGGGAAGAAGGTGACCCGGGATCCCACGCAGATCCCACAGGGTGGGATCCCCTCCCCGTTCCTGGCCGTACCTGCCGTGCCCGTCGCGCAGAGACCCCGGGAGAGGAGTGGGAACTCCTCACGGAACTCATGGGGATCCCCCTTCTCCCGTCCTGCCCGGCACCCCCCTAGCCCCACCCCGTCCCCCCCGCCCCGCTCCCGTACCTGCCGACCCCGCCGCTCCGCCGCCCCGCGCCCGCCGCCAGCCCCGCCGCTCCTTATAGCCGCGCCCCCGCCCGGGGGAGCGGGGGGGCGCCCGGGCAGCCGCGACCGGCCCGGGGCGGAGCGCAGCGGGACGGGGGTCGGGCATGGGGTTGTAGAGCGGAGCCCCAAACTTGTGGCCCCCTCGGCAGCAGTCCCCGGCGACATTTCTGTCCCCGCGGGGCCGGGGTGTCCCCGGCTCCTGATCCCTTCACGGTGCCCCCCTGCACTGCCCTCTCCAAGTGGGTGTCCCGGTTACCGTGCCAGCACCCCCTGCTCCGTGCAGGGGGAGCCGTCCCGGGGGGGTTCCCCATTCCCCGGGTGTGTGGAGAGGACAGGAAAGGAGGGCTGGAGAGGGGAGGGGGCTGCATTCTTCCCCCTTCCAGGCGTGTACAGCTGGGTACAGCTGAGAAAGGGACACCCCAGGGCACGGAGTTGGTGTCACTCGGATCCAGCCCCAGGGCCCAGCCACGTGCTCAGGGACCAGGGCCGAGGGGGTCTTGGCCACCCCCCAGGCTCCTCTCCCCCCGCGGCACCAGCACCTGCTGCGAGACCTCAGCCGCCCACTCGGGGCTCCTGCTGTCCTCGCCTCGCCAGGAGCATCTCCCGGAGCTGCCAAAGGATTCCTCGAGGATGTCTCACCGCAGCCAGGACGGGAGCAGTGCGGGATTCCCTGGACGGCAGCGGGACACGGGCCAGGGGCCACGGGCTCCTGGCTGAGCCCACGGGGGGGTGCCTCGGCCACAGTGGGCTTCACTCCGGGGAAGTGAGTGGAAGTGGGGAGCCGGGCACGGGGGCTGCCTGCTCCCCGGGACCTCGGGGTGCTCTGGGCGCCTGAACGAGGGTCCTGTGGAGCCCCATCCGTAGGGAGCCCCTCGTCCAAGCGCTCTTGGAAGGGCCTTTTCCTGTGAGTGCGTCCTTGGGCAGCGCACGCAACACCGTGATGGAGGCTTGGAGCGCAGCAGGAAGGAACTGTGTCCAGCCCAGAGCCCGACTGTCTCCAGCATGACTGGACTCGTAGGAATCCGCAGTGAGTCACGAATTCCCCCAAGACCCCCAGGGAACAAAGCAAAGCCACTGGCACAAAGGACATCCCCGGCCACTGCTCTGTGTCCTTGTGTCCCTGCCAGCTCCCTGACAGCTCAGAGAACGCCGTGGGGTGCTGCGGGAGCAGCTGACCGTTCCCGTAACAGCCCCGTCCCCCTGCCAGCTGATAAGAGCCGCTGCGCGGAGGCGGCAGCAGCCACAGTCGGAGTGTTTGAAGCGTCCCCTCACCCCGTTCCTGCGGCTGGGCTCCACGGCGGGATGCCAGCTCGGAGCTCCCTCTGTGCCGCTCTGCGCGTGTCCCCTCTGCGGGGAGTGGCAGCCTCGGCACACGTGGGGCAGCCAAGGTGGAGGGGGACAAAGTCCTGCCGGGGCACCTTGGGCCCATGTGACGGCGGGAGTCAGAGCCGCGGGCTGGCACACACCCTGCCCTGCCTGTGCCACCATCCCGGTCGTGCTGGGGGAGGGACAAGGTGCCAGCACCCTGTCCCCACTGCTCAGAACCGTGGGAAGATCCCACATCCAGCTGGCTTGGCCCTGGATGCCCCATGGACACCCTCGGGCTCTGCCGAGCTGCCACCCCCGCGGGGTGCAGAGTGAAGACCCCACTGTTGAAGGGATGAATCCCTCCAAACCCACCCGGAAAAGCCGCACACCCTGCTGGGAACACCGGCAGAGGCCGGGACAGTGGCCCTATGGCTTTGGGGGTGCTGCAGCGTCCCGGATCCCCCCCAAAGCCAACCCCCCAGGTATTGCACCCCACACATCGGGCACTCCGTGGAACCGGGGGGCTGGAGACCCCCCCAAATCCCCGGGCCGGGGCAGCTCTGGGGGCAGCGGGGCGATGTGAGAGGGGAAGGGAGGTGCTGCGCCCGCAGAGCTCGGCTCAGAGACGACCCTGGAGCGAGTTTCTCGGTAGGAAGCAGCCAGGAAAGGCAGGGAGTGACCCGCGGCTTCCTCCCCAGCCAGCGGCACGGGAAGGGGCCACCTCAGCCTCCAATGGCTGCAGGACGTGTTGTCCCGGGAGGTGCCAGATCACAGCCATGGGGTGAAGCTTTGCTGTCCCTACAGGGGTCTGGGGGCTCCTGGGGAGGGGGACTCCACCCTCACCTCCCTGGGATGGCCTTGGGGACATCGCAGGGTCGGGCCAGGAGCATCCCCCTGCCATTTGTGGGGGACACACCAAACAGGCGTGTGGGGCACAGCGACCCCTCCCTGTAATTTGTAAAAAAAACCAAATAACAGTGCCCGGGTCCTTCTGCAGTGATGTCAACCCTGCCCCCCCCACCCCTTTCCCCCCCACAGGATGGAGCTGAGGAGGGCGAAAGAGCTGGAGCTGGGATCTAAATCCCATCTCGGTGGGTTTCTGCTGCTTAAGGGTTCAGGGAGGTGTCTGGACATTGGTGTCGCCCGGCCGGACACTCGTGTGGCTTGGCCGGGCGCTGCTGTCCCCTGGCCGCTCTCGGCGGCAGGGCTGGAGTGCCACCTCTCGGGAGCGCCGGGACAGAGACGGCAGCAGACGGGCAGCCTCTACTCCAAATTTTAATGAAACAAATAAGTTAATAAGTTAATCAAGTGAGGTAACTACCGCTGGCTCTGGGAGGGGGGCCGCGGGGAGAAGCCAGCCCCGGGAGGAGGGGTCCTAAGGGTTAATTCCTGCGTGCGGCTGCGGGCAAAGCTGTCACATGCACCTCGCCCCACGCCACCCAGCCAGCGCTGTGTCCTGTGTCCCCCTGCCTGGGCACTCCCGGAACGAAGGGAGCGCGCAGGGTGGGGGGCTCCCAGCAGCTCTGGCACGGCCCGCGCTGGCCACATGCACTAAGGGGGCGAGAAAACGAGCAGGGTCGGGGGTCCCCACTGCCCGGAGCAGAGGCACGGGAAAAGGGGATGCGAATCCCTCGGTGCCAAGCCCAGAGAGGAGTGGCGCTGGCAATGAGGGGAGCGGTGGGAGCAGCCCAGGACAGAGCCCGGCACCGTGGAGTCACCAGCGAGCACCACCTGGAGCCTCGGCTGCAGCCCCAGCCTGGCACTTTGGGACCAGCCCGGTGTTGCTGGACTGGGAACCAGCACCGGCTCTGGGGGCAGGGCAGCACAGGGGATTGGGGCAGCGTGGGAGCTGTCGTGGCTCTGCTGCAGGTGACATGCAGGGACACTGCCCTGTCCCGTCCAGGCCCAGCCCGTGCTTCCCGGACCACAGAGAGGACAGGGACACGGGCAGGGACAAACTGAGCACCGCAGGACCCAGCTGGGAGGGAATCCTCAAAGCAGGAGCAGGGGCTGGGACAGAGCGGGAGGGATGCTCCTTGAGGACAGCGCCTTGTGCCTGTAACCCTGCCTTCCGCACAGCCTCTGCTCCAGGACCACCCTCAGATGGAGATTTTCCCCCAGCCCTGAGTCCTCAGGACCTCCAGAGCCCTCCTGGGCAGCACAGTCCAGGCCTGGGAGCTGGCAGGGTGTTGCTTATTGCCTATGTCCCCTCGGGTTGCTCGTCCCAGGGGTGTTGCATATTAAGACATTATTGCATAAATATGTATATATATATATCTTCTATATATATATTGCCCTGGGAGCATGCATGGGCAGACAGAAGGCTCTGCTGTGCTTCTGGAGAGGTGCAGCCTGGTGAGGGGGGACGGTCCCCTGCTCCCCGCACTGGGGACCCCGAGTGACGCAGGTGAGACCACCCTGGGTCGAGCCCACACACCCCTGCACTGGCAGCAAGAGGGAGGTAGGACCTTGCATAGCTGGTGGTGGCCCCGGCTCAGCTCTGGGGGACCAGGCAGGACCTGTCCTGAGGGCTGGGGTTCAAACCAAACCCCAGGGGATGGGACCAGCCCGGAGCATCCCCACCGCAGCTGGGGAGCACCCAGGACCCCGGAGCTGGGGGAGTGTTATCCTGCAGGAAGCCGGGAACATCCCAGGAGCACCCCAGGAACATCCCAGGAGCACCCCAGGAACATCTCAGGAGCGTGGGCCGTGCCACAGTGCCACAGGCACCCCGCTGCAGCCGTGTCCCCGCAAAGGAAGACTTGGTTCAAGTAACACAGCGAGGGACAGCGAGGGACAGCGAGGGGACAAGGCCACGCCGCTCCCAGTGCCCCATCCCAGGGTCCATCCCGCTGCCTTCTGCTCAGTCCATGTTGGCGCTGGCCGACCTGGAGATGCTGAGGGTCTGAGCAGACACAGAGATGTCCTCGTGGTCCACGGGGCTGTGGTAGTCGGAGGTGATGTCGGGCTCTCCGGGCGGGACCCGCACTGCGGCCAGGCTGAAGGAGTTGGTGGAGCCCTTGCGGAGGCACTGCGAGTAGAGGCCAAGCAGCAGGTCCAGCTTGTGCTCGATGGATTGCACCTGTAAGGGGCGCAGGGTGGCTCTGAGCCGGGCCCACCCCTGCGGCAGCTCCCCCTCCAAAGGGACGGTGACACCCCCGGGGTGTCCCCTCCTGACCTGCCGCTCCACTTTGACCACGCGCCCCATCATGCTGAGCTCGTCCACCAGCTCCCCCTCCAGCGCTGGCTTCTCCCCCTTCTCCCGAACCTTCTTATCCGCAGGGAGCGCCCGATCCCTGCCCACGATCTGGTCCACGCTGGCAGGGAGGGAAGGGGCAGAGCCCATCCATCACTCCCAAGGGCTTGGAAACCCACCAGGGACGGAGCTCTGGGAATGTGGGAGAACCCCCAGTGTCACCTGCAGGGCACCTCACCGCGTCTGCAGGCTCTTGATCCTGCCCAGCATGTCCAGGTGTCCGGCCGAGTACTGCTCAATGACATCCTTGACATCGTAGGGACGCAAGGTCTCCTTGAACTTCCTCTTGGCCACCAGGAACTTGAGGATCCTGCAGGGACAGCCGGGCTGGAGGCAGGAATGGGGTGCCCGAGGGGGCTCTGTGCACGCTGGGGGACACGGGAGGGGACAGTCTCACCTGACGGCCCGGATGAGGGTCTTCACTGCCGGCATGATGTCCTCGAAGGTCAGGTCACAGGGGGAGCTCCTCTCCTCGCCACTGTCCTCCGGCGGGCAGTCAGCTGTGGGTGCCAAGAGCAGGTGGATGGCAGATCCCGAGGGGGATCCCCAACCCTGCAGCCCCCCGGTGTCCCCCAGCCTCCCCGCCCAGGGGCTCACCCTCAGCCGGGGTCCGCGGCTTCAGCCTCAGGGATGCTCGGAACCGGGTGCGGTCGTTGAAGCTCCAGCTTTTCTGCACCTTGGTGGGGCTGGAGGCCTCGGTGACATCCTCGGTGCTGGGGGAGCGGTGCAGGGGCGGCCCCAGGTGCTGCTGCCGGCCGCGGCTGCCCTGGCGCTGGGAGCTGCTCAGCCGGATCCGCTCCTTGATGCCCATCTTGTTGCTGCGTGGGGACAGCGGGAGGGACGGGTCAGGGGCATGGGGACAGGGACGGGGACGGGGGGTGGTCCCTGGGGTGAAGTGAGGGTGGCCGTGCTGAGCTCACAGAGAGCCCCCGGCAGGTGATGGGCACGAGCCAGGCCAGGAGCAGGTGGTTCCTGCAGGGGCAGCTCTGGGCTTGCTTCTTTAAACCCTTTTTTTTGGTTCCAAGAGCAGAGAAAGGCGGTGACAGACAGGGTGAGAGGGGATAGACAAGCGTGGCAGCAGGGGACACGCGGCAGAGCCACCTCTGAGCTGAGCAGAGCTCTGCTCCTGCTCCATCCCTGTTGGCAGTGTCCAGACCTGGCCTCCTCCTCCTCCTCCTCCTCCTCCTCCTCCTCCTCCTGGCTGCACCCCCCAATCCTGGCTCTGCTCCTGCCCTAATGCAAGTTCTGCTCCCAAACCCAGCTGCAGTTTTGGGTCTGGGGGAACACCAGGCATTTTTTATGCAGGACCTACACAAACCCCCCAGATTTTGCATGATGAGACCCCAAACACAGCTCAAGGGGACACAGAGAAGGACCCTAAAGCTGGGGAGGGCACAGAGTGAATCCCACACCCGCTGCAGGACAGGCTCCATCAAACCCAGGTGTTTGGGGACATTCCTGGATTTCCTCAGCTGGGGCAACGCAGGGATATAGGCAAGGTCCAGACAGGGCACAGGCAAGGTCCAGGCAGGGCACAGGCAGGGCACAGGCAAGGCACAGGGCTCCCCGTGCTGGCAGGGGGCTGCCACACCCCGCACACATCCAGCGGCTGTGCCAGAGGGTGGCTAGGGCAGATTTCCCAGGAATCAGGCAGGAGCACACAGGCGGGATGGGATTTACGGGATTTATCCAAGTGCTAGCCATTGCTGCCAGCAGCCCGTGCTCATGCATATTGCAATGGGGAAACTGAGGCAGTAAAGGGACAGTGGGGACAGCCAGCTCAGCCCAGGCTATGCACAGCCTCCCTGCCCCGCCGAGGGACCCCCAGTTCAGCCTCCAGCCGCGGTGCCTCAGTCCCCAGCCCTCTCCATGCTGCAGGCACCAGGCAGGGAGTGCATCCATGCATCCCGAGGTTCCCGGTCCCGCTCTCCGGCGGGACGGGCAGGACACGGTACCTCCGTCTCCACGTGCCCCACGTCTGCAAGAGCCTCCTCTTACCACTAAAGATGGGGCTGGAGGGGCAGGGCAGAGACACAGGAGAAAAGAGAATCAGCCAGGGCCGGCAGGGAGCGGAGCGCGTTCCCGTCCCCCGCGGTGCCACCGCCCGGCGCGACAGCCTCGCCGCTGCTTGGAGGGCAGGATGTTTGTGTAGGTCCTGCATAAACACCTGTGCGGTTTCTCTGCTCTGTCACAAGGATCTGGGGACAGTCCCCGAGAGGAGGGACCGTGGTGGCCCCGCAAACCCCGCCGGGCGCTGGTGGGGGGCTCCCCGCGGCCGGGGGCGAGCGTTACCTGAGGCGTAAACACTTGTGGGGCTGCGCGTCCTCCTCATTCCAGCTTGGGGATGGGGGGCACGGCGGGTTTGGGGGGAGGGTGGAGAGATGGAGAGGAGGAGGAGGAGGGTGAGCGGGAGAGGGGAGGAGAGAGAGAAGATGAGATGTTATGAGAGGTTATGCTTGCGGGGGAGATGGGTGGGCTCAGGCCCCCAAGGAGGGGTTCGGTCCTTCCCCTGCCAGTTCCTGGTTGGTCACCGGGCCCAGGGAGGAGGCCCCTGAGCCCCGAACTCACCTGGGGGAGCAGGTCCAGCTAAGCCCCACACCTGCAGCCTCAACCCTGCTGATGCGGCATCACAGGGGAAACTGAGGCACGAGGCCTCTCCTCACCTAACTCTGGCCCTGGCTCGGTGTCCTGGAGGGTGGCCAGCGTTGGTGGCACGCTGGAATCTCCTTTTGAGGCAGAGGGGACAAGGGACATGGTGCAGAGCAGCTGGCACCAGCAGCAGGGCAGCCACAACCGCTCTCTTCTCTCCTCGTTGGCACCGGGAGCCCTTCCCAGCCCCAGGCTCTGGGATTTGCTCCTTCCCGGGCCCCCCATGGCTCCATCCCGCTGGGATGGCTCCACTGCCCTTGCCAAGGGATTTCCTGCCATGCTCGCTTACCCTGCACCGCATCCCGGGTCACGGTCACGTTAAAAAGGGCAGCGAGGTGATTTGAGGAAGGCACAACAGCCCAGAGTGTCCCTCCAGATAAAATCTGCCCCTTCTGGAGCTGGAACAGAGCTGGGAGCAGCAGGAGCAGCAGGAGCAGCAGGAGCAGCAGGAGCAGCAGGAGCAGCAGGAGCAGCAGGAGCAGCAGGAGGAGCGGGAGCAGGAGGGATGCTCAGCACGAGTGGGGAACAGGGCTGCTTTTGGCTGGTGGCACCTCAGGGTCTGGTCTGGTGGTGACAGTGACACCGGAGGAGGGTACAGAGGAGCAGAGACAGAGCAGAGAGGAGGGAGAACACGGGGGCTGCCCCCTCCTACCTTTCCCCTGAACACATGGCCAGGCTGAAGCTTTTCTGGGCAGGGGTGAAGGAGTGATAGGGCAGTGGGGCTCTGTCAGGCCGTTTTTTCACCTCTGAATTCCTAAATCCTCCGTTGCAAACCCGGTACAAATGCTCAAACATAAGGACCAGCTCTCTGAGGTCGGGGTGAAATAAAAAAGGTGAGAAATTAAAATTTCCAAAGCAAACGAAACCAACAAAGGGAGGCTGAGCAGCACCGGGTCCTTCTGAGCGCCAACCAAAGCAAAACAAAACAAAACAAAACAAAACAAAACAAAACAAAACAAAACAACATTTTTGTTCAAAAGACAGTTTCTTATTTTGGGGTGATGGGGCTGGGAAAGGGTCCTGGGGCAGGATTCCACAGGTGGAAGGGTTGGATGTGCTGAGAGGGATGGCTCAGGCAAGGACAAACCTGGGATGGGGACTTGGGGACCTGTCACCATCAGATCCTGGGCGCTGCTGGAGCAGCCAGAAGGGGAAAGGTCAGACCCAGCAGGGATCGAATCTAGCTCTGTGTGAATTCCACCACAGGGAAAACGGCCCTTGGTGATTCCCAGGATCCGGGGTGATGCTCAGGAAGTGGGGACTCGGGGCTGTAGCTGTTATAAGCCCTGCCTTTGGAAAAATTAAAAGTGGGACAGAAGGATGAATTTGTCACACGGCCAGAGCAGGGCAGGAGGGCAGGGATGCTCACAGGGATGTGCAAACCCTCGGGATCTGGAAGAGAGGTCTGGAAAACCTTTGGGGAGCCTTTGACCCACCCACAGTGGCAAAATCCCAGGGATCATGGGGAGGACAAGCTGCAGGAAGGGGACATGGGGCTCCCACTGGATCCCCCCGTGTCCAGCTGGGTCCACACCTGGAACCAGCTCCTGTCCCGCTGTAGCTCCACCAGCACAGCCCTGGGGTCCCTGAGGCACCATCCTGCTCCCTGCGGTGCTGGAGAAACGCTATGGATGGGGTGAGAGGGGATGGGATGGGATGGGTGCTGTCACTGTGAGGATGATGAGGATGAAGGAGGGTCCTTCAGCAGGCTCCCATCCTGGGAAGATGTCGGTGCTGCTCGAACCCTGGGGGGCTCCACAAGATCCCTCCTGGTTTTCTAGGCTGTTCATCCTCTCGGGGACCCCCGGGAGCCCCCCAGCCCTCACCCCTCCCGCCTACCTGAAGGCGGGCAGGAGGCTGTCGTAGTAACACCACGTGGCCGTCAAGTACACGCGGCTGACATCCGTGGAGTACAGGCGCCAGGCAGCCTGCACGGGAGCGAGATTCCCGGGAATCGGGATTAATCGGGATGAGAGAACCCTCCCGGAACCCTCCCCTCCATCCCGGCCCCCACGGGCGGCAGCGACCAACCCGAAGGATCTCGGTGTTGGATGTTTGGTGCTTTGCAGACCAGGGGACAGCAGAGCATTCCCGGGAAGGGGCGGGCCGGGACTCGCCAGCCCTGCCTCACCTGGATCAGGTTGGCCGCCGGAGTCCGCCTCTTCTCAAAGTGCTTCTGCCGATGCTGCTCCTGCACTTTGAGGGCGAAGCCGGAGCCCAGGATCCCCTGGGGACAGGAGGGACAGGGCCGTGGGTGCCGGCACAGACCAGGCCGGGCACAGAGGCGGCTCTGCTCCTTTCCGCCCGTTTTTTGCAGCCGGGACTCTCTCCCGGCCCTACTCACCGCGGGCAGGGCGAAGAAGGAGATGCCGAGCAGGGCGAATCCGGCTGCCAGCATCCGGCCCAGCCACGTCTGCGGTGCCTTGTCCCCGTAGCCGATGGTGGTCAGGGTCACCTGCCCGGGGACACAGCAGCGGGGGGCCTGGAGGGCGCTCCCCCACCACGGCCCCGTCCCACCCTCCTGCTCCCCTCCCGGGGCCGGGGGAGCGCGGGGGCCGAGCTTACCGTGCCCCACCAGAGGGAATCGGCGTAGGTGGCGAACTGCACATTGGCGTCCTTCTCGGCCAGGTAAACGAGGAAGGAGGCGAAGATGAGCACCAGGAAGCCGATGTACCAGGCGGTGATGAGCTCCTGCGGGGCGCCGCGGGTCAGACGCGCTCGGGGACGTGTCGGGGGATGTACCCGGATGCTTTTTCTCACCTTGCTGTGGGCGTAGACCACGGAGCCCAGGAGCTTCCAGGTGCCGCCGCGGCGGTCCATGCGCACCATGCGCAGGATCTGCAGGAAGCGCATGCTGCGCAGCGCCGACGTGGCGAAGATATTGCCCTGCGTGCCCGCGGCGATGACGGCCACCGAAGCGATGAAGACGATGAAATCTGAGGGGACAGCGAAGCTCAAGGGGTGCGTGGGTGATGCCAAATTCCTCCGTCCTGCATCCCACCCCGTACCTATCACGCAGAAGGGTTTCCTGGCGAAGCGAAAGCGGCCGCGCCAGCCGCGGTAGCGGCAGCAGCAGCCCGCGGCCCACACGCGGATGATGTACTCCATACCGAACACCACGATCATCACGAATTCCTGCCGGGGGGAAAGGGGAGTGAGAAGGGCAAGGAGAGTGAAGGAACTCAGTTTTGAGAGGGGCAAAATGAATCGGGCTGAGCGTGGTGCGTGGTGTCCCCCCCCAGGCCACCGGAGCCACTCGGAGCGGTGGGACGGGAGCCGCAGCCGTCGGGGCTGTCTGAGAATCGCTGCTCTCCTCCTCGCTCCTCGCTGGGTCCTTTTCCTCCGCTGTCAGCATTGTCCTCCTACCTCTCGCACAAACAAGACCCCGTTCTGCTTACTCGCAGGAAAGTCACAAGGACCTTCCCAATTTAGTCTCCATCACCCGGGAGAAGTCCCTGCGTCAGCTCTTTCTGACAGTTTGGGGGAAAGTTGCCTTTTTTAGCCCCTCGTGCCCTGCCTTTTCCAGCGGTTGATGCACGGAGGGACAATGGTGGGATGGGCCACCCCGAGCCGTGGTGACACCCACGGCCAGGCCACCCCCGACGGCTGGCAATGAGGTCACAGGGGTCCTGTCCATGACCTTGCCCGACTCTTTCAGGATATAAAGTGGGGAGAGGAAATCTTGAGCGCCAGCTCTGCTCCTGCATCACTCACCAGGATGAAGAGGCACTCGTTGGCCAATTTCTGGTGCTCCTGGATGGTGGAGAAGACCGACAGCACCAGGCAGCTGAAGACGAGGAGGAATCTGCAAGGACAAAGTGTCGGTGGGGGCACAGGGACAGCCAGGGGACCCCAGCTCACAGTGCTATTCCCCACTCACAGCCTGAACCCCGCAGCCAAGACCTCCACAGGTTGTGGCAGAGCCACTGGGGACGCATTTTGCCCCTAGATGGTGGCATGGAGCCTTTGGGGAGCTCAGGAGCCGCTGTGGGGCTCGATGCCAGCTCTGCTGCAGCCCTGCAGCTTCGTAATTAAAGGCAGGGGGGGAGGCGGGGGCGTCCCGCACCGTGGAGGGTTCTGGTGCTGCAGGAAGGAGACCAGAGTGCCTCTGCCCTGTCCCCAGCATCACTGCCACTGTGGGACCTGCCAGCAGCACCTGGGAAATGTCAACCCAGGGGAAAAACCCCCAGGAGCAGCTCTGAGGCAGCTCCTCCCTGAGCACCGGGCTCAGGCATGAGGGGCTTTGGCCCACTTAAAATAAGGAGGGAAATAAAGAAAATTAAAAAAAAAAAAAAAGAAACAAAGGTAAAAAGAAAAAAAGAAAGTCGACTCTGAAGCTGAAGCAAATGAAACCTCCAAAAATACATTTTTTTCCCCTGATCCAGCGATTCTAAAAACGGAAAGCGGAGGGTTTGTGCCACGGGCCCACGTGACAGCAAGCCCAGGGCCACTCACTGCTCCGTCACCACAGCCCCACGGTGGCATCAGGGGGTCCTGGCACACCATGCTGGGTGGCACCAGCACGGCCTGGCTGAGCCCTGGTGGCCCTGGCACCTTGTCCTCGAGCACCCAGCTGAGTCCCAGCTCACGGTGACAGTGCCCAGGGGCCATCAGGGTTGCTGCAGGGGGTGTAGGGGGCTCAGCACCCGCTCAGGAACACATTCCCATCTCTTTATGTTGTTGATGGGGAATTTTTGGGCAGAACCAGCTGCCTGGGCTATCGGAGGGGGGTGAAGCCTGTTCCAGCTGTCCCAGCACCAGTGGGGAGGCACCAGGGGACACAGCAGAGAGGGGCTGATGCTGTGTCCCTCGGTGGGACCATCCAGGACCCCTCCCCACTGACCCCACAGCCCTGTGTAGGGCCAGGGGCTCTCAAACCCAGCCCTGGCATGGGAGGGATGAGGATGGCACAGCCTAAAGAGGACAGCTGGGTCCCCTTTCCCCAAAATGCTGCTGGAGCTGGGTGGGACCGACGGCAAAACATCCCTTGGGAATGGGAGAAGGGTTGGATGTGGAGCAGGGAAGAGGAGAGGATGGGACCAGGGGTGTCACAGCCGTGTCACCACCCTGCCCTCGCCGCAGGGGATGCCGCTGCTCTGCCAGGCACTCCCCACACACAAGGCAGAAGGTTGGAGCTGGATCCTTCTCCCTCTGAATTATTAATTGGGTTTTTTTTTCCTCCAGCACAGCAGTTCTGGAATTAACCCCCACTGGGGATAGCAGCACCCCTGTGGCACGGGCAGGGAGCGCCGGGCCTTGGGCTGAGGAGCAAAACACGGCCCAGGGCAGAGCTCTGAGCTTTGTGCATCATCAGCAATAAAAGATTATCCAAGCAGGATTTAGCAGGCAATTACACGGGCAGCGGAGCACAAAGCAGAAGAGAAGGCAGAAATCTCCCAGCCTGCAAAGATTTGTGCCCCTTGCCTCATCCAGCCGGCAGGGAGAGGGTCCCCGGTGCCCGGGCACACGTGGGGACCTGCTGTGGGTGGCCCTGGAGCACCACAGGTCACCCACTGTGATGGAAACCTGCACCCGCTGCGAGGTGCGGAAACCTCCCAGCCGGCATCCCCCAGGATTTGGGGAAGGATACAGGCATGAGGGGTCTCACGGGGCTGGCTGGGAAAGGAACTTTCTGGGAACACATCACCTGCTAGGAATTAACTTGTAAAGCCTGGGCAAACGCCCCGTCTCGGCTGCTGGCAGCGCTTAAGCGGCTTAGGGAAGGGTCAGATGCCTGAAGGCAGTGAGGGGAGCCAGGAATCAGCACCCCCCCCATCCCTCCCGGGCAGGAATTCTGCTCTCAGCCGCTCTACCAAGCACCCAGAGGGGTTTTCCACCCTCAAACACTCTTGGGGATGGGCAGTGCCGGGCTCCCATCCCAATTCGCTGCTCTTCCCACCTGCCAAAAGGAGCTGAAAAACCGAGGAATGCTGGCAGGGAAATGGGGAGGGGGCAGAGAGAATGGGACAGGAGCTTCAGGCCTTCCTCAGTGCCCTGCTCCAGGATCTCTGGGGATGGAGGGAACAGGAGTTGAGCTGGTGTTTCATCTCTCCCGAATAAAATTCCCATCTCCAGCCCTCTCCCCGCGGGGTGCTCCCCCCTTTTCCAGCACATAGCACTGCAGGGACACGGGGAGAGGACCCGGCAGGAGCAGCAGTAATGAAATCTCCCCAAAACAATAATGAAAACCCTGCGGGGAAGGCGAAATCTCCTCAATTAATCTTCATTAGGGTGGGCTTTGCCATCTGCTGCCGCCCGAGCCGGCTGAGGAACAGGTGAGCCGGGAAAGCTGCTGAGCTCAGGGGGAGCAGAGCCAAGTCGGCCTCCCTGGATGGGCAGGCAGGCACCAGTTGGCTCCCAGTGCCCCCCAAACACCCCTGGGAAAAGAGGCTGTACCCCAAAACAGCCTGGGATGAGCCAAGGGACCGGGATCCTCAGAGCTCATGGGGCAGGATGGGGATGGAGCAGCCCAGCGCTCCCAGGATTTGTCACCCAGCTCCTGGGACTGGCACGGGGGTGACACCAGCACGGGCAGGGCTGTCCTGGTCCTGCTTTGCCCAAACCCCTGGGACTGGCACGAGGGTGACACCAGCACAGGCAGGGCTGTCCTGGTCCTGCTTTGCCCAAACCCCTGGGATTGGCACAGGGGTGACACTGGCACGGGCAGGGCTGTCCCCATCCCACTTTGCCCAAACCCCCGGGCCAGGGCGTCACAGCGCAGTGATAACTCACAGAAGGAAAACACCACACGCCGCAGGATGAACAGCTCAGCCAAGGGATGAGCGAGCAAACAGGCCCTGGGAAGGCACAGATCCCTTCCCTGGTGGCATCACAAGGCCTAGGCCATACCTTCCAGCTGTGCCACCGCTGGAAATTTGGGATTTGGACCAGAACTGCCTGAGCGCAGCTCCAGCGAGAATGGGGATGGTGTTTCACCCTCCAGGCTCCCCGTGCCGCGAAGTTCAGCTCCGTCTGCAGCTGTATAAACAGCGTGTCCCATAAATCCCCATCCCTCGGCCCCGCAGCCCTTGAGGAGAGGTGGAGCAGGCGGACAGGAGATATAAATAACCGGGCTGTAGGGGCCCTGTTTGCGCCCGTAACCATGGCACAGAGCGTCCCACGCTGCCCAGAGGAGAAGCAGAAAAACTCTGAGTGTTTCCCCACGGGCAGAGAAAGCGCAGCCGGAGCCAGGAGCCGCGGCAGAGGCACGGCGAAGGCCGGCACACGCTCAGAGCCCGGCCCTGAGCCGGTTATCAGCACTGCAGGAAGGAGGGTGTTGCTCCCAAAAACAGGGATGAGGATGGATGGGATGTTCCCAGCAGCCTGAGGAAGGCTGAAAGCAGAGCTGGGATGCAGAGCCTCTCCCACTCCCCACGGCAGCACCCACAGGGTGACATCCAGTGACATCCAGTGACATCCCACAGAGCCCACAGCCCCAAAACCTTTTGCTTTGGGAGGCAAATCTTGCTGGTGGCATCAGCCAGCACCCCTGTGGCACCCAGCACTCCCCGGCCCCGCCGTGCCCACGGGGAGCACGGTCACAAGGCTCCTGAGGACAGTGCCAAGACGCTCACACGGAGTAGCCGGGATAGTTTTGCTCTTGGATCATCTGGCAAGGAACGGGCTGGAGGGGGAGAAGGAACTGGAGTCTTTTCCGAGGCACCTCAGCAGAGGAATCGGGGCTGTCACCCTCCTCCAGCACCTGGGGGGGTCTGCAGGGCATGGGGACATTTGGGCCACAGGGATGTGAGTGGCCCAGAGAAATTGTTCCAAAACTGGGACCCTCAAAGAGTGGAGGGAAGATTTGGGATCGCTGCCGGGGGAGGGACAAAGAACCAAAAACTCTGCAGCATCACCCCTGCACCCCACTGGGACACCCAAAGTGGCACCTCCTGTGCCGGCTTGGGGTGGTCTGGCGGGAGCAGGAAGAGGGAAGAAGGAAAAAAACCAGAAGGAAAAATCAATGCACCGTTTCATGTTGCGCCGAAGTCGCTTAATTTTATGCCCTGGTGACACCACATGGGGCTAGGGAAAGTGCTGTGCCTGCTTCTCCTGCCGCTGGCATTGCCCCTGAAGCAGCTCCCGTTTCAGCCCCAGGCAAGGTGGCCCTGGGGGCACAGCCCCTGCTCGAAGGGCACAGCCTCCGGTCCCTCTGGCCGTGGCCATGCCACCAGCCCAGCTGGGGGACACCCCGGTGACAGCGAGTTAAAACCTTCAACGAGCTAAATTCAAAGAGGTGGAAGAGCTGAGGGTTAAACTCGAGAGTTTAAGAGAGGTTTAAGGGTTAAATTCAAGAGGTTTTTCCAAGCAGGCGGTGGGGAGTCAGCACTGAGCAGGGATGGAGGGATTTTCCTGTAAACCATCCAAGGCTCCAGGTCTAGGAATTGCCCCGGGGTGCTGGCAAGGGCTGGGCACTGTCCATGGTGGCACGGCCAGTGTGGCAGGGAAGCGTTTTCCGGCCCCACAAGCAGTGCTGAAGGTCTGTGACAAGGTCGGGGAGTGGGGCTGGGGGGGTGACAGCCCCATCCTGCCCTCCACACCCCTCTGGAACAGAAGCCAGGCACAGGGATGCTCTGGGAGGGACGGGCTGCCACCAGCCGAGTCCCTGGCCGAAAAGGGACACATCCACTGCCACCATCCCAAGCCAGCCGGGATTTCCCACTGGAGGCCAATGCTGAGTAGGGAGAGCCTGTGCCTGGCATCCCTCACCCTGTGCCAGGGTTGCCCTGGGACTCTGCCAGGAGCTGCCACCTCTCTGTCCCCACAACGACACCAAATACCCAACAGGAACAAGGCTCCCCCTGCCTCCCCCACATGGGAAATAAACCCCAACAGCAGCGGGCAGGGAGCTCGGCCTGGCACGGGGGACGCTGCTCCAGGCGGGGGATTGCGGTTGTTCCTGGTGCTGCTGGCTGTGTTCCCTAATTTGCTCCAGGTTAAACTGCTCTGGATGGAAATGTTCCTACAGGACGGGGAAAAGTGCTGAGCTGAGCTGCTGGTGCACCCGGCAGCCGTTTCATAACCATCAGCACCAGTTCCCAGAGCCCGGGAGCCGCTGGGAATGTGGGGGGAGGCTGGAGGGTCACAATGGGCAGCGGGAATAGCCGGAATTGGACACCTGGGAAACTGCGTGGAGCAGCTCCAGGCTGCAGGAACCCCCTGGCAGGGCAGCCCCTGCCCACGGGACCCGCAGCCGTGCCCGTGCCAAGCCCGCAGCAGCTTTGCCGGAAGCAGGGAAGAGCCTTCCCGCCGGCTAACGAAGAGGAGATTGGAAAAAGGAAGCTCTTATTTTGCCTTCTGGCTCTAAAGCCTCTCCCTTAATGCTCTGGGCTCCCTCCCGGATTTGCTCCGTAAGCTCCAAGGCTGGGAATTCTCATTCCAAGCGGGCGAGGCACGGCTTGGTGAGGCCGGCCAGCGCCTCTCTTCATGGTCAGAGTGGGGCTGGAGGGGCTGGGGGAGACCTCAGAATGCTCCCATGTCCTCACCATCCCCTTCCCGGCGCAGGGGACAGTTTGGGGACATCCATCAGACCCCAAATGTGGCTCCAACCCCCCCGCCAGCCCCCCAGGCGAAGCTGCCAGCAGGCGGGGGGGCTGCAGGAATGATGCAGCCACCAAACCACTGAGCCCGGAGCAGGCGCTGGGATGAGATTTGGGATCAATTCGCAGACAGAAAGAGGCTGAAGTTGGTCAATAAACGCGATGGGCTCTGCCCCGCTCCGCGGCTCCGGGAGGGAATCGCGTCACTTCTCAGCGGGTATTTCCATTTTAGCAGTTTGCAGCCCTGTCTCGGGGCCAGCCTGCTCGGGGGAGGCAGCGCAGCCGGGGCTCAGGGCACCGGTCCTTGTCACCAGCACTGCCCCGACCTCGGCCCGGGGGCTCCATCCCCTCCCGTGCCCTGGAGGGGAAGGGGAGGGGGGTAACACCTTGCTCCTCTCTTGTTAAAACCCAGGGATTGCGGCACACAAATCATTCCCGACAACTTCAGAGCCGCTGCAACAGCTTCGCAACTCCCATCTGCTGCGAGAGAGAGAGAGAGAGAGCAACAAAAAACTTGGAAGAAGCCAGAAATGAGCAACATTACGGGAGAGGCTTTCACAGAACAGATGTCCGCACCTTGCACCCACTGCGGCGTCTTCCCACAGGATTCGGGGGGTCCCTGGCAGGACTCTGCCCTGCAGCTGCCTCAGCCCAAAAATTAAGCAAGCAAGTGAGCAAAACGCCTCCCAGCAAAGGCTGGAGACGTTTGGCTCCTGCTGCCGGCGGCTGCACATCTTGTGGAACAAAGCCCAGCACCCAGGAGCTGAGGGCCAGGCAAGGCTGGGGTGGCAGGGGGGCTTGGGGGGGCTCTGCAAATGGGGCCGCTTGTCCCATGTGGTTGTTTTGGGAGTAAAACAGGCTCAAACTGGGAGGAAGAACTGGTGGAGAATGCTCAGGGATGGGATCCCAGCTGGGAGATGAGCAAGGGCACATCTCTTCCACATCCCATGGGTGTCTACGCCATAAATCTCGATTGCCTCCCCTGGCAGGGGTTTGGCTGCCTTTCCCTGCAGGAGAAGCTCTTCCCAGGGTGGGATTTTCCACGCAGGATTCTGGCTGTGGGAGCCCACTGTGGAGGTGTCGTTACAAATGGGCCCCGGGCTCGTGTCCTGGCTCCCTGGGGAGCTCAGGTGCCCTTTCATCCAGTGACAAATTCCTGCTGCCAGCTCGATGTGCTAACTTAGGCAAAGACCCATTTTCCTGCCTCTTAACGAGCTCCGGCTCCCGCACCCCAGAAACGACGCAGCCCCGCGGCACCACTCCAGGCGAGAGGGAAGGAGGCAGAATTTTGGCTGATGCCCTCACAGAAGGTTTGTGCCCACACCTGGCACATGCGAGGCGAAGAGGGAGAACACGTCCTGCCCCACTGCTGCTGCTGCCGTGTCCCGGCAGTGTCCCCAGCAGTGCCACCGGGTCCTGGCTTGGGACAACGCGCCAGAACGGAGCCCTCGCTGTCCCTGCAGCTTCCAGGGGTGTTGGGGACTCCCCAGCTCCTTGTCACAGCCCCCCTCCTTAAGGCAACAACCCCGAGAGGGTGAAGCTGTTCTGAGCCGTGAGCGCGCCAAGAGCCGTGGGATGCTCAGATCCAGCGAGGGAAGCAGGAGCAGCACCTCAGAGCTTAGGAAAACACACGGAGCAGGGAAAGGAGCAGGTGTGTTCCCGGGAGCATCCCTCTGGCCCTGGAGGGCGATTTCCAGTGCCCAGGAATGGGCGCAGCTCTCGGGGTACAGCAGGGACAAGATGACCCCCGCTGTCCCCATCCTAGCCGGACACTGCTCTGGGGTGGCACTTCTGCCTTGTCCCAGCACTGCCACAGGTACAGACAGCAGAGGGTCCCCGGTCCCATCCAGACCTGTCATCCCTCGCCGGTCCCCTGCCTTCGAGGTCCTCCCACGCTCAGAGACCCCGGCCAGGGACAGGGACAGGGGCAGAGCAGGACGGTGACGCGGCGCCCTGCGGTGCCACCGGCAAGGGGCTCTGGGCCACCGCGGGGATTGGGTCCCATCCTCGGGGACGCGCTCAGCTCCTCGCACCGGACCCGCTGCCACGGACCCGCCGCGGGACTCGCTCCCCTCCCGTGGTGGATCCCGGCGCTGGGACCGGGTCCGGCGGCAGGAGCAGCACCGGAGAGTCCCCCCCGCCGGCCGAACGCAGCGGAGAAACTTCCCGGAGGAGCCCGGCGGGGCTCGCACTCCCAATACCCGCGGTGCTCCTTCGCCGGCAGCGCCCGCTCCCCGCCGCCCCCGGGACTCGCCGGGCAGCGCTGGGGGCTGCGGCTCCCCGCGGCCCCCCGGTACTCACATGAAGACGTGGTAGATGAAAGCCCAGCCGCGAGGCCGCTCCAGCACGTTGTAGAGGCAGTTCTGGAGGCGGCGGCGGCAGCAGCGCGGGGCCCCGGCGGGCCGGGGGGCGGCTCCGGGGCGCGGCCCCGCCAGCAGCCCCCGGCGGCGGGGCGGGGGCGGCGGCGGGGGGGTCCCGCTGCCGCGGGCCCCCCCGCCCCCCGTCCGCCCCGCCGTCAGCGCCGCCCGCCGCTCCCCGCCCGCCGCCCCGGCCATGGCCGCCCCGCTCAGGCCGCTGCCCGCCGCATGGCCCCGGCTGCCGCGGGACCCCCGAGCCAGCCCGGGGCCGCTCCCGGGGCCACCTGCCTTTAGCTGCCCTCCGCCGCCGCCGGGCCCTCCCACGCCGCCGCCCCGCCAGCCCGGCCCGCCCCGCCGTACCTGGCCCCCGCCCCCGGGGCTCCGCGGGACGGGGCGGGCGGGGAAAGCGCCGTGCGGGGCGGCGGCACCGGCGATGCTGGGTGGGCTGCTGCCAGCCCCGCTCTGGGTACGGGACCCTGCTGGGGACGGGGAGCGTCCTGGGGCGTCCCGCAAGTGAGGATCCCGCACCGCATCCCGATCCACAGCCCGCTCTGCGTCTCCACTGCGTCCCGCATCTCATCCCAAACTGCGGCCCTACATCGCGTCCCGAACCGAGTCACATCCCAAACTCTATCCCAGCTTCTTCCCATACCGTATCGCAAACTGGATCCCGCACCGCGTCCCAAATGGAATCGCATCCCAAACCACGTCACTGCCTCCTAAATTGCATCCCAAACTGGATCCCACACCACACCCCAAGCAGAGGGTGTGGAGCATCCCTGGAGGAGCATCCCACCCCCACCCATCCTCCACAGACTCAGCCTCGAGCCGGGCTCCAGGTGTTTCCCAACCAACACTCGCAGCCCTTGCTCTTCCACCTCTCAACCTCCCACCAACACGGGGGAACTGAGGCAGGGGACTGGGAATTCCCTTTCCAAGCTGGATCACAATTGGATCCACGTGCTCTCACACATTTGGAGAATCCGAATGTCCCCACTCCACTCCTCCAGGTTCTCCCAGAGCAGAGATGAAGTTCAGGGCTTTGGGCAGTGAATTATTTAGTGGCAGTCAGAGATCCTGGCATAGCGTGGGCCCTCGTGAGCACTGTGGGATTTGGGAGGTCTCGGGAATCTCACACAATAGGTAGACAATTTTATTTACTTGGAGGAAATGGTGCTGTTAAACCCACAATTCCCCTCCAAGAAACCCCACGCAGACGGGATAAGAGCCTTGGAGGGTGAAATCCTGGAAATCCAAATGAAATCCTCCCCTCCATCCATCCATAACTCCTGCATCCCCTCAAAAAGTGCTTCCCGGAGCATCCCCCCAGCTCGTCTGGCCCCTCTCCCGGCAGAAGCTCCAGAGGGAGCACCCTGACCTTCATCCCGCTGCCTTTGGAGCAGCACATTCCCCTCGCTGGAGGTTTAGGTTTCACCTGGGATTGATTAAAACCTCGGGGCTGCGGAGGGGGCGGGGGTTGAGGTGACCTGGAAAGGACTTGGGACGGGCAGGTGGGAATTGGGTTATTCCTGGGGCTGTGGGTCACCACACGAGGTGGGCAGGTTCCCATTCGCACCTTATCACCTGCCCAGAGCCTGGGAATCTCTGTCGAAACGGGAGCTAGGAGGTTTTGGGACAGAGCCAGGCCGTCTGAACCAACATGGCACCAACCCATCTGTCAGAAGTGGTGGAGGTTTTGGGAAGGCATCCCGGGATTTGCTGACTTTGCCCCACACCTGCCTGGCTTTGGTGGTCCCACAGAGCCACTCGTGCCCCCTGTTCTGATGAGGCTTTAAAGAGGATTCCAGAGGCCGGGAATGACGAGGGGGAGGCCTCTGTGCTTGGAGCCTGCTGCCCTCTCGGGATTGCAGCTCGAGTTCCTGGCACAGACCGGCGGCCAGGATTTGCATCCACAGGATTTCCAGTAAGTTTTGCAGCCTTGGAATGCAGCTGCAGGGCTGCGGGGCTGGGGACAGCGGCTGTGGGACCGGGGACAGCCGGGACCCCTCACCAGGACACAGGGACCAGGGCAAAGCCCCAGTTGGGCTCCCCTCATGGGGGGTTTTTGGGGAACATCTTGGAGGGGAGGATTCCTCCAACCCTTGTGAGTGGGGGAGCCTGACTGGGGTGACTGGGATGGGCAGAGCTGGGGACAGCGGCCTCGGGGGTCCCAGGGGTGGCACTGTCGAGGTGGGGCGAGGGCTGGTGACAGCGGTGACAGCGGCGTGGGGAGCGGGGAGGGCTGTGCAGCACCTGCTCCAGCCGGAGGCTTGGCCTCGTCCCAGCTCAATTAACTCCTGGCACCGCTCTCTGGGACAAAGCAGCGCCTGGGACAGCGCGGGCTCCTGCAGGATGGGGAACCCCGGGCAGGGGGCTGGGGGCTGCTCTGCCCCAAAACCACCCCAGAGCCCGGTCCCTGCGCTGGTCTGCGCTGTCCCCGAGCCGGGAGTGACTCCAGCGGCACCGCCCGGAGCTCGGGCACAGCCCGGAGCAGCCTCGTGGGACAGGGGCTCGGCTCCTCTTCCCAGCTCCGGAGGCGAGGAAGGACGGATGAAGATGCTGAGAGCTCCCGGGCTCGCCAGCTCTGGGACAGTTCCCAGCCAAACCCCTCCAGCCCAGTGCCATGTCCTGCGGAGATGGAGCAGAGCAAGGAGCTGGAGCTGATCTCCAGGGGAACGGGACTTCGGTGGCGGTGGCTGCAGCCAGAGCCCTCACCAGGAGCACCTTTCCCTACGCTAGTGTCCCTCTGTGGTCCTGGACCCGCAGCGGCAGAAGCGTGACCTTCCCTGCAGTGAGTTTTCCTTGGAAAAGGGTGGCTGGAGGTGGCGGCTCGGGGTGGGGGGGACCGGAGCCCTGGAAGGGACAGAGCCCTTCAGGGACAAGCCCGCAGCAAACCGAGTGTGGCACTGCCCGAGTGCCAGCGGCCGGTGCTGAGCTCATCACCCCGAGGAGAAATGGGATCTCAAACCACTCCTTGGCAGGGAAGCACTGCCTTCTCCTCCTTCTCCTCCTCCTCAGCTTCATCCCGGGTCCCTGGGGGTGTGACCAGCCCCGCTCCTGTCGCACTTGCCCTAGAGTGGTGGCACTCACTGTGTCACACACAGAAGGGTTGATGTCCCTCCTGCGGGTGCCACCGCTCGTCCGGCCCCTCGAGGGACACGTGTTTGTCTCTGTGTCACCCCACAGCAGCCAATCTGTCACCGCAGTCCGCTCGGGAGATCAAAGGAGCCCGTGAGTCCTTGCAGGGAAGCTCTGGCTCCTGTCACTGCCCGGGGTTCCAGTCCCTGTGACAAACGACGTTGGCTGTCCCCAAAGCACCCAAGCTGTCCCAGTCTCCTCTGGGAGGGCAGGCAAAGCTGTACCTCTTTTACAACCTAAATAAAAAACCAACTTTTACCCAATTAAGGTTTGTTTCAGTATAGAAATCAACATCTTGTATATGCAAATGAGCTTAATTAAATACACTCTGACATCCACGATTATTACTCAGCTCTGTGCCCAGATCCATGTCCGAGAAGATTCCATTCTGAAGTTGCCTTCAACAAACCCAATTTTTGTGCATCTGATCGAGAAGGGGTTTATTGAATATGACCACACTTCTCGTGCCCAATTCCACTCAATCAGGAATTAAATAATTAATCAGGAACTAAAATACCCCCAGCCCCTCTGATCCCTCGGAACTCAACAGGAACTCAACAGGAACTCCAGCCAAATTTCATTCACTTCATGCAACAGCTGGAAACTCCCTTCGGGAGCAGCATCTCCCTCCCATTTTCTGTCCTTTAAGCGATTTATTCCCATTCAAATTTAACCTATTTCCAGCAAACCCGACTGCTGTGGGTAAAGAGCTTTTCCCCAGCAGAGCCTCGCCGGCCGCTGCTGGGGGCTGATAAGGGTGAGCAGTGCCTGTTCTGCTGCCCAGGTCTCTCTTCATCCCCACAAGCGGATTCCCAGCCCTCCAAACCCAAGGGATGCTTTTCCAGAGGTGTTTGGGGGGCACAGGAGGTCACTCATCTCCTGTGGCTGCAGGGAGGGTGGCAGGGCAGCCCCCGCCGCGTGGGATCAGCTGCTGGCATTGGAGATCCAAACCCCCATCCCGGCTATTCCATCCCACTCCAGCCCTCCCCGCAGCAGCCTGGAGCAGAGACAGGGATGTGGCTGCCGGGAGAAGGGACCTCAGAGCCCTCAAATCCAGGGAAAGGACCTCCGAGCCCAAGATCCCAAGGAAAAGGACTTCCAAACCCTCATCCCGGCTGTCTCATCCTGCTCCAGCCCTTCCAGTGGCAGCCTGGAGCCCTCAAATCCAGAGAAAGGGACTTCCAAGACCCCAAATTCCAGGGAAAGGATCTTTGAGCCCACAATTCCAAGGAAAGGAGGGACCTCCGAGCGCCTAATTGCGGGGGACTTCCAAGCTCACAATTTCAGGGAAGACTTCCGAGACCACAAATTTCAGGGAAAAGGATCTCCGAGCCCCCATCCCGGCTGTCCCATCCCGCTCCAGCTCTTCCCGTGGCAGCCTGGAGCAGGGACAGGGATGTGACTGCCAGGGAAGGGACTTCCGAGTCCTCAAATCCAGAGGAAGAGACCTCCGAGACTCCAAATTCCAGGGAAAAGACCTCCGAGACTCCAAATTCCAGGGAAAGGACCTCCGAGACTCCAAATTCCAGGGAAAGGACCTCCGAGACTCCAAATTCCAGGGAAAGGACCTCCGAGACCCCAGTCCCAGGGAAGGCGCCACCGAGCCCCAGTCCCGGCTGTCCCATCCCGGCTGTCCCATCCCGCTCCAACCCTTCCCACGGGGGCCCTCTCGTGGCCGACCCCACGCTCGGAGCTTTCCCGAAAAGTCCTTTTCTCCCCCAATTCCGTCTTTTCCCAGCCCAGACGCTGCTCCAGCCTGGGATATCCCGGCTCTGCCCACGGACAGCAGCGATGCTCTGCGAGCTGCATCCCTCCCTCCCTCCCGCTGCTCCCAGGACTCGAGGGATCGGGAAAACTTCGGGAATCAGGGAAAACGGACATTTACAAAGCCCAGGAGGCGCCGGGAATTTTGCCGGGCTGGAACAGCGAGGCCCAGATCCCGCAGCAGCCAAAACCTGAGGCAGAGCTTTGCTTCCCTTCCCGCGGGGCCTGGCAAGGGAGAACCTGTGCCAGGTAAAGGGGCACCTGTGATGGGATAAAAGGGACAGCTGGGATAAAGGGGACACCTGGGATAAGGGGGACACCTGGGATAAGGGGGACACTTGGGATAAAGGGGACAGCTGGGATAAAGGGGACAGCTGGGATAAGGGGGACACCTGGGATAAGGGGGACACCTGGGATAAGGGGGACACCTGGGATAAAGGGGGACACTTGGGATAAAGGGGACACCTGGGATAAGGGGGACACTTGGGATAAAGGGGACACCTGGGATAAGGGGGACACTTGGGATAAAGGGGACACCTGGGATAAAGGGGACAGCTGGGATAAGGGGGACACCTGGGATAAGGGGGACACCTGGGATAAAGGGGACAGCTGGGATAAGGGGGACACCTGGGATAAGGGGGACACTTGGGATAAAGGGGACACCTGGGATAAGGGGGACACTTGGGATAAAGGGGACACCTGGGATAAAGGGGACACCTGGGATAAAGGGGACAGCTGGGATAAGGGGGACACCTGGGATAAGGGGGACACCTGGGATAAGGGGGACACTTGGGATAAAGGGGACACCTGGGATAAAGGGGACACCTGGGATAAAGGGGACAGCTGGGATAAAGGGGACAGCTGGGATAAGGGGGACACCTGGGATAAGGGGAACACCTGGGATAAAGGGGACAGCTGGGATAAGGGGGACAGCTGGGATAAGGGGGACACTTGGGATAAAGGGGACACCTGGGATAAAGGGGACACCTGGGATAAGTGGGACACCTGGGATAAAGGGGACACTTGGGATAAAGGAGACACCTGGCATAAGGGGGACACCTGGGATAAGGGGGACACCTGAGCCCGGTAAAGGGGGAAAACTGTGGGGGCACCTGTGCCAGGTAAAGGGCTCACCTGTGCTGGGACAGGGGACATGCTGTCACTCAAGTCCCTGCACAGAACATGCCACAGGTAAAGGAGGAGTGCCATGAGGTTGGAGCCAGGTGGGATTTGAACTCTGCTCCAAGGGAACAGGGACAGGACAAGGAACAGCCTCAAGCTGTGCCAGGGGAGGCTCAGGTGGAATTTCTGCAGGGAAAAAGTGGTCAGGCGTTGGGAGGAACTGCCCAGGGAGGTCTGGAGGTGTCCAAGGAAGCCCAAGATGTGGCACTGGTGACAAGGTGGGGATCAGGCACAGTTTGGACTCAATGACCTTGGTGGGATTTTCCAACCTTGATGATTCTGAGGGCAGAAATTCCATCTGATTGGGAGGAAGACCCAAAAGAACCTTGGAAAGACCTCCTGCCCCTCCTCCCACATCTTCCTGGCAGGATTTTGAGTCGCCCAAGATCTCTGAGCTCTGCTGGAACACTGGGGGTTCTTTATGTACCCAATTTCACAAATATGTCACATATTTACCCCCAAACCCCTCACATCACCTGAGCATTCAGCCAACCCCTTTGTCCAGGCATCCTGTGCCTGATTTCCCTGCTCCAGGTGTAACATTTCCAGGGATTCAGGCTGCTCCTGGCCCTGGATCTCATGGACAGCACACACAGGATCTGACAAAAGCAAATTTATTTCCTTTTATGAAGCTTATATTACATGCATGGACCAAAGCCAGGACAACAGGTAACAGCAGGGCTGGGGTTTTGTCCAGATTCCATCTGTTTTTCTGGAATCCAGAGGTCAAATTCAAGGATTTTTTGCTATTAGAAAATACAATCATAGTACAAGGAATGTGTTTTTAAATTTTGTTTCACTTCAATTCCTCCTCCTCCTATTCCCTGCATACAGCAAATGCTCCAAAAAAGGAGGCAGGAGGGAAAAATCGAAACCACACACATTTTCCACCCCCCCCCCCCCCCCAAATTCCCTAAAACCCACTGAGATGGGAGGACCAAACCTAGCTCTATCCAGAGGAAAAAAAATACAAACAGAACAGCAGGAATAGAGCTCTGACAGGAGCAGTACCCTCAGGATTTTCCTAGAAATAAAAACATTTCCCACATTTGTTCAATGAGATGCTCCAAACCCCTTCAGACTGGTTCACTCGGGGTTTGGAAAAGCAGCTGGATACACAAAGATTGGTTTGGAAAATAAAAATATTGCATTCTTGGTAGAGTCTGCTGGATATTCTGGATATTCCCACAGCCAGCAGAGCAAGGTGGAGATGGCAGAGCCTACTGCTATAGGCTGTGTGTCTCAGGTGTGTTCCTCAGCCAGGTGGGTCTGGCAGAGGCGCTCGAGGTTGGGTTTGGGGACTCGTCACCAGGTCCCTGCTCAGTCCCCTGTCACCTGTGTGGCCTGGGTGTCCGAGCTCTGGTTGGTGGACTGGATGAACATGGGCTGGGTGATGTCCTGGCCAGCAGGCATTGTCACCTGCTGGATCTGGTACAGCTGCTGCAGACACACAATGTGACAAAGGAACCTCTGTCAGCGCGCAGCACCCCCAGGAACTCCCACATTCAGTCCCTCTGAGGTGCCCCAAAACCCCAAACCCACCATGAGCTGCCACCAAATCTCCTGCTAACTCCCACCAAAGTCCTCCCAGGAATTCCTCATCCCCCTTCAATTCAATGGGCCCTTCTGCCCACTGAATTCCCAGAGAAGCTGTGGCTGCCCCTGGATCCCTGGGGAGTGTCCAAGGCCAGGCTGGATGGGGCTTGGAGCAGCCTGGGACAGTGGAAGGTGTCCCTCCCATGGTCAGAAGTGGATGAGTTTTATGGTGCTTCCAACCCAAACAACTCCATGATTTATGACACTTATGGACCATGGAGATGTTAAAACCTTTACTCCAGAATTGCTCAGGATTTAGGATTTCACCCGGAGTGCCAGGGACTGGGTTCATTCAGAGCAAAGGCAACAGAACCAAAAGAACACCAAGGCAAAAGAATCCACCTTAATTTAGACTGGCACAGCATTCCCTTCCTGTGCCTTATCAGAAATATGCAGATTTAGGAGAGTCCCCGTGTCTGATGACCCCCAGTTCTTACCTGTCCATCTGTGAACTGGCTGAACTGCTGCTGCCCCTGCTGCACCTCTGTCTGCGTTATCTACAGAGATAAGAGCAGCTGATCATTGCCAGCCCTTCCCTGAGGGTCACAACCCCACCAACACCATCCTGCTGCTGCCTGGGGAGAGGTTTTTAACCTCAGCCACGTTTTCCAGCACCCCAACCGCGAGAGGAACGGCAGCCATAGACACCTCCAGACCAAACACCACTTTCCAGACCAAAACCAGGTCCTTCCAGACCAAAACCAGGTCCTTCCAGACCAAAACCAGGTCTTTCCAGACCCCAAAACCACGTCCTCTCTGCCTCCCTCGAGGACAACGTGGCCTCCAGGCCAGCAGGAAGGCAGAGAAGGATCCCTCAGCCTCAACGCCGCTCCCGACGTTCTGCCTTTCCTGCACGGCTCCTCCCTCACCCAGGCAAGAAGAAGGAAAGAGAAGGTTGATGAGCCCAGAAGTGACCTGCAAGCAGCTGAGAAGCAGCAGGAGCTTCACCCAGAACCACACACACACACACAAGCTTTGCATGCACCTCTCACGGACACCTAAAGGAGGTTTCCGCTGTGTTCCTTGTTGTTATTTTTTTTAAAAAAAAAAAAAACCTCTGCCAAACAGGAAGAAAAGAAAAGTAGGAATCCTAACCCAAGAGGTGGTCGAAATCCCCTGGAATTCGCAGCTTCAGGAACTAGGGAAGAAGCCTTGGAGGCAGCCCTGTGGAGTGCATACCTGCTGTGCATTGGTTGCAAGCGTCTGGATCTGCCCCTGGACTACCTGGGTGCCTGACACGGGTTGGGCTAAGCGGATATACTGCAGCTGGCCAGCATTCAACTGGACCTGGAGACAGGTGGAGGGGGCAGGGAAAGAAAATGAAACAGGTCACTCTGCACCCTGAACACACAGCAAAATTCCCTGCTCGATTCCACCACAGGAGTTACGGGGGAGCTTTCCCCGGGAGCTCCATGGAATTCTGAAGAGTTCCCAGTGGGAACCACCACAACGGACCCTGAAGGCACCAGGGCACAGAACTCCTGGATATCCCTGAGGCACCACATTCCCTTTTTTCCAGGCTGGGAGGGGTCAGTTAGTAGCTAAAGCATATTAATGACTCAGTTTCTCAGGGATTTGGGACCACGTTTGGTTACAAGAATTAAGTTTCACTCCTTTGAGACAGCATTTCACATCAACTGTTATGAGCCGGCAGCACCAAATCATATCCTACACCTCTATCAATCATATCCTGACAAAAATTAAGGAATAAACAGGAATTTTCCCCACAAATAAAGCCAGCAGAGATGGCAAACCCCAAAGATATTTTTGGAAGCTCTGAAGGCAGCTCTCTGCCAATACCTGTCAAGCCCCACCTAGCAGAGGCTCAGCTTTTTGGTGTCAGTGCTTCATGTGAGAGATTCAACCCCAAATTTATTCCCTAAATCCCCTAATTTTGGATGCTTGGGAATATGGGACATGAAGAAAATACAGGAAACGATGTTAACACACACCTGAGAGCAATAAAAATGTCACAGATACCATTGCTGGATTTTCCTTCTGTTATTTATAACACTGAGATTCACAGTTTTAAGGGTAATTTTATACCAAAAAATCACGGTTTAAGGTTTTTTCTTTTTAAGAAGGGGAAGAACACACAGAACACTCTTAAAAAACTGCTGACTGATAAAGAAGTGCCTGGAACATTTGGCATTTCCATAAAAGCCACCAACTCCCCCATTTGTGTCTGAAAGCTCCAAAATTATTTCAAGAGCAAATAAACTCCCCCTGAGCAACAAAATTTCAATAAAAAATTGGTTTCTACATTGAGATCTGCAGGGAGGTCAAGTTTTCCATGCTGGAGGATTAGGTTTTAATTACATCATTAAATGACGGTGGAAGAGATTTAGGAAAAGTTCCTCCAGCAAGGACAGGAAGCTCCAAAGAACCTGCCCAAAATGAGTGTGGGCAAGACAAAGGTTAAATCTAATACAAAATTCTTGTGGCCAAACAATTATCACTTAACTGATGGATTCACTTCCAGTTTTCCTCTGTTCAAAAATAAAATTAACTTTTCCACTTTAATTCTGGAATAAAGAGCAACAGGGAGTGTGCACATGTGGGAACATGTGGAATAACAGGAGTAAGACGCTCCCAACACTTCAGAGGCACTTCCAGTTTCAGGAGAGAGTTTCCAACTCTATTTGGGTGATCAAGATTCTTTGCTGGGCCCTCAGAGTGCACAGACCTGTCAGAAGATGGCTCTAACTGTGCCAAAAGAGAAAGGAAGTAAGGGAAAAAAGTAAGAAAAGCAAAGCAGGAAGAGCAGAACAGACCAAGGACTGGAATTTTATAGAGCCAAATCCAAGTTTTTCTCCAAGTTTTATTTTATTTCACTTGCTGGAAGCTCCTTCAGCACCAACTATGGTTCTTCAACCGAAGAATCTTCTTGGTTGCAGCCAAACAGGATCTCTGCTGGATGGGGAGCTGGGAATTGGGATTATTCCATCCCACACTGCTCCTACGTTGCTGGTTTGCAGTCTTGGAGCTGTCAGAGACCCAGGTATTCCCAAAAAGATTCCACACTTCAGCCCCTGGCAGCTCCTGAGGAGCAGCCAAAGCTCCCTATTCTCCCACAGTCCCAGGAAAGAGGGAGGAAAAAGCAAATTCTTGGTCAAAACCAGACCCTAAAACCCCTTCACTCTGTCCAAAACCACAGGATCACTTCCCAAAGGATCCCCCTGGATTTTCTTCAGGAGGTTTTGGCCCTAAACAGCTCCTTTGTAAGGAATTCTTCCTCCCATGAGATGTCTAAGCCTCGTTTTTGTAGTTCCAGCATGCTCAGGAGACAACTGGGGACAAATCTGAGCTATTCTCTTCTTGCTGAGAATCCACTGGACATCTCCTTCCACAGTTCTTTGAGGAACAAGTCTCTCAGATAAATTTTCAGGAGGAAAAGAAGAGGAATAAGAAATGGAAGAGAAAAGAAAAATGGACAAGAAAATACAGAGAAGAAAAAGGGTTCCTTGCAATAAAACAGCCAATTTGGGAATTTCTTCCTTCCTGATCAACACCTCAAGGCAGCAGGAATCAGCTGAAGACTCAAGAGATGAAAAGAGCTGGAACAATCTGGCAGCTCCCCCAACCCAAACCCTTTCCAACACGCTCTGGCACAGCATGAGCAAAGCTCAGCAAGGCTGGAAAGGCAAAATCTGTGTGAAAGCTCCGATTTCACAGAAAAACTGAAATCCAACTGAAATATCTGGCCCTGGGTGACCTTTGGGTTCTGGAACAAGGAACTGGCTGATTTTTGTTTTTATTATTATTTTTTCTCTAACAGGTGTGATATTTTCCAGCTGGGAAGCAAAAGCCACAGCTTTGTTGTGATCCTAAGTTAATGTGACTTTTTGGACCGCTGTGTTTACTTAGGACACATTTCAGAAAGTTTTGGTTATGTTGGGCACCCAAAATCCCATTTTTAAGGCTGATGTAAAAGTGAGGAGGTATCTCCTGGTTCTGCAAAACCATTCCTCCAACCAGCTCCAAATATTTTGGAGAAATATTTCTTCTAACATCTAAGTTTATTAATAACTCCCAGATGGCACCTTTCCCACTCAGCCTGACAGGTCACGACTTCAGATTGCAGAGGAACAACCAAGTAAAGGCAAAAGAAATGAATTCTGTTTTATTCAAACCAGGCTGTGGTTAAGAACTGAGGTTCAGCCAGGAAGTATTTGATTTATTGCTTCCTGATCACAACTATTTCACTCAGGAGAAGGTGTTTGGGCTGGGCAATGAGTCTGGACCAAATGGGTTAAGATTTATTCCCCACTTCATGTCACACTTGGTTGGTTTTCCTAAGTGCAGGAACCACACCACTCAATCCAAACTTCCTCTGCCAGTTAACAAAGCAAACAGAAACAAGCCTCATGCTCACAAATTTGCTTCAGAGGAACTTTTCCACCTTTTCTCCTGGCCAAATCTTACCGGGATTTGCTGGATTTCTCCTGTATTGGTGATGATTTGCTGCATCACTTGCATGGTTTGCCCTGTGCCGCTCTGAGCCTGCTGGGACTGGCCCTGGGGCTGGGCCTGCACGATCTGGACCTGCTGCCCCTCTCCCACCTGCATTGTCACAGGGGTGCTCTGCACAAGAGAAAAACAGGGATGAGGACCCAAGAGGTGGGAAATCCATGAGATGTCAGGATTGGGGCAGACTGAGTCTGTCCTACACCCATGAACTGTGAGGATTACTGCTTGCTGCTGGCGTTGGGTAGGCTTGTCCTACACCCATGAATTGTGAGGATTAAATCACCACAGAGGGAGCTCAGAGCCTGGGTGAGACACTTTCCTGTAGGATCTGATCCAGGAACAGGACCAGGAATCCCATTTGGCCCTGAAAAACCAAGGTTGCCCCACAGAAATGTCCAAGGTAATGTATGACAAGGACTGGAACAACGAGGGACAGCAGAAGGTCCCCAATTATGGAACAGGATGAGATTCAAGCTCTTTCCCTCCCAACCCATCCCATGGTTAAAACCATGATTTCCACACTGTCATTGATGTTCCTGTGCAATCTGTCCCTGAGGATTTCCCTCAGCCCTGGCTCACCTGGCCCTGCTCATTGCTGGGGTTGGGGCAGGTAGTCTCTCCTAGAGCCAGATTAAATCACCACAGAGGGAGCTCAGGGCCTGGGTGAGACACTTTCCTGGAGGATCTGACCCAGGAACATGACCAGGAATCCCATTTGGCCCTGAAAAGCTGAGGCTGCCCCACAGAAATGTCCAAGCTAAGGCAGGACAAGGATTGGAACAACGTGGGACAGCAGAAGGTCCCTGATCATCCACCAAGGTGAGATTTAAATTCCTTCCTTCCCTCCCAACCCAACCCATCCCATAGGTTAAACCCATGATTTTCACACTGTCTTTGACGTTCCTGAGGAGGATTTCCCTCAGGCCTGGCTCACCTGGCCCTGCTGGGGCTGGGCAATGATGATCTGGCCCGGCTGGATGGTGGTGGTGGCTGTGGTGGTCTGCTGGCCCTGCTGCTGGCCCTGCACCTGCACCGCTGCTGGCTGCTGGGCCAGGGTGAAGTAATACTGCACGGGCTCGGCCGGGGTGACGGCCTGGCGCACCTCTTCCTGCAGGGGAAACACCGGGAACTGGGATGGGAACACAGCACCTGCCCACCCCACAGCCGAACATTCCCTCCCCACACACCCCAAACACATCCCGTGGGAAATGAGCTTCAGTACCTCACTCTGAACAGTTCAACCAAATCAGTTGGAGCTGATTAAACCTCGTTTATTCAGCTCTATGGAAATCAAGAGCGTTCCAAATAAAGTGTGGATAATGGGGAGTCACCACTGAGGTGGAGTCACAGTGAGGAGGAGGATATGAATAAAATTACCAGAGTTGAAAGCCATGGAATTTCCTCATGGGTGAATTCCAGACCAGGAGGAATTGCAAATGCCCCATGAAAACCGACAGAGCCTCCTCTGTCACCCAACCCCTCTCCTGAGCTGCACTCCCAACCCTCCACCGAGCTCTGATGTCAAAACTCTGGGAATAAAAGTCATGGATTTGATGCTTGCTGTCATGCCTGGAGTTATTTATTTAAATCCAGCTTTTCCAGGCTGACAACCACTCCCTGCTGTGGGAGCAGGGATATATCTCAGCAGTGGGAAGAACTAGAGGCTCTGCTCTGCCTCACTGGCAGCAGCAACACTGCTTTCCTTCATCCCAGGAGATAAAAATCTCCTCATGATCAATGGTATTCCAGGATTTTCAGAGATTATGGGACATAAATCTCCAGTATCAGAATTCCTGGGCTCCCCAGAGCAGCTGGATGAGGGCAGATGCAGCTCCCAGACGTTCACTCCATGGCAGAAGGCGTAAACAATCCTCTCCCAGCCACCTCGAGTTCACAGCTGAGAGTGTAGGATGTTTACACGTGCTACAACATGGGACATTCCCACTTCCAACAGCCTGCTGGAATCTCTGCTTTTCTGAGGCTTGCTCACGGATTCCCCTTCAGTTGATCCAGCTGGGCAGGAAAAGGAAAATTCACATTAAACAGGAGCATGTCTGGGTGGGCATCAGGCTGAAGTGAGGAGTTTGTTGGCTTAGAAGCCATTTTTTAGGGAGCAGAACAACTCAGGAGTTATTCCTGGGAGGTTTCCCAGCAGAAAATCATATCCCAAAGATTCAACTGATCCCAGCTGGCTGTAAAAAAAGACCAACTTTGAGCCTGGCTCTCCAGGCAAACATCATCACAACCACCACCAAACACAACACTTCCTACTCCTGCAGCTCCCTGTTATTCCCATTCCCCTCATAAATTCCTCTGATGGAAGGAATAATAACAAATTAAAATACATTTTCACTGGGGCATGTCTGCAGAGAACCAGCAACCCCACAGGCACTTAAGAGCTGGGGCTGCTCTAAGCCCAGTTCTTACTTATTTCTGGAGTACTCCAATCCTCAATTTCAGCTGAATCCTGAAATAATTAAGGCAACTGAGTCCTCTGAGCATCTATTCCAGGTTCAATCCCATTTGCCACAGGCTGGAATGGCTTTAAATCCAAATCTGTTCTCACTGCCTCCTATCCCAGTGTTTGCCATCTTTTATTCCCAAGCCACAGCTGGAGAACAACACAACACAACACCAGGATTGCATTCCCAGCTCCTCCAAGAACTAACACTGCCCTGTCGAGTAAAAGAGAAAATACAGATTGCAACACCAGCCAAAAAAAAATATAAAAATCCAGGCACAGGCAGACACTTTTCCACAGGATTTTCCCTGTAAATCCTTAACCTACATTCCTAGGGGGCATCTAGTTCTCCATTAAACTTTTCCTGGTGGAAAAAGCATTCCTGGTGATCCAGCAGTGGTCGCAGATGGGCGAGGAACATTTCCACCCAAAACTCCCCAGGATTTCCTGTCTGGGAGGGATCAGCAAGACACGTTATCCCAGATGCTGTGACACACTCCTGAAGTGCTCCAAGAATTCCTTGGATGTTCTGTAATCACAATGTCCTGATGTAAATCAAGCAAAGAGAAGACACAGGGAATGCTCTCCCTCCCAAACCTGATGCACGACTAAAAACAGAAAAGTACAGGAATGAGACACCTCATGAAAAGAAAAAAGAAGTGGATTTCTAATGCCAGAATGGAAGTTTCAATTATTCCACCTGAAAAAGAAACTCCAGTTAAAGAAGAGCAGCTGTGGGGGCTGTTCTGTCTTTTAATTAACACCAAACTAAAGGGTTTGGGAGAAATCATGAGGATTTACGTCAATATTTCTATTTTATGTCGAGTTCCCAGCACATCTGGCATGCTGATTTTAACCCCATGAGCAGCAGGAGGGACTCCCCTAGACAGCTGGGACATGGAAAAGTGTTTTCCTTATTTTCTAGACCTTCTGGAAATCAGGATGGGAAGTTAAACCCAGCTCAGGGCACCATCCCAAAGGAAGAGGTGTGGATTCCCTGTTCCCTCCCTTTATTGTCACTCCAGGAGCACCACGAGGACACTTCCAAGCACAAAATCAAGCAGCAGCCTCCAAAATCCAGCTCCAAACAGGAATGCTGCTCTGTACACTCACAGCAGACAGAATTTTCCATGCTATCCAGGATTTAAAGTGGAATGGGGGGGAAAAAATCCACGTCAGAGACAGACTTCCAAGTCAAGATGTTCCACAGGGTCTCAAATTCCCCAGTTTTTAGGGACAACTTGGATTTTCCCACGTTGCAAACCTTTAGAAGTAGCAAAAAGGAGTTGTTCTAATAATTATTTGAATTGTTAAAGGAGCAAGGAGTAGAATTATCCAAGCAGGACCCTGAAGGGAACCCAGAGTTTTTATCCACCCGGGAAATTTTAAGGAAAAGGGGATGAGGAATCCCTGCAGCTCAGCTGAGAGCAGCAGCCTGCTGCTGTAAACATCCGACTGAAAGCTCCTTCCAGCACCTTCCAGCTTCCAGTCAAGGATGTTTACAGAGGCACTGACTGCCCCAAAGGATGCAGGAAGGGGATTTGTCAACCCACAAGCCATAAAATGCAGATAAATACATTTTTTCTAAGTTAAATTTTTCCCACTGGCACCATTTGGGATCAGAACTGTTCAGGATTGGGTTTGGTTTGTTGGTCAGATTTGCATGGATCTCCACTCAAGCTCTATTTCCATAAAAACACAGTGGTTTTGATTTTTATTTATGATTTTTATTTTTATTTAAGAATTTAAGAACCTGAAAACCACAGTAAATAAAACAGAGAGGAACAAACATGTTTAAATTTATGTCGCTTGATCACCTCTGTTTTCATCAGAGGCTGAAACCATGCCAAGGAAAGAACAGAAATTCCATAATTTTGTGTCTCACCTGCCTTTTTGGAGGCTTCAGCTCATCCCTGGGGACAATATCGATCAGGAAATCAAACTGATCAAACTTGGTGATTGCCATGGCGATGTCATTCCTCTGGAACAACAAAGGGAAAAGCATTCCTCAGCTTCAGGAGTGTTTTGGCACTGGATAAATGAAGTTAGAGGTGTTTAAAGCTGAGTGAAAAAGGGGGAAATATCTCCTGCAGGTCCCAGCTGGTGGAAATTCAGTTTAGTGCTGAGCAAAGCCTCCAAAATGTGCAATAAAAAATGTTTTTAGCAACTTTAGCCCAGTTTAATGGATATCAGTTGTGGGTGCCCACCCCTAAAATCAGCAATTCCTGCCCAGGGATAGGAGAGCTGATGTGGACCTGAATATGCCAATTTTTCCCCTGGCCTGAGGGCCTGAATTAATAGTTATTGCATTTTCCAGTAGTTCTGCTCAATACATAAGACTAAAACTGAAAAACTGCTCTTTTTCTCCATAAAAAGACCTTAAAAAGTTGTATTTTACTCTTTACCCATTAAAAAAAAAATAAACGTTATTGAGGGCCTCTCAAGCTACAAGAGCCAATAATCTGTATTTTGTTGTATTTTTATTTTTACCTCCACACTTCCATCACCACAAACCAAACCTCTACAAGTTTAGATCACAACTAATAACAACAAAACCAACCAGAAACTCAACAGCTGCAGCTGCACAGAGCTGTTCCAGCAGGTCACGATCAGCTGAGAGATGGAGGTTTGTGTTTGGGTGGGTTTATTTTAATTAAATTAAGAAAGAAAGCCTTTCAGCTGTGCAGTTATGTGCTTTATACATGGGCTGCTGTGTAAAAAACATGCCTGATGTTATGGAAACAGGGGGTTGGGAAGGGATTTGGGAGCAGCTGGGATTTGGGAACTCCTTTACCTGCAGGGTCCTGCGTTTGTTATCCTCTGTGTGGATCCAGGCTCGCAGGGTCAGCTCAGTGATGAAGATCTGGGCAGCCTTGGCAAACAGCACAGGGGCTTCTGCACTGATCATCTGCCAAAAGTAAGATTATTTTGAACTTTACCACTCAATTCTAACAGTGTAAAGAGGAATCTCATCTCCTGAGTGAAGCTGGGTGGTTAAATGTGAATTTGGAAGAATTTTCACCTCAGGATTTCCTTGGGTCTGACTGAATTAAGGTCATGGAAGAAGAGTTTTGGACATCTAAAATTTAGCTTGAAAGGCTCCTGCCTCATGGATTAAGGGCATAAAATCATGGAATCAGATCACAGAATGGTTTGGGAAGGCACCTCAAACCTCAGCTCATCCCAACACCTCAGACACCTCCAGGGATCCAGGGGCAGCCCCAGCTCCTCTGGGCACCCTACGCCTGCCACCCTCACAGGGAGGAATTCCTTCCCAATATCCCAATTTCTTCAATTATCCCAAATTTCTCCTTGATTTCTGCCCTTTTTCCACTTAAAACCTCAGCAACAATGGACATTCACCAACAGCTTCTCCTGGCAGAGCCTTGGAGTGTCCAGAAAGGATTTGGAAATTGAGTGGGACACGCTGAGGGCTTGTTTTAAACCCAGCCCTTCCTTTGCTGTTTTGACATTTAAATAATTTTAAATAAATGTGAAATGGCAAAGGAGGTTTGGAGTGAAGACTCAGCCTCACCAAATTCCTTTTCCTTAAAGAACATCTGGCTCCAGTTTAACTCAAATGAAGCAGTTTCACTATCAGCTGCCTTGACATTAATGCTTATTAATTAACCTTTAAATAGGAATATTCCAGACAGGCCAGAGACTTTCCCTGCTCTCCACTCTGCCTTAAAATCTCATTTTCCCCTTCATCATCATCATTATTTGGTCCAGACACTGAGTTGGGCTCTCAGAGGTCTCAGATCATCCATTTCCAGGGAGCCTGAACGGAGAATTTTAAGGATCTCATTTAAATTAAGGGCTGCCCTGATAGAAAGATGGTGTCACACTGAGGGGAGAAAACAAAACAAAAAACAAAACAAAACAAACAAACAATTCTCTTTACCCTGAGGAATTAAATGAGTGTTTTCCAAATAAAAAAACAGGGATGAGTGGAGCAGCACAAAGTCAAAAACTACAGGTGATTCCTTTTTTCTTCTTTCTGTGTCAGGGGGTTTGCATCAGTTTGTGTGTCCTTGTCATCAAAATCCCAAATATTGGGATCAAACCCAGGTTATCCACCTGAATTATTGCTTCTTTTTCCATAAAAAAAAAAATAAGTGGCACAAAAATCACTCTCAATCTTTGTAAGAGTGGAGAAAAACAAAGAGGGAACTTGAGAGAAGACAGTTAAGCACTAGGGAAAATAGGAAATAGCCAGAATTATTTTCGTATTTATTATACCCTTAAAGTGGGATTTATCACAAAAAAAAACAAAACTGCAAAATCAAAATCCCAAATGTTTCTGCTTTTCCAGCTCAGTTTTAATTACACAAGGCCAAGGGAATTTTGCTAAAAAATGCTTTAAAAAAAAAAATAATGATAAGAATAAGGAATTTCAAGGAACAATAGGTAAAATATCCTGGAAAAAGGATCATAAATTCCAGGTAAAAACCTTGAATGTACCTTCACATCTTCATCCAGCTTCATGATTTTCTTAATCCGAGCCAAGGGCAGCTCCTGAACTCTGAAGTCTTTCTGCAGAGAGATTTGAGAGACTTTTCACTGATATTAAACTGAAAATAAAGGTAAAAAACTGTTAAAACTATCAGTGCTTTCTAGAATTGAACTGACTAAAATCAGATTCATTCTCTTTCAGGTGTGGCAGCTCTTCCTGTGGGCTGGAAAGTCTCTTTTTTAGTGTTTTATATTGATATAGTTCTTCTGTCAGCTATTTATATTTATTATTTCACTTCCAAGCCGAAGTTTTCCTGAAGAACAGAATGTTTCTAATGTCACACACTTATCCATCTATTTATATTTGAAACAACTAATTCAATTATGTTTCCTGGGCCCCAGAAACCATTGGAATTTACAGAAAATCACAGGAGAAAATGTACTTCTCGTTGTCAAATTCCAATTTTGGTGTTAAAAACCTTGCAAGAACCTGGTTCAAAAGATCAGTTTTATGTTTTTAGGTGGATTTCTCCCTGTTTTCCAGTCAGGAGTGGTGGTTCAGAAGCCTGGATTATCCTGCTCTGAAACATCACTGAGCCCAAATTTGCACCCACACATTCCTTGGAGAGAATTCCTGCGCTCAGGAAATCACCAAGAGGCTTCTCCCTTCCCTGAAGACAAAAAGTGGAATTAAAATAAATAAATTAATCCAGAGTATTCCTGCCAGGAATACTCTTAAAAAAGGGAGAAAGGCTGAGGCTACATCCCACCAGGATCCCACATCCTGCATCAGGAATGCAGAATTTCTACTCACAAAAGACTTCTTTTAAAAAAAGGAAAAAAAACCAAAAAATCTTTCCTTTTTAACAAAAATGTCATAGGAAAATAATGGGAAAGTCATTTCTCCAGGGAAAAAGCACTGCAGGATGTGTTAGGGAAACAAAAGAGGGAGAAAAATGCTGAAAATGCTGGTTTTTATTCAGAATTTCTCTTCTGTGCTTCTTTCCAGTAAAGAAAAACGTGGCTGTTCCGCATGGCCCAGCCAGCACTTCAGTAGGGGCATTTAATTAATATCCAGCACATTTATAAATATTTATATAAATTATTTCTCCTAGACATATAATTAAAAAGCATTTTGTGCCTCATTCTGCAGAGAAACCCAAGTGTGGTGTTCCTGCTGCAAACCAGAATTAATTTGTTGTGGGGCTGTCCTGTCCTGATGGAGAATGTGAAATTTTGAAGGATTTTGGGCAATAAAAGACCTGTCCTTAAACACACACCACATTCAGGGACATATAAACAAGTGAAGGGGATACTAGAACACGGAAAAATACCTCAAAAGGGCTCTTTTTTTGTTGTTATTCATGTTTTCTTAATATTTTTTTCCTCAGGTCTTTCTTTTTTTAAAGGGCCTTGTGAACTTTGAGCTTCACAGAAAGCTGAGGGAAAAAATTTTAATCTGCAACACTTAAGTCTTAATTTCAACTTTTATGAACTCTATGGAGACACGAACAGTTAAAACAGTATCAAAATATTTAGATTTAGAGAATAAAAATGTTGAAAAAATTGAAGTTCTTTTATTCCTTTAAGGCAGTCAGGCCACGTTCCATAAATCAGAAGGAGAAGCGTGGTGGGGAAGGGAAGCAGGAGCAGGACTGGCCCCAAAGCAGCAGGAAAAGCCTCAGACACCAATTCCAATCTTTTCTCCAAATTAGGCCTTGTTGTCTCCACAAGCCTCTTGTGGAGCTGAAATGCTGATCCCAGCCTAGGCCTGGTTCTTATTTCTCCAGGATTCCACTGTGTCCTTCCTTCCCTTCTTTAAATAGTTTATTCTTGTTTTTTCCCTGAATTTTAGCCACCAAAAAACTCCACAAAACCAAGCACAAATAGCCCCAAAAATCAAGGGATCAACACAGTTTTCACCCCCACATCCATGGGTGCAATTTTCAATAATAAACAAGGTAAATTTCAGGATTTAATGATTCCACAGCATTGGGATGTTTTCCTGTTATGCCTTTTCCTTCCCTGCCCTCAATTCCCAAAATCAGGGACCGAAATGTTTTTCCCTCCCTGCTCTGTCCATTTCACCCCCACAACCATGGGAGTAATTTCAGTAGTAAACAGAATAAATTTCAGGAGTCGATTCCACAGCATTAGGATGTTTTCCTGTTACGCCTTTTCCTTCCCTGCCCTCAGTTCCCCAAAAATCAGGGACCAACACAGCTTTTACGCTAACATCCATGGGAGCAATTTTCAATAATATTCAATATATAACATTCAAATTTCAATAATATTCAACAAAATAAATTTCAGGAATTGGTTCCACAGTGCTGGGATATCTTCCTGTTATCCCTTTTCCTTCCCTGCCCTCAGTTCCCAAAAATCAGGGACCAACAGATTTTTCACTCCCTGCTCTGCCACTTTCACTCCCACATTCAGAGGAACAATTTTAATAATAAACAGAATAAATGCAGGATTTGGTGCTGGGATCTTTTCCTATTATCCCTTTTCCTCCCCTGCCCTCAGCTCCATTTCCAGTGACTCCTGAGCTTGCAAAGCAATCAATAGATCCCACTGACAGTTCAAAATTAAGCTGCCCATACTTGATAAGCTGCATAATAAACCCCTTTCATGTGGAGATGAAACTCCAGCTCCCAAACACAAGAATTCACTGTGCTGAAAGAGGAAAGTAATTAATTCTGGTTATGCATACAAATTTCTACATCTGTTTCTTTAATCAACTATCTGCACACAGGAAAAAAAAAAAAAAAAAAAGAAAAAAAGCAGCTTATCCTGGGCCTGGTGGGTTGGGAGGTTTTTACTTTGAAGAGCCTGGCTTGGACTTGAAGTTCTTTTGTTTTCAGCTGCATTAAAAGCACCAGAACAGTGATTTTTGGATCACAGGAATCCATCAATCTCTCTTCTAAAGTCATTTTTATTATGTGCCCTTGTTCCCACACCTCTTGTGGGGATGGAAAAAAACAGAAGCTGCTTAGTCCAGTTGTTATTCTCAGCCTAGATGGGATTTTTTTAGTCAAATTTTTTAAAAAAGCACCTGACCACAACACACTTGGCATTTGAGTGATTTCAACACTTCAGGGTTGTTAAAGGAGGAGGTTCTGTACTAGAGCCTAAACTCAAAAATTTATTCACAAAATTGGAATTAACAGGGAATTTAGGGAGGAGGGAAAAGTCTATTTTGACAGTAAAAACTTGGTGTGAACAAGGGTTCCCTCACAGGTTTATAATTCAAAATATGAACAGCAGCAAAGGTGAGATTTATCCTCAAATCCCTCAATCTTCTGGTACCTAAAACAGCCCCTGGCAGCTCCTTTTACACCTGTAGCTGTTTCAGAATCCCCCCTTTTTTCCCTCCCAGGAGGAATTCCCCAGGATGCAGCTATGGCTATCCCTGAGCCTGATAAACAAACTTTTAAATCACCTTTGTGTTGTTCTTTTAGCCAGGAAGGAGCTGCAGGTTTGGCTGCTCCACCTCAGAGAGGGAACATTCCCCGGAATGTTCCAGGCCAGGCTGGATGAGGCTTGGAGCTACCTGGGATAGTGGAATATGTCCCAAGGGACAGGGATCACCTTGAAGATCTTTTCCAAGCTAAACCATTCCATGATTTTCATGACTCTGCTACAATTCCATTTTTTTGGAAAATGGAATTCCCCCCTGGCTGGAGGATTATTGCTCATTTCTTATCCCACAGAAACACCCAATTTCCCTGATCCCAGAGCAGAAGACGTTCAAGCTGAGCTCTGAACGGGAATTTTTCCCTGTTTTCTCTGGGAATACCCCGATCCCTGGGGATGCTCACCACGGTGAGGTTGCGGATCTCCTCCATCACCCGTGGCCAGAAGGACTGGAGGCTCTGCTGGGCATCGCTGCTCCCGGCCGTGCCGAAGCCGCTGTCCGTGGACATCCTGGCAGCTGGGACAGGGAAAAAAACAGGAATAAGCAAGGAGGGAGAACAGGGTTAAAGGCAGGAAAAGCAATAATGGCTTCAAATTGATGGGTTTAGGTTAAAGATTGGTAAGAAATTCCTTCCTGTAAAGGGCTGGGATGGATTTCCCAGAGAAGCTGTGGCTGCCTCATCCTTGGAAGTGTCCAAGGCCAGGTTGGAACAGCCTGGGATAGGGGAAGGTGTTCCATGGCAGGGGTGGAATGGGATAATCCTTACTGTCCCTTCCCACCCAAACCAGTCCATGATTCCATGTCCCAGGAATTCAGGGAAGGGTGAATCCCTCCAGAAAACCCTCAGTAGAAGAAATGCCAGCCCAGGTCTCATGGCCTCCCCATTTGTTTTTTTAAATTAAATTAATTTTTCCATAGCAAAAGTAAAATAACCATTTGCTTCTGTGGCTGTCTGACACTAAAGCATCATTTTGTGGCTTTCCAGCAGTTTTCAAATCCTTCTTTTCCTTGGACAGGATCTACAGGAGGAATTAAGAGTCTGTACAATGCAGGGCAACAAAAGCAGGAATATTTAAATTCCAAATCTTTTAATTGAAGCTGCTTTTAATTGAAGCTGGGGTGTTACGAATCTGCTGATTATTCCATTCATTCCAGAGGATATCCATGCATCCAGGGAGATTGGGATCTCTGCAAACAGCTTTATTTACCTGAGAAGGAAGGAGCTGAAAACAAAGGGAAAATCACTGGGATCAGCCTCTCCCCAATCCAGGTGAGGAGTTGGGACACTCAGTACTCCTTGCCCTCATCCTTGGAGACCCAGCAACTCCAATTTTCCCCCTAAACAAATCCCTGGATTAAGCTTTGGGACAAGGAACTCTTCAAGCAATTCCAGTTAATATTAAGACAGAGTTGGACAAATCCCTGGGAATAGCAGGAGCATTCCTGAGCTTCCTCTGTGGCAGGAGCACGCGGCTCCAGCAGGATTCCCAACAGCCTGGAAGGACTGGGAATTCTGGGAGAGTCACCAACATCAAACACCCAGAGCAGCTCCAGAATATCTAGGAATGACACAGATCCCAGGGATGGAAAAGAAATCTGTGCCACCACAGGAAGGATTTTCCATAGGGAAGGATCTCCAGGATATTTGTGTGGCTTTTTTCCATTGCACAGTGACAAATGAGCAGATCCCCCTCTGGAAACAGGCACAGGAATTGGCCAAGAATTCCCAAATCAACTCCAGCCAGGAATTCCAAAATCTACTTTGGCCAGGAATTCCAAAATTCACTATTCCAAAGCGAAGAGGATCCCTAAAAATGGCACTAAGGGGTCAATGCCAGACAATCCTGCAACCCACACTTCCTAAGGAAAACTTGGAATGGGTTCTATTTTAATTCCACACTTCCCACAGAAGACAGGGAACAGTTGTATTTTAATTCCTCAGTTCCCAAGAAAAACAAGGAAAAGTTGTATTTTAATTCCAGCAACATGGGTGTGGGAAGAGCCAGAGGGAATTCTGACAAGGAAAAAGGGTCAGGGAATTGTATTTTCAGTCTCAGAGCAAGGCAGGAAGAATTCCAGGTGAAGGATCCTCAGGAATTCAGAGACTGACACATTTCTTGCTGACTCTTCCACAATTATTTGCATTAGAATGGAACCTGCCCACAGACTGAGATATTCCAAGTATTTATAAGAAAATCAAGCATAAAAATATTCCAATGAGGATTTAATTGGCATTTGGATTTTCCTCACCTCAATCAGCATTGTTAAAAAAATAGTTCAGGGACAAAAAACCCAATCCTTGGAACCTGGGAATATTTCAGTATTCCTGGAACTAGATGCAAGAGGAGATGCAATTCCTTTTGGACACAAGGAAAATAGCTTTTAAAATATGAATAATTTGAATTTATGTCATTTAAAGGCTGCACTGGAACGTAACACTGCCCAGAATCCCAGGATACAAGAGGTTAAAATCAAAGGAAAAAAGGTTATGGAATATAGAGGAAGAGAATTTCACCACCATTCAATTTCTTGCATTAAATATCTACCTCCAGATACATTAAATATGCAGATTTCAGCAATGGTTTACTCTGGTAATTTATAATATAAAAATCCTGCTGATGGATACAAAAACTTCCAATTTTAAAGTAAAACACAGGATTGATTTCGGAACAATCTGAAATTTCTGCTTAGGATCATTTTATGATAAATTGAGTAAAAGCAGAACCAGGAAAACCTACAAAATAAAATCACTAGAAACCACAAAATAAAAGTGAAACTGCTCAGAACACTACATGAATTTCTCCCAATTAAAACATGGATACAGAAGTGGTTTGGAGGTGCGGGAGAGGATTGGGAGGAAAGGGAAAAATCCCAAACTGTGACACAAAGCTCCAGAGAGAGAAACCTCACTCATGACCCATTCCTGGGCAATGAGGGAAATTCCTTCTCCTCCTTTAAAACTCATCCCAGGATTAGAACCAGCAAAAAGCTCACTCAGGGAGAGATGAGCTCAGCACAGCCAGAGGAATCCTTGGATTTCACACATGGATCAAAACCTGTTTGGGCTTTTCATCTGGGAACTTTTCAGCTTCACTCCTTTCCCTTTCTTTTCTCGTTTTCTTTTTCCTTTCCTTTCCTTCCCCTTTTTCCCTCCTTCCCAGATTTCCCTCAGCTCACCCAAAAAAACCTCCCAAGGGGTTTAAGAGGAAAGTGGCTGCTCCAAACCCAAATTCTGCTGGAAAACAGGCACAGGATCCCAGGGAATGGCTGGAGCTGTGCCTGATGGGATTTAGGTTGGATTTAGGGAAAGGTTCTTCCTCCAGAGGGAGCTGGGGCACTGCCCAGGCTCCCCAGGGAATGGGCGCATTCCCGAGGCTGCCAGAGCTCCAGGAATGTTTGGACAACATTCCCAGGGATGCACAGGGTGCCATTGTTCAGGGGTTGGACTGGATGATCCTTCCAGGATATTCCAGGTGGGCTGGGATGAGCTGAACCACCTGAAATCCAGGCTGGCAGAATTCCAGTGAGGAGATTTATGGACACAATGGCTCTGAAGGAAACACCAGGTTAGAAACAACCCCTTTCCCAAAAAAACCAATCCCCACAGAGCAAGGAATGATGGAGGAGCTTTCCCAGAGAAACTCTGGCTGCTCTGGATCCCTGGAAGTGTCCAAGGTTAGGCCTGGAGCAACTTGGGACAGTGGAAGGTGTTCCTGGGGGTGGAATCCCCTTCAACCCAAACCATCCCAGGATTCTGTAACAACCAGAAAAACTGGGATTCACCTCCAACCCATCCACACTGCCTGGGATACCTCCAGGCAAGAAAACATTTTGTTTTTCCAGACTGAGGGAAACAGAAAAGCAGGAAAAGCTGAAGCCTCGCTGCCTGGAGGTGATTCCAGAGCAGATCACCAGGAATATCCCAACAGCTGTCGGAGCTTTTCCGCTCACCAGAGCATGACACCTCTGGCAAACATTAAAATTCCCAAATCCTGCAGCAGCTGACAAAACCTGGAAAAGTTTCACTTCATGGGAGAGCAAAGAAGCGTAGAGACACCTCTGGATGGGTTTTTGGCTGTTATTTTCTGTACAAATGCTGTTTTCTGCTCTTTTTTGGGCGCCCTGGGAAGCGGGAAGCAGCCAAACGGAGCCGTCTCCCCTTGGAAAATTCGCCATTTCAGCTCCTGGAAAACACAACCTACGGGAAAATCGCAAATAAACCCAAAACCTCTGAGCCTGCACTTCCATCCTGAGCAGAATCCAGAGTTTTTCCCTGGAAAAACACCAGATCCATGTCACAGCCACATTCCCAGGCATCCAAGCAAGGCAGGAATGGGAATAATGTCCCCATCCAGTGAGGGCCACATTCCAATTTTTGCTGGCTTTTAAATCTAGTTTCATTTTAAACGTAATTTTCAATTTTTGCCAAGTTCCCCCTGAGTAAGAAGCCAAGCAAAGAGGGTGGAGAGCACCTCCAAAGGAAATTCATCCAAACATTCCAAGGAATTTGCAAACAGGGAATGTCAGGGGGAAGGAATGAGCCAGGAAGGAGGAGGAACTCAGCAGCATCCCATAGATCCTGGTGGGATCACAAATTCCACGTCCTTTCCATACAGCCACATTCCCATGATTATTGAGAAAATCCCATTGTTTTCAATGGAAAAAGCAGCGCATTCCACGTAAGGATCCTAAAAAATTGCTCAACCATGAAAGCTCCAAAGAAATGAGGCCCAAATCCCAAAATTTTATCTCGATGTCCTTAAATTATGGCTTCAAAAAAAGGATAAAACATAAATATTTCTGGAAAAAAATCCCCTCATCTTGATCCTACCACGTGACAAATACAGATTTAACAATTCCACACTGACAGAGTTTAAAAGGTTCCCAATCCTCCAAAAAAAATTCCCATAAAACTCCTTTTAAGTGTTTTTTACAACAACCACTACCCCACAAAAACCCCAAATTATTTATTAGGAAGCAACATTAAAAAGAAAAGAAAAAAAAAGTGGAATTTTTTTTGCTTGTCTCCTCCTTTTCTGTGTTTTAAAGATTAAATTTTACCAGGAAAAAAATAAACCCCAACACCGTGTCAGCCAGAAAAGCTCTGAAGAATAAAATCAAAGCCCCAGAAGTTAATATTTAATACAATATTATTCATGGAATAACAGCAAATTCATTTCCATGACGTTTCCAAACAACCTGGAGGCTGCTGGAGACTCAAAGTGCCAGAAATTGAGGTTTTTTTAGCTTTAGTTTTTTAATTTTGAGAGTTTTTACTCTCAAAGACTTTGGGAGGTGGCAGCAGTGGTAGGGAAAGATTTAACTGAGTTGGGGATCAATGGTTTCTCCTTCCACCTCAACATTCAAGTTTTGACTGCTCAAATATATAAAATTATTTAATTAAAAAGAATTTTGAGCCACTTTGGCACCACAGTTTATTTTTTGTTGAACAAATCTTGCCATGGAGCTCTAAAAAAATCAGATTTTTGCAGATTCCACTGCAGCAGCTGGGAAAAAAAAAAAAACAGGATTTGGTTCTGTTGGAGTGAAAGAAAAGCCTTGAGCACTGGAATTCCAACACATAAGGCTTTGGCTCCTGATTTTTTTGCAAGATTCCATGGGAAAATCCTGGGAATTGGAGCACCAACATCCACAGGGACTCATCCCAGTGGCCCAAGAATGGAAAATATTCCCTGGAAAAGCACTGGGAGAGGAGATCAACACCTGGGAAGGGACTGATAAGGTGGGGTTTGGGATAGGCTTTAAGAAATCCCAATCCATAAATCATGGAATGGTTTGGGTGGGAAGGGAATTTAAATCCCATCCTTTCCCAGCCCCTGCCATGGATAGGGAGACTTTTCCCTATCCCAGGTTGCTCCAAGCTGGCTTTGGACACTTCCAGGGACGTGGAAACCACAGATTTTCTGTGAATTCCATCCCCAAATCCCATTTGTCCCTGTCCTCTGGCACTGGGAATTCATTCCCCCTTATCCTGTCCCTCCATCCCAAATCCGTCTGCAGCTTCCAAAGTTGTCACAATAAAAAGGAAGGAGGAAAGCTTTAAAAATTAAAGCTAATTAAGCACTGGGCCCACAGCACCGCCATCATTCCACTGTAATTATTAAAACATAAAAACTCCCAGCACTATGGACAGGCAAGAAATTAAAAAACAATTAAAACAAATCACAATAATTAAGACTTTTTACGTTTAACAATGATTTATTTATCCAAAAAAGATTTTAGAAAATGATGTTATAAAAAATCCAACAGGGCAGTGGGAAAAGGGGATGGACATAAAGTCAGGGGAGGCTGAAATTCTGCTTTAAAAACCTATAAACCCCTCACGTTTTAAACATTTTCAACCACATTTTTAAGAAGTTGAAAGGTTATTTCAAGAATTAAACGCTGCACTGAGCGACCCAGTGAGGACAGCAGGGGTTGCAAAACCTTGTGTTGATCTTGGAAACACCTGAGCACTGCAGGTGCCTCCCAGCCACTTTTCCAAGGAATATTTAGGATTATTCCACCTTCAAACTCCATAAATTCTCTACCACATTCCCTCTGCTCCCAACCTCGGACTGAGACAGCCCCAAAGTGGGCGGTAGGGATCTGGATCCCAACTTCCAATTCTTTATTCCAGGGAAATTTGGGACAAATAAATGATTTTGAGGGACTGCAAAGGCTCTGTATATTTATATAAATCCACTTCTTTCTGAATCTACGGACAAATATCTATTTAATCCTATTATTCTATTAAATATTCAATATTTCTATTACTGTTGTCACTCAATTTTATAAATTAAAGCATCCAATGGCATCACCCAAAAGTTAAAATTAATTATTCTCATAGAAGTTTTTCCCTCCTGCTTAAATCAAGCCCAACCTGAAATGCTCAACGGGAAGCCAGGATGGTTTAATTTATTTTTTCTCTCTTTTCTCTTCTTTTTTATTGAAATAAAAATGCTTTGGTGTTATAAAGATGCAAATCTCCCACCTTCATGGCATAAAAAGGGACAACTCCTGCTCTGATTTGAGCAGGAAGTGACCAAATAAACAGAAAATACAAGAAAATCTCTTCAGCTTTTGGGAATAACTCCCAAAAAAATCTCCTTTTTTAACTCCAGGATACTTTGGAGATGTCCTGAAGTTTGTTCTTGCTGTGGTTTTTAACCCTCTGAAATGAAAGTAAATTATTCCTGATCATAATTAAAGAGTTTAACTAATTAAAGAGCTTCAAAAATGTAAATAATTCATGATTTTAGGTTTGAAACTCACCAAATTTAATTAATTTACAACACACTAAGCCTTGAAATGAAGAAACCACCTCATGAGCCAACAATTAACATACAGATGTCACCCTTATTATATAAATACAAGATATTAGCCTGATTAAATGAAATAAAACCCAAATTTAGTGGCTGACAGGTGACCTCCTGTGGGCACCCAAAGCCTGCTACACTCACTGAGGTGGCTCAAGTGGGGACAGCAATGTCCCCTCCCCAAAAGTGTCCCCAACACCTTCACTGGTGCAAAAAATAGGCTAGAAAAATCAATTTAAAAAATAATAATAATAATAAAAAAAGCACTGTTTTCCAAGCTTGAAGTTCCAGGTCAAAAATTTAGGAGAAACTAAAAAAATTAAAAGTCACAGGAAAAAGCCCCCTGGAAAAGCAAACTGCTGGAAAATCAAACTAGAAAATCAAACTCTTAGAGAATAAAGCTAAACAATCCAACTCATTGGGAATAAAACTAAAAAATCAAACTCCTAGAGACTAGAACTAAAAAAAAAAAATCAATCTTATATGAATTTAAAAAATCAAACTCATAGAGGATAAAACTAAAAAGCTAACTCATAAAGGATAAAATTTAAAATACCAAACTTCTAGAGAATAAAGCTAAAAAATCCAACTCATAGGGAATAAAACTAAAAAAATCAAACTCATATAGAAAATAAAACCAGAAAATCAAACTTCTAGAAAACAACAACAACAACAAATCCCTGGAGAACTCTGGAGCAGAAAGGACACACAAAGTTCACTCCTTAAAATGGGACCTTCCTACCCCTCCAAAGCTGGAAAAAAATCAAAAGAAACTGGAATAATATGTTAATAAATCCATTTCCAGATTTTCCCTGCTGCTCTTGACCTAGAAAGATCAAGCAGAACCTACTCTTCTCCAGCCTCCTGCAAGCTGAAGCCATCAAAATACGCCAAATATTGGGTGGAATCAAGATTTCAGCAGGATTTCTATTCTCATTTCTGGGAGCTGCAGGTCACCCTCTTGTCCTGCCAATATTTAAAAGCTGGATATAACCTAAGTTTTCAATGGAAATATATTAAAATATTTTATTTGTGCTTCAAGATGCTGACAATGACCTTCATGCTCACAGCAAATCTCCCAATCCTGGCCCACAGCCGGCTCCAGAAGTTCCTCCAACATTCCCGAATTATTAGAAGGTGACTTTTGGGGACATTTCTCCTCTTACTCCATCCCTCACACTGAAACTGTGACAACACCAAGAAGTTGAACAACGCCGAGATGAGGTGCTGGGAGTCTTAATTTTTAATTAAAACACCCCAATTCACACTCGGAACGAAGCTGGAGCCCAAGGAAATCCTGACAAGAGGTGAAGCTCAGGTTCAAGGGCCCGGACCCGAGTTCTAAAACCCTTACAAGAAGAACTTGGACAAGCTAATTATCCTTAATTTTCCAAAACAGCGCTTTTAAGGTCTACAATCAACGACCACAGAAAGGGGAAAAAAAGGTGTTTTATCACCCTGAGAGGGAAAGGACGAGAAGAGCATCTCGGAGGAGCAGGACTGTCCACGATGTGCTCGCCGAAACCCAACTTTAATCTCCCAACTATCCCCCGTGTCCTTGATGCCCTCGGCCAGCGCCAGCAGCTCCATTTCTTCTTCCTCTTTTCTCTTATTTTTTTTTTCTTTCTTTTTTTTTTTTTTTTCGGTCCAAAGTGCCGCTAACAAACTTTGTCCTTCAGAGTGGCGGCTCGGAGCGCTGGGATTTCAAGGTCACTCGTGCAGGCCCCGCTCCAAGTTGGGCTGCGGCGGTGGCGGAGCGCGCCCGGCCCGGGGCTCGGGGAGAGGCCCCGGGACCCCTCAGCCCCCGCCGGGCCGCGAACCCCCCGCTCCCCCCGCGGCTCCTGTGACCTTCGGCGCTGAGCTCCCGAGAAAAACGACAACAAAGGGCTGCCAGGACACGCCGAGAGTTTGGGGGTGTCGCGGCTCCGCTGTCGCCCCCCAGGCCCCGCGGGGCCATCGCGGCCAGGCCAAGGGCACCGTGGGAGGCCCCGCCGCGCTCGGGGCACCCCAGGGTGGGGGCAGCGCTGCTTTGTCCCCCCCCATCGCTGCCCTCACGCCGATACCGGCGCTGGGGGTGGGTCGGCGGGGAACCCCGGGGGTTCAACCCCAAACCCCGCACCGGGCACGTCCCGCCGCGCCCCCTTCCCTCCCGCACCGGGACACACGAGCATCCCCCGCCGCCGCGGCCTGTCCCCGGCGCCCGGGCCGCCCTCCCCCGCGGCCACCGCAGCGGCAGCGCCCCAGACTCACCGCCGGCCGTGTCCGCGGCCGGGGGCTCCCCGCCATGGCTTTGTCTTTGAGCGACCCCGGCCCCTGCGGAGCCCCCCCGGGCCGGGCCGTGCCTGCGGCCCCTTTAACGGCGGCGGCCCCGCGCGCCCCGCTGCGCGCGCCCGGCCCGCCCCGCGCCCGCGCCCATTGGCTGCGCGCCCCGCGGCCGCGCTCTGCTATTGGCTGAGCGCCCCGCGGCCCCGCGCTCCCATTGGCTGGCGCTGCGGCGCAGCCTCGCCTGCCGCTTCCTGCTTTAAAGTTACCTTGAGCGGCGGCCGCAGGGGTCAGGAAAGCCCCGCCCCCCTGCCCCGCCCCGATTGGCAGCCTCGCCTCCTATTCAAACGCCTGAAGAGGCTGGCGAGGGCGGCCGCTGATTGGCCCGCGCGCCTGTCAATCACGGCGGTTCCCGCCACACCTTCCCGGCGGGGAGCGGGGCCGCACGTGCGCGAGGCGCGGCGGGAGCGCGCGCGGTCGGATCGCCGAGTTCCAGAAATTTTGGGATCTTTGGAGATCACCCAATCCATCCCCCTACCAAGGCAGGGTCACCCGGAGCAGGTGACACGGGGACAGCTCCAGGTGGGGTTGGGATGTCTCCAGAGGGAGGTTCCAGCTGTTCCAGGGCTGCAGGGAATGAAGTTCCTCCTCAGGGTGAGGTGGAACTCGTTGTGTTTTAATTTATGGCCACTGCTCCTCGTCCTGTCCCCGAACAGAGCCTGGCACCATCCTCTGACACCCCTTGGGGACATTTTATGGATTGATGGGATTCTCTCCCAGCCTTCCCTTCTCCAGGTCCAGCTCTCAGTTTTTCCTCGTAAGGATCCCTGAGAGCTCCAGCTTGGACAAATCTGGTGCTTCTCAGAAATAATTAATTCCAGCAGAGCCACAGCCAACCCAGCTCTCGCTGTTTCTCCTGGATCCTCCAGACCTCAAATCCTCTCTGTGTCCTCTATGGACCGTCTCCAGCAGCTCCTTGTCCTGTCCTGAGTATCCCAGAACTGGATCCCTTGTGGCCCCAGTCCCAGGTTGGTGCTTCCTGGTGGGAACAGGGACATCCCCTCCCCGGCCTTATCCGTGGGAGTCACCGGCAAGAGGGATCGGGATCCCACAGCCCTCCCACGGGGCTGCACCACCCCACAAACATTCCATGGGATAAGGGGGGGAAAAAAAAAAAGGAGGCGGTTTTTCCAACTCCATGGTACAACCCCCTACGGCCCTGGGCAGGATGAATCCCAGCAAAATTCCCGGCAGGAAGTGCAGGTGGAGCGTTCACCTCCAACACCAATCATTTCCTTTCAGTTTTAACCACACGCAGCCTCACTTTCCTCCCTCCAGCAGCACTTTAGGAGCTCTTGGATGGGATGGGAATTTGGGAATGTTGTCGGTAAAGAATGGGAATGGTCCACCATAAAAAGTTGTGGAAACCAGGTGGTATTTTAGCCTCTGAACACACAAATCCCAGTTTTATCAACAGCACCCCAATGGATTTCAAACTGTAATTCCAAACTATAATTTCCTGCTGACGGGATTATCCAGGGGGAAAAAATATTGGGAAGCACAGCCAAGCCTTGTCCAGCCCTGCAGATTAAATCACTTTGAATCTGATAACGAGGAGAGATTAATTTTAAAATAGATCTTCCTGATGATTTGGGGGAATAGAATTGCTTGAAACATGGCCTTAAAAAAAATAAATACTCTGTTCTCTTCCTGTAGCATTCCTCAGATAAAAAAACAGGGCTTGGAAGCTGTGGAATTCTGACTATTGGAATTATGTGAGGTACTTTGGGTGATATGAAAAACAAACCCAGCACCCTTCCTGCAGAACAGAGGAATGCCTGGCTGGAATTCTGGAATTCTGAGGGATTGATGTTCTGACTGGCCAAACACATTCCCTCGGGCCTTGTCACATCCCAAGAGACCTAAAGCTGCTCTGCTGTGCTTGGGAATGACAGGAAGAGCCACGGGAATGACCCACAGGAGCAGCTGATGCTCACAGCTTAATAATTCCTCCTGACAATAAAAACTGGTTAATTTTAGGAAGTTCTACAGTAAAGGGTTTATTTGTGGAAAAACCCCACTGAATTAGTTGGGGAAGCCCTAGAAAGTTTATTTCAATCATTGCAGCTCTCGTTGCTCTGAAATCAGAGGGTTTGGGTGGGATTTTGGGAAGGAATTTTCTTTTCTTTTGAGAGAGAGGAAGGGCTGGAATAGAATTCCACGAGCACCTGTGGCTGCCCCTGGATCCCTGGAAGGCCAGGTCGGAGCAACCTGGGACAGTGGGAAGTGTCCCTGCCCATGGAATTGAGTGGGACTGGATGGGATTTAAGGTCCCTCCCGACTCAAACTACAATTCCGTGAACTACAGAGTTACTTGGAAAACATTGGAAAAAGGAATGTTCTGAACCCTGTAGCTGTCACCTGTCTCTCTGAGGCACTTCTAGGAATCCACCACTGCACGTGATTCCCATGGGGCAGGAAAATGTGCTTGGACAAACAGGATTTATCTTGATCAAGCAAAATTAACGAGGGACAGACCAGCCAGGCAGGAAAAATGCCTGGCTCAAGGTCATCAGCCAAGCGCAGACACTGGAGAACCTATTCCTACCTGGAGTGAGCAGTCAAGGATTCTGCTGGATCCCAGAACCATGGAACATGTTGAGCTGGAAGGATCCTCAAGGATCATCCAGTTCAACCCCTGAACAATGGCACCCTGTGCATCCCTGGGAATGTTGTCCAAACATTCCTGGAGCTCTGGCAGCCTTGGGAATGTGCCCATTCCCTGGGGAGCCTGGGCAGTGCCCCAGCTCCCTCTGGAGGAAGAACCTTTCCCTAAATCCAACCTAAATCCCATCAGGCACAGCTCCAGCCATTCCCTGGGATCCTGTGCCTGGTTATGCCAGAGCCAGGTGTGATGTTGTCACCACCATGACCAGGTGAGCTGATGCTGTCACAGAGCACGAGGACAAACAGACCCAGAAGGAACATCCCAGTCCAAAACCAGAACCTCATTTAAGGAAAAAACTAAGGAAAGGCCTGAGATGCTGGCAAGGAAGTTTGATGGTTTGGTTTGTAGGCCTGGAGGAACAGGTAATGAGCTCATGGGCTTTGAATCGTCCATGCTCAAACAGCAATGGAGACAGGGAAGATTTGTTCCCAAATCCATGAAAAATATTCCACTCATGAAGAGAAATGGCTCAGAAGTGCTCTGAAGAGTCACATTCCAGAAGCAGTCACGGCTATTGTTCGTCCTTCAGTGACAATCTGGAATCTGCCAGAGCTGCAGGGTCTGGGGGTGGCCCTGGTACACAGATCAGCCACCCCAAAGCTGCCCTGACAACCCTCAAACATTGGCAAACGAGGAACCCACCTGAATGAAATCCCACACCAAAGAATTCCCGGTTAGCAGGCTATGCCCACACTGCTGGGCAGTGCCCCGGGATTTACCAGTGACCTCGGGGAAAAAGCAGGATTTACGGAGACCAAAGGTATTCTCACAGCTCTTGCTGCTTTTTGAGCACGGATTAAACAATGCCCGAGACAATACCAGAAACCCTTGACAGTGTTTTTGCTGTCCTGCCCCTCTTCCTGCCAAATACTATGGCAGAGCCTGAAGAAGCTTCTCAAGGCTTGGCTGGCAAAAATCCCAAAGATTAGTAAAACAGAACCATGAAATGACAAAACATTATGGGTTGGAAGGGATCTTTAAAACCACCGAGTGCCATCCCCTACCAAGGGCAAGGGCACCTTCCACTGTCCCAGGTTGCTCCAAGCCCCATCCAACCTGGCCTTGGGCACTTCCAGGGATCCAAAGGCAGCCACAGCTTCTCTGGGAAATCCATTCCAGCCCCTCACCAGTCTCACAGCCAAGAATTTCTTCCTAAAATCAAATCTAAACCTAAGCATCTGAGCTCCTATCTACCCCCTCCCACCCCTTTCTCAGACAGGTCAGGATCACAAACTGCCTTGGAATCACACAACCAGGAACAATTTGGGTGAAAGAGACCTTAAAGCACATCCCATTCCACCCCTGTCATGGGCAGGGACACCTTCCACTAGACCACGTTGCTCAAGGCCTTATCCACCTTAGCTCTGGACCCTTCCAAAGATGAGGCACCATAGCACATCCCCTGTGGCGGCCCGGGAAAACACCGGGAGGACTCCGCGCTCAATGTTGCCCGCCGGTTGTGAGGCGGCGCGTTCCCGGGACGCTGCCAGCCCCGAATCCCGGCTCTCAGGCCGGGGGGTCCCAGGCTCGGCCAGCCCCGAGCCCGCTCGGGCCTGTCCCGGTCCCGGCCCTGCCGCCCCGCCCCCGCCCCGCCCCGCGCGGGACAACGGTCCGCTCGCGCCCCTCTCCCCGGCCCGTCCCCGCAAGCCAATCTGCGCCCGCTTCTCTGCGCCCGCCTCCCCCGCGCGGGCCAATCAGCGCGCGCGCAGCGGCCCAGCCCATCGCAGTACAGCCGTCGGGGTGTGGGGGGGGAGGCCGTAACGTCCCCTCCGGCCCCCCCCCCCCCGCGTCCCCTCCGGGGCCGCCGCCTCCCCCCCGCCGCGCTCCCCGCGCACTCACCGGGGCGGCCGGCGCCGCGACCTCCGCCTGCTCCGCCCGCTGCCCGCGCTGCCTCCGGCGCGGCCTGCGGGAGGCGGGGGGGGAAAAGGGGGGCGGCCGAAGCGGAGTGAGCGCCGAGCGGCCGAGAAACAAGATGGCGGCAGGGCCGTGAGGCGTCGGGGCGGAGCCTCCGCCCTTTTTTGTCCCCCCCCCCCTTCCCCTTCTCGGGCTGGGCCGCGGCGGCGCGCGCGGGCGCGTGACCCAGCGGGGATTTCGCGAGATTTGCGGGGAGGCGGGAACGTGAGGGACCGAGACGTGCCGTGAGGGACCGGGACAGTCTGGGAGGGGTCTGAGGGGTGAACGTGCCTTGAGGGACAGCCAAATTCTGTCTCTGGCATAGATCTGCCCTGTCCTAAACCCCCGCGTGTCCACCTCTAGGCCTCTTGTGGGGAACCTTCCAATGTTTTTCTTGCTTTATAAATAAAAAGCAGAAATGCGATATTTTCCAAGTTTGTTTGCTTCTCTGTCAAGTATCCTCGTAATAAATTGGGTGGTAAATAAATCCGTTAGAGATGCTGGATAAAAATGCTTAAGGTATAATGAATTGCAATGAACTTTTCTCCACACCGGGATTTGGCAATTTCTGGGAACTTTTTTAATAGGAGTTCGTTTGAAGTGCAATTTAAACACATGCAGTGTTCCTGAGTTGACTCACTCCCAGAGTCCCATTATGTAGCTCAACTATATCTGCCCACAAAAGAAGAAAAAGAACTGTTTTACATATCTGGGAGACCACAGAGTTCTGATTGTTCACATTGTGGGAGAAAAATATTCCTGAAATCGATTTAAATAGATAAAGGAATTAAAGATCCTTTTTTCTCAGAGTGGAGACTGGAAGCAGCTGATAATCAGAAAAAAAACCCCAAAAGCAGCCCTAAAGGAAGGGGAAGCAAAGGCTGCCTTGACATTCCCCTCAAACCCATCAGTTCTGGAACAACATCCAGTGGGAGTAACGAGGAAAAATAGGAAAAGTTTGTATTTTCATGGGGGGTGGATTTCTACTCCTTTTAAGCTTTTCCTTGAAGCCACAGAGGGCTGGAGCTCCACCAGGAGCTGCTGCCTTATTCCCAGCCCCTCATCTGGGAATTGCCATCTTCTTTCCTGCAGGGATCCCATCCCAAAGATTCTCCAGGTGCCTGCCTGGATCCTCCAAGATCCCTTCCCCATGTGACAGTTTCATCCTGTGGATCCTCACAATTCCATGGAGGAACCTAAGGAATTTATTCCCACCCCTGGATGGATTTCTGTTATTATCCATGGTAGGAGTCTCAGGAATCTTTGGAATTCTGCTTTAATAGATTAATTATATCAATTAATAGATCAGTAGTTTTCTATTGGAATTTTTTGTATTTCCAACAGATTTTTTTTTTTTGCCTTTCTGTACATCCATTTAACAACAACTCTGCTCCACCAGGATATCCCTGGCAGTACAATCCCAGGGATCATTCAGGGACGTTCCTGGCTGAGCTGCTCCCTCAGCACAGGAAGATTTCTCCTGCCATCCTGGAGCTTCTTCAAGCCAAGGTCTGTGCCCTGCTCCTGCCAGCTCTCCCAGTTCCCAGCTTTCCAGGACACACTGAGGGGTGACTCATGCTGCCTCAGGATTTTTCCCATGAAAAAATTCCCTTTTCCTTAGGAGTGACTCCATCTTTTTGCCTCCTCACTGTCCTTCTGGTGGCCCAATTTGCAGTCTGGCCAAGTTTCTTTTTTTAATATCGTTTTTAATATCATTGTTCAGGTTATAAAAATAAATCGCTTGAAATATTGTTTGGGATGAGAAAAGAAAGTGGGATCCCACAGGGCTGCTACACTTCCAGTCACCCTTCCCAAAATTGGTGGCTGGGTCTGCCCTGCCAGAGGACAAAATCCCATTCCTGCAAGCACAGGGATTTGGGATTTGTGGGTTTTGTGGAAGAAATGGGGGAAATGGGACACATTTCTGTGTCCTCTGTGGGTTGGGAGCTCGGCTGCCCTGGTGGCTCCGTGCTGGCACCGGAGTGGGAAATGTCTTGCAGCAAAATTCCTGCAGTTTTATTGGAAGTCTTGAGACTGAGGGCACTTGCAAAGCAGCCAAGAGAAATAAAAGTTGGGATCATGGAGTGATTTGGGTTGGAAGGACATTCAGGATCATCCAATTCCACCTCCTTCCCACTATCCCAGCTTGCTCCAACCTGGAATCGAATACTTCCCAGGATGAGGCAGCCACAGCTTCCCTGGGAAATCCATTCCCCACCCTCACTGGCTGCTCCAGTTTGGGGTTGTTGTTTTTTTTTAATTCCCGAATTTCTGAGCTGTTTCCTTCTGTTTCAGCACCGAGGACGACGATCCATCCCCACAATTCCCTGGAAAACGCTCCATTTATTAATTAATTACCGAGCACTGCTGCTCCTGCTGCCAGGCCCAGCTGTCCCAGCACCCAGCTTGGATGCAGCTCCTCTCCAGGGATTTCTGGACAATCCCCCCTTGCTCCTCCTCCCGCCGGATCCTTTTGTGCGGCTCCGTTTCCTCCCCACCTGCTCCCTTTTCCAGCCGCAATGGATCCATTGTCTGGAGCTGCTCGGCTTTTCCCACAGGGATTGCAGCTCCACAGAGCTCCCTCTCAGCCTGCCCGGAACGTGGAGGAGCCAAGGAAAACATGAAACAGGGAAGGGAAGAAAAAAAAAAAAAAGGAAAGGAGAAAGTGCTTTTGCAGGAATTTGGTGGTGCTTTGATGAGTTTGGACTTACCCAGCACCTTCCAACTGCTCATCCCATCCCTCCCATGCTTCCTACTGCACCCCAGACCTAGATTTGGGAGCCAAGGATTGGTTTGGCACCAAGGAAAACCAGCTCGGAGCAGCAGAGACAAGGCTGACCCTTCCCAGCTCAGCCCCTGCCATCCTCTGGGATTCCTGTTTCAGCAGGACTCTGGATTTATCCCAAACCAGCTGTTGCTTTGGGGCAATAATCCACAGGCACGGGAAAACCTGGATATAAATTCTTTCTGGACATGGACACACTTGCTTTATGGATCTGCAGGAAAAAGAGGCCATTTAGGGTCAGATTTGGGGGCCTGACCCTTTGTGCCACATCCCACCTGGTGCCTGTCCTAGCTGGGATGATCCATATGGTATTAAAGGATATCTAAGGATATTTAGGAATATGTCTATGCCTGGACACTGTTTTGTTTAAACCTTCTGCTTTGAAATTAAACCTCTGGGAATATATTTTGACCTTTGAGTGTTCCCAAAGGATTCCTTGAGGGCCCAAAATTCCTGAGGGATGATCCAGGATCAACTGTGGGCTTGTGGGTCCCCTTTTGTGCTCAGGTTTGAACCTGTGTGCCAGGAAATTTTACTTTTTCTGATCCAGATGGGAATTCCCAAAGGAATCCTGGTCTCCCTCATTTTCCCAGCCCTCATTTCCTAAGGAAGAGCTGACAGAAATCAGGAAAACCCCACAAAACTTTAGGATCAGCACTGGGAGCTGAGGTGCTCAGCCTGGTGATGTTTGGGAGGCCTCATTCCCAATATTCCCACTCTGCTGGCAGAGGGGAGAGGATTTCCCAGGAATGCACCTCCTGCCCAGTTCAACCTGGCTGTCCCAATATCCAGCTGGTGAGCTCTGGTGACCTGATTGCTCCTGCCAGGAGATTTTCCAGTGTCTCCACACAGCTCTTGCTCCTGCCAGAACTGGGACATGCCTCTGGCAGGGAGAAGGGAAGGAGCTGACCCAGCTCCAGCAGCTCATCCTGCTGGGCACTTCCAGAGGGGCCAGGGCTCATCTCACAGCCAGGACAGAGACTGGCACCTTCCTAGAGCAGGGTTATTCCAGAGAATCCCCACTGGGATTCCCAATCCTGCCATAAACCAGCCCCTTTCCATAACCCTTCTCCAGATGCAGCTTCTCCTTCCCTGAATGCAGTTCCAGGGCCTCCAGAGCAGCCTCAGAGCCTCCAGGACAGCCCCAGGAGCACCCTGGGAAGCTCCAGGAATTCTTTCGGGAAGCCTCAGTCCTCTGGAAATCTCCAGGACACTATTGGGAACCCCCCAGCATCCTCCTGGGAAGCCCCAGGAAGCCCCAGAACAGCTTCAGTATCCTTCTGAGAAATATCAGTCCTCTGGAAAACTCCAGGACCCTCCTGGGAAGCCCCAGCACATCCCTGGGCAGCTCCAGGACCCTCCTGGGAAGCCTTAATCCTCTGGAAAGCTCCAGAACCCTCCTGGAAAGCTCCAGAATCTCCTGGGAAGCCTCAGGGCAGCTCCAGGACTTCCCAGAACAGCCACAGAGCCCCAGCATTCCCACCCTTTCCCTGTGTCTCCATCCCCATTCCCTCCCCCTCTCTCCGGCACCAGCAGGATCCACTCCATGGGCAGTTTTCCACCCTATCCCAGGGAATGGCAGCATGTGGTGGATTCCAGGGTCACCCTCACGGGGACAGCTCTCCCATGCTTCCCCACATCCAGCAGGATCATCCCTATCCACACCCTGCAGCCGAGCCCCGGGAATCCTCTTAAGGGAGTTTTACCAGGATAATCGCGTTAAGCCACCCCCGTGGTGCCAGCACAAACCCAGGAGGGAAAGGAGAAGGTGCCCAGGAGCCGGCAAAGCTGAGCTCCTTAAGGAATTAAGAGACATCGGAGATGGGAGAGCTCTGATAGGATCTCAAGACAAGGCCAAGGCTTGGGGTTTGTCCATCCATGGAAGCAATTCCCAGGAAACTGGTGCAGCACAGCCCCAGCCTGGAATCTGCAGCACCAAATCCTTCCCAGTGTGAGGTTGGTGATCCCAGAAAATCCAAAGGAAGCAAAAGAGCTTCCAGTGGAACTGAGAAATCCATTGCTGTGAAACTTCCTATCATCAGAAAGCAGCTGGAAAAAAAATCCTTCAGAGAATCTTTTAGGGATGTTGTTTTCATTATCTCTTCCCCCCAACAATGCATTCCCAGGAGTGGCACTTCCTCCATAAAGCTAGAAATTTCATGGAATAGCCTTCCCTGCTGGGAGAATTCCAGCTGGTTTTCCAAACTCTTCCTCACCAAGGCCCCTCTGGACAACCTCCCTCCTCCCTGAGTTTGTTTATATGCTTTGAATCCCATTAGGAAACCATCTCCCTCCTTCAGCGCTGGTTTATCCAAGTTTCCATATTTAGTTCTTTCAGCTATTCCTGTTCCTGAACCAGCTTTCCTGCTGGGACCTGCTGCATCCCAGTTTTTCCCTCCAGCAGCTGCCACGGGGAGAATTATCCCACATCCTCCCTGCACTGATGGATGCTTGTGCTCACTGACCTACCCCGATCCCAAATCGCTCCCCAGGCCCTAATCCCGGGGTTGGGAACGCCGGGTGGTTCCGTGCAGTCCGAGGTGCCGTCCCATGGGATGGGGAGATGGGAATCGCGGGATTTTAGGGAGGGACAGAGTTAAAGGCGGGGAAGGAGGCTTTCCTCCTGGCACGTGGCTCCATGTCAGCCGGCAGAGGCAACGCAGGGAAAGCGCAGGAGGAATTCACCGGGAGCAGGGAGACGCTGCTTAGAGAGAAACCGGTGTTTGGATCCTGGCAGCCAAGGTGAGTCCAAGGGCAGCGCCGGAATCGCTGCCTCTCTGCCCAAACTTCCTCCTTCGCCAGGTTCCAGGGCACCGGGGGTGTCCCCATGGTGTCCCTGTCCCCGCTCCAGCGGGATCGGGGCTGGGAGGTTTGTGCATTCCCAAAGCCCAGGCTGAGCGGGATCGGCTGTGGCGCTCCAGCTCAGCCCAGAGGCTTCCGAGGTCCCGGGGGTCTGCCTGGGGACTCTTGGGGTGCAGGTGACAGCAGTGGGGTTGGCAGCTGCTCTTAGGGTCCATCTGTGACAGGAGGGGCAGGTGGCAGCTCCAGAGACCAAGTGGTGACTGGAGGGTCCAGCTGGAGGATCTCGAGCTTCAGCTGGGGGGTTTGGGATCCGCCTGGGGGCTTTGGGGTTTGTTTGATGGGTGTAGGGTCCAGTTGTTGGGTGTAGGGTACAACTGCAGGCTCTTGGGGTCCCATTGATGTCTGCAAAGTCCAATTGATGGGTGTAGGGTTCAACCTGAGGCTTTTGGGGTCCAGCTGATGGGCACAGGGTTCAACCTGAACACTTTTGGGGTTGGGTTAATGGATGTAGGGTCCAGTTGATGGGTATAGGGTGCAGCTGGAGGCTCTTGGGGTTCAACTGATGCCTGTAGGGTCTGATTGAAGGGTGAAGGTTAACCCTAACCTGGTAGTTCTTGGGGTTCAATTGCTGCGTGTAGGAACCATCTGGTACCCCTTGGGGTTGTAGGGTCCATCTGGTGGCTCCCAGGATCCGGTTAATGGATCCAGACTCCAGCTGAAAGCTGTAAGGTCCAGCTGGGGATTTTTGGGGTCCAGCTGCTGGGTGCAGGATCCACTTGAAGGCTGTAGGGTCCAACTGGAGGCTCCTGGGGACCGGCCGCTGCTTCGCTCATCCCTCAGGACCCACCTGATGGCTGCACGGTGCTGCCACTGCCTTTTGGGGTTCGGCTGCCACCTCCCTTCGCGTAGCTCCCGGGCCGGTCCCTCGTGGGGTGCCGGTCCCTCTCCGCTCCGCCCGGGCCGGGCCGGGGCTCCCCCGCCCGACGCTCCCAGCAGCCCGCCGGGGCCGGGGGAGGAGCGGGCACGGGCGGCGGCGGGGGCAGCGGTGAGTGCCCGCGGGGTGCGGCGCTCCGGGTCCCCGGGACGGCGGCGACAGCCCCGGGCCCCGCGGCCACCGTGCCGAGCGGGGCCGCACCTGCCCCGGAGCATCCCCGGCCGGCGGCAGGGGAGCGGGGAAGGTGAATTTGGGGATGTCCGGCGCGGTTGCGGTACCGGGGAGCAGCGGGATGCGCCCTCCGGGAGCTCCGGGAGGAGGGATGGAGGGAGAGGAGGGGTCTCGATCCCCCTGGGGACAACGCCGGGGGTCCCCCGTGCCCCACGGCTGCCGGTACCCCTAAATCATCCCCTAGGCTCTGAGCCGGGATGCGAATCCCCCAAAATCATCGCAGCGCCGAAAACGGGTGAGCTGCGGCCGCGCTCCCCCCGTTCCCGAGGGCTCCCCAGGCCGGTTCCCCGGAGCCTTTCCCGGTGTGGGGCGGGCAGCGCTTCCCGGCCGGAGACTCGGCACCGGGAGCGCCTTCCCGTGCCATCCATCATGCTGCTGAAAGCCCGTTGACGTCAACCCCGTCCCGTGCACGCCGGTCCCAGCGCCGGGAAAACCGGGATAGGAACCGGGAAAAGCGGGGAGGGTGCCGGGGAAGGTCTGCCCCGGGGCATCGCACCGGACTCAGCTCGTCCCGGGCTTCCCGGCGTCTCCAACCTGGGATTTGTGCGTGGATTTGCCTCTGCCTCTATCCAGAGCCTCCTCTGCCTCCGTGGGGTTTGGGGCAGGTGCTGGGGTCGCTTCTGGGGGGAAAATTGTTAAGGAAGGGGTGGGAAGGATGAGACGGTGCCCTGGGATGGGCAGAGCTCCTGTGCTGCTCCCTCGTGCCACAGCCAAGGGGCCAACAAGTGGGGACAGCCCGAGGGCAGCGTGGACATCACCCTGGCACCCCCATGAGCACAGGCCTGCCTGGCCACCGTGTCCCCTGTGTGCCCCGAAATGTCCCCAGGGCCACCGCGTGGGAGCTGGCATCGGTCTGTAGGGTGCTCCCCACGGGAAGAGGTGGCTGTGAGGGGCTCTGGGGTTGTCAGTGCCCACTCCCAGGGGTCTGGGACCCACGGGAAAGGCGTTTCTGAGGCTGAACCCCATCCCTGGGTGCCCAGGGAACATCCGGGGCTGCGCTGCTTGTTTCAGTTGTGAGATGGGAGTGGGAGGCTGCGGATCCTCCGGGAGCACGGGATGGGCTTTGCTGCCAGGCACGGGAGCCTGGGGTTGTTCTTCCACCACAGGACGAGGGAGCACTTGCCCAAACCAGCCCTGGCTGCATCCCCTGGCCATTCTCAAACCATCCCTGTTTTTGTCCCCTGGCCATTCCCAAACCATCCCTGTTTTTGTCCCCCGGCCATTCCCAAACCATCCCTGTTTTTGTCCCCCGGCCATTCCCAAACCATCCCTGGTTTTATCCTCTGGCTGCTTCCAAACCATCCCTGCTTTTATCCAGCCCCAGTTCTCCATGTGCCCATTTCTTCCTGCACCAACACCTCTCCAAGGCCACTCCTGCTGTGCTCACACCTCTCTCCCTCTGTTCCATCTCTGACATCCCTTTGTGAGGCCAGACTCCTGCCACCTCCCACATTCCCAGTGCTCCAGCCTTTCGCTTTGTCCCCATTCCAGCCTTTGTGGGACAGGGACAGAGGGTGACAAGGCGGCATCTTGGGTTGCTTGGCCCCAAACCCGGGGATGAATCCCCTCTATTCCACCTTCCCTGAGCTGCTTGCCATCCCTGGAGCTCAGGTCTCCGTGGGCTCCCGCTGCAGCACAGCCTTTTGGGAAGCCTCATGTGGGTACAAAATACAGTTTTAAGGTGATGAAAATCCCTAATTTTCCTGCTGATTAAAACCGGAGCCGTGTGGCAGCAGCTCTTGGCGTCCCTGTCAAGGCACTTCAAATGTTTTGCCACCACAGCTCCACGAGCAGGGAGAGAGCCTCGGTTATGAATTACTGGGAAGGGATTGACAGCCCCGCTCCTCCCGCTCCCTGCCAGGATCAGGAGCTCCTTCCCTGCCCTGGGATGCTCTACTGGGAGCCTCTCCAGGCTCCTCATCCTTTCCACAGACAAAAAGATTTCTGGAGATGGAAATTTCCCCCTGGAAATTTGGAATTGTGCAGATTTTAGTTGTTGGCTGGTGAAGCAACACCAGAGCGTTTTGGTCCCATCTTCTCACAAGTGCTCTGGGGGAGCAATGCCTTGCTGGGATCATCCTGTGTCCCTCCATCCCATCCTCCCGCTCTTCTAGGGATTCAGGAGCCGCTGCCACCCCCGGGCAGCCGCCCCAGCTCCCTGTGCCACAGCAAGGTGTGTTTGCCGCAAGCTCTGCCCCCTCCTGGCATCACTCCGGCTCCAGAACTCTTCCCAAGTTTTCTGCTGATCCCTGAAGAAGCTCGGGAATAATTGTGCAGCTTTATCAGTTAAAAAAGGAACTTTTTCTGCAAACAAAGCTGCTCACCCCCGACTCCTGCCGGGCTTGGGAGCCAGCTGGGACCTGCGGGATGGATGCGGCTGGGCACGGAATGTCAGATCCAGTTGGCACATCCCACTGCTGGATGTGGATTTGGGGATGTGGGTGGGTTCAGTGACCCATCCTACAGCTGGTCCCCAGAGACACCAGGAGCACTGGGCAGGTGCCAGCAGCCAAGGGTGGAATCTGGGCAGCACTTCGGAACATGAGGGATTTCAGGATCCTGAGCCCCTGGAAGGCACAGGGATATTTGCCAGTGTGGAATGGGGAGGATGAGGAGGATCTGCTGGGTGCTGGTGGAAGGAAAACAGACGTTCCCTGTTGGTAGAATCAGCAGAAAGCCAGAGCTGAGAGCAGCCCTTCCCCTGGAGGAAGCAGCTCCATGAAATATTGATGGGATTCACACACAGCAGCCGAGCCGTGCGAGCTGCATTGCAGAGCTCGGAGCCGAGGAGCCGGAAAGGCAGCGGGAAAAGCTCCTCTGCACATTCCCTGTGTGCCGGGGAGATCAGCCCCAGCCTTGGCACGGCCCTGCCAGCCCTCAGTGCCACCAGGACAAGGGTTGGGATCTGAGCGGGGCCATCCCACTCCAAACCCATCCCGGGGCTGCTTTCTTGCATCCCCATGGAGCTGCCCCAGTTTTTGGGGCCACATGGCTGCAGCATCCCACTGCCCATGGTGGCTGCGTGCTGCCAGCTCCTGCATGTCCCCAGAGAGGTCCTGCTCTGTCCCAGCTGCCCGTGGTGGGCACAGCCAGCACCGAGGTGCCACCAGAACAGATTATCCACTCTCTGTCCTGGGTTATCTCCAGGATGAGTTGGACTATTGGGAATGCCCAGTGCTTGCCGCAGTGTCCCCGTGGCTCTGGTGGCCAGCTGGGCTTGGTGGGCACTGGCTGTCACCCAGCCTGGCCCTGCCGGGTGGCTTTTGCTCCTCGGATTCCTTGATGTTGCCAAGGAAACGCTGGGATTCAGCACAGATCTGATTTAACTGGGCCCAGACGTCACGCAGGGACACGGGGGACAGGGACAGCATGGTCAGGGTGCGGACTCTGGTGTCCTGCAGCCCCTTCCCCACCAGAAAGGGCTGAGACATGGCTGACCTGGAATTCCACACCTGTCCCACCTTCCCAGTGGACGATGGGCACAAAGTGGGTGCAGGAGGATGCTGTGTCCCACTGGTTCCCCATCCCAGTGCTCCAGGATGGATCCTTCTGGAGTTGTGGCATCTGGAGATGGACACATCATCTGGGAATGGGGATGGAAAAGGAATTGCCACGACCAAGGTGTGTTTGGACATAGTGGGACTCAGGAAGATTCCCATGGGACATTTCTCCTGTGCCACTGCTGCCTGGAGACCCCATGCTGGGCTGTGGCCCCCAGTCTGGATCCCAGTGGTGTTCCCAGTCTGGATCCCAGTCTGGATCCCAGTGGTGCTCCCAGTCTGGATCCCAGTCTGGATCCCAGTCTGGATCCCAGTGGTATTCCCAGTCTGGATCCCAGTGGTGCTCCCAGTCTGGATCCCAGTCTGGATCCCAGTGGTGCTCCCAGTCTGGATCCCAGTCTGGATCCCAGTGGTGCTCCCAGTCTGGATCCCAGTCTGGATCCCAGTGGTGTTCCCAGTCTGGATCCCAGTCTGGATCCCAGTCTGGATCCCAGTGGTATTCCCAGTCTGGATCCCAGTGGTGCTCCCAGTCTGGATCCCAGTGGTGCTCCCAGTCTGGATCCCAGTCTGGATCCCAGTGGTGCTCCCAGTCCGTGCAGGAGCAGATGGAAGCATGGAGAGCACCTGGAGCAGCCCCAGGTGCTTCCAGGCTGGAGGAATTCCATCCCACAGGAGCCATTCCCAGGTCTCTGGAAGCCCTTGGGGACATCCCTGGTCACTGTCACCACCGTCCCATCAGAGCCTGAGCTCTCCACCCACACCATGGCCACCAGCACTTCCCATCTTGATGGAACACCAGTCCAGGTTCCCATCCCAGCACCTGCCCTTTGGAAAACCATCCTGACCAGAGCCATCCTGTGGGATTTGCTCCAGGGCCTTCCTCATCTTCTTCCTCCCAGTCAGAGCCTGGCTAAACCTTGCTCATCCAACAATCCAGGCCTTTTCCCGGAGACAGCAGCTGCTCCTGTGGGATCCCTGAGCACAGCCCCACCCAAACTTCCCAACTTCTCCAAGAAATGGAGCACATTTGGACACATCCTTTAATTTTAAGCAGGTGCAGCAGCAATAATACTGCACCTGCAGCAAATTCCAGCCAAGACAGAACTTTGCTAACCTGCTTGAGCCAGGAGAAGCTGAATTCCAGGACCTGGTGTTCCTCCCAAATTCCCAGCTCACGTGCACCCACTTATACCCCTTGTTGGGCAATTAAAATTATGCAAGTAGCTGCTTATCAAAGCTGAAGCAATTAATTAGAATGAAATACTTTTAGGGGAAATAAGCCTTGCCTTATTCCCAAATTCTTGGAGGAACATGTGTGTGGGAGCTGGGATGCTGCAGCTTGTCGTGGTGTGTTGTTGTCCAGGACTGGCAGGGCCTTGGGGTGGCAGTTCTGGCAACCTTTTTATTCCCAAAAAAAGCTGATTTTAGGACCTACCTGCTCCAGACATCCACAGTTTTCAGTGCTCTCCCTCCAGGCTTGAGGCAGCCCCAGCCCAGGGACAGGAAGAACCTCCTGCCCCACTACCAGGGCTTTCCAGCCCTGTTTTTCCCTGGAAACACCGACCTTGATGTTTTTGAGGGAGCAAACAGCTCCCAAAATCCCTCTGCCTCCTTCCCTGGCAAGGCAGCATTCCCAGCCACCCCCATCGCACTCATTTAGCACTTTCCTCCTCCTCCTTTCTCACCTGTGTGGGGGCACCTGCTGGGCTGCTCCTTCCTTCTCCGGAGCTTTTCCCCAAGCATCCATTTTTTCCTATCAATATTTTGGCCCTCATTCCTGTTTCTGTGGTGGATTTGGGGCCAGCGCTGCCTCCTAAGCCCAGGCTGTTCCTTCCCACACCTGCAGCCCCCGGCACTGTCCTGTCACCGGGGTCCATCCCCTCCTGGGCTCACCTGTCACCCCTGTCCTGCCTCGAGCCCCACTTTTCCCAGCCCTGCCATCCCCATGGCACCTGCATCTGTGTGCAGGGATCCAGGGGGGTCATCAGCTCCCTGAATCCCGGCCCAGGTATGCTCCCAGCACATCCCAACCCGCTGGACCACTGTGCCCCTGCTCGGGGCTGGGAGGAGAACTGGGTCAGCCGTGTAACCATGGAGATGCTGAGGGAGATGCTGAAGCAGCGCCAGCGCAGCCCCGGCTCTCCAGAACCCTGGAAAGATTCACGTACCCTGGCACCCTCCGGATCCGGCCGGGATGGGGCTGGGAAGCTGAGCCGAGCCACCTCCTCCCCGCCGCAGGGCCGGTAAGACACCTCCATCTCCTCTTTTTTTTTTTTTAATATTTTTTTGGGGGTGCCAGGAGCGGGGAGGGGCAGAGCTCGGCCCCCGCGCCGCCGCGATCCAAACGCAACAGGGATCCCGTTTTTCCTGACGCTTGTGCTCATCCATCGGCGCCAGGCGCTGAGGGATGCTCCAGCCATGACACGGCTCCCGGCGGTGTCCGGGGGCTCCGTGCATTCCTCGGGATCCGGGTTTGGCTCGCTCGGGAACTTCCCGGGGCTGCCGGTGGTCGTTGTTTCCCGCAGGGACGGAGCGTGGTCGCGGTAAGCGCTGCGGGGGCTGCGGCGCTGCCCTGGCAGCTCGGGAATGCGTTCTCATGGCACGGCAGGAGCGGGCTTGGATGCGGCGTCACGGTGGTTTGGGACACAGGGAATAAATACATGGAGGGGAAGGGGGAAATGTGTGTTTGAAGGGAAAAGCGATGCGGTTCCCTGACTCCCGCCGCGCTGCCGGGAAGGGGGAGACGGGGCAGGGGCAGCAGCGGGGCTGGGGGTGCAGCAGTGGGCTGAGGGGGCTGTGGTGGCCTCGGGGGTGCTGTGGTGGCCTCGGGGGTGCTGTGGTGGCATCAGGAGTTCAGCAGCCACGCCAAAGATGCTGTGGTGGTGCTGAGGATGCCATGGCCATGCCGAGGATGCTGTGGTGGCGCCAAGGATGCTGTGGTGATGCTGAGGGTACTGTGGTGATAACTGAGGATGCTCTGGCCATGTTGAGGGAACTGTGGTGGTGCTGAGGATGCTGTGGCCATGCTCAGGATGCCATGGCCATGCCAAGGATGCTGTGGTGGCACCAAGGATGTTGTGGCCATGCTGAGGGCACTGTGGTGGCACCGAGGATGTTGTGGTTGTGCTGAGGATGCTGTGGCCATGCCAAGGATGCTGTGGTGGCACCAAGAACCCTGTGGTGGTGCTGAGGGCACTGTGATGGTGCTGAGGATGCTGTGGCCATGCTCAGGATGCTGTGGCCATGCCAAGGATGCTGTGGTGGCACCAAGGATGCTGTGGTGGTGCTGAGGGCACTGTGGTGGTGCTGAGGGCACTGTGATGGTGCTGAGGATGCTGTGGCCATGCTCAGGATGCTGTGGCCATGCCAAGGATGCTGTGGTGGCACCAAGAACCCTGTGGTGGTGCTGAGGGCACTGTGGTGGTGCTGAGGATGCTGTGGCCATGCTCAGGATGCTGTGGCCATGCCAAGGATGCTGTGGCTGTGCCAAGGCTGGCTCAGCTGTGACAGCCACAGGCTCCAGCACTCAAACCCAGTCTCCAGCTCAGCTTATCTCAGCACCATGCACCCCCCAACCCTTCTACCCAGCACCCACTCCGGGCAGAAACAGATTGTGCAGAGAGATACGGGGTAAAATCATGGGCAGGGGAAAGCAAATCCTCCCTTTGGGCTGAGGAGCGCGCTCGGCTTCCTTTGCGGCGGATTATCCCTGTGTGTGTTGCATTGGAAATGATCCCATTAGTGCTGTGCTCTCCTGATCTAATTTGCTCCCAGCAGAGCCTGGTGCTCTCCGGGTGGCTGGAGTGCTGAGTGGGGAGCAGCAACAGGAGCCTTTTGTGTTCTCCTGGCCCAACAGGGCTGGGTTATTCCAGGGATTTCTCACCTGGAGCATGGGGGGGCCTGGGCTGGGCCTGGCTGAGCCCTCGTGCAGAGGGATTTGTGTTTGTTCAGGCACAGCCGAAACCACGTGTGCCTGTAGGGAAACTGAGGCACGGGGTGCAGCAGGGCGCTGTGGTTGGGGAAGTGGTTGGGATCCATTCCCTGTGTCAGGGGCATCCTAAGGAAAAACTCAGAGATTGCAGCAGTTTCAGGGCCTGAGAGTGGCAGGTGTTAGAAAGTGTCATCCCAAAGGTCCCCAAGGCAGCGGATCAGCCCTGACCCCTCCTCGAGGAGGTGCTGTACATCGGCACATGGCTGTGATGGGATGCACCTGATGCCACTGGCTCCATCCCTCTGCAGCTGGGACCTATCCCACACCAATGGCTTTTCCCAAAGGGTTCCATCCCTCTGGAATGGGGCTCATCCCACAGAAACAGCTTTATCCCACAGGATCCATTCTTCTGGAGTGGGGCTCATTCCACACCGACAGTTTTATCCCAGAGGATCCATCCCTGCGGAGCTGGGGGTCCGTGCTGAGCCCCCTGGGCACGAGGAGTGGGGGGAAGGCCATGGGTCAGTGCCCGGGCAGAGCCAGGAGAGAAAACCCCAGCCAGGAGGGAGCTCATTAATGATATTAATGACTAATCACCCACTCACCCCTGGAACTATTAAATCCACGAGTTCAGTGGTGCTGGAGCTGATCCCACAGCTCCTGTCAGGTCTCATCCATGATTCCCACCAGGTCTCATCCCAGCTGTGCCTGCTGTGAGGCATCAGAGCCCTCCCCTGCCCCACTCCCCATCCCACAGCTTTCCCCCGCTCGTGTCCATCCCTCTCTCCTGAAAGGGAAACATTTTTCCAGGCATTGCCTCCATCCATTATCACAAAGTGGCTTCACTTGGCCTGCAGTTAATAATTCACCTTTCCCTGGAAGATGGATGCTCCATTCTGCTGGAGTTTAAATATTCATGGGCAAGGGAAGGCAGCAGGGCCGTGTGGGAGGTCTGCCATCCACCTCCAGTGCTCCTGACCCCCTGGCACTCCAGGGATCCCTGGAATCACCTGGAGCAGGCTGTCCTGGACACGGTTTGGAGAAGGGGATGTGCAGGGAAAACTTGGCTGGATGTGAATTTGGATGTCCTAAGGGGTGGATGGCACTGACCCCTCCCTCATCCCTGGCTGGGCAGGTTGGTGACACTCAGAGCCTTCTGCCCATCCAGGTCTCTCCTGGATGCTGGAAGTGTCCAGGTCCCTCAGAGAGTTGAGGCAGAGCTGGACGTTCCCCCCAGGGGTCCTGATCCCTTCCCGCTGCTCCCATGGGTGGGGAAAAATCTTGGAATATACTGAGATGAAAGGGATCCACAAGGATCATCCAGTCCAACCCTTGGCCCTGCACAGACACCCCAAAATCCCACCCTTTACATCCCTGGCAGCGCTGTCCAAACGCTCCTGGAGCTCTGGCAGCCTCAGGAATGTTCCCATTCCCTGGGGAGCCTGGGCAGTGCCCATCCCTCTGTGGGGAAAAACCTTTTCCTGATTTCCAGCCCTCAGTAGGTCGTGCCACCTGAATTTCCCGGATTTGCGGACACTGACGGCACCACCCATCCCTGTGGGGACGCGCCAGGGATGCCACAACCTCTGTCACCCCTCAGCGTCCTCCACTTGTCCCCAACAGCTGATCCCGGGCAGCAGAGCCGGTGGCGGTGCCGGCGGACGTGCTGACCATGTTCAACGGGGATGCCAGCTCCTCATCCGCCAGGAATGTGGTGCGCAGCTCCAGCATCAGCGGCGAGATGTACAACCTGGAGAAGAGCGCGCGCGGCAGCGCCGACTCCGTCACCGTCACCGCCAGCAAGAAGCGACGCTCCAGCCTGGGCGCCAAGATGGTGGCGATTGTGGGGCTGTCCCAGTGGAGCAAGAGCACCCTGCAGCTCAACCAGACTGGTGAGAGACCACCCTCAGCCCCCTCCTGGGGTTTTGGGTGGCCGCCACTCGTGCTTTCGTTGCCCACGTGTGATGGAGGCACTGGGAAACGGCACCCAAAAAACGACACCCAAAAAAATGGCACCTAAAAATGGCACCTAAAAATGGCACCTAAAAAACTACACCCAAAAATGGCACCCAAAAATGGCACCTAAAAATGGCACCTAAAAAATGGCACCCAAAAAATGGCACCTAAAAATGGCACCTAAAAATGGCACCTAAAAAATGGCACCCAAAAAATGGCACCTAAAAATGGCACCTAAAAATGGCACCTAAAAAATGGCACCCAAAAAATGGCACCTAAAAATGGCACCTAAAAATGGCACCTAAAAATGGCACCCCAAAAATGACACCTGAAAATGGCACCTGAAAATGGCACCCAAAAATGGCACCTGAAAATGGCACCTAAAAATGGCACCCCTAAAATGGCACCCAAAAATGGCACCCAAAAATGGCACCTGAAAATGGCACCTGAAAATGGCACCCAAAAATGGCACCTGAAAATGGCACCTAAAAATGGCACCCCAAAAATGGCACCCAAAAATGGCACCTGAAAATGGCACCTGAAAATGACACCTAAAAAACGACACCCAAAAATGACACCCAAAAATGACACCTAAAAATGGCACCCAAAAAACTGTGCCTGAAAATGGCACCTAAGAATGACACCTAAAAATAGCACCTAAAAATGACACCTAAAAATGGCACCCCAAAAATGGCACCTAAAAATGGCACCCAAAAAACTGCCTGAAAATGGCACCCAAAAAATGGCACCCAAAAAACTGTGCCTGAAAATGGCACCTAAAAATGACACCTGAAAATGACACCTGAAAATGGCACCTGAAAATGACACCTAAAAAACTACACCCAAAAATGACACCCAAAAATGGCACCCAAAAAATGACACCTGAAAAGTGGCGCCTGAAAATGGCACCCAAAAAACTACACCCAGAAATGGCACCTAAAAATGGCACCCAAAAAACTGTGCCTGAAAATGGCACCCCAAAAATGGCACCTGAAAATGGCACCCAAAAAATGGCACCCAAAAAACTGCCTGAAAATGGCACCCAAAAAATGGCACCCAAAAAACTGTGCCTGAAAATGGCACCTAAAAATGACACCTGAAAAGTGGCGCCTGAAAATGGCACCCAAAAAACTACACCCAGAAATGGCACCTGAAAATGGTACCCAAAAAACTACACCCAAAAATGACACCCCAAAAATGGCACCTAAAAATGGCACCCCAAAAATGGCACCTAAAAATGGCACCCAAAAAACTGCGCCTGAAAATGGCACCTGAAAATGACACCTAAAAAACTACACCCAAAAATGACACCCAAAAATGGCACCCAAAAAACTACACCCAGAAATGACACCCCAAAAATGACACCTAAAAATGGCACCTGAAAAGTGGCGCCTGAAAACGGCACCCAAAAAACTGCGCCTGAAAATGGCACTTAAGAATGACACCTAAAAATGGCACCTAAAAATGACACCCCAAAAATGGCACTGAAAAATGGCACCTGAAAATGGCACCCAAAAAATGACACCTAAAAATGGCACCTGAAAATGGCACCTGAAAATGACACCTAAAAAACGACACCCAAAAATGACACCCAAAAATGGCACCCCAAAAATGGCACCCAAAAATGGCACCTGAAAATGGCACCCAAAAAATGGCACCTGAAAATGACACCTAAAAAACTACACCCAAAAATGGCACCCCAAAAATGACACCTGAAAATGGTACCCAAAAAATGGCACCTGAAAATGGCACCCAAAAAATGACACCCAAAAATGGCACCCCAAAAATGACACCTGAAAATGGCACCCAAAAAACTGTGCCTGAAAATGGCACCCCAAAAATGGCACCTAAAAATGACACCTGAAAATGACACCTAAAAAACTACACCCAGAAATGGCACCTAAAAATGACACCCAAAAAATGGCACCTGAAAATGACACCCAAAAAACTACACCCAAAAATGACACCCCAAAAATGGCACCTAAAAATGGCACCTGAAAAATGGCACCTGAAAATGGCACCTGAAAATGGCACCCAAAAAATGGCACCCAAAAAACTACACCCAGAAATGGCACCTGTAAATGACACCCAAAAAATGACACCTGAAAATGACACCCAAAAATGGCACCTAAAAATGACACCCAAAAATGGCACCCAAAAAATGGCACCCCAAAAATGACACCTAAAAATGGCACCTGAAAATGACACCTAAAAATAGCACCTAAAAATGACACCTAAAAATGGCACCCCAAAAATGGCACCCAAAAAATGGCACCCAAAAAACTGTGCCTGAAAATGGCACCCAAAAAATGACACCTGAAAATGACACCTGAAAATGACACCTGAAAATGGCACCTGAAAATGACACCTAAAAAACTACACCCAAAAATGGCACCCAAAAATGGCACCCCAAAAATGACACCTGAAAATGGCACCCAAAAAATGGCACCCAAAAATGACACCCCAAAAATGACACCTAAAAATGGCACCTGAAAATGACACCTGAAAATGGCACCCAAAAAATGGCACCCAAAAAACTACACCCAGAAATGGCACCTGAAAATGACACCCAAAAAACGACACCCAAAAATGACACCCCAAAAATGACACCTAAAAATGGCACTGAAAAATGGCACCTAAAAAACTACACCTAAAAAAAAAAAAAAAGACACACCTAAGAAATGAAACCCCCCCAAAAATACACCTAAAAAATTACACCTAAAAACTACACCTAAAAAATTATACACAAAAAATACACCTATAAAATGACACCTAAAAAACTACACCTAAAAAACAAAAAAGACACACCTAAGAAATTAACCCCCCCAAAAATACACCTAAAAAATTACACCTAAAAACTACACCTAAAAAATTACACCTAAAAACTACACCTAAAAAATTACACCCAAAAACAACACCTAAAAAAAGCCACGGAAACCCTCCTTTTTAACCCCTCCCCACCCGAGTTTTAGGTGCCCACCCCTCATGCTTGGCCATGTGTGATGGAGACGCATAAAAACGCCACCTAAAAAAGGACGCCTAAAGAATGACATTCCAAAAAACAGACGTAAAAAACGACACCTAAAAAAAGACACACACACACGCACACGCACAAAAAAAAGACACTCAAAAAACCCGCCTAAAAATGACAGCCCAAAAAATACACGCAAAAAAAAAGATACATAAAAGAGTCACATAAAAAAAAATCGCATTTTAACCCCCCTGGCGCTTCTCCAAATGCCAGATTTGCAGGTGAGGATGTCGCTGGAGCTCTGCACAATTTCAGTGTCCTCTTCTCCAGTAACTCCCAGTCCTGGCTGCAGGCAGGAGCTTGGGGAAAGGACTTCTCCAATGCTCTGGCAAATATTGAAATGCTTAAAAATAGCTGTTCAAGGGGCAGGGGAAGCACCAAGCTCCTTTTAGTGCAAGCTTTCCCCCTGGTTATCGCTTTTTATCCCGCTCCTTCCTGCCATTCCATGATTTGGGAAAGGAAGAGTTAATCCAGAGCCCCCCGTCCGTCCGAGGTGGCTCTGAAGGGGTTAAATCGATCCCAAAAGCAGGAGCGGCAGGAGGGGACGTGGGGACAGCCCTGACCGAGCGGGACAGAGCTGGCGGTGCCACCACTCACACATGGTCACCCAGCAGGGCTCGGGGACAGTGCCAGGGCTGGCCGCTCATGCCACCTTCCTCCTCCTGCTGCCATCTGCCAGCGCTGGGGACACGTGGCGGGGACGAAAGGGGACATCGGGCAGCTTTGGGGCTGTGCCCACACCTGTGGCATTGCGGGTTCCTGTCCCCTCTGGCACGGGGACATCGGGCAGCTTTGGGGCTGTGCCCGCACCAGCGGGCTGCTGTCCCCTCCAGCGTCCCAGGGGACAGGGATTTTGGAGCTCCAGGGGAGGGATAAAGGGACATCAGGAGAGTTGGGGCTGTGCCACTGAGGGTCGTTGTCCCTCCTGGCACGGGGACAGGGATTTTGGAAGCCAAGGGGATGGAGAAAGGGGACACCGGGAGTTCTGACATCGTGGGGTGCTGTCCCCTCTGGCACAGGGACAGAGGCACGGGGGGCTCTTGGAGGCCAAGGGCTGGAGAAAGGGGACACGAGGCAGCTTTGGGGTTGTGCCCACACCTGCAGGTTTCTGTCCCCTCCCCACGGGGACAGGGGCACAGGGAGGGTGCAGAAAGGGGACATCAGGAGCGCTGGGGCTGTGGCATTGCGGGTTCCTGTCCCCTGTGGCACGGGGATTTTGGATCCCACACTTGTGGGATGATTAGGTGTCAGTCGCAGAGGGGACAATCGAAGGCACGGTGACATTGGGACAGAGCGAGGCGGTGGCAGATGGGGTGGGGACACGGGCATTCGGAGCCAGCCCGTGGCTCTCCTCTCCTGCCGCACCGGGATGGCCGTGCGGGATCCCCTGGGAATTCACCCAGGGAACGGTGCGCAGCTCCCCGGGAATGCTGGAAAACAGGAGGGCGGGGAAGGGCTGAGGGCAGGGAACCGGAGCTGATCCCGTCTCCAATTGCAGAGGGAGGCCCCAAAAAGCTGCGCAGCACCATCCGCAGGAGCACCGAGACCGGCATCGCGGTGGAGATGAGGACCAGGGTGACCCGGCAGGGCAGCCGGGAATCCACGGACGGCAGCACCAACAGCAACAGCTCCGACGGCACGTAAGGAACGGGGCAGAGATTGGGAACGGCGCCGGGATCCCTCCCGGCGTGTCCCCCGCAATGGGCAGAGGGATGCTCCATGAAAATCCCTTGCAGGTTCATCTTCCCCACCACCCGTCTGGGAGCAGAGAGCCAGTTCAGCGATTTCCTCGACGGGCTGGGGCCGGGGCAGCTCGTGGGGCGGCAGACCCTGGCAACCCCCCCGATGGGTGAGCGGGGGCAGCGCCCGGGGGAGCTCCCGGAGGGAGGGAAGGGGGGGAAGAGGCCGCGTGTTTCTTCCCAGGGCCCCATCCCAGCACATCCCGGTCCGGGAACGCTTGGGAATGCTCTGCCTTGTACAGGGCAGCGTGCAGGGCTCAGGGCAGGGCATCCCTGGGAAGCAGCAGCTCTACCTTTTCCCGGGGCTTCCTTTTCCCGGAGCTTCCTTTTGGAGCGTCCTGGAACCAAAACTCCACCTTTTGTCCCGCTTTTCCCTTTAAAATCCCAAATGGGGATCAAAAGCTGCGCTCTGAATTCCCAGCCAACAGCAGCGTGTCCCCAGCTGGGGACACACCCCGAGGCGGCCGCCGGATCCTGATGGGAATGGGAAAAGCTGCCCAGCGTCCCCTGATCTGTCCCTGGGGCGCTGGGAACTGCTCCTGAATAAATCCCAGCAGGAGGGAAGGGAAGTTCAGGGAAGGGAAAGGGGAAAAGGGGAAAAGGGGAAAAGGGGAAAAAGGGAAAAGGGGAAAAGGGGAAAACGGAAAAAGGGGAAAGGGGGAAAGGGGGAAAGGGGGAAAGGGGAAAGGGGGAAAGGGGGAAGGGGGGAAAGGGGGAAAGGAGGAAGGGGGGAAGGGGGAAGGGGGGAAAGGGGGAAAGGAGGAAGGGGGGAAGGGGGGAAGGGGGGAAAGGGGGAAAGGGGGTGGTTGAATCCCAGGTTCTCTCCCGACCCTGCTGGGAGCAGCTCAGTCTGGCTGAGGACGAGGTTCCTTTTTCCTCCCATTCCCTTTCCCTGCCTCTGAGGAAAAGGTGGCTTTCCAAGGGGAAAACCCCACTGAACTCCGAACAAATCCAACTCAGCACTATTTTTGTTTTCCAAAAGTTCCTGGCCCCTGATCCCTCCTGTCTCCTAGCCTCTCCTTTTCCTGAGGAATCACCCAGCCAAGACCCAGCCTGGGTAAATCCCAGCCTTATTCCATCACGAGGGATAAAATCCCAGTGACAGGGATGGAGCTGATGGGGAGGAGGGGCTGTCCTTCCCATCCACCAAGCCCCTAATTCCCAACAAATCAGGCATCCAGTGGGACGCTGGGTGTGAGGACAGGGGTGCCCAGTTCCCACGGGTGATGGGGACACGGGGCTGTGGCTGTCCCCAGGTGGAGGTGACCATCGGGTCACCTGAAGGTGTGTACCCCCTTGCAGGTGATGTCCACGTCAGCATGGCTGACCGCAACGGGCAGCTAGAGGTGGACGTGATCCAGGCCAGGGGACTCATCCCAAAGATGGGCTCCAAGTGCATCCCTGGTAGGTGGCTGTGGATGGAGGGGGGTGGGTGTCGTGCTGGGATCATCCCAGGATTCTGCTCCATGTCCCTGTTTCTCATGGCAGCCACCTATGTGAAGGTTTACCTGCTGGAAAACGGCGTCTGCCTGGCCAAGAAGAAGACCAAGGTGGTGAAGAAAACCTGTGACCCCTCGTACCAGCAGCCCCTGCTCTTTGAGGAGAGTCCCCAGGGCAAAGTCCTGCAGGTGGGCTGGGACACCTCCCCCTTCCCTCGTGGCACTGAGCCCCATCCAGGTTTCCTTGGGCTGCCAGGGGTGGGACAGCCACAGCTTCTCTGGGCTGGGATGCCCTCCTTGGAGCTGGGATGTTCTCCTTAAGGTCTGGTGCCCTTCTTGGGGTCTGGGATGCCCTGCTTAGGGTTGGGATGCTCTCTTCAAGGTTGGGATGCTTTCCTTGAGTTTGGGATTGGGATGCCGTCTTTGGGACCTGGAATGCCCTGTGCCTGGATCTCCCCACCCTCACAGGGTGAGAGGAGCAAGTCCAGGGATCTCCAGAACCCTTCCTGCATCCCTCAGACCTTCCCAATCCCGACCACAGCAGGGTTTTTCCATCTGGGCATGATTTCCCCAGAATTCCCAGCTCCATCACCCCTTCCCTGCCCACAGGTGATCGTCTGGGGCGATTACGGGCGCATGGACCACAAGTGCTTCATGGGGATGGCCCAGATCATCCTGGAGGAGCTGGATCTCTCCAGTGCTGTCTCGGGCTGGTACAAACTCTTCCCAACCTCCTCCCTGGCCGACTCCAGCATCGGACCCCTGACCCGCCGCCTCTCCCAGTCCTCCCTGGAGAGCTCCACCAGCCCCTCCTGCCCATAGAGGCTGGGATTGGGAAGGAGACATCCAAGGAGACCTTGCAGAACTGGTCGTGGAGAGCTGTAAATATCCTTTTTATTTTCTCCTTTTCAGTTTTTCATTTTCAATCTCCTTTCCCCCCCAAAAAATCCGCCCTGGACGCCCTCCCCAGGAAGGGAGAGGGAGCGAGGGCAGGGGGGAAGGAGAGGCAAAAATTCCCTCCGAGGGCTGCGACTGCCAGCAAATCCCAGACTGTTCCCAGACCTCGTCCTGGAAGCTCCCAGGTTCTCTCCCAACCCTGCTGGGAGCAGCTCAGTCTGGCTGAGGACGAGGTTCCTTTTTCCTCCCATTCCCTTTCCCTGCCTCTGAGGAAAAGGTGGTTTTCCAAGGGGAAAACCCCACCGAACTCCGAACAAATCCAACTCAGCACTATTTTTGTTTTCCAAGGAATGTAGCATCTTCTCTTATGTAGCTTTGCCACGTGCTAACAACACAATCACTGCAATATCCAAGAGAACTCTGGATGGACCGGGAACATCTGCCAGTTTCATCCCATTTGGTCGCTTTCCCAGCACTTTTGGTGGCCATTTCCCTGCCTTTTTTTTCCCAGTTTTTTTGGTTTTCCCGGGAGCATGTAGCCTGTGACCATTGCCAAAGCAAGAGGGGACAGGGAAAGGGGCGCTTGCCTCCCCTCAGTGTCCGCTGGGCTTCTCCTCGTGTCTCACTGCTGACCGCGCTCATGTCCAGCCAAAACCAGACCCAAAGGACAGACTCTGGGAATGCCTCACGGGAGGCGGGAGAAGGCGACCCAACGGAGCGGGAATAGCGGGATCCTGGCGGATCGGCTGCCTCCCAGCCCCCTCCTTCCCAGCTGGAGGGCTGGGATATTCTCCTCGAGGTCTGGAATGCTCCTTGGAGCTGAGATGTCCTCCTTGAGGTCTGGAATGCTCTCCTTAGATCTTGGATGTCCTCCTTGAGGTCTGGCTGTCCCTCCTCGGGGTCTGGAAAGCCCTGCTCAGGGTTGGGACACTCTCCTCAAGGTCTGGAATGCTCTCCTCGAGGTCTGGAATGATCTCCTTGTGGTTGGGATTCCCTTCTCAGGAGTTGGGATACCCTTCCTGGGGTCTGGAATATCCTCCCTGGAGTAGGATGCTGTCCTTAAAGGCTGTGATTCCCTCCTCAGGAGTTGGGATAGCCTCCCTGAGGGCTGGGATGACCTTCCCAAGATCTTGGATCCCCTTCTGGAGATGTTCTCCTTGGAGCTGGGATCTCCTCCTCCTCTTCCAGACTGGGCCGTCCGCCTCGAGATGTGGGATTGCCTTCCTGGGCTCTGGGATTGCCTTCCTGGGCTCTGGGATTCCCTTCCCAGGCTCTGGGATTCCCTTCCCGGGCTCCAGCACACTCCCCTCGAGATCTGGGGCATCCTCCTTGGGGTTGGGACGCTTCTGGAGAGCTGGGATGCCCTCCTGGATACTTGAATTCCAAGCAGGAGTGGAATCCAACCCTGGTTCTTTCCAGGGAAACATCTCAAAAGCAGCTCTGGAATTCAGGGGACAGACAAAGGAGTGGAAGTTCCTTAGTGGGATGAGTGTCTTTGGGGTTTTTTGTTTGTTTTGTTTGTTTTTCCAAGCAGCATTTTGGTTCCCTCTGAGGGATCCAGTTCTTGTAGCAAACCCGGGAATTACGGAAGCTTTTTTTGAAGGTGCCTATTGAAATTTGCTGAAATTACTCAGGGGAGACACCACTAGAAACTCTTGGTTTCTTCATCAAATATTCCTAAATCCAATGACTGTCCTGAAGGATCAGTTCCCAAGAGAGAAGGAACAAAATCCCGACACACCGAAAGAGGAGGAGACTGGAAGAGGACAAGAGGTTCATGGGGAATTTCATGGGGCTGGCTCTGACCTTCAGTCTTCACCACAAAGCACCCCACAGCACGGCTGGGGTTTTTATAGGATTATTTCTTGGCAAAACCCAGAATTCCATGATGCACAGAGCACAACAAACCCACACGGGCTTCTCCTGGTGGCACCGGGAATGAAGAACCAGCTCAGCCACAGTGGAACAAACCCAAACCTGAAGGAAAAACTTGGGATGAAGCTGTTCCACAAACCCAACCCCAAACCTGGTGGTCCATAAAACCAAACCTGGGAGTCCTCAACCCCAAATCTGGGGTCCACAAACCCAAACCTGAGGGTTCACAAATCCAGAGCTTGGGATTCACAACCCCAAATCTGGGGTTCCACTAACCCAAACCTGAGAGTCAACAAACTCAACTTGGGAGTCTACAAATCCAAATCTAAGGAATCATAAACACAAACCTGACGGTTCACAAATTCAAGCCTTGAGGTCCACAAATCCCCAAAATCTGGGGTTGTATAACCCCAAATCTGGGGGCCCAAAACCCCAAACTTGGTTTTCCTTAACCCCAAATCTGGGGTTCTACTGACCCAAATCTGGAGGCCCACAACCTCAAACTTGGGGGTTCACAAATCCAGATTTGGGGCATCATAAATCCAAACCTGAAGGTTCAGAAATCCAAACCTGGGGTTCCACCAACCCAAACCTGGGGTTCCATAACCCCAAAGTTCCACAGCCCTGAATCTTGGGGTCCACAAATCCCCAAACTTGGGAGTCTACAAACCAGATCTGCAGGTCTACAAACTCAAACTTTGGGATCTACAAACCTACACTTGGGGTTCCACAACCCCAAAACCGTGGCCAGCAGGACTCGTCTGTGCCGTGGCCGATTCACCCGACACTGCCACAACTTCAGCACCATTGTGACCGGGACTCGGAGCTGCTGCCGTGACTTTGCCAACTCCAAGGCAATTCCGAGAAGGGAATTGGCCGGATCCTGCTGAGCTGGGATGGGGAAAAATTCATCCTTTTTACCCCTGTGAAGGATGAAAGATGAAATCCTCCTCTGCTGGTTGGAGCACGGGCTGCGATTCCTGGATGGAGACCTCTGGGAATGTGGGATGGCCTGAACCTCCGGTGGTTTGGGGAACAAACTTGGTGCCCTTGGGTGCTGAGACAGGAACAAACAACAAAGAACAAAGAACTCGATGTTCTCTCCCGAGCGCAGAGCAATTCCATGAGGCCAATGGAATCACGGCAAACAGAATTCCACGAGGCTCAACCTGGCTGAGCCTGTGCTTTTGACTCTCCATGGGGGAAAGCGTCCCGGAAGGAAAAGCTTTCCGCTCCTCCAAGCTGCCTCTCTTCCCTCTGGCTTCACCAACTCGATGCTGATGGAAACCCTCCAAATGTGCCGTGGTGGGATGGTCCCAGATGGAGCAGGAGTGTGGGCAGAGCAGGGAGCTGAGCAGGGACGTTCTGCTCCTGGCGTGGGCACAGCTTCCCACCCCCTCCGCATTCCCGCGTTCCTCCAGCAGCGCTTCCCTGCTCCGTCCCTGCCAGGAACATCCCACCAGGAACATCCCACGGCTGTGCCGTGACAGGGAGCAGGGGCGGGGGATGAGCAGCACGGCGCGGCCACCGTGCGCTCCCCAGGGCCAACACGCGCATTCCCGCTTTTCTGCTGGAAAAATCCTGGTGAAATTCCACTAGGGAATGAGGAAAACTCAAATATTTTGGCTCATGGATCACGGAGGATGAGTTGGGGGTGACAAGGACAAAGTGCAGCCCTCCATGGGAGGGGTTCTGGAGAAGTGGAAACACCATGGATTGCACCAAAACCCAGGAAAACATTCCCTCCTTCCCTTCCAGTCCCCCGAGAGCTGCCACACATTTCCCAGCAGGAACGACCCACCTTCAACTGGTGTGGGGAGCCCAAACTCGGGGAAGAGCCAGGATCGTGCCACACTGGGCTTGCAACATCAGCTCCTCATTTCTCAACCCCCAGGACCTCATGTCAGACGTTTTGCTTCCTCAAACAACCAGAAACACACAGCCAAGACACTCAGAAATCCCCAACAGCCCCATGCCAGCTCCTGAGGAAACAAACTCCATCCCAGGATAAATTCCTGCACTCCAAGGTTGTTTTTTTGTTGTTTTTCTGGGGGAATGTTTCTTCGCAAAGGGAATCTTTTGATGTGCAATGTGATTTGCAAAATTCCCTGCAAGAAATTTTGAGTTTTATGATTTCCTCTATTTTCTATCAAAAAAAGAAATCCAAACCACTGGATTTGCCGGGGATTTTTTCCTGGAAAGAGGAATTCAGATGGAATTAAATCAGTTTTTCAGCCCATTTGACACCCAGCCCCCAGCAGAGAGGAGCAGCTCCCACCTGACACTGACAGAGCTGAAATCCAAACCCCCAGCTGTAATCACAAGGATGGATTTGACAAAAAAAGCCTTGGAATGATACTGAAACATCCCCTAAAAACTGACAAAATTCACACAAAGCACAGAAAACACTCCAAGATTCCAGGCCTGAGTTATCCCTGCTTTCCCACCAGCCTGGAATGGGCCAGATTTGCCAAAGTCCAGTGAAAATTTCCAAGAAATTGGGATCAGTCAGAATCCAGCTCCTGTTTCACCATCATCAGGGCGTGCTGAAAACCTGGGAGAGGAGGTTTGGATGGAGTTTTCCCGGAATCCAGTGGAATACAGCACCAATTCCCTGAACCTACTGCCACAGAGCACTGGAGAGAGGGGGGAAAAATTCCCTCCACCTTTCCCAGCTCTGCCAACCTTCCCTCCAGGAGCTGGCAGTTCCTGGTTCCAATCAGACCAGGAATTCCTCAGGAATGGGATCAGGATTTCCTTGGCTGCCAGGGAATCTCTTCTGTTCACTGCCTGACACCACAACTTGGGAAATCCAGCCTGGATTCCGCAATTCCCCCCTGGACTCACAAACCCCAGCAGGGCAGGAATGATTTTTCCTCATACAAAATAATCCCTAAAAAACTGCACCAGGAATGTTTTTCCAGGTGGAAAATTTTTCTTCCAGTTGACTCAGATGCTTCTTTCTGGATGGATGGGAAATGCCTGGATGTGGGAACCTCTGGAAGGTGTAGGATTGGTTTGGAAAAGAACAGAATTGTGCAGACCAAGGAACAGTGGCCAAGCTGAATCCAACCTAAATGTGTTTTTCCTCATGGATGGGAAGAGCTCTCCCTGCTTTCCCTTGGGATTTCACAGCTACAGATGGATCTGGAGAATTCCCTGCAGGAACAGCAGGGTTTGCATCCCACTCTGGTGAGGGCAGCACAGCCTTTTCCAATATTTTTGTAGCAAACCTGTTCCAACTGGAAGTCTTCCCTCTGCTCCACAGGATCCCAGGCTGGCTTGGGTGGGAAAGACCTTAAAATCCATCAAATTCCAGCCCCCCAGAGGCTGCTCCCAGCCCCATCCTGGGACACCTCCAGGGACAGGGCAGGATTTCTTTTTCATGGAGAAACCCCTCCCAATCCTTGGCTGGTTGGTTAAAGGTGTGAAAATCACTTTTAGGAGTTCAAAAGCTGCAGGGATTACTTTCTTTGGGGGAAAAAAAAGGCATCCCAAATAACAGGGTTGGAATTTTGGGGGTCACTCCATGACAGGGTGGGACAATCCTGCTCACCTGAGGAAGATTTTGGGTTTAAAAAGACTCGGAAAAGTGTCCAAGTGTTGGTATGGGTGTCTGAGGAACCTCCCTGTTGTGGGAGCCCTGAGCATCCCTCAGGAACACCGGGATGGACTCCAGAAATCCAGGAGAATCCAGGAGATCCCGGTGCTCCCCCCAAGGGCCTGGAGCTGCAGTGCCTGGCTGGAGCTCCGCTTGTTGCTATACCTCATCCTTTCCTTTTCCCTGGATCCTTCCCCTTTCCCACTTCTTCCATTCCTTTAGGACCCAGAGCTTGTGCACTCAGCCACATCCAGGTTTTTGTTTTATTTCTTTCCCTGTGGAATGAAAAGCAATCCATGATTGGGGTAGGCAGCTCCCAACCCTGCTCCCTTTGGGATTTGAGCCCAAGGCAAGGGAATCCCAGGGTTGGAGGGATGATCCAGTGGGATCCTGGGGCTGGAGGGATGATCCAGAGGGATCCCTGTGCCCCTTTTCCAACTTCCCTGTCCCGCAGTGCCTCCAGGGCTGCTCTGAGGCCCCCAAAACCCTCCCAGGGGTGGGACAGGGGCTCGATTCCAAAATCCAGCACTGCTGCCACCCTTGGAAGGGCACAAATCCCTTTCCAGAGCCCTTGGAAGGGCACAAATCCCTTTCCAGAGCCCTTGGAAGGGCACAAAACCTTTTCCAGAGCCCTTGGAGGGGCACAAATCCCTCTCCAGAGCCCTGGGAAGGGCACAAAACCCTTTCCAGAGCCCTTGGAGGGGTACAAATCCCTCTCCAAAGCCCTTGGAGGGGCATGAAACCCTTTCCAGAGACCTTGGAAGGGCACAAATCCCTCTCCAGAGCCCTTGGAGGGGCACAAATCCCTCTCCAGAGCCCTTGGAGGGGCACAAATCCCTCTCCAGAGCCCTTGGAGGGGCACAAATCCCTCTCCAGAGCCCTTGAAGGGGCACAAATCCCTCTCCAGAGCCCTGGGAAGGGCACAAATCCCTCTCCAGAGCCCTGGGAAGGGCACAAATCCCTCTCCAGAGCCCTGGGAAGGGCACAAATCCCTCTCCAGAGCCCTGGGAAGGGCACAAATCCCTCTCCAGAGCTCCTGGATAGACAAGGAGCCTCTGGAGCAGGCAGGGGGGTGACCTTCCCTTGGGAGGACGCTGCGGAATGCTGATCCCATTCCTTACAGGAACCCAGCTCCCTCTGGCTGAGAAGGGAATTTTTTCCTGCCACAGGGAATATCACAAAGGAATTCCTGATCCCGAGGGCCTCTGGAAGCCTGGGGGAGCCCCTGAATGTTCAGAGCACTTTGAAGTTGGTGGCCTTGTTTTCTTAAAGGGCTTTGATCTTTTCATGAAAGGAGAGAATCTTTCCCCATCCCATCATCTTCCTCCTCCCCAGCTCAGAATTCATCCCAGGAAAGAGCACCTGGAATGTTCAGGATGATCCAGGACTCCGGAATCTGTCATTAACCCCTCAAGTTTACACCTAAAAGCGGCTCTGGAGAAAGCAAAGTTGAGAATTTCTCCTGGAATTTGGGTTGGGAGAAGCACCAGGGAAATACAAATAAGGGGGAAACTCCCAATGGATTTTTAGGAGTAGGCAAAGTGAAGTTTGGGAATGTTTATCCCACCCAAAAACTCTGGATTTCCGTTCCAAATGGAGGGATTTTATCCATAATAAGGAATCCTTCAACCCAGCTTCCCCCTAAAAAGTTTGAGGGGGGATAAAAGGGAATTGTGGGATTCCAGGCTGGTTTGGGTCCATTAAAAATAAAATAAAAGGGAACAAAAGGGTGCAAATGATGCGGGATTAAAGGCAAAGAGATGCTCCCAGAGCTCTGCCAGAAATTCCAAACCCCTGGAAGCTGAAAGGAGGGACAGGGGTGAAAGTGCAAAACCCCACAAGGACCCCAAAATCCCTCCCATTTTCCAGCCTCAAATCCCCCAAAATTTGCATGGAAACTCCCAATGGATTTTTAGGAGTAGGCAAAGTGAAGTTTGGGAATGTTTATCCCACCAGGTCACCAGGAGAGGTGGGGAAGTGTCAGAGCTTAATTAACCACGAGTTAATTGGCACTAAATGAGAAAAAAGGGGGGAAAGGAGAGCCAGGGGAAGACTTTCCTTGGATATTTTAGGACTTGTGGGAGCTGGGATGGGAATAGTGACTCCATCCCCCCAGTCTGTGCTAAACTTGGTTTAATGACAGATTCCTCCCATTCCTCAACTCCACCCTCCCCCAAAATCACCGGGAAGGGAGGAACTGGAGCATCCTTGGAGCCCCAGTCCCACATCCAAGAGAAGGGGATGGGTTTGGGATGGCTACAGAAAAGTGGGAATATTTCAAAGAACTAACAAATGGAATTTTCTACCTGTGTCCTGTCCCGTTTTCTATGTGTGTGGTCCTTTCTTAAATGTCAAACTCTTGTATTTTTGTGGTTTCTATCTGCGGGACCGATGGCTCTGAGGGCGCACGTTGTTTTGTAAAATATTCCTGACATTTTCCTTCCCAAAAAAATAAAAACAAAAAAAAAGGGAGGAAAAGCTGAATTATTCACCTTTTAATTGGCTTTGCATGTACAGTATTGGGGCAGCAAGTGGAGATGATTAAAGCCAGCTTGAAAACTTTTTCCTGTGCTTGAGTTGAGTTTTCCACCCCCTCAAAAAACAAACCCAGTCATCCCACAACCCCTCCTGGATACTCTGGGAAAGAGGGGAATGGGATAAAACCTCTTTTTTTTTTTTTTTCCCCCTGGAAAAAGCAGGTTGGATGTGATAAAAGCAACCCCATAATGAATAAAAGATCCCACAAGCACCCCCAAACTTCCCTGGTTCCCAAATCCCCTCCAGCTTCCCAAGAAAAATGGGGAGGGAGCTTCTCCCAAGGACATGGAGGGACAAGAAAAGGGGGAAGTGGCAGGGCTGGGTGGGATTTTGGGATGAAATTCCTCCCTGTGAGGGTGGGGAAGGGCTGGGATGGAATTCTCAGGGAACTTGTGGCTTCTCCACCCCTGGATGTGTCCAGGACCAGGTTGGAGAAACCTGGATTGGGAAAGGGCCAGGGGGTGGAATGGGACCCAAACCATTCTGGAATTCCACAATTCTCTGATTTTCTCTGTTCCTTCACATTTTGGAAGAGCCTCAACCAGATTTTGTTAAATCTGAGTTTAAAGCTGTGATGAAATAATGGAATTAAAGCTGGAATAAAATCATTTAATGCAGGAATTCTGCTCCACCTTCCCCCCCCATCCCTGAGGGGTTTGTATACAAAAGTGTCAACTTTGGATTCTTCCAGGCCTGGTTGTGCTCCCTCAGCTCCCTGGCATTTGGGACAGAGCCCAAACAAAAGAGAACTTGGGCTGATTTTTGGGATAAAATTCCCTAAATTCCCCACACCTGGAGTGATCACCAGCACCAGAGGAATCCACTGCAATATTTTATTTGGGAATTTACATATCCACAGGAGAGAGCAGACCACAAGTCCGACTTCTTGCTGACTTCTGAAGCAGTTTTGGGTTCTAGTGGAGATGAGAAAAGAAATATGCCTAAGATTAAAATGTCCCAAGCGAGCCAGGAAAGGGGAGAACCAGGATTTTACACAGGAACAACGACAACAAGAATGAAACAAAACAAAACAAAAGAAAAAAGTATAAATTAGGATGTCAGAGTCATTTTTAAAAGTGTAAGAAAACTTGCACAGGGCTCTGGGCCCCAGAGAATTAACTCTGGTTAGATTGTTAGAAGTGGAATTCCATCAAATCCCAACACCAGCCAGAAAATTCACTCTGGAGTGCAAGTTTTTCACATTCCATCGGCTTTGCCCCCACTCTGGGCGAGATTCCTGCTTGCTCAGGAGGGGTGGGAGAGGGCTTTTCCCAAGGACTTTGGTTCCAAGGAGGGTGGGAGCAGGGAGAGCTCCGCTGGAGGAAGGAGGTAGCAAGGCTTGCTTGCCCCTGGGCTCAGCTTAAATCCAGTTCCTCAGCACCAAACGATGTTCCCCACCCCTTTTCCCCCCCCACAAAAAAATTCTAACACTGGAGTTGAAGTGAGAAATCCCGGCTTTCCGGGCGGGATGCAGTCCAGATCTCCCAGTCCCACCTGTACCCAGGTGCCCAGCAGGGCATGAAGTGCTACCCAGGAGCTCTGGTGGAGCTTTGTGCAGGGAGGGATCCCCTCCCCGAGTGCATTGACTGTGCTGAGAGCAGGGCGCTCGCGGCCTGGCCACCGAGCTGGCCCCGTGGCTGTGACAGTGGAAAGGCAGAGATGGAGCTCAGGGATGGAAAAAAATTCAGGTTGGGCTGGGTCCCCAAACCCGAAAGCAAAAACCCTGAATGTCTCATGGAGCGGGTTTGGAGAACAGAACAAAGGCAGAAATGGTCACGTGCGAGCAAGCGCTCATTTCCACAGCGGGGAGCTGAGGGAGGGATTGCTGCCCTGGGCTCCTCCTCCTCCTCCCATGGACTGTCCATAGCCCATCATTCCATTGGCTCCATAGAAGTTCATCCCAGCCATCTGCTGGGTCACCTGCAAACGGGACAGGAGAGAGGTCAGGGATGGGCCTGGACACCGCCCACGGCTCCCAAAACCAGCTGAGCCCTAAAGGGGAGCAGGGTGTGGCTCCCCAGCACGGGAGGACTTCAGGGCAGGTTGGACATCGGCAGGAATTCCTCCATGGAAAGGGTGGTCAGGCCTTGGAACTGCCCAGGGATGTTTGAGTCCCCACCCCTGGAGGTGTCCATGGGCTCAATGCTCTGGGCTGGGAGATGAGGTTGGAATTGGACTGGGAATTCTTTCCCCACCTGACTGATCCTGGGATTCCCAGCTGCTCCCACTGCACCCCTGCCCAAAGCAGGGAAATCCAACTGAACCGTTCCCACACCGAGCAGAACCCCCCGGAGATCCCCCTCGCTCCTCGGCAATCCCTGCACCACCATCCCCTCCCCACCACCAGAAAATCCCTGCAAAAAGCCTCTCCAGGTGTGTCCCCCTCACCTGGGCGAGGTTCCACTGCAGCTGCTGTGCCGGCTGCACCCCGTACACGGGCTGGGCCACCGCGGCCACTCCGGCCACGTAGCCGGGCTGCTGGGCCCCCATCATCCCGTTGGGAACGCCCAGCACGTTGCCCACGTATCCTGCTGGGATGGCCACGGGTGCCACCATGCCTGCAGCTCCGGGCTGGGCCAGCAGCCCCATGGATGGGGCCATCATGCCCCCCATCATGCTGCTGGAGGGGGGCACTCCAGGGAAGCCGGGGTAGGGAGCAGCGGGATAGCCCAGCTGAGCCGGCGCCATGAACATCGCTCCTGGGAAAGGCAGGGAGGGAGCAGGGAAAAATGGATCAGTTCAGGGGCTGGGAATGTCAAAATTCCAGTCACAATCTGGCTGGGACATCCAGACTGAGATGCTGCTGGTGCTGCTCACAGCTCTCAACAAAGCTGGAGAGGGAATTTGGGCAGGGACATGCAGGAAGGGATTCCCGGTGCCAGAGGGCAGGGTTGGGCTGGATGTTGGGAAGGAATTCTTCCCTGTGAGGCTGGTGAGGGGCTGGAATGGATTTCCCACAGAAGCTGTGGCTGCCCCATCCCTGGAAGTGCCCAAGGCCAGCTTGGAAAGAGCTTGGAGCAGCCTGGGACAGTGGAAAGCGCATGGCTGGAACGGGATGAGCTTTACCTTCCCTTCTCGCCCAACCCATTCCGGGATCCTCCACTCACATTCCCACTTCTCCTGGAAGTTTGTCAGCCCCCAGGACACCCCAGCCACCCTCCCTTGGTGCCCTCCAGGTCCCAGCTCGTGCCAGGGTTACCTTGAGCTGGCACCTGGGACATTTGGGAGCCGTACAGGGACAGGATGGAGTCTTTGGAGAGCTGCTTCTTCCCCACTTCCTCCCCTTTCCCTCCAGGCTCCGGGAAGAGATTCAGGTTTTCAGGAACAGAGCCGGCGCTTCCAGAGGTTGGCATGGAGCCAACGACCTGGGACAAAGAGACAGGATCAGGGCCAAATCCAGCACGAGGGGAAGAAGGGGACTATCCATCCTCGTGCAGGGATGTGTTGGGGTGATGGCTTCAACATGGAAGAGGGAGATTTTAGGATTTAATTAATGGAAATTTAGATGAAGCAAGATTTAGGGCAGACAATCGATGTGTGTGGTGAAACAGTGGCACAGCATTCCCAGATGGATACCCCATCCCAGGAAGTGTTCAAGGCCAGGCTGGAGCACCCTGGGATAGCGCAAGGTGTCCCCGTTCTTTAACTTCCATCCTAAATTATCCTGTGCTTCTAGGACCCAACCAGGCTTTTCCAAGCACCAACATTCCCAGCTCACCTTCCTGGAGTCCGAGCTGGATCCCACGGATGCGAAGAGGTCCAGATCCTTCTCCAGGCTGCTGGGCCGGCCGTTGGTGACGGGCGCTGTCACCGGAGCGTCTGCAGGGACAGAGAGGTCCTGGTGTCTCCACACTGCCCTAGCCTGGGGACACCTCTGTGCCACCAGTGCCACCCCACCCAGTGACCCCCCCTGGTGCTGGGAAGGGACTGGAGCAAGGTTTGGGAAGTGTCCCTGGGTCCTGTTTGTGCCACCAACCTCCTGGAACACCACAGGCTCCAGGGCAAAGGGAAACACGTGGGAAACTCTTCCCAAGCAGCACTGGAGCAGCCCAAGCTGAAGATTCCCGCAGGATTGCTGGAATTGTTCACCTGACAGGGAAAATTAGCACTGAAACTCTGCGAATTCCCCAAATTTCTATACCAATTTCTCTTACCCAGGCCCAGCAAGTCCATGACTGGCTCAGATTTGGGGGAACTTTTCCTGGATTGCTGTGTTTCATCTTTCTTTTGAGGCTGGGGGAAAAGAAACAACACAAATCTTGTGCAGCTTTTGGGTTCACTCTGAAATGTCAGAGGTTTTAATGAGATTAATCCTTAAAATCCCTTTTTTCCCCCACTGGATTTAAGTCAAAAATAAAAGCAAAACTCTCTCTGCTCTTCCAAAATGAGAATTTCAGTGAATATTTCCAAGTTTTTTACTGTCCCAATAGGTTGTCAAAGCCAAGCAGGCTCTAAACAGGGAGAAGCAGCTGCTGGAGCTGGAAAAATCAGCAGGGAATAGCTGGATTCCAACCTGCACATCTGCTCAGTGTCTGGTGAGCAGAGCAAAACAAGCTCCCACCAGAGACTCAAAGCACCCAGGGTGTGACTGAGGCCAGAAAAATGCTCCCAGAGCAGGCTGGAATCTCTCTGCTCTGCCTCAGGGATGTCTCCACAACTGCTCCAAGATTTTCATCCTCATCTTACCATTTTCACCTTCTCAAAGATGATGGGTTCCAGTTTTCTTTCCGATTCATTGCTCCTTTTCCATTTGTCATCCTTTTCTTTCTGTGAGGGAAAAAAAAAAAAAAATCAGTGGCATGAGGGAGAAAGTTCCTGATTACACCAAGAAAAAGCTCACACCTGGTGCTGTAACTGATCTAAAATCCCTCAGAGATAAAATCCCTCAGAAACAGCTGAATTTGAGGTAAGTTTTTGCACTTTTCCTGCTCTAAGCAAGGAACTGGATAAAACCCTTCCAGGATCTCCTCCAATCATTATCCCTGGAGATATCCATCCACACAAACCAATCAGCTGGGTGAAGAAGAGGGAAGAAAACAGGAATTTAAACCACTCAAAAAAACTCCAACCCCCAGAGCTCTGCCATGTCTGTGATCCTGCTTTTTCTCCTTTTTTCCTGGATAACCTGGAGATCTCCAGAAGATTCCCTACAGCAAAACCCATCAGCATCTTCAAATCTCCTCAGTGCTGGGCAGGAATTCATCCCATGAAGTGCAAGCAGCCCTGGAGAAGAGATTGCCCCTGACACAGGGAACATTTGAAGTGTTTTAATCACAAATTTCAACCCCCAGACTCACCCTGAAGGCGTTGATGTCAATGCTTCTGTCCATGTATTTCTTCTTCTCGTATTTATCCCGGATAAAACTCTCCACAGCTCTACAGCAGCTGGTTAAGGACAAAGGATTCCAGAATAGAAGCCTTATTTGACAGGGAGGAACAAGGTACAGGCTGTAACTAAATTAAATCATTGTTTAAAGAGCATTTCCAGCAATAACTTTCTTAAAATAATTTACTGCTGGATCTCAGCTCAGTTTTTGCCTGTGGGTTATTCCAGGTTATTTCAGTGCTATAAAAAGGGAATTAAATCAGGATTTAGGCTCTTGCTGTGTTTTCTCCACTGCTTTTGTGGGTTTTTTTTTGCCCCAAGCATCCTCTCAACACATTCAGGTGACCAGCACAGATCACAGTGGTCACAACAGGATCCTGCACCTCAAAAAGCACCTCAGCTATCAGATTAACTCAGAAAATGATGGTGGAAAGGTACTCTTGTGGGGATTTCTTAGCTTCACATCATCCTATCCCCGTTTACTCAGCATTCCTGACAGGCAGGAGTTACAGCTGAAGTTTTCAGCAGCATTAAAAATTCCATCGGAGAACCCCAGTTTTGGGATGCCAGGTTTGAGCTGGAAGGGACCTTAAAGCCCTTGGGCTCCTTCCGCTATCCCAGGCTGCTCCAAGCTCCATCCAGCCTGGGGAACACTTCCAGGGATGGGGCAGCCACAACTTTCCTGGGAAACCCATTCCAGCCCCTCCTCACCCTCACAGGGAGGAATCCCTTCCCAAAATCCCACCTATCCCTGCCCTCTGGCAGTGGGAATCCACCCCTTCTATCCTGTCCTTTGTCAATCATCTCTCTCTCTCCATCTCTCTTGCAGCTCCTTCAGGTCCTGGAGGGCCACAATTAGGTCTCCACAGAGCCTTTGGAATACTCAGCACTTTGGAAAATCCAACCCTCCCGTTCCTTCCAGGTTCCAAACCCCGAGCAGCCTCCTGTGGTGACCTTGGTGTCCCAGCTCTCCTCCCCCAAAACTCGGCAGCAATTCCTTCATTCCCATTCCCTGCCCCAGGGAACTCCTCCTCCTCCTTCAGGGAGGTTTAACCACACAGCTCAGGATGGAAAGGCTCCGTGTTTTTGTGTTTTTCCAGGGAACAAAGGATGCTGGTCTGTCTGGGGCCTCCGGAAGTTCTCGGGCAGGTAGGCTTCGTAGAGACGATTGGCTTTGCCGTTCCCCATCTCCTGTACGCACTGAAATCCAAACAAATTCCTTAAAATTTTCCTTTCCCAGACAATAATAGCTTTCCCACAGCATCCCAGGCTGCCAGGGAAAAGAAATCAAGGAAGGGAGATGCTCCTGAAAGGCACTCTCCACACGCCAGGGGATCCTGAGGCAGCTGCTCCAATCCCCTCCCATCCCATTTGCCAATCCTAAGCAATATTCAGTGCAAGGCAGGATAAATATCCCGTTAGCAATCCAAAACCCCTCTGGAAATCCCTGGGACGCTCCAGGACAGGTGGGAAGCACCTCCAGGCAGGGATTGGTAATTTAACAGAGACCTGCAGCTTCTTTAGCTTTACTCTCTGCTGCTTGTCAAGCCTGGAATGGGGACATTTTCCCTTCCAACCCATCCCAGCTGGACTTCTTCTTCCTCCTCTACTTCCCACATTTTTTGGGCTATCCTGGCTTGGTTCAATTCTAAATTTATGAACCTCCACTAACAAAAAAAAAAAACCCTCACTGTGTTATCCCAGCCTTTACCTGAATCTGTTCCTGCGTCCACTGGTCGAGGTTGACGGATTTGACCCTGGATATGTGAACTCCCAGGTTCCTGTGGATCCCGGCACAGCGGATGCAGATGAACACCCCAATATTCCAGGACGCCCATCGTGGCCCTGGGAAGAGACAGGAAAGTGTTTCTCATTAATTCAAAAACCACCCCCCCCTTTTTTTTTTTTTTTTGCCTGGAGAACAGGGAAACTGCACCAAGTGAACTGGGATTGAAGCCTTTGGATTCTCATCCAGGCTGGAAACTGCAATTCCACATCAGCAGGATGTTCCCAATCATTATCCTTGGGGATCTGTTGCCTCCCTCTTCCATCCACACAAACCAAACAGCTCAAAGAGGAAGAGGCAGGAAAAGAGGAATTTAAACCACTCAAAAATCTCCAACCCCCAGAGCTCTGCCATGTCTGTGATCCTGCTTTTTCCCCTTCTTTCCAGGATAACCTGGAAATCAGCTCCAGCAGAGTCCCTACAGCAAAAACCCACTCAGCACCTTCAAATCTCCTCAGTGCTGGGCAGGAACTCCCAGCTGAGCCAGGGGAGCAGCACCAAGCCCAGGATTTGGCCCCCAGAACCAATCCCAGCCCAAGGAATGATTAGTTCACTCCACAGTTTCCACGGCTCTGATGGAGATTCCTGGTTTTCATGCAGCTTGGACAGGCAGGACAGCTCCGAGGTGTGGATGGGAGATCATGCCAGGGATAAAAAAAACACCCACAAGGGGAAGATTAACGAGCTCAGATCGACTCAGTGCACCCAGGAATCCCAGCAGGGCATTCCCCAGGGGATACAGAGATCCACAGGAATTCCCACCCCTCTCCCTGCCAGGCCAGACCCTCAATCCTACTGAACATTTTAGGAATATTTTAAAATTAAACCCCCTGCTCCCAGTGCAGAGTTCCAGCTCCCAGCACAAACTGGTGTCCCAGTGCATGGGAAACTGGGAAAACACAGAGTTAGGGAACAAACAGCCTCCAGCAGCCCTTTTTCCAGACATTATTCCGGAGGATGAAGAGTTACCCGCTTTTTCTTGCCACAACTAAAATAGCAGAGCTTCAAGTTAATGAGAGGGAGGTGGGAGGGGGGGAAGAGGGGGAAAGTGTCATTTTGAAGCCCTAAAAAAGCAGTGCTGTATTTGAGATTCTGTTAACAGTTTAATTCCTGCTCATAGGGAAAGCCTGGAGCATCCTGAGGGGTTTGGTGCTGAAAATGCAATCAGGGGCCCTTCCAGAGCAGAGGTATCCAACCTCCAACAGGTAACTCCAGCACCTCTTCCAGGGAATTCACTTCAAAAATGCCTTTATTAGGTTTTCTGGCCTTTCCTGTCATTATTTGCTGCTTTTTCCCTCTCCAGGAATGGCCTTTGGGAATGATATAAATTTAATGGAGCTGAGGAATTCACTTCCCAGACACCTTTGCCTGCACCTCAGTCCCTTTATTGCCTCCTTTATTACCAAAGCAAAACCCACAACTTCTGCACCACCTAAACATGCCAAAAAAAATGGGAATAAAACCCTTAGAATTCCTGTGATTTCCACACGGAATTCTCTCCCAGATCCACCCCCAGGGCTCTAACGTGAGACTGCTGGAAGGATTACCACGAGATTCAAGGTTAGACTTAAACTCCAGATAAATTTAGCCCTTGATAGGACTAAAAGGATTAATGGGCAGCTCCTGGGGTAATCGGCTCAGTGGGTTTGTCACATGGACCAGCTCAAGCCACCACAACCTCCCACTAAAACATGACTCAGGGGTAGTGTCACACCCTCCTGCTGCTCCAGTGTCCCCTGAGGGCTCTGGGACAACAAGGAAATCACAGCTGGAATGTGCTGCAACTCTTAAATCCAAGTTCTGGGACAGGCAATACGGGCAATTATATATATAATTATATATTATATATATATATTTTTAAATATATTTAATATAAATTGAATTTATATTTAAATGAAAATGAATCTTTAGGGCTTCTTGAACTCCTCCCAGCAATAAACACATTATACAACCAGAGGTGAGCTCTGCTCTGGGGAGATTCCATCTGGGATTTGGGTGTCCTTGCACAGCCAGAAGGTGCTGCAGGAAAGGCTTCAAATCTTCAGGGAATAGAGGAGCTGGGGGATGCAGGGTTGGTTTTATTCCGAGCCGAGGCACAGACTGTGACCCCAGCAGCTCAGGATTCTGATCCGTGACAGGAAGGACTCCAGAGCCACACAGGGAACAAATCTGGATTTTCCAAAGTGCTCCCTTGCAGCCACAGCAAACCCTGGTGGGGTCAGGTCCAACACCCCCATCCCACACCTCCAGCTTAACTAAACCAGCATTTTAACCTTCAAATGCCTTCTAGAAATGTCTTTTAAAATGCCTCACAAAGCCCTGAGTTTGTGGGAGGCGGGAAGGGCTTGGTGCAGATGTAAACAACCTCCCACTTCCCTCTTCGGAGCAGCTCACACTGAAACATCTCCCACTAAAAATCTCCCTGCAAGTGCCCAGCGCCTCACATTTTGCTTTTTAGGGCTTTTTGCAGGCATTTCCCCAAGGTTTCACAGCTCTTTTCAAGGTGATTTGACTCGAAAAAGCCCCAGGAGGCATCTCCAGATGTGACTTTCACCCCGTGCTGCTGCTTTTCACCTCCCCAAAACCCAGCCCCAGCTCAGACTCTGCAGCAGCTTCAGTGATGAAAGGGGGAAAAACGCCTGGGATGGAGTTTAGGATAAAATTTTTTTGAGGAAAATGGATTTATATAAATAAATAACAACAGGGCAGTTTTAATCAGCACAGCTGAGCTGCCTGGGAGAATAATCACCCCTCAAAAGAATTGGGCAGACCCTGATAACCCCACCACGAATTGAGGACAGGGAGCACCTCACCCTCCTGGCTCAGGGAATTATGGATTTATCTCCCACATGGTTGAGGACAAAGCCAACATAAACATTCAGCTCCTTAAATCACTAAAAAATATAATTGTTTCTCTCGTGAATCATCTGGTTGATGCTATAAAATCAATTCCCCCGAGGCTGAGCACCCTCAGAGCCACCAGGCTGAAATGGAAACCCCATTTCCACATGGAAAACTGGGAGTTTCCTCCAGTGCCCACCAGTGCCGGCCTCACCTGGTGCTGCCACCGCTTTTGTCTCAGCTTTATGGATAATTTTAACATCCATGGGAAGCAAAGTCACCTGGCACCAACCCTGCTCTGCTCTGATGGAAATCTGTGCCCCTGGGCTTGCACAAATGCCTCCCGGACTGAAGGAAAGATCAATTTGGATAAGAATCCAAACATTTTTCAGAGCCTGGATGCCCACTCAGCCCTGGCACAAGATTTAGGGTAGCTCAGACCCCCCTTGGGATGCACTCCCAGCCTGGTGGGGGCTGCAGGAGGACCACGAGCTCCAAAGCATCCCTTGCTCAGTGAAATTTTCATTCCCAGCTTTCCTGAGCATTTGAGGACGTTCCCAAGTGAGGATGCACCATCCAGTGCTCCAGGAGACAATTCCAGAGCCTGTTTTACATCATTTACTGTCAAAATAAACTCCACATACCAAACTTCTCCTGCCAGCTCCAGTCCCCATCTAAGTCCTGCTCATTAATGCTCCAAGGGCTGCTGAGCAACCCGAATGACTGAAAAGGATCCTAATTCCCTTTAAAACCCCGGGCCCAATTCCCTTCTCAACTCCCAGCCTGCGGAGCCTGCTCCAAATGAGTCACTGCTCCAAGTTCACACCCTGGAGTGGTTTTAATTGAGAAATCCCGAGGGGATTCACTCCTCACACTTTACTCAGGCACCAAATTCTGGCCTGAGTTCCTGAGGCGACCTTTTGCAGTACTAACTCCTCAGAAAGCTTTTTAAAATAAACCAGGAGGTGGCTGCAAAGCCACAGCTCCATGGAAAAGGAGGAGCAGGGAAAAGAGAGATGCTTCCATGGGCAGGATTGAGGGAACATCACCATTCTGATTAAATATTCCCAGTGGAAATGAGCAGCCAGCTCCTCCAGGGATACATCCATGGATCCCAAAACTGCTCCAAAACTGTCTGTGGAGTCATCCAACCATCCCCTGAGAGAAATGGATGTGGGGAATTGTCCCTGGAGAAGGAGAATCCCTGCCAGGGGACATTCACACCCTCAGCTTTTCACCACAGAAAAAATTTCCTCGAGTCCAATCTGAAAATCCTCGTCTTTTGCAGAGCCAAATGAGGAAAGAACTCGGGATCCAAGAGGTTTCCTCTGCCCTGTGGTTTCCTCGCTCTGTAAAGAAATTGCTCAAGGATTTATTTCCATTTGTCCTGCTCAGAGCTGTGACCAAGCCTCTCTTGCAAAACAGCTTCCTCTGCTCTTTGTGGAAGTGTCTACTCTGCACTTCCAGGACTTGGGGAACCAAAGGAAACTCTAAAAACTCACTTAAATCAGCTCCAAGATCTCTAAATGATGTTATTTAGTTATTAACACTATAAATCGCTGGGCTGAGCACGGCTCCTGCTGCAGGGATCAAAGATCCAGCTCAGATTTGGGATTAATCCCTGCTGCACTCCCAGATTTAAGCCTGGACTGAGTGATTTCTGCAGTTTTCAGGGGATGCTAAAGCCAAACCCTCACTTTAGCACACACAAAAGGGGTTTGATAAACATTTACACCTCATCAAGTAGTTTCATCACCCCAAAATTCAGCTTTATTCCATCTTTTAAAAGGACAAAAGGCTGTTTGGGGGATTTCTTTGTACTTTTTTTCTCCTTCAAAATAATTGCAGGCCTCAACCACGTTTCCCAAGAAAATCCAAGGTGCTGGCTGTGATTTTGGCCAAAAAAAGGTTTGAAATCTTCCAGTCTACCAAAAATATTCAATATTTGAGGGCCCTGTGGCCTCAAAGATCAAGTTTTGTGCGTTTTTAAGTAAAGATGAGCAGCTTTCAGCAGCTTTATCACTTTATCACATCGTGTTCTTTGAAGTGCAGGTGGAGGAAATGAAAATTTCTGTGAACAGCAGGGTGGGGCTTTCCTGCTGCTGCAGAAAGGGATGGTTGTTTCTTCAGTCAAATAAATGGTGACAGGGACAATTTCAAGCAGTGCTATCATCAGGATCCAGGAACAAGAACTGGGTGATATCACCGACACTGATGGTGACACAGCTTAAAAATATAAATATACATTAAAAAAAAAAAAAATCAGTCAATTCCACAATCCATGGACTTCCTGTGGAATCATTTTTTCACCAAAACCATGCATCAGACAATCCTAGAAATTCCAGATTCCAAGAAGGCCTGAATTTCCATAAAATGCAAAGAATTTAGGTGATAGGTGCACCTGTAAACAGAGCAGCAGGATGGAAGCTCTACCATCAGTAAATTGACTTTTGATGCTGTTAATAGAATTTTGCTGCTTTTTAAGATGTTTTTAATTCGTCACTTGGGTGTTAAAAATATTTAGACTCTGGTTTCCAATTTAATTTGAGTTTGGGTTTTAGGAGCCACCAAGTGCTTAAAAAAAGCTCCAGGCAGAGGAAGGTCCTGGGTCAGTCTTTGATGGATGGAGAATTTTTCCAATATCTGCAGCTACACATGGACTATCCATTGAAATTCCTAGGGAAAGGGTCAGGAAGGAATGGCACATCTTGCCAAAAGTAGAGATAAACCGGTTTATTAAGGGCCAGGTAAATCCAAGCTCACGCTCACTGCTCCAAAACAGCTCCTGCTAAAAGCTCCAATTCTGTCCCAGATTCCTGGGCCAAAGGGAACGATCACTACAAGGCACCAGCCCAAAGGAGCCCTGAGCTATTCGTGACTTTTTGGTTGGTTTCAAGACCTACTTTGCATTTTGGAGCACGAGCTCCCTTTGCACTGCAGCTGCCGTTCCTTACATAACCACCGGCAGTTTCTATAGGAACAAACTTTACTCCAGCTGGAAATCACGTGGCGTTTTTTGGGGAGCTTTCTTTTCCCACCTCCACGCCCCAGGTGGGTCAGTACAGAGAGCCCAGGTGCTGCTGCTCCGAGGATTATCCCTATTTCTGGCAGATGTAGGGCCAGGGATCCAAGTGTGACTCAGAGCTCTGCTTAAAAGGGATCTTCCTACAACTAATTCCACACTAAATCCCTGTGGGGAACACTGATGCTTTTTTCCCTTGCTTAAGTGGGAAGTTACAGCTTCAGGCAGGCTCAGGGTGGACGGAGCTGTGTCCTCTCCCAGCTTTACCCTGCTGAGGTGAAGATCCCGGAGGGATAAAGTGAATTTCAGAGCGTTTCCACTCCCTTTGTGCAACCTCTCTGATCTGAACTGGGAAAAGCAGAATAATGGAAGATCCCAGAATATTTTGGCTGCAGCTGAGGATTCAAATGAACACACAACCCACATGCATCCCTCTGGCAAGATTCCCTTGCATAAGGCTGAGTTTTCTCCTCATCCCAGATTTCCTAAGCCAAGCTGAGCAGTTCCAGCCCCACCACTTTGGGTTTTTGGAGGCACAGGCTGCACACTCCCCCTCCATCAGCATTGCCATCCTGATCCTCCTTCCTCCCATGCAGCTGTTCCAGCAGCTATTTAAAAAGTTCCTCTTGGAATTGCTCAGACTGCAAAGGAAATTCAGCTGCAGCTCAAGAGGCTGATGGAGGAGTTGAGTCACGCAGATTTTTGGGGAATATTTGGTTTGGATTAACAGGAGTTAGGCTGGACTAAAGCAGCTCCACCATAAGATAGTTCCCAAATTCCACTGGAAGTCGGCCTCCCCATAGCACCTACTCCAGCCCCAAGCTTTTCCCCCTTCCCATCCCATATTTAACCACCTCTGGGCAGCGATTTCCCCAGTCTTACACCTGTTATTTCTGGTGAAGAATTAAACCTGGATTTGCACCGTGTTCAGCAGCACTTCTCCCATCTAATCCCTTGGGATACAAGGGATGGATTTAGGCCTGGACCCCATGGATCTCACACGACAAAGGGATGAAGGGAAGAGCCAGACAAACCAGGGGGAGCACAGGGTGACCTGAACCTCTGGGCAGCCACGGCTGCCAGTGCTGCCTGGGAGGAAGCTCCCGCTCCGACGTCACCGCCCCGGGATCCATGGAGCTTGCTGGATGGGACTGGAGAGCAGAGGGAAGAGTTTGGGAGAAGGAGAGAACCAAACACAATTAGCTGGAGAGCAGCTGGAGAGGCAGCAATGAATCCACTCAGTGTCGCTCAATTGGAATTTTCCAAATCCTGGTGGAGCCCAACTCTGAGATTTCAGCACATCCCTCCCTCCCTCCCTCAGCCATTCCAGCTCCAGACTCCTGCTCCAAGCAGGGAATGTGCTGCTGGATGCTCAGCTCAGGCTGTGCAGCAGCTCCATTATCTCACACACACACACAGGGAACAGCAGCACCACGGCCGCCCTTGGAACACCTTCGCCACGGGAATGGCACCGGTAGGAAAAATCCCACCTGCCCAGCAAGTGCTGCTCTTTCCAGGTGTTTCTCCGAGTGATTCCCACAGCAAAGACCTCCAAGGAGAGGATTATAACTCAGCAGTGCCCACCCTGCCCTAGCTCAGCTCACCCAGTGCCCCCAGACACGAGGTTGACAACAAAAAGAGGAAGAAGAGATCTCACCCAATTTCCTGCAAAACAAGAGCTCTGAGCAGGGCTTGCTGCTGCTGCAGCAGCAAAACCACCCTGGGGTGTCACAGAATCTCACACTGGCTCGGGCTGGAAGTACATTAAAGCTCATTTAATTCCACCTCTGCCATGGGCAAGGGACACTTCCCACTAGCCCAGGTTGCTCCAGCCTGGCCTGGGACGCTCTAGTCCCTGTACAGAGAAGCAGCTTTGCTTCCAGACACCCCTGGAGGTGCTGAGGGCACCACCTGGAGCCACCACGGGGCTCCTTTCCGTAGGCAGAGTGGAATGTTGCAGTTATTCCAGGAGGAACATCAAGCCTTCCTTGGCATTGCTACTGGGAGAGCCCCGCATTCACCAAAAGTACCAAAACTGCCCCAAAAGCAGTTTTGCTTTTCAGCAAAAAAAGCTTTTTGCTCTTCAGCAATTCCCTGAATTGCTGAAATCCCCTGGAGCTCCAGGCAGTGACAGCTCCATTCACCAAAAGCACCAAAACTGCCCCAAAACTGCAGGAATTCCTTGGAGTTCCAGGCAGAGACAGCTCCCATGGCCACACATGCCCTGGAGGAGGAGATTTCCCACTTCCAGAAATCTCATTAGTGCAGGGGGTAATTAGTAGATCAGATAACTGGGGACAACCCCAGCCTGCTCTTCAGGACTGGTACAATCCACGTTCCCAGACAGGAGCAGCTCCCAGCTTTGGAAAGGCTGCACTCCACACTGGAACTTCATTATAATTATTAATTAACTGGAATTCTGCACTGCCAGGACGTGCTGTGACCAGGAGAAGCTCCACTACCCCATCACCCGCAGCTGTGGGGTTGAATTTATTCCCATTTTGGCGGAATTTGCTGTCTCAGGCCTAGAAAGCTGAGATAAAGGAGCTATTTCTGCCCTTGGGGCTGGCAGGAGGTGCCAAGAGATAAAGGATTGGCACAGGAGGGGAACATCCTGATCTCCAACAGCACCTTCATCCCAAAGCCAGGTGGGCTCCAGAGAGGTGGGAAGGATGAGGTTATTGTGGTTTAGGCATTTTTAGGGTGAGAAGAAATCATAATTATCTAATTTTGAATGTTGCTCAAGGGGGCTCTGCAGTTTTTGAGGTCACACTGAGGTGACCAAGTCCTCTGTTTACAGATGGATTTGGCCAATCCCTCCTCCAAGTTCACTTCCAGCAGTTGCTGGGAAATGAGGCTCAAGTCCAGATCTACAAGTGATTATGGCAGCTCATTAAAATGGGATTTTGGGCAACTTTAACTCTTTTGCTGCAGGAAAACAAAGCAGCAACCACAGAGCGGCAGCAGGGGACAAGGAACAGTTTTATTTCTTTGTTTCAACCTCTGGAATTCAAACATTTCCTTTCTCAGGTAGATCAAGGTCATAACACGCCTTGGAATCAGAAAAACATGGAATGGTTTGGGTTGGGAGGGACCTTACAGCTCGTTCAGTTCCACAGGCAGGGACACTTTCCACTATCCCAGGGTGGCTTTGGACACTTCCAGGGATGGGGCAGCCACAGATTCCTGTGCCAGGGCCTCCCACCCTCACAGGGAAAAACCAGCTGGGAAAAGAAGCAGAGGACAAAAATCTGCCATTCCTCCAGTGCTCCGTGATCCCAGGGTGAGGTTACAACTCCTTCCCTGTCCTTACAACATCCAGGGCAGATCCTGCTGCACATTCCAGCCCCAGGTGACAGGATGTGACTCCCAAGAGCTGGAATTCCCTCAATTCTACAGCGACGGCTTTTCCAGGTCACTCTTCTTCCCCTTCCAGGGGAGGCCCCCACCCACCCTGAGGTGTTTCCCGGGATTCCCACAGGGAAATCTGGGGCCATCCCTTCCCCATCTTCCAGAGGCAACGGGAAGGACAGCTCCTCCAGCAGCTCCTCCCGGTGCGACTCGCACCAAACCCAGCTGTGCTGCAGCCAAAAACTGGGGCTTTTCCCCCAAAAACCACCGTGTTCTTTCCTCCAAAACCACCCCATTCTTGCCCCCAAAACCACCCCGTTCTCTCCCTCAAACCATGGAGTTCTTTCCCCTAAAACCACCGGGTTCTTTCCATTAAACCCACCCCGTTCTCTGCCCCAAACCCACCCCGTTCTCTGCCCCAAACCCACCCCGTTCTCTGCCCCAAACCCACCCCGTTCTCTCCCCAAACCCACCCCGTTCTCTCCCCACACCCCACGTTGTTTCAGTCGCTGTCCCCGCTCACTCCCGTAACCGCCGGGGCAGCACCGTTGTGCCCCCGCCACCACCGGAGCGCTCCCCGGCACGAAGCCCACCCCCACGACAGCCACCCGGCGGTGTCCGAGCCTCGGGGCAGCGGCGGCACCGTAGAGCACCGAGCGGCTAGGCCGGTGTGTGTGGGGGGGCGGACCAACGGGGTGCATCCGGTGCGGCGCGGGCTCCACAGGTCCCGCCGCCCATCCCCGCTACCTTTGGCCTGGCAGTCTGCGCAGAACTTGTTCTCGTCCTCGGCCAGCAGCCCGGCCAGCACCGCCTGGTAGCGCTCCACGTCCCGCACCGATTTTCCCGTCATGGCGCGGCCGGCGCTGCCCGCCCGCGGGTCACGGCCGGCCCGCCCGCTTCCTGCTTCCGGTATGGGCGGAGCTCCGACTGGGGGAGGAGCCAATCAGCGCCGGCCCCGAGCGGGAACGCCTCCCCCGCGCGCCGCCTGTACTGAGCGCTGATTGGTTCTGGCGAGCCGGCGGGAGCCAATGGGGAGAGAGGGTGGGGCCACCGCGGTTATGAATGGTGAGGGTCACGTGACCGGGGTGTGGGGACAATGGGGGGCACGGGGGGGCAGTGGGGGGGATGGGGGGGGACAGGCAGGGGATGGGGGACACAGGGACACGGGGACAGGGGGATGCGGAGGGGAGGGCGGGGGGTGGGGGGTGGGAGATTTTTGGGGGGCTGGGTAGGGGTCCAGGGATGCTGGAAAGGGGATTTGGGGGTGCTCAGATGCTGGGTGGGGGTCCAGGGATGCGGGATGGGGGATTTTGTGGGTGCTCAGATGCTGGGTGGAGGTCCAGGGATGTGGGATGGGGGATTTGGGGGTGCTCAGATGCTGGGTGGGGGTCCAGGGATGCGGGATGGGGGATTTTGTGGGTGCTCAGATGCTGGGTGGGGGTCCAGGGATGCGGGATGGGGGATTTTGGAGGCTCAGTGGTGCTGGATACGGGGTTGGGGAGGACTCAGGGGTGCTGAGGTACTGGGGGGAGGGGTTGGGGGGCTCAGGGATGCTAGGTGGGGGATTTTGGGGGATCCTGGGCTGCTGTCCCTTGGGCTGGAGGGGCACCTGGCGGCGGAGGAGGCTGGTGGCCATGCTGAGGAGAGAATTTCGAGACCTGCAGTAGCCGAAAAACCGCTATAAAACGAGCAATGGCACCGACAGGTGACAAAAATCTGTCACTGAAGTACTCTGAGAAACAGCCGGAATTACATAATCCGCCCAAAAGTGACACTCGTGTCCCAGAAAGGGACAGTGCTGGGACACTCGGGCACGAGCAGGAGCATCCCAGCAGCTCCGGGGGAGAGATAAACAGAAGGTGATGCTCCCAGATGCTCTCAGCCTGGATCCTTTATTGCCTCGAACCCCCAGGTTTTGGTGGAATTACTTCCCTTTCAGGCTGGGACGTGGAGAGAACAATCCAGGAGAGATCCCAGCGCAGAGCGGAGCATTCCCAGTCCCAACTGGTCCGTGCTGGGATGGCCCTGTGCCCGGCCGTGTCATCCCTGCCCCAATCCCAAATCGCCGAGCCCCAAAGGCGATGAATCAGCGGAGCATTGAGGAGCCTTGGAGCTCTTGGGAGGAGGAGGAGGAGGAAATGGCCGGGATGAATCATCCCGTGTTCCCTGGGAATGGCAACTGGGAATGGGAATGGGGGTGTGAGCGGGACATCCATCCCCCCGTGGGAACTGTCCCTGCGATCCCCCCCTTCCCTCTCAGCGCCACTATGGGGACATGGGGACATGCCCACGGGGGTCACAGGGCAGGAATTGGGGCAGGAATCCCCCAGGAGCTTCCCTGGGGTGGCAGGAACTGGTTCCCAGTGCCACCCCCATCTCGGGGTGTGGGGGAGCTGCAGCCACAACAGGCAGTGGCACTGGGGTGGCATCGTGATGGGGACACCACGGGGACCCCCTGGCACATCCTGGCCAGGCTGTCCCCAGCAGCAGCTCCCGAGGTCATCCCCGTCCTGTCCCAGCACCTTGTCTGTGCCAGATCCCGTCTCCATCGTGCCAAATCCCGTCCCATTTGTGCCAAATCCTGTCCCCATGGTGCCAAATTCTGTCCCATTTGTGCCAGATCCCGTCCCCATCATGCCAAATCCTGTCTCCATTGTGCCAAATCCCGTCCCCATCGTGCCAAATCCTGTCCCCATCATGCCAAATCCTGTCCCCATCGTGCCAAATCCCGTCCCCATCGTGCCAAATCCTGTCCCCATCATGCCAAATCCCGTCCCCATTTGTGCCAAATCCTGTCCCCATGGTGCCAAATTCTGTCTCATTCGTGCCAAATCCCGTCCCCATTGTGCCAAATCCTGTCCCCATCATGCCAAATCCCATCCCCATTTGTGCCAAATCCTGTCCCCATGGTGCCAAATTCTGTCTCATTCGTGCCAAATCCTGTCCCCGTGGTGCCAGATCCCGTCCCCATCCAGCCCGCAATAACCGCGGGCTCACCTGAGAGGGGCGGGGACCTGCCCTCATCCCTCTGTTCCATATTAATGAGCCTCCTCCCTCCTCCTCCTCCTCCTCCTCCTCCTCCTCCTCCTCCCCCTCCTCCCCCTCCCCCTGCCCGCCCAGGGTCCCGGAGCGCTGCGAGTCGGGGCCGCCGGCGCTCGGTGCCAGCCGCGCTCGGTGCCAGCCGCGCTCGCCATGGCCCGTGTCACCCGTGTCACCCTCGTGTCGCAGCTCTGGCTCCTGCTCCAAGCCTCCTGCCTCTGCCTGGCCCAGCTCGTAAGTGCCGGGCGCGATCCCGCTCCACTCCGGGCAGGAATGGGGATGGAGAGGGGATGGAGAGGGGATGGAGAAGGGATGGGGATAGAGAGGGGACATTCCCCATCTCCGCTCCCTCGCAGTGCTGAGCGCTTTGGGTTTATTCCCCGCTTTTCCCTTGCTTTTCTCAGGAATGCCCCCCTGGGAGGGTGGGAACAGCCTCAGCCCAGACCCGCCCGACACCGTGCGGGAAGTGCGGGCTTGGAAATAAGGGAATTGTTGGCTAAACAAGTTTAGTTTGATTTCCCCCTGGAGCAGCAGGGGGGGGGGGGGCTGTGTCTTTCCCACTGGATTTTCTGGGAAATTTGCTCCTGCTTTCCTGGGATGTGCTGCAGATCCGGGCTGTGCAGGGCTGGGGGGTCCCGGACCCTCCCGGGGTTGTCCCAGGGCTCCGGGGGGGCTGCCGAGGGGTCCCCGTGGACTCTCCAAACTCACCCAGGGGTAGGAGAAAATGGATCTGGAAAAAGGGAATGTGAGCTCTGGAGCGGGGTAGGCAGCGGGATTCCACCTGGAAAGACTCTCCTTGCCTTACAACTGCAAGAAAAAAACCAACAAAACCAACAGATTTTAGAGGTTCGGGGAAATTTTTCCATGTGGCTCCTGAGCTGCCTGTTGGAAACGGAGGGACAGCTCCTTCCAAAACCCCCCCGGGGTCCCCATGGGCTTGTGGGGGCAGCGGAGCGGAGCAAGGGGGATGTGGGAATTTCGGGAACAAGGAACCCTTTGGAATTCGTTCCTTGGGCAGGACAAAGGTGCCATTCAGGCATGATCCCAGCGATGGGGACTCGCTCCCTCCCTAGCTCAGGGATTGATCCAAGGTGGAGCCAGGGCTCTCCTGTTGTGTCCATGAACCAGAAACACCTCTCATCTCTACAGATTTACATTTATTCCTATATTTATTTCTTATATTTATATTTCATTCTGAAATGAACCCAGCCTGGGAGGCTGGAGGAGCCGCAGGAGTGCAGCCCAGCCACTGTCTGCTTCCCATTTCCAGGAACACCAGGGCTCCAGTCTCCAGGACTGGAATCTCTTCCCCCTGAACTCCCTGTTAGGATAACAGAGGTTTCTTTGCCGAGTCCTGTGCAAACCTCAAAGCCAGGACTGGGCTCCGGGAGCTTCTCTGAATGGAGCTTTTGTCTGGAGCCTGGGAGCGGAGCCAGCCTGGCCCAGGGAGAGCTCACACAGAGGTGTTGGGGGTCTCCACCTCATCCTGGGCGTTTGGGCACCTGAATTCTGCCAGTGCTTCCAGAAATCCCACTCTGAGCTAAAAGGGGTCTTTGGAAGTGCTGCTCTCACCCCATGGACACCCTGCTCTGTTAGGGCAGGAAAAGGTGTCACTAAAGGACACAAAATGATTCACAGGAACACTCTCAGTGTCAGAACAAAAAACCATGACTTTTTTCTCTGACTCCAGTATTTATAGATTCTCAACAATGACCAGGGATTGGATAATTGTTACCACCTTTCCAAGCACACTGGACATGCAAAACATCCATCCAAAGACGTTTCTTAGAAGGAATGTGATAAACAACTCATGTTTATAAGGCTGTCATGGGAAAGCAACTAAAACTATGGAAACATTATCAGAAGGTTTAATTTTCAGGAAAAAGGGGTGACAGAAATGGGGTAGAAATGCTTGGAGACCCTGCTCCAGCCAGGCAAAGAGGGAAAAAACCAAAACCAAGGAAAGAGGGAGCAGAGATGGGATAAAATTGTCATCCCATGGAGATCCCTGCTCCATTGGGATAAGAGGCCATGGACACCAGGGAAAGAGAGAGCAGAGATGGGATAAAATTGTCATCCCATGGAGATCCCACTCCACCAGGGCAGGAGATCTAGGGAAAGAGGAAAGAGGGATAAAAACACTGCCATCACCCCATGGAGACCCTGCTCTGTTCCCTGTGGACCCCAGAGCAGGAGATGGGAGAAATGGGATAGAAACTGGGCAGGGAATGAGGAGCTGGAGGTGCCAGAGTGAGGAAATGTCCTGGATTTCCCCATCCACGCAGAGCTCCGACCCCTCGGCGTGTTCTCCATCCCAGCCCCCTGGAATTCCCGCTACATTCCAGCGGCTCCCTGTGCCCCCCACACATCCCGGGGTCCTTCCTGACTTAGATCCCTTTCTCCCCACAGCGAGGGCCTCCAGGAGAGCCCGGCCCACGGGGGCCCCCCGGTCCCTCAGGAGTGCCGGGAGCCGATGGCATCGACGTGAGTGACGGGAACCGTGGGGAGGGAGGGAGGGGACACAAAAGGGACATTGTGAGTGGCACGGGTGCTCCGTGCTGCTCCCACTCCTGATTTAGGGCAGATGGAGCAGCCCCAGCTCTGCTGCTGGCAGCAAACAGAGGCTGCACCCCAAATCCAGCTCCATCCACAGCTCGGGAATCGGGGCCTGAGTTGATTTTTGGGGAATGCAGGGCAGGGAGGTTGGAATGCACTGGAGGATGCTCGGAGGGGTTGGGGCAGGGACCACCCCAGAGATACCCATGAAGGGGGGATGTGGGAGACAGTGACAATCCCAGTGGGGTTCCTGCAGAGGGATTGTGGCTCTGGAATGGGGGCCCGAACAGAGGGGAGCCCTCTGAGGCAGCAGAAATTTCTCCAGGATGCGGTGTTATTTTGGTGTTATTTATACCCAGAGCAGCCACACTGCTTTGGAAACCCCAGCAAGCCCTCATAAAACCCCATCACAGCCCTCACAAAATGCCAGCCCTTCACAAACCCCAGGAAAACCCTCTCAAAACCCTCAAAAAAACACCCCAAAAATCCCAGCACGGCCCTAACAAAACCCTAGAACAACCTCCACCAATTCCCCCTCACAAAACCCCAATTCCCCCTCACAAAACCCCAATTCCCCCTCACAAAACCCCAATTCCCCCTCACAAAACCCCAATAAAGCCCTCACAAAACCCCAATTCCCCCTCACAAAACCCCAAATCCCCCTCCCCAAAACCCCAAGAAAACCCTCACAAAACCCCAATTCCCCTTCACAAAACCCCAAGAAAACCCTCACAAAACCCCAATTCCCCCTCACAAAACCCCAATTCCCCCTCACAAAACCCCAAGAAAACCCTCACAAAACCCCAATTCCCCCTCACAAAAGCCCCAAGAAAACCCTCACAAAACCCCAAGAAAACCCTCACAAAACCCCAAGAAAACCCTCACAAAACCCCAAGCAAACCCTCACAAAAGCCCAATTCCCCCTCACAAAACCCCAGGAAAACCCTCACAAAACCCCAATTCCCCCTCACAAAACCCCAATTCCCCTTCACAAAACCCCAAGAAAACCCTCACAAAACCCCAATTCCCCCTCACAAAACCCCAATTCCCCCTCACAAAACCCCAATTCCCCTTCACAAAACCCCAAGAAAACCCTCACAAAACCCCAATTCCCCCTCACAAAACCCCAAGAAAACCCTCACCAAACCCCCACAAAAACCTCACAAAAGCCCAATTCCCCCTCACAAAACCCCCATAAAACCCCCACAAAACCCCAATTCCCCCTCACAAAACCCCAATTCCCCCTCACAAAACCCCAATTCCCCTTCACAAAACCCCAAGAAAACCCTCACAAAACCCCAATTCCCCCTCACAAAACCCCAATTCCTCCTCACAAAACCCCAATAAAACCCTCACAAAAGACCAATAAAAGCCTCACAAAACCCCAATAAAACCCTCACAAAACCCCAATTCCCCCTCACAAAAGCCCAATTCCCCCTCACAAAACCCCAATAAAACCCTCACAAAAGCCCAGCCCAGCCCACTCTTCCCAACGCTGCCCCATCCTGCCCTGCCTGTGGGATCCAGCACCTCCCTCCTGTCTTAGGAGTGGGACAGGGATCCCAAAACCCCCAGGATGGGCTCTGTGGGGTGAGCGATCGCTTTTCCACCTTCTCCCCTTTTCCCAGGGTGACAAAGGTCCTGCCGGAGCCCCGGGATCCCCGGTGAGTACCCAGCCCTCCCTCGGCTTCCCGGTGATCCCGCTCCTTCCAGAGGGGCTCATTCCAACCCGATCCCATCTTTTTTCCAGGGTGTCAAGGGTGAGCCTGGAGCCCCTGGGCCAGATGGACCTCCAGGGAAGCCGGGCATTGATGTGAGAACTGACCCCATCCCCTGGTGGTGTCCCTGCCCGCGGGGTCCCAGCAAACTCCTCCTGTCCCCAGTGTCTGGGGGACACCACATGAAAACATGCCCAAATCCCCTTCTGCAGGAGCTGCAACTACCTTGGGAATCCCAAATGAGCTCAGGAAGAGCTTCTGTCACCCCTTCCCACCTTGGGAACTCCAAAAGAGTTTCTGTCACCCCTTCCCACCCTGGGAATTCCAGAAGAGCTCGGGAATTCCAGAAGAACTTGGGAATTGCTTCTTCCACCCCTGCCCAACTTTGGGATCCCAGCAGAGCTCCTCTTGTTTTCCCCCAGTATAAATCTGAAGCAATTCCTAGTCCCCCGCTGTCCCCACTTCCTTGGCACCCAGGAGGTGGCACTGGTGACTTTGCCACTGTCCCCTCCTGGGCACAGCCTGGCAGAAGTGGTGGCAGGAAGGGGACAGAGCTGGGCCTGTCCCCAGGTCCCCTGGGTGGGGTCCCAGGGGTGTGTGGTGGGAGCCTGGGAAGGTTTGGGTGGGTTCCTGCCCCATCCCAGGGGTAAAACCAGGATCAGGGATGGGTGGAGCTTCCCATGTGTACCTGCCAGGCTGGACGTGCCCAGGGTGTGAGGGTCCTTGGAGGGCACCCCCGTGTCATGGAATTCCGCCCTTGGCCCCCCCTGATGGATTCAACCCAGCAGAAATTCCTGTCTGGAGAGCAGGAGGAATGGGAATGACTCCCTGTGTCTCTTCCCTTGCAGGGCCTGACGGGAGCGAAAGGGGAGCCAGGACCTGTCGGCAGGCCAGGAGTTAAAGTGAGTGAGGGGCCGCCCCAACTCCCATATTCCCAAATTCCCACCTTCCCAGGATCCCACATTCCCAATTTCCCACCTTCCCAAGCTCCCACATTACTAATTGCCCACCTTCCCAAGATCCCATATTCCCAAATTCCCACCTTCCCAAGCTCCCACATTCCCAAATTCCCACCTTCCCAAGCTCCCATATTCCCAATTTCCCACCTTCCCAGGATCCCACATTCCCAGTTTCCCCACATTCCCAGGCTCCCACCTTTCCAGGCTCCCCCCTCCCCTCCCAGGCCCAGCCTAGGATCATCTCCATCCCTCTGGAAGGGATCCATGGATGCAGGATCCATGGCTGACAGGGTTTTTGGCCCTGAGGCTGCATCCAGGGAGGGGGAATTGCCAGGGCAGATCCTCCTTTTCCAGCTCCTGACTCTGCTCTTGTGTCCTGGCAGGGCCAGCCTGGACTCCCAGGGCCACCAGGGCTCCCTGTGAGTATCTGCTGCTCCCAGGGGTGTGGTGGGGACCCTCCAAGTCCTCCCTGCCCCATCCTTGGTGCCAGGGCGGGAATGGCCCTCCTTGGGGCAGGAATTCTGATGGATTTGGGGAATTTAAACCAATTGAAGCTTGCTTTTTGTTGCAGGGTCCTTCACTGCCAGGACCCCCCGTAAGTGCCACGCTGGGGCTGGGATGGGTGGCCTGGGGTCCTGCTTGGAATTGTGCGGGAGGAGCTCAAACCTCAGCATCCCCAGAAGGGAGGAATCAGGATGGGACCTCTCTCATTCCATGGATTTCTCTCCCTTCTCCCTAAGGGGCTTCCAGGCCAGGTTGGACTTCCCGGAGAGATCGGGGTGCTGGGACCCAAGGTGAGGAGTCAGGAGGGGGCATGGAAAAACCTCCCCTCCTTCTACCAGGAGCTGCTTCTGTGCCCTTCAGGGCTCCTGGGATAGTCAGGGATGATCTTGGAACGTGGGACTGGAGGTTCCCCTGGTGCCATCACCCTGGGGGTGTCCCCATTCCTGCTGGGACACACCGGCTCTTTGGCTCTCCACCTCCCTCCCCATCCCAAATTCTCCTTTCCTGGCCTTCTTTCCCAGGGTGATCCCGGACCCGAAGGCCCCAGAGGTCCCCCAGGCCCTCCAGGGAAACCCGTGAGTATCTCCCAGCTACCTCCAGGAGGGACAACCTTCCCCAGGCTCATCCCAGGGACTGGAGCTGGAATTCAGGCTCTGGCTCTCACCTCCCACCCCATTCCTTGCTCCCTGATCCATCCTGATGTAAAACCAACCACAGAATTCACAGGTTTCCTTCCCTGCAGGGCCTCCCGGGACACCTCCAAGGCCTGGAAGGCAGCGCTGATTTCCTGGTGAGAGCTGCCATGACCTTGTCTCCTGCTGTGACCAGGGTGTGTCCAGACTTTTCCCAGTCATTCCCAACTCATCCTTGTCCTTCATCTTCTCCCAGTGCCCCACCAGCTGCCCCCCAGGTCCCAAGGGCCCCCAGGGACTGCAGGGACTGAAGGTAAGGAAGGCCTGGAGCTGCTGTGGGGGGGAAAAATGGGAATTGTCACTTCCAGGATGTGGTGGAGTGAAGGATCCTTCTCTGGGATCTCTGGAGCACCAGGACAAGGAGGCCTGGAGGAAAAGGTGCTGTGGGAATGGTCCCTGAGGGTCCCCAGCCCCTTCCTGGGGGTGGCACCCTGTGCCAAAGCCCCAGCTCCAGCTCAGGATGTCACCTGTGGGATTCTGAGTCCCCCAATGTCACCTGTGGGATTCTGAGTCCCCCAATGTCACCTGTGGGATTCTGAGTCCCCCCAATGTCACCTGTAGGATTCTGAGCCCCCCCAATGTCACCTGTGGGATTCTGAACCCCCCCAATGTCACCTGTGGGATTTTGGGTCCCCCAATGTCACCTGTGGGATTCTGAGCTCCCCCAATGTCACCTGTGGGATTCTGAGCTCCCCCAATGTCACCTGTGGGATTCTGAGCTCCCCCAATGTCACCTGTGGGATTCTGAGCTCCCCCAATGTCACCTGTGGGATTCTGAGCCCCCCCAATGTCACCTGTGGGATTCTGAGCTCCCCCAATGTCACCTGTGGGATTCTGAACCCCCCCAATGTCACCTGTGGGATTTTGGGTCCCCCAATGTCACCTGTGGGATTCTGAGCCCCCCCAATGTCACCTGTGGGATTCTGAGAGCATTCCATGGCACCTGTGAGATTCTGAGTCCCACCACGTCCCCTCTGGGCACGCCAGGGTGGGATGTGGTGGCAGGATGGCTCTGTGGGATGTGGCCACCAGGATGGTGCCAGGACCCTGCGGCTTTGCCGGGGTTTTCCTCATGGATTTCCTCTCCTCCCCTCAGGGACACAGAGGCCGCCCCGGGGCCCTCGGAGAGCCCGGCAAGCAGGGAGAGCCGGTGAGTGTTCCACCAGGATCTCAGCTGGATCCCACCAGGATCCCACCAGGATCTCAGCTGGATCCCAGCAGGATCCCAGCAGGATCCCACAGGATCCCAGAAGGATCTCAGCTGGATCCCAGCCAGATCCCAGAAGGATCCAGGTGTGGCTGTCCCTGTGGGGCTGGACCCAGGGAAGGAGTTTTGGGAAGGGAAAGGAAGAAAAGAGTAAAGAGGGAGATGGGAAACGAGGGAATGGGAGACCACGGTGACCTTCCCATGGTGGCCTCCTGGGCAGGGCCCCCTGTCCCCATCCCCTGCTGGGTGCCAGGTGGGGGCTGTGGTGTCCCCAGGGTGCTTTGTCCCCCCTCTCCCTCCAACATTTCTTTTTCTCTCCATTCCCAGGGCCCCAAGGGAGACGTTGGTGCCTCTGGAGAACAAGGAGTCCCAGGCCCTCCGGTAAATCCTGTATTCCTTTTTCCCCTGTCCCCCAAGTGCTGCAGGAACTGGGAGTGGGCTCTTTGTCCTTGTCCCCAACACCAGGGAGGTGACACTGGCATGTCCCCCCTCCCAGCACTAGGACTGAAGCAAAGCCTTCATCCCATCCCTCTCCCAGCTGTGGATGCCACCACCTCTCCCTCTGGAGAGCTCCACGGGCACCTGGGTTGTTCCCAGGGATAAGTTGGGATAAATCCCTGCTGTACACTGAGTCCTCCTTGCCTTGAGGGGAATTAAAGCCACTGGAATTCTTGGAGCACTTTGAAGATGAAAAGCAATTACTGGGCTAAGCCCTCCACACCAGGAAGGGGCAAAACCACTTTGAAGCCAAGAGCTCTGGCACAGGGAAGTGGCTCCAGTTTGGGCCCGCTGGAGTTATGGAACTGACAGCTGGAAAAGCACCTGGTGGGGGGCTCTGGAATTAGGAGGGACTGGAATTCCTCGTGTTTGGCAAAACTGGTGGATTCCCAGTGTCAGGTTTTGCTGTAATTGCTGCTTCCCCCTGGGCTGCTCGGGGGGTTTATTTCCAGCTAAATTGGCTGTGGTTTCCTTCCCTGCAGGGACCTCAGGGCCTCAGGGGTTATCCTGGCATGGCAGGACCCAAGGGAGAGACGGTGAGTGCAGGTGGCATCCCCCGGCTCCGGGATCGAGATCCCATGGAAATCATTCCCTGCGGCATCCTTCCCATGCTGGGCCATCTCAAGGATGCTCCCTCTGGAGCAAGGATGGATTGGGATGGGAGCTGACCTTTCCATGCTCTCTTTCCAGGGTCCCGCTGGGTACAAGGGTATGGTCGGCAGCATCGGAGCAGCGGGGCGGCCGGTGGGTGCCCCCTCACCCCTGGGTGCTCTGGGATCCCACTTTTCCCTGCTCAATCCTTGCTTTCCTCTCTCCTCCAGGGCAGGGAAGGCCCCAAGGGACCACCTGGGGACCCTGGTGACAAGGGAGAGCTGGTAGGTGTCCCCCCTCCAGTGTCACTGTCCCCTTTTCCCCAGCCTGGCACCGTTCCCACATGGAAAGGGATTGGGGTGCCCTCGAGGGGCATCTCCATCTCCCAGCTCCATCCCCAGCAGGACACTGACACTTGATCCCTCCTGCTCTAGGGTGGCCGTGGCATCAGGGGACCCCAGGGTGACACCGGCCCCAAGGGCGAGAATGTGAGTTCAGCTGGTGACACCTGTGCCATCGCATGTCCTTGTCCCCTCCAGCACAGACCTGGACTGTTCTTTTCACTTCCCACATTTATTTTTGTCCCCACCGGGAGCCTTTGGGTCCCTTTGAGGTGTCACATGAGTGACTCTTCTCCCCTTCCAGGGCCTCCCAGGCATCGACGGCAAGGATGGCACCCCAGGTATTCCTGGAGTGAAGGTGAGAGCTGCAGGTGCTCGCACAGGGAATGTCCCTGCTGGGAATGGCAAAGGGAATAACGTCCCTTGGCGTGGCAGCTCCTGGCCACAGGGTCAGGGGCAGTGTCCCCCCTTGGGCAGGAGTCCCTTGCCTACCTGTGGGCACCCCATTCCCGGTGACACCCCCTCTCCCCCTCACAGGGTGGCACAGGACAGGCCGGACGCCCGGGAACGCCGGGACACCGGGGACAAGCTGTGAGTGCAGGACCCCCCAGCCTGTCCCCTGAGGGGTGACACCCCTCTGCCAGGGGTGCCAGCACCCTGCAGGGACACTGAGCTGTGTCCAGGGGTGACACCCAGGGGTGACACCAGTGCCAAGGTCAGTGGTGCCAGGGCCACTGTGGGGACACTGAGCTGTGCCCAGGGGTTGATCCCAGCTTTATTTCCTTAGGGATTGCCTGGCCAGCCGGGAAGCAAAGGTGGCCCAGGTGACAAGGTGGGTGACGGCTCTGAGCACCCACCCAGAGGCTCTTGTCCCCTCCTTTGTTTGTTTCGTCCCCACTGTCCCCTCGCTGTCCCCACTGACCCTCCTCTCTCCTGTCCCAGGGTGAAGCTGGTCCTCGGGGCCACCCCGGTGTCACCGGTGCCCCAGGGCAGCTCGTAAGTACCGAGATGTCCCCATGTCCCTCCCGGGCACAGCCTCGGGGTTGATCTCTCTCTTTTCTCCTTTTTTTTTCCCCCGGTTCCTGGAAGCTGAAAGCGGAATTGAGCCCTTTATTCCCACCCTGCTCCTCCTGGGAGTCTCCTGGGATCGCTGCTCCTGTCACCACCCTGTGGTGGCGACGAGGACAGGGCCACCCCTCCCTCGGGGAAGGCCAAGGAGCACGGGACACCGGTGAATCCCATCTTTTGTGGGGATTTTCTTTCCCATTTTTAGGGTGAGCCCGGACCTCGGGGTGAGCAGGGCCCGCAGGGTGTCCCCGGGCTGAAGGTGAGCTGGGGACACCACGGGGATGTGGCCATGCCAGGAGGGGCTGGCCCTGACCCCGCTCCTTTCCCGCAGGGTGACAGGGGTGAGCGTGGCCTCGTGGGGCCCCCCGGCGAGCAGGGCAGAGTGGTGAGTTGTCCCCAAAACTGGTGAGTTGTCCCCAGAGCTGGGGTGGGACACTGGACATGCTCTGAGCTGTCCCCAAAGCCAGGCTGGGACACTGGGGATGTTCTGAATTGTCCCCAAAGCTGGACTGGGACACTGGACATGCTCTGAGCTGTCCCCAAAGCTGGGCTGGGACACTGGACATGCTCTGAGTTGTCCCCAAAGCCACTCTGGGACATGTGGGATGCTCTGAGCTGTCCCCAGAGCCAGGCTGGGACATGTGGGATGCTCTGAGTTGTCCCCAAAGCCAGGCTGGGACATGGGGGATGCTCAGCCCCAGGGTGGGGGATGCCAAGCCTGGATCAGCGGGACACAGCCAGACCTCCCCCTTTGATCCTGGGGTCAATCCCATGCTTGTCATGCTGCTGAGGTATTAGGGAATAGCTCAGGGATTAATGGGACCACGCTGGGTTTGCAGCCCCAGCCGGGACAGGAATTTCCTCCTGTCCCAGGAGAGCAGGGAGGCCGCCCAGCCCATCTCCAGAGCTTTCCTGCCCTGGAAAAACAGCCAAAAAAAAAAGGTTTTTGGTGCTTTTCCTGGGGACAGGAATCCATCCCTGGAAGGTCACTGCTCTTGGCACGGTTTCTCCATAGTTTTGTGCCTTGTTCCCCCTCAGAGCTGGGACTTAGGGGAGGTTGGGTTGTCGGGATCAGCTGAAGGATGGGGACCTGCCTGTGCACCTCGATGCCTTGGGGAGAATTCCCTGATGGGTAAAATCCTTTCCATTGTCTCCTCACTCATTTTCTCATATTCCTTGGATTTCCAGGGGCCGAAGGGCGAGCAGGGCCCACCGGGCATCCCAGGACCCCAAGGCTTGCCAGGAGTCAAAGGAGACAAGGTGACAGCTCCAGGGACAGCAGGGTGGCTTCTTGGGGATGCTGCTCTGCACTGAGCTGATCCCGTTTTTCCCTTTTCCCAGGGCTCTCCAGGGAAAACCGGCCCCAAGGGCAGCATTGTGAGTACATCCCAGGGGTTTAACAGAGCTGGGTTTAACAGAGCTGGGTTTAACACTGGCTCCAGGAACCTTCTCCATGAATTCTCCATGAATTCCCAGATGGTTTCCAAAGCTGCAGAGGGTGGGGGTGACTTTGGGAATGTTCCCATCTCTCCTTGCCTTTCCTTTAGGGAGATCCAGGTGTCCACGGCTTGGCAGGGCTCAAGGGAGAGAAGGTGGGTGCATTCAAATGATTCCTGAGAATGCTGGGGGATCCCTTCCCATGCTGGGGGATCCCACCTGGCGTTAAATCCCAGCTCCATCCCTAAATTCCTGCTGTGTCCTCATTGCCTTTCCTGTGTCCTCTGTCCCCAGGGGGAATCAGGAGAGCCAGGACCCAAGGGACAGGTGAGTGAGGGGGGGGTTTGGCACCAAGGGGGCCCCACAACTTGAGAGGATTTGTGGGATCCTCAGCCAGAGTGGATCCTCCTGGCTGAGGTGCTGGTGATCCATGGAGCTGCTGGGTGCTGAGGGAACGTTTTCCCCTGGAGATGGGGGCCAGTGAGCACAATCAGCCCTGGGTTTGGGCTCAGCTCCTCTTTGGGGTTAAACTGTGAATTGAGGCTCAGCCTCTGGGCTCTGCCCTGGATTCAGGCTCTGCCCCATTTGGGATCCAGCCCTGGATGCAGGTTCAGCCCCATTTGGGATCCAGCCCTGGATTCAGGTTCAGCCCCATTTGGGATCCAGCCCTGGATTCAGGCTCAGCCCCATTTGGGATCCAGCCCTGGATTCAGGCTCAGCCCCATTTGGGATCCAGCCCTGGGTTCAGCCCTAGCTCCATTTGGGATCCAGCCCTGGGTTCAGCCCTAGCTCCATTTGGGATCCAGCCCTGGGTTCAGCCCTAGCCCCATTTGGGATCCAGCCCTGGGTTCAGCCCTAGCCCCATTTGGGATCCAGCCCTGGATTCAGGCTCAGCCCCATGTGGGATCCAGCCCCGCCTGTGTTTTTTGGGAGATTTTGAGCTCTAGGGGTGCAGCCCCGGGACAGGCTGAGCCCCTCATGCCCCTGTTCCTCCATCCCTCTTCCAGCAAGGCATCCAGGGAGACCTCGGCTTTCCGGGCCCTTCGGGGGATGCCGGAGCACCGGGAATTCGGGGTTATCCCGGCCCGCCCGGCCCGCGGGGGCTCGTGGGGGAGCGCGGAGTGCCGGGAATGCCGGGGCCGCGGGGCACAGCCGTGAGTATCCCGATCCCGCATCCCTCCTCGCCCTCCCGCTGCCCTCAACTGCCCCAGCTCTGCAGGAATGTCCTCTCCTTCCCACCCAATCCCTCTGGGAATGAGGAGCTGGGAGGGGTGGGATCCTGCCTTCCTGGGGAAGAATTCTGTGTATGGCATCCATAAACCGTCCCTATATAAAGCAGCCAGCAGCAGGGGTTTGCAGGGTTGGGATTTTTCCCTAAAAAAACATTTTGGACTCCAATGCCACGAGCGGGATGCAGGGAGCGAGCTGAGCATGGAGCACTTGCACTGGGGCAGAATGGGGAAGAGCAGGGCGGGAAGGTGACCTGGGATTGGGATTTGGGTTGGGAATGGCTTTGGCAGGGGACAGAAGGAGCGAAATTCCCTTCCTGGCAGGGCCGGGATGCTGGGGACCAGCACATCGTGGATGTGGTGCTGAAGATGCTGCAAGGTGAGGGCTGAGTGGGGCCCCATGGATCCATCCCATGGATCCATCCCATGGATCCCATCCCATGGATCCCATCCCATCCCGTCCCATGGATCCCATCCCATGGATCCCATCCCATGGATCCCATCCCATGGATCCCATCCCATAGATCCCATCCCATGGATCCCGTCCCATGGATCCCGTCCCATCCCATCCCATGGATCCCATCCCATGGATCCCGTCCCATGGATCCCATCCCATGGATCCCATCCCATGGATCCCATCCCATGGATCCCATCCCATCCCATCCCATGGATCCCATCCCATGGATCCCATCCCATGGATCCCATCCCATGGATCCCATCCCATCCCATCCCATGGATCCCGTCCCATGGATCCCATCCCATCCCATCCCATGGATCCCATCCCATGGATCCCATCCCATGGATCCCATCCCATGGATCCCAGCCTGGCCCCTCTCTGCCCCACAGAGCAGCTGGCAGAGGTGGCTGTGAGTGCCAAGAGAGCTGCCCTGGGTGGGGTCGGGGCCATGGGACCCCCCGGCCCCCCCGGGCCCCCAGGGCCGCCTGGTGAGCAGGGTCCCCACGGCCCCATGGGACCCCGAGGTGTCCCTGGAATCCTGGGAGCTGCCGGGCAGATCGGGAATGTCGGACCCAAAGGTGGGTGGAGGTGGCAGGTGCCAGGTACAAACCCTCCTGGGGGTGACACTGCCACGCTTGTCCCCATCCCCTCTCCCAGCTGGGCTTTCCACGGATTCCTTCCCTCCTTTTTATACCCACAGGGAAGAGAGGAGAGAAGGGCGAGCGGGGAGAAGTTGGCCGTGGCCACCCAGGAATGCCGGGTCCTCCAGGGATCCCAGGTGAGCCCAGGTGTCCCCAGCACTGGCACGGCCAAGTGACCTTTGGCACCTTGGGGTGATGAGCCCAGGGGTGCCCGGGGACCTTTGGCTCCATCCCACAAAACCTGCCCGGCTCCATCCTGTCAGCCTGCTCAGATTTATCCCACAAAGCCTACACAGGCTCATCCCTCAAAAACTGCCTCAGTTCATCCCAAAAAACTGCCCCAGTTCATCCCACAAAAACTGCCCCAGTTCATCCCTTAAAAACTGCCCCAGTTCATCCCAAAAAACTGCCCCAGTTCATCCCACAAAAACTGCCCCAGTTCATCCCAAAAAAACTGCCCAGGCTCATCCCATAAATCAACCCAAAACCTGCCCAGGATCCTCCCACAAAAGCTGCCCATAAAACCGGCACAAGATCATCCTACAAAACCTGAACAGTCTCATCCCACAAAACCTGAACAGTCTCATCCCACAAAACCTCAGCTTCATCCCACAAAACCTCAGCTTCATCCCACAAAACCTGAACAGTCTCATCCCACAAAACCTCAGCTTCATCCCACAAAAGATCAGCTTCATCTCACAGAACTTGCCCAGGTTCATCCTGTAAATGTTCCCAGATTCATCCCACAAAATCTGCCTAGGCCTCATCCCACCAAGCTCCTACCAGGATCATCCTTCCCTTCCTTCTTCCTCATCTCTGCCACCTTTTTCCTGCTCTCTGGAATTGCTCTTCCCACACTCCTCCCATTCCCAAACCCCAATCCCTATTTCCCAAGGCTCAGCATCCCAACAGCCGCATTCCCCTCTCTGAAGATGCCATTCCCATTCCAGGTCTCCCGGGCATTCCGGGCCATGCTGTGGATGGCAAAGCAGGGGAGCGGGGCCTGCCGGGCTCCCCGGGCGAGGCTGGCAGGCCGGGATTGCCGGGCCCCCCGGGATTCCCGGGATTTTGCGAGCCGGCCGCGTGCCTGGGAGCCTCGGCCTACGCGGCCGCTCGCCTCACTGAGCCGGGGAGCGTGAAGGGCCCCCTGTACTGAGGAATTCACCGTGGAAAATCCGTTCCCAAAGTTACCACAACACTGCAATTCCATGAGGAGCAGCTTCCATGCTTTCCCAGTTCTTGGGAATGCCGGAGTGCGGGCGGCCACAGGGAGAACACAGCCATAGGAAGGAAATTTTGGGGTGGGAACACGCTGCTGGCACAGTTTGGGAATAAAGGGTGGCCTCAAATCCTGGTTCCATCCATGGGGTTCCAAACCTGTTCCCTGTGCCCTTTCCCCCCCAAAAAATAAATTGGAATAAATTTTATAAACCCCTCTCCCTGTGATGTTTGAAGGAAGCCGTGGAAATTCCTTTTTTATCCTTTCCTTTCTTAACCTTTTCTTTTTTAAATTGGAATTTTTAAAGCCCCCTGCTAAAATCGTGGTTTGATTATTTAAGAGAATTCCCAGCTCCAACTTGGTCACTCCCATACCAGTGTAAAATAGGGATAAAAATAGGAATATTTTATAATTGTGATGAGGAAAACACCAACTTTTGGAAAAAATGGACAATAAAACCAAGCTGGATTCTTAATAAATGGAATGATGTTTGGATTTCTCTGGATCAAAGCAAAGCCATGGGGGGGGTGCAAACTTTTGAGGGTTGAAGTTGCTTCATCCCATAAGGAAGCAGCTTGGATGCCATTCCAGAGAGATTGAAACCCAAGTGTGGAGATGGAACAGCTGGAAAACATCCAACCCGGTCCCAAATCCCTGTTGGAAGAGGGGAAGGAACAGCTTGGCTGAGCCTCCCTTTCCGGGGAGATTAATCCCGATCCTTTTCCCTGGAATTCCAGTTGAATTCCTGAGGAATTCCGGTTGTCCAAGCCCTCCGGGGAATCCTGCTCCAGCTGTGCCGCACATCTGGGGCACATCCCAGCCCTTCCTGCCTCTTTTGCCCAGGAGAGGGAGCCGCCAGCCTGTGGAATTCGCTCTGCCAGCCTGGGATATTCCCGATAATCGCGGTTTTCCTTCTGGAAAGGGCTGGAGCACCCCCCGGGACTGGGCTGAGCTCCCAGCTTCTCTCTGGGGGAAAAAAGGGAGAATTCCCTTCCTTTGACCTCTTCCCACTTTTAGGATGGACACAGAAGCTCTGGAAGGGGCTGGGAGAAGGGAACGAGGGCTGGAAGGGGCCGGGAGCTGAATTTTGGTCCTGGAGCAGGGAACAGCCGCTTCCAGGTGGGACTGAGGGCTGGAAGGGAAAAGCCTTCCCAGGACAGCCCCTGCAAAAGCTCGGCTGTACCTGTGGGGCATCCTGGGCATCCAGGAGGATCCAGGAACACTCGGGCCTCCTCAGCCCTGCCCTCGGCACAGCCCAGGCAGGGATGGGATGAGCTCCAGCACATCCAGGGATGCTGCTCCAGCTGATCCCTCTGCTTCCAGAGCCAGCAGAGCTTCCCAGAAAGTTCAGAGAGCAGTGGTGAGAGAGCTTTGACCTTCCTGATCCATCCTGTGCATCCCAGGAGGCTCCGGCAGCTGGGAATCCAGAGCCTGGCAAAGCCGGCGTCTGGGAAGACTAAAACAATCAGGAATTAATTAAAATTCTGAAAAGTGACTTTCTGGAGCTCCTGGCTCTCTCTCCCACCTGCTCGTCCCTCGTGGATTCTCCTGGGAGCCAGCACACCTCAGCTGATCCCTGCACCCAGATATCCAAACCACGGCCAGGTATGGCTTCGTTTCCAAGCAAAACCAGGTGGAACCTTTCCAAATTATTCTAAAGGCTTTAACAATCTGCTATTGCAGCCACAAAATTCCTGGGAATACGGATGGGCAGAGTCCAGTGTCCTGCCTGCCTTCTGTGGGATGGGAAAAGCAAAAGGGAAGAAGGGAAAGGGAATAAAGGATTCTTTGGGAATCTTTGGGAAAGGGAACTTTGGGATTGCACCAATTCTTCCTCAAGACTTGAGATCACCCACAAGAGCTTTCCTTTGCTCCCCAGCTCCTTGGAAAGCTGCAGATAAAGAGGAAAGGAAGACTTGGGATAAACGATAGTCCGGAATAATTAAATGAAATGAGCAGGGACACCCTCCCGTATCCCAGCTTGTTCCAACCTGGCCTTGGACACTTCCAGGAATGCGGCAGCCAGTTTCCCTGGGAAATCCATCCCAGCCCCTTCCCACCCTCCCAAGGAGGAATTTGTTTTCCCAAAATCTCATCTAAAGGACGTTTTTTATCCCAAAAGGCACCGTGTCCCCCTCGGTTATCCACGGTCACCCACGGGGACCATCCCGAAATCCCATCCCGGTGACATTCCCCTGGCCATGAATAATTCAGGTACACCAGGAAAGTTTCCCAGGGCTGCTGCATGGATGAGCCCAAATCACCTGGAGGAGGTGAAGATGAGCTAATCACCATTTGTTTTCTCTTGAAAGCTGATTAACCGCTAATTAGAATATTAAACAAGGGCTTAAATACGTAAATGAGCAGCTGAGGACAGAGCTCGTTATTGGAGGTGCTACAAAATTCCTGATTTTTATTCCTTTTATTTTTATTCCTTTTATTTTTATTCCTCCTGGACCCAAGCTGCCCTCACTGAGAACTCGGGCTGCCCTTGGAGTGCCAAACACCTCGGAGAAAATGACATCAGGAACTGGGGGTGTGAATTTTGTTTAACATGGAAAAGGGTCGCCGTTTGTATTCAGGGGCCCGTGGCGGCCAGCGGGTTTCTGCCTCTGAAAATTAGGAAAGGAACAGGATTTCTCCTGGACCCAAATCACCCCCACCTAGAACTCGGGCTGCTCTTGAAGTGCCAAACACCTCTGACAAACTGACAGCAGGAATTTGTGCTGGGGGAAATGTTCTTTCTCTTGGAAAAGAGCCGCTGTTCGCGTCCTGGGGCCCGTGGTGGCGAGTGGGTTTCTGCCTCTGAGAATTAAGAAAGCAGCAGGAGTCTCCTGGTCCCAAACCATCCCCAGCTGGAACTCGGGTGGTTCTCTGAATGCCAAAGGCCTCTGACAAACTGACAGCAGGAACTTGTGCTGGGGGGAGTTTTCTTTCCCCTGGGAAAGAGCCGCTGTTCGTGTCCAGGGGACCATGATGACAATGAGCTTCTGCCTCTGAAAATTACGACTGGAGAAGGATTTCTCCCGGACCCAAGCCGTCCCCACCTATGTCACTCTGAAAACTCAGTTTTTCGATCTTGACATAATTTCTAAGAACTTTCCCAGGACAGTGACTGTAAACATAGATATGTATTCATTCTTTCTGATACACGTCCTTTGATGGACGTCTCGCACGACCAGTGTGATTGGGAAGGTGCTAACCTGACTATCCAATCCCTGGTCATTGCCCAGAATCTATAAATACTGAAGTTGGAAGAATAAAACCAGTTTTTCCCTGTCACAGGGGAGCCGTGTCTGTGTGAGTCATTGCGTGTCCTACAGCGACACTCCTGGAGCTCGGGCTGCCCTTGGGACTCCAAAGGCCGCTGACAGGCTGCCATCAGGAACTTGGAGAGGTTTGTTCTCTTTCCTCTTGAAATGGAAATTGTCCAGGGGCTCATGGCTGTGCCTGCACCACCACATCATGCTGGGAAATGTTCTTAGTTCCTTCTCTGTCTGAGCTTTTAGGGTTTGGCACATTGCTTCCTTGTGGTCTTGTATTGAAAAGCTGCTCAGGCTATCCACGAGTCTTCACAGAAGTAAAAGTGAACGTCGTTTATTTCTATCTTTAGCACACTTTTATAGGGTTTGCCAGGGTCTGCGGGCTAAGCAAGTTACTATTGGCCAATCCACAGTTTTACATTCTTTCTCTCATACACAAGGACATGGTTTTGCTTTATTCTCTCTCTTGCAGGAGAGTTTCAAGGACATTAGCCCTTAATACCACCACTTATACCAAAGGCTGGTTTGTGCAGACAGGCCTTTATTAAAATATAGTGCCCACCTTCTGTTAGAATGTTCTCTACAGTCTTGCCCCAGTTTTTCTGTCTGACATTCACTTCATAGCCCTGTAACTATATAAGTAACTGTTTTACCATTGGGCTTTCTTTTGGGCTACTCCATACTCCCCCAGACCCAAAAATTTTAGGAGGCTTACGGTCCAGTCCACACGCGCCTCGTGGGTTTGGTTGTTAGAACATCACAGTGTAGCAACTGTCCCTCTCCCTTTGGGGCTTCCCAGGACTCCAGATCCTTTCCATGGTGTTCCTGAATATGCTGAGGGAATTCTTGGCTCTTTGAGACAGCACAGAGTGAATGAGCTGGGTCCTTCATCTGCCTTTAGAATTTTCTTATTCAAAAACAAATATCTTTTGGCTGGCTTCATTCATCCCTTAAATCTGAAAGAGCAAACGAGATTATTTCTAGCATTAATACTCTTTTGCCAGTACAGGATACAAATTCTCTACTGTCCTATTGCCAGCTCTCATATCCTGGACCTCTCTATATGCTCCATCAGGTTTCTGTGAGACATAAGCTCAGAAGAATTTAAGATTTTAGAGAAGCTGAGGCCTTAATTAAAAATCAGCCTTGTTAAATCTAGTTAAAAGAAATAAATAGGCCTCGTTAAAATTAGATAGAAAAACTTTGCTAAAATCAGAGGTTAATCATTGGCTAATAACTAATTGTCTGTCAATTTTATGTTTGTTCAGCTGGGCTGTAATGAGAAACCAAGAATCTGGTAAGGAACTTTGTCCTGCGGTGACTTTATGATGTTTGATTGTATCCCAAATCGCCTGGTTTATGTTCCATATTAAATTCTGCACCTTTAGGATTGGCTCTGAGATCCAGGGGGGAAGGAGAAGCCGCAGTTTGAGCACTGGGTGCGGCTGTGGGAATTCCGGGACCTTTCCAATGGCCCTAAAAGCGCCTTGACCGAGGTGTTGATGAGTGAGGAGCCTCATGAAAGAGCTGCCCGAGACTGATTAGCCATGCAAACTTATCCAGAGCCCTCTGCTTCCTCCTGCCAGCTCTCCCAGCTGCTCTTCCCGGTTTTATTCCCCCAAAATGCCCGCTGGATGCTCCAGCTCCTGCCCCGCTGCTCCTTCCCTGGATTTTTTCTCTCGGAAGATTCCCAGTGGATGCTCTGGCTCGCTTTCCTCCTTTCTCTGCTGCTCTCTCCAGCTTTATTCCCCCCAAAACGGCACGGTGGAATCTCCAGCTCTCCCAGTTTCCCTGATGGTCCCTCCCTGTTTATTTTCCCCCCAAAAAATTCCCAGTGGATACTCCAGCTCCTTCCAGCTGTTCCCTTTCCCTGGATTTTTTTTTCCCGGTGGATGCTCTAGCTCCTGCTTCGCTGGTCTCTCCCTGTTTTTTTCCCCGAAGGATTCACAGTGGAAGCTCCAGCTCCTCCTGCTCACTCTCCCAGTTCCCTGCTGCTCTCTCTGATTTTTTTTCCCCAGAAGATTCCCAGTGTTGGTCTCGCCCTGTTTTTCCCCCAAGATTCCCAGTGGGATCTCCAGCTCTCCCAGTTTCCCTGCTGCTCTCTTCCTCAATCAGCGAGAGGAGCCGGGGGGGATTTCAGGGATTCCTTCCAGGGAATGCGGGCAGAGGAGTTGGGAGACCTTTGGAAAAGCACCAAATTCCTGTTTTGGAGGAGATTCCAGGGCTGGAATTTGGCAGCAAAAAATGTTTGGGAAATGAGGAATTCTCTTCTCGAGAACACCCAAAAGCTGAGCCTGGGTCAGGGATTAAATCCCAAATACAGAGGGAAACCCTGGGAATTGGAAGCAGGAAGAATCCTGGAATGGTTTGAGTTGGAAGGAACCTTAAGGATCATCCCATTCCACCCAGTTCCATGGGCAGGGACACCTCCCACTATCCCAGGCAGCTCCAAGCTTGGACATTTCCCGGGATGGGGTGGCCCAGTTTCTCTGGGAAGCTCTGCGGACTCCAAAGCCCCTTGATCCTCATCCCTCCCTCAGAATCCATCGGATCCGTTCTGCTGCCCCAAAATCCCAACGAAGGCTCCGCCCCAGGCTCATCCTGCCAGGAATTAGTCACACCAAACATCCCAAAAAACCTCAGCTCGCTTTTCCCCGCCTTTATTTCGGATCAACCCATCCAAGGAGGGAATAAATCCAAGGATAAATCAGGAAAAGCCAAATAAAAGGCACCGGAGAGCATCAAATCCACACGGGAGCAGTCGCGGGACATCAAAGACCCTGTCAGGGCCGTTTTCATCCCAAATTTCCTTGATCCCAAGTTAATTCCTGCCAATCATCAGGCACGGGGAGAGAGGAGGCGTCGGGCTCCGAACTAAAACCTCATTAAGGCAAATCTGAGCTCCTGGAGCAGGAATGCGGGGGCTGGGAAAGGGGAAGGATCCTGTTCTCCCTTCCCATGGGATATCCCTGATCAAATCCTGCTGGAAAAGCCAAATCCATTCATCCAAATCCATCCAATCTGCCTGAATTATCGCCCTTCCTGAAACCAGGATGCGCTTCCCAGCAGCTGGAAAAGTCGGGAATCTCCATCCATTCCTGCAGGAGTGGTGTGTGCGCATCCAGAAAATCCCGGGATCAACCTTTTGGAATTCACACACACACCAAAACCCAAGAAACAAACAAACAAAAATCCCTAAAAAACAACCAGACAAAAAGGCACCAGGGGGCTGTAAGAAAAAGCAATGCAAAAATCGAGATTTTTTTATTACTCGGAAGTCCAAAATTGAAAATAGCTTTGAAATTCCGCAGGGAACGCCGGGAACACACGGAAAAGCCTCATATACAGAGACAGATAAATTAACTGGGAATTCTGCAGACAAGCCAGGGACATGGAGAGATTCCATATGTACATTTTTATGGAAACCATTTATACACTTTATTACATTTACAAAAAAAAGCTGATTTTTTTTTTCTACTACTTTTTTTGTTTGTTTTTCCCTACGATAATGAAAAAAAAAATTACATTTTGTTTTTTTAATTTATTTTTTAGCTGTACAAACTTTTAATTAATAAAAATATATCTCTGTACAAAAGAGGGATTTGAGCTTTTTTTGTGTTTTTTTATAATTTTTCTCATTTTTTCCCTTTCTTTTTCTTCATTTTTTTTCCCTTTTTTTTTTTTTTTTTTCCATTTTTTTCCCTTTTATTTTCATTTTTTTCCATATTGTTTTTTACCATATGCAAGTCCTCTGGGCACAAGGATGGAGAATGGCATGGAGCAGATCCCACACAGATTGCAAAAAAATAGGATAAACCCCTTTTTCCACTTCCTTGGCTCCCTGGGCAACAGCAGGAAAAGGGAATTCATGGATCCAAAGCAGCGAATTCCGTTGAAGTCGAGTTCCCCCTTCTCCCTTCCTGGGTGGTTTTAAATATTTTGGATTTATTTTGAACTCCTGGACGTGAGATTCTCCTCATTTTCCCATGGAATGAGAGGGAGCCACGCGTGGGAAGCCAATGTGCATCACCTGGACGAGTCAGGAGAGGATTCCCTGGAATCTGGACGGGAGTTTGGAAGGATCCAAGCTCTGCTTCCAAGGATTGTGGGAGTTTTGGGTGCTGGAACTGGGATCAGGATGTGTTGGGGCAGGAGCAGAGCAGGGGGCAGGGTTGGGCTGTGGGGCTTTTTTAGGGATAATTGAGCTTGGGAAAGGCCAGAGACGGGCCAGGAGAGCCCAGCTGGAGGCAGGGTGGGATCCAAGGATTCCAAGGGGTTCTCCCAGCCTTGTTCCAGCAGCGGCAGGATGGAATGATGGAGACAAGGGAAAAGGAGAATATTCCCTTGGAGTGTCACTGGGATTTGTGTCCCATGAGCTGGGAAGGACAGACACCATCCCAATCCAGCTGGCATTTTACCCTGGAATCCTCTCCAGGTGGGAGCACAGCCGACTCCAGTGTCCCCAAATCCATGTGGGAACATTTCCCTGACCCCTGCCCACACCGGATCGGGGCTCTGGCTCCCACTTCCCAGGGAGAAATCGGCACCTTGGTGGGATTTTTGGGAGCTGAGGTGGCATTTTTGGCAGGCTGGGAATTCTGCTCCCTCTGGGAGAGCCGGAGGAGAGCCAGGAGTAACAAAAATAAAACTCTGATGTATTTGCACCCAGAAAATCAAGGATAAACCAACAAAAATTCCCAAATTATCCAATGGTTTTCAGCAGGCAGAGCTTCAGGGAGGAGAAAATCCATGCTGGAACTGGAGCATGGATGGAAACCCCATTCCAGTGGGTTCATTCTGATCCTTCTTGGAGCCTCCTGGACTCAGTGACCTGGGAATGGCACCTCTGTCTCCCCTGATCCTAAAATGACTCCAATCAAACTCTGGATCACAAGGATGCAGAGGAGGGAAATGTCAGGCTGCCTTCCCTGCTCCCACAAAATCCCAGGAAACCTCAGTGCCCCTGGGAAGTAACAGGAGCAGCTCAGGATGGGAATTAAAACTCCTCCTGCTTTGTCCTTTGGAGGATCAGTCTGAAAAGGGCAAAGGATTTGAGAAGCTTTTGGGGGAATTAGGGTCTGTTGAGTTCTTTTCAGAGAGGATTTTTGTCCCTTTGGATATTCCTGTTCCTTCTGGAATCGTCTGGCAGCGAATTCCTGATCAGGGATTTGGGCCCAGCTCAAATCAGGGGGAACACAGGGCAGGAAAAGCCCAGCCAGGAATGCCCAAAGGAAAATCAAAGACAGGTTTTGGGAAGGTTCCTGTTGAAAACTCTTCCTGGGTTAGAAAAACCAACAAAGAAATAACCCAGAAATCCAAATGCAGAAAAGCAAAATCCTCATCCTGTCCCATCCAGGTGTTTTCCATAAATCCAGCCAGGAATGCCCAAAGGAAAATCAAACACAGGAAAGAAGGGGAAAGCTTCCCAAGGTTTGAAAAGCTCCCATTTGAAATCCCTTCCTCTGCTCAAGCCCTGGGGTAGAAAACGCAACCAAAAATTAACCCAGAAACCCAAACCCAGACACACAAATCCTCATCCTGTCCAATCCAGGTGTTTTCCACCAATCTAGCACCTTGTGCACGACTTCTTTGTTGCCCAAGCTCTTCCCAAAGTTTGGGAAGCTCCTTCCAGGAACACTGGGAGCAGCTCGGGAAAGCCTCCCACCACCAGGCCTTCCCAAGGTCTCGGAGCGGGATGGGAGGCGGCAGCGGAGCCAGAGCAGAACCTTTGGCTTGGAGATCCAGCAGGATGGAGCAGGTGGATCCAGCAGGATGGAGCAGGTGGATCCAGCAGGATGGAGCAGGTGGATCCAGCAGGATGGAGCAGGTGGATCCAGCAGGATGGAGCAGGTGGATCCAGCAGGATGGAGCAGGTGGATCCAGCAGCCCTTCGGGAATTCCAGGGAGGTGCAGCAGCTTCTCCGCAGCCTCGGCAGGGGCGGGAGCAGGGAGGTGGGGAGGGGATGGATAGATGGAGAGGTGGGACAATCATCCACTGGACACCGATCCCGGGAATCTGGGAAAGCAAAGACTTGGTTATGACACATGGAAATGCTGGAAAAGTGGCTTTGTTATCCTAAAATTGGAGTATTCCAGATGGAAGGGCTCTACAATCCACAATGAACTTTAGATTACTTGAAACACGTAAATCCCAGATCCCTGTGCAAAATTCCCCATCTGGAGTCACCCAGGGAATGATCCCTCTCAGAGATCCATTTTTCCAATCCCATTTCTCTCTGCAGTAGAATTTAAAATTCCGAATCCCTGTGCAAAAGACTCACAAGATCCTTTGGGCACTCCTGGGACCACTGCTCCCACAAAGATAAATGAGGGTGGGTTTGGGTGGGATATTGGGATGAAATTCCTCCTGATTTCCAACCTAAACCTTCTTGGAGCAGCTTAAGGCTGTCTTGTCCTGTCACCCCTCGGGTCTAACTCCTGGCTCTGCCCAGGACATTCCAAGACCCACAAGATCCCTTGGGCAATCCTGGGCCTCCTCTGACCCACTGCTCTCACTAATGAGAGCTAAAGGAGAGTGGGATATTGGGAAGAAATTCCTCCTGATTTCCAGCCTAAACCTCCCCTGGTTCTTAAGGCTGTATCTTTTTGTCCTATCAACCCTCACGTCCAACTCTTTGCCCTGCAAGGACATTCCAGGACCCACAAGACCCCTTTGACCCACTCCTTCATTAGAGCTAAGAGTTGGTTTAGATGGGAAATTGGGATGAAATTCCTCCCTGTGAGGGCCATGAGGGGCTGGGATGGAATTCCCAGACAATCTGTGGCTGCTGGAAGTCTTCAAAGCCGGCTTGGAGCAACCTTGTCTTGGGGAAGGCCTCATTGCCCACAGAACCAGCTGAGCTCTAAGAACCCTTCCTGATGCCTCAGGATCTCAGCTTTTCTGTTTTTCATCTGTTTGTAACCCTGCAGTTCTTTAGTGTGTAACTCCAAACTCCACACACAGTGTGAGCTGCTGCTTTCCCATTTGGGTCAGACACAGCAATTCCTCTCCAGGCCTGGCAATCAAGGACACCTCACTGCCTCAGGCCCCCAGAGATGGAAACAAAAGGGAGTTGGGGGCAGCAAACTTGGGGTGAATGACTTCATTACCTGAAGCTGGAATTGGGAGATTCACCCCAATATGGAAATGGCCCAAACTTATAAAAGTGTGAAACCCCTGACCCATGGTCCATTTTGGGTGCAGCCCCTGGGGGGCTTTGTCTGCCCAAAATGTCCCTGAAGGCCTTTCAATAAATAGAACTGCTTTTTATTCCCTGAATTCTGTCTGGCCTCTGTTTTTAGGTGGCCCCAAAAAGCATCAGTTTCTGGGAAATGATGTTTTCATCATTTATGGGACAGTGAGACCTCTGGAGAATCCTCTCCAGCTACAACCCCCCAACAACTCCACACACTCCATGATCCCATGAGAACCCCTCCAACTGCACACATTCCATGATCCCCGAGAGCCCTTCCAACTCCACACACTCCATGATCGAAGAGAACCATTCCAACTCCACACATTCCATGATCCCAGAGAACCTTTCCAACTCCACACACTCCATGATCCAACTGGAACCTTTCCAACTCCACACACTCCATGGATCCCAGAGAACCTTTCCAACTCCACACATTCCATGATCCCATGAGAACCCTCCCAACTCCACACACTCCACGACCCCAGGATGCCGAGGGGACAGTGGGGATGGCAGGGGTGGCCCTGTGCCACTCACCGTGTGGGGACAGCGCTATACAGCCGTGCACACCGTGCTCACTGTGAACTCGGCCTCGCCGGCCATGATGTCCGAGGGCTGCAGGTTCCGGTCGTACATGGGGTTCTCGAAGGTTCCCCTCACGTTGGTGTTCTCGTGGCCAGCGTAGCCATTGAATGGGACTTTGGGTCTCCTCCTGCAGGATCAGGGACAAAACCCACACAGGTGACAGCCCTGAGGGAGGGCACTGACAGGGGAAATGCCTGGGGATGGGGCTGAAAAATCCAGCTGGGGATTTGCAGCATTGATCAGGTGTGGGAGATGCAGGAACAGAGAGATCTCAAAGCCTTGAGCACACAGACCCAGAGACAGAGATGGATACAGAGTCTGACCTGAGAGCTTGGAGAAGGCTTGGAGCTTCACAACAATGAAGCTATACAAACATGAAGAATAGAAGCTTGTAGTTTAAGAAGAAATATATTTTAAGCATGCTTTAAGCAAGTAAAAGTATGCTTTATATAAGTGAATAAATATGTTAAGTAAGGTAATATTGATTTTGAAGTTTAACATACAACCTGTTAAAGAGTTAGTAAGAAATTATAGCAATGTAAGTTTCTGTAGTGTTCTATGACTGGATGAAAAAAGACGCCCAGCAGCAGAATCGTGTGAGATGAAACAATTAGTGATTGGTTTATGAAGATGCTGGTGAGCTTTTGTCTAACTTGTTGATTAGTTAAAAAGTTTATGCAAGACATTGTAACTAGAATTTAGATGGCTTCTGAGGTGATGGTGTTGAATGTAACATCTTAAGTAGTCTCACTCTTCCATGAGACTGATGGGCTATGCAATAAAACACTTTTTCTAACATCACTGTTGGCCTCACCTGCTCTGATCCCAATAATCAGGAACAAACCCAAGTTTACACCACATTCAAAGCCATGGGCGGGGGGAAATTAGCTTTTTATGATCCTGAATGTGGCTACAAATCCCATTAATGGCCAGCAAAATCCTCTCTGCTCTCCTCTCCCAAACCCTCACCCCACCACGCTTTATTTTCCCACCTCCTGAATTAAACCAGCCCAAAAGGAGCTGATTTTAAGCCCAGCTCACCGATACTTCTCTCAAATCCCTGAATTTCTTTCACCTTTTGGAATTCTTGCCCCAAACCTACCTGTGTTTGCAGAGATAAAGCACAAACCCCGCAATAACCTCCCCAACCCTCTGTTTTTATCCCACCCCCGATTTAAACCAGCCTAAAAGCGGGGGATTTTAAGCCCAGCTCTGATATTTCTCTGAATTTCTTTCACCTTTTGGGATTCTTGCCCCAAACCCACCTGTGTTTGTAGAGATAAAGCACAAACCCTGCAATAATCAGGGCGATGAAAGGCACAAGGATGGCGGCTGCCACGGAGCTGCTGTTGGATGCAAAGTGGTGGCCGATGGATTCGGGATCATTTTCCATCATGCTGATGTCTGGAACACAGCAGAAAGGAACACATTTCCCACATTTCCAAGCCCCTGCTGGGGGAAAAGGGCTTGGCTGGAGGTGCAGGTGACACCAGCAGCAGAGTGAAGTGGTGCTGGAAAAGGGAATTTAAAAATGGATGTGCAAGGATGGAGATCCAGCCTAACATAGACCTCACCATTTTTTTTAGATCTCTATTTAAAGAGAGGTGTAAATTGATTCATTTTGCCAAAAAGATCCATCTTGGATATTGGAAATGGAAAAATGGAAAATTCCACAGATGCTGAAGGGTTCAGTCTGCAGCCTTGGAAAGAGCTTGGGTTAATGTAATGATGAAGGTACACAGACATTGGGTAGAGAAATTATAAACTTACGTTCCTGTAATTAAGACTATGTCTTAAGTAGGTAAGAAATTATATTAGGTAAAATAGTTTGAGGTTTAAGCTGTAATAGCGTGAGTTATAGAGATCTAGAAACTGTAGTGGAGGGGTATGTGAGTATGTGACCTGCCAGCTTAGTGGCTCAGAGACAGATGCAGTGCAGCAAAATTAAGCCAAGGTGTGAGGTTAATAAGTGAAAACAAGTCTTGTGTCCACTGTCTACTGGGCCAAAATGTTACACATATTTATATATAATATATTGCTGTGCAAAGAGGAAACTCGTGTCTTCCTTGAGCCATGGCTGACTTGTTGCTCCTCTAAATCTCACACCTTGGGTCTGATATCTTATCTGGCTGCTTGAGCAATAAATCATCTCAAAGCAAGGTGGTCCCGTCCCTGGTTCTTCATCTCCACACTTGGGTGCATAAAGTTGGGCTTTAAGGAGACTCTGATAAGCTGCACTAACAAGCATCCATAAAGGTGACGAGATCCCAGCAATCCTGAAGGATTAAAGAGCTCAAACCACGCTTTAAGAGGTATTTAGGAGCTTAAACTTTGGGTGGTTTAATCTCCCAAGAGCTGCTGTGACTTCTGGTGGAGACACTTTCTGTGGGGGGGTTGGGATTTGGGCTTGGCAGGGATCTGGGAATTTGGAAAAAAAACCATGTCCAGGTGTTGTTTGTGCTTCCAAACTTTCCTTGCCTTTGGAAAGCAGCCTGGTTATCCCTCGTTTTGTTCCCAAATTATAAATTTTATCGTTGTGCTGTTTATTTTGTGCTGTTTGTCTCCCACAAACCTCAAGTTCAGCAGAACTCGGGAAGTGCAGAAAATTCAAGCCAGGGATTGGAGAAACATTCCCTGCCTGGAAACCCCCAAAATGGAGCTTTTGGAATCAAGAGAAAAAGGAATTTTACCAAGTCTCTGGAGGCCAAACTGCCCGAAGCCTTTGCCACGCACGAAACCCTGGTACACAAAGGTGCCACTTGAGGACTCCGATGAGACCTGTGGAGAGCGGAAATCAATGGATTTATCCAACATTTCCCTGAATTTAACACCCAGCTCATCTCAGCCCCTTCCAAGCACATTGATTTGATACAATTCCCCAGAAAATCCTGGCATTTTTTGAGGAGTTTCACTACCCAACAGCTGAAAATTCTCCTGTCTCAAAGGAAGGGCAGCCAAAAAAATCTTGATTGCAATAAATCGAGAGGACATTGCTGATTCCAGAGGGAGAGGGAAGAAGTGGCCACGGGTCAGTCAGATCCACTTTTTTTTCCAAGCTCCAGTGGATCCCTAAAGGGCTTTTGGGAAACTCCCAGACACAGGCAGAGGGTGAGGTGTTGGCTCCATTGGGGAAGATCAGCTCCACCTGGAATGCATCCCACTGGTTTTTCCTCCAGCATTACCTGGGAGATGATGGATTCCAAACCCCAGGGCAAAAAAACCAACTCCTAGCTCTGGGAATTATCCCTCAGCTCAGGGAAGGGAAATCCGGGCTGGGACAGCCGTGGGCAGGGGATTTTGTGCACTCACATGTCCATCCAGAGCCCATTTGTCGTTCCGGAACTTGTTGGCAAAGATCTCCAGCGGCCCCATGATCTGGTACACCTGGAGCAGCAGGTGCACGTCTTCCTTCTTATAAATCCCTGGAAAAGAAGGGATTTTGTTGGCTCTGGATCACTCTGGCTTGAAATAATTGAGTGGGAGGGCAGAGAAACCACATCAGGGTTTGAGTGGACACCAGCCCTGTCACTGGGATGCACTGGGAAACACAGACCAGGATATTGAAGATATTTTCCACATGGGAAAGGACTCAATTTCATATTTAATTAATATTCAGGTTCTGCTACTGGATCAGGAAGACCCTGGTGCTCCAGAAGGGCAGGGACATGGAACGCTCACGGAATCATGAGCTGGAAGCGACTCCCAAGGATCATCAAAGTCCAACTCGCATAACTTAATATTTTTTGCCAAAAGTTCCAAGTCCTACCTCAGGTGCCTCCAGGGATGGGCACTCCAAACCTCCCTGGGCAGTTCCAAGGCCTGACCACCCTTTCCATGCAGAAATTTTCCCTATTATCCAACCTGGCACAGGCTGAGGCTGTTTCTTCCTGGGAGCAGAGCCAGCCTGGCTGCCCTCTCCTGTCAGGGAATTGTGGGGAGCCCCCTGAGCCTCCTTTTCTCCAGGCTCCACCAGGAGTTCTCCAGACCCTTTCCCAGCTCCATTCCCTTCTCTGGACATGCTCCATGCTCCCTCAATGTCTTTCTGGCCATAAGTGACCAGAACTCGACACTGTAGGAATCAAGAAATGGAGAGACATTTCACTGTTCTCCAAAAATGTATCAATCCTATTTGCTATCGACAGAAAGGCTCCAAATATCCCTGGGTAAACCAGGATTTATAGAAAATTAAGTAGAAAGTAGTAAAATGTTTAATATGCCACTGAGATGAAAAATACAGATTTTAGAGGGGTTTAATACATGGAGTAAAGATGGAGGAAGAAAGGTGTGGTTTTTAGCTCTTCTTCCTCCTTCTTCTCCATGATCCTGCAGTTTTTGAGAGCACAAAGAGTGATTGGTTTAGAGTTAGTCGCAGTTTTAGTTATGTAAGTAGATATAGAAAACTTATTTGTTAAAATATAAGAACAATACACGTGTCTGTAGTTAATAGGGTAAAAATGGATATAAAAGTGAAGCAGCCACGTGGTTTGGGGCACTTTGTGCCATCAGAGCAAGATGAGCCAGGTTGTGGTGAATTAACTTGTGCAGAAAGTCTGGAGAGACCTGCCAAGTTCTGTAATAACATCCTAATAAACACAAGAAATGAGATTCCAACCAGCTCAGGAGTTTCCTTCAAACCCAGAGAGCTGGGATAAGCGGGACTCCCCACTTTGGGAGGATCCCAAAGGAGCTCAGCCCAAAGGGGACTGAGAAACCCAGGAGGAAAGAAAAATACAGAAGTACAGAAGAAGAGAGAGAAGAAGAAAAAGAATAAAAGAGGTTACAGACACAGCCCTGGAGGTGTGGCAGCAGTGCCAGCACAGGAGACAGTCCCTGCCCTGGTAGTGCCAATGCCACCCTGTCCCAAAGTGCCAATGCCACCCTGTCCCAAAGTGCCAATGCCACCCTTCCCAAAGTGCCAGTGCCAGCCTGTCCCAAAGTGCCAGTGCCACCCTTCCCAAAGTGCCAGTGCCACCCTGTCCCAAAGTGCCAGTGCCACCTGTCCCAAAGTGCCAATGCCACCCTGTCCCAAAGTGCCAGTGCCACCCTGTCCCAAAGTGCCAGTGCCACCCTTCCCAAAGTGCCAGTGCCACCCTGTCCCAAAGTGCCAGTGCCAGCCTGTCCCAAAGTGCCAATGCCACCCCTCCCAAAGTGCCAGTGCCACCCTGTCCCAAAGTGCCAGTGCCACCTGTCCCAAAGTGCCAGTGCCACCTGTCCCAAAGTGCCAGTGCCACCCTTCCCAAAGTGCCAGTGCCAGCCTGTCCCAAAGTGCCAGTGCCAGCCTGTCCCAAAGTGCCAGTGCCACCCTTCCCAAAGTGCCAGTGCCACCCTGTCCCAAAGTGCCAGTGCCACCTGTCCCAAAGTGCCAATGCCACCCTGTCCCAAAGTGCCAGTGCCAGCCTGTCCCAAAGTGCCAATGCCACCCTGTCCCAAAGTGCCAGTGCCACCCTGTCCCAAAGTGCCAGTGCCAGCCTGTCCCAAAGTGCCAATGCCAGCCTGTCCCAAAGTGCCAGTGCCACCCTGTCCCAAAGTGCCAGTGCCACCCTGTCCCAAAGTGCCAGTGCCACCCTTCCCAAAGTGCCAGTGCCACCCCTCCTGTCCCTCACCGGACACCTGGAGCTCCACCCCGCTGTGGTCGATCAAGGTGGCGTTGACCTTGCTGGTGGTGGGGTCGAAGCTGGTGACAGAGAGCATGGCTGGCTGCTTCTTCCCCAGGTACTCGTAGGAGCCTTTCCACAGGGAATTCCTCGAGAACACATCCGCAGGCACTGGAATTACAGCAATGGGAGACACAAAAAAAAGCCAGGAGCGTTTCCATTTTTCAGGGAAAGAAACAGAGCAGGATTTCTGCTCACTGACAAAAATTAAACTAATTTAAATTTATTTAGTTTTATTATAAATATATTAAATATGTTATAATGATAGTATATTATAAATATATTAATATTATGTATTATAGCATTTGTTATAAATTATGTATTATATTATTTAACATATAGTTATTATATTTATTTTACACTATGTAAATATAGTTAAATAAATATAAATATATAAATATAAAATAAATATAAATTAAATATATATTACATATTAAATAAATATTAACTATGTATTAATATATTAATTATATATTAATAAAGGAATATTATGTTTTATTATATTTAATATTTTTAATTGTATTTTAAATATCTTAAATCCCACCTGCTCTGTGGGTGCCATCACCATGGGTGAACACAAAGCCAAAACCAGTGCCTTTAATTTGGCTGTTGTGACCAAAAATTCAAGGCAATTTTTAAAAATGAACCAATCCCAAAAGAATTTAATTGGAAAAGTTAACTTAAATAAAAAAGTTCAACAGTACAAAATCCTGGAATGGCTGGAGTGCTCTGGGGAGGGTAGTGGGTGTTGATGCCCAGCTCCCATAGGGATCCTGCTGGCTCTCCAGGGAACAGGATGGGGTGTGTGGCAGTTTCCAGAGCGCCCAGGAATCCAGGAGGGTGGATGTGATGGGGTGCAGGGATGTATCCACGGGGATCAGCCCCCCATGGACCCCTACCTGAGACCTTGGCGAGTGGCGGCTCCCGTGCAGTGCCCACAGGCCTCCCGCTGGGACGGACATCGGCTGGGACAGAGGGGAAACTGGTGAATATTGAAGGCCCTGGCACTGTCCATCCCACAATTCCTGAGGCTGGAAAAGCCCTCCAAGGTCACGGAGTCCAAGCTGTACCCGGTGCCCACCTTGTTGCCCAGCCCAGAGCACTGAGTGCCACATCTGGGCCTTCCTTGGCAACTCCAAACCGCTCTGGGCAGCCCCTGCCAAGGCCTGGCCACCCTTTCCATGTAGAAATTTTTGCTAAAATCCAACCTCAATTCCCCTGGCCCAGCCTGAGGCCGTTCCCTCTCCTCCTGTCCCTGTTCCCTGGGAGCACAGCCCGACACCCCCGGCTGTCCCCTCCTGGCAGGGACTTGTGCAGAGCCACAAGATCTCCCCTGAGCCTCCTTTGCTCCAGGCTGAGCCCCTTTCCCAGCTCCCTCAGCCCCTCCTGGGGCTCCAGCCCCTTCCCAGCTCCATTCCCTGCCCTGGACACGCTCCGGCCCCTCCATATCCCAAATGGAGGAGCCCAGAACTGGACACAGCACTCGAGGTGTCCCTCACCAGGACAGGGGACAATCCCTTCTTCCCTGCTCCTGCTGGTCCATCCCTTGTTGGGAAGGTAGAATTAGAAAGAAATTATAAATATGACTCTTCAGCCAGAAAGGCTCAGGAAGAAATACAAATGAAAGCACGGTTTGAATAATTCAAAGAAACTGGGCTGGTATGCCAGAACATATTCTTCCCCCCAGTAAAACTAAGCTGAGACCCCTCTTCCCAGCCTTATAAAGAAAGGTCTGAAGGACCCTGAGATAACTAAAAATATGCAAAAGCAACGATTTCTATAGGTTGCACACAAATGTTACTGTATTAGTATACTTAGAAAGACTGGTTAGTGAAGGAATAGAATATTCATTGTATAGATTATATAAGTGATTGTAAAAGAGAGCTCTCTCTCTTGCTATGCCCTCTTGCTGCTCTCTTTCCTGCTCTTCTTTATCCCTTTTTTCCCCAGCTCTCTCACTTCTGTTCTGTTACTCTCTCTCTTAGCAATCTTAAGTCTTGAGCTCATGTATTCATATTTTACCCCCTTTTGTATTGTTCCCTCCAAGCCTGCTTTGAGCTCTATCTGCTGGCTCATAGCAGGCTCTCTCTCTCTCCCACGCCCTGAAATAAACTATCAACATCTCACTCGACTATAGAGGTCTCTGCCGTGTTTTGGACCGTCCAGCACCCCAAAAGCGTCTCTTACAATCCCGATCCAGGCCAGGTGTCACTAGCCATGTGGGCACACCTGGCTCACGTCCAGCTGCTGTCCCTCAGCACCCCCAGGTCCCTCTCTGCCTTTCAGCCCCTGTCCCCAGCCTGTCCTGCCTTTCCCTCTGCTCCAGTCCCAAGGGTCCAGGAGAGCCACAGGGCTCCATTTCAGTGGATCAGAATACGCGCCACATGCAAGACTGTAGCAGGTAAAATGTGGGGGAGATTTTTGACCTTTGCAGGTGCTTCTAGACCCAAAAACCTCCCGAGAACATCCCCAGGTGACTCATTAAAGAAAGACTGGAGGTGGCACTTGAGTGTTGGGTCACAGGTTGGACTTGATGACCTCAAAGGCCTTTTCCAACCTAATTCTGGGATTCTGCTGTGGAGACCAGTGGTGGAGACCCTCCCACCAAGTGAAAATCAGGCTGGGCTATCCCACAGCTTTAAAGGGAAAAAAGTCATGGCTGAAAACACCTCCCTCCTTCCTTGGAGTTCTGACCCCAGAACTGAATCTTGGGTTTATCTGTAGGTTAAAAACCACCTTTGAAGGAACTCAAGGCCCAGGATGTCTACAAGCTGAGACCCTGGGGAGGGTCTCAGAGCCCAGCTGGTCCTCCCAGCCCCTCACCCAGGCAGATGGGGGGTTTCCCTGTCCAGCTGCCGTCGGCTTTGCAGGTGCGGTGCTCGGAGCCCCCGGTGAGGTAGAAGCCACTCTGGCAGGAGTAGATCAAGGTGTAGCCCAGGGAGGGCAGGTCCAGGGCACCCACGTTGGCATGGGATGGGGTCTCAGGCTGCTTGCAGTGGTGGGCTGGAGGGGACAGGGAAAACAGCTGAGAGAAACCACCTGTGGTTTCACAGGGAGGGCAAAAAGCGATACCCTGACATCAACAGGGGACTGCTGATGAAACTCCTGGAAGAGTTTCTACACCACAGGGTAATTTTTCCCAGTTGGAGGAATTAATAAGGAGCTTCCCATGCTGGGTTTCTCTTCCTGGCTAAAGTTGAACCCGGCTCCAGCTTGATGAGCTGAAAATCAGGATTGGCCACCCCTACTTTTAAGGGAAAAAAGGCAAAACCAAAGGGTACTGAAGCACCCCTGAGCTCAGAACTGAGTGCCAGGTGTGGGTGCAGACTGAAAACTGCCTCTGCAATCTCATATTCTCCCTAAAATCCGATACATTTCCTCCAAGAATCCATTTTCCAGGGCCTGGCTGTGGTTCCCAGCTCCCTGTGCCATTGCCAGGACTCACGGACGCAGTCGGGCTGGACGCCGCTCCAGGTCAGGTTGGGCAGGCAGGTCCTGGTGGTGGAGCCCTGCAGGAGATATCCCTTCTGGCACCTGAAGAGCAGGATGCTTCCCACCTGTCCCAATGGGAGACGATCACTCAGCTTCCCAGGGATTGCCAGGCCTTCATTCCACGTGCTTCCAAAGAGGCCATTCCCGTGTCCCCACCCCTGCCAGGAGCAGCTCCACTCCCAGCCGAGCAAAAATCCCACTTACGGTGTCTCCAAATTAATTAAACCTAAAATTAATTCATTAAACCCCATACTAATTAGCAGGAAAATGGAAGGACCCACTCTGGCATCCCCTAGCACCCCCAGCAGGGAATGGGTGGGAACTCCCCAGGCAGTCACTGTGGGATTTTTGTCCCCATTCCAATGATTTTCTGCTGGATGAGAGCTGGGATTAGCAAAAGCACCTGCAGGATTTGGCCTGAAAATTAACAGAAATCAATGTGAACTGCAGCAATTATTAATTAGCACTGTAATTAATTTCAGATACAATGCACTGCTAATTAATGCTATGCAAACCTGCTTGGAGGGCTAGTGAAGCACATTGGGATGTCCTGCTCCCAGGAGGAGACAGGAATCCATGGAAGGACACATCAATCCGTGGGATGGCACATGAATCCATGAGAGGAGACATTAACTCATGGGAGGAGACAATAATCCATGGAAAGACATGAGAATCCATGGAAAAAGGACATGTGAATCCATGGGAGGAGACATTAATGCATGAGGGGAGACATGAATCCAAGGGAGAACATGTGAATCCATGGGATAACATGTGTATTCATGGGAGGAGACATTAATCCATGGGATGACACAAGAATCCATGGAAGGACACATGAATCCCATGGGATAACACATGGATCCGTGGTAGGAAACGTGAATCCATGACAGGAGGCATTAACTCATGGAAGGACACAGGAATCCATGGAAGGACACATTAATCTATGGGAGGAAATATGAATCCATGGGAGGACACAGGAATCCATGGGAGGACACAGGAATCCATGGGGTAACACAGGAATCCATGGGAGGACACAGGAATCCATGGGAGGACACAGGAATCCATGGGAGGACACAGGAATCCATGGGAGGACACAGGAATCCATGGGAGGACACAGGAATCCATGGGAGGACACAGGAATCCATGGGAAGACACAGGAATCCATCCATGGGATAACACAGGAATCCATGGGAGGACACATGAATCCATGGGATAACACAGGAATCCATGGGATAACACAGAAATCCACAGGAGGACACATGAATCCATGGGAAGACACAGGAATCCAGGCCAAGCACTGAGCAGAGCCGGTTTTGTGCCACACCCCTCTTCCATGGCCATACCTGGTATCCCTGGGAATTGTTCTGCATCCCAAAAAGAGGCACTCCTGGATCTGCACATGTTGTGAGGCTGGGATCTGTTAAAAACAGGGACAGGGATTTATGGGAGAACTCAGACCCCTCCAGGCTCCTGCTGCACCTCTGGAACACAAGCAGGATTTGGCTCTGAAGGAACACACGGCAACAAGGAAAAACACATGGATCTTCTTGTTCCTTAAATCCCTGCCTGCTGCAGCACAGAGGCACTTCATCCCCCAGGAGAATAACTGAGAACACTGTAAGAGATGGTCTGAAGTTTCCCTCATCTGCCTCACCACCATCGCAAGGACCGAGACCCTGAAGACCCCAGGGGACTTTGTGCAGGGGTTCTGGCCTACTCTGTACCTCACACCTGCTCCCCAGAGCAATGGATCTCACCACAGTAGCCCACAAATCTCCCCACCTTTTGGCCAACTGCCCCTTGCTTTGAAAGAGACCGTAGAAGTGACTTTTTTAAGTTACTTTTGAGAGAGATCTCCCCACAGAAGAGGACACTGGTGACCCCGTCTCGTCTGTTGGTAGCTATAACCCCCCCTTTTCTCTCTCTTTACCTCTCTCCCTCTCATCTATCACATAACCCATGATGTTGGCACTAAAATAAAGGTGCATTATTGCTGTTGTGATTTAAACTGAAGTCCCTTGGTGTCCTTTTTGCACTCTGAGATCAAACGAACCTCTCACGACTCCTGCTTGTGTTAGCGGATGGTGACAAACACATGCTGTGGATCAGGACAGCTCTTCCCACGTCCACGCCGTGCCCTCTGCTCCCAGGGGCCATCCTGATCTCCAAGGACCATGATGATCCCGTCTCTTCCCTGCCCTCTGCTCCCAGGGGCCATCCTGATCTCCAAGGACCATGATGATCCCGTCTCTTCCCTGCCCTTGCTCCCAGGGGCCATCCCCAGCTCCAAGGACCACAGGATTGGGATTGGAAGTAAGGTGAGCCCCCAAATCCTGCAGCTGTGCCCAGAGGGGTGCCCCTTACCGATGCAGCTGGGCTGGGTCCCGCTCCAGGTGCCATCGGACTGGCAGAACCTCCGTGCCGATCCCACGAGCACCAGCGGGGCCAGGCAGGAGAAGGACACGGACGAGCGGTAGGTGAAACCTCGGTCCTCCCGCCTGCCCTGGGCTGGGGTCCCCGGGTCCCCACAGAACACGGCTGCAACAACAAAGGGACAAGGACATGGCCACAGATCCCTCCAGGAATGTCACATCCCGTCCAGGTCTATCACAGCCCACCCAACTCCATGATTAACTCGGGAATCAGAAGGCGCTGCTGGCTGCATTCCTTGTAATTCTCTCCTTTTGGCCGTTAATTAACTTCCACCTTCTCCCCTGGATTTGCCTTTTTCCCCCCTCTTTTTTCTCCCATAATTGCACGGTGTCACTTTGTTCCTTGGGTCACTAATTATCCCAGATCCAGGGAAAGGATGGTGAGGAACGGTGAGGGGTTTGTGGGATTTAATATGAAAATGGATATTGTGCAGTGGAGAAGGAATTCAGAGGTGCCTTTAGCATCAGGAAATGTTTAATTCCCTTTTTTTTTTGGTGTTTGCTGTTGTATCAGACCCACCCAGCATTCACAAAACATTCCCAACTTCTGCTGCGACACAATGCCCTTTGCCAAAGGATTTTTTGGCAGTTCCAGGAGTCCTGATTGCAGGAGATTCGCTCACTGAGGGCAAACACCCAGTTTTGAGGATGTTTTGTAGGCAGGAACACAGAAAATGCCCAGATTTGGCCCAAATGTGGCCTCACCCCTCTGTCACAAGGGTGGAGTGACCACCATGTGTGTCCCTGGAGTGACCACCACGTGTGTCCCTGGAGTGACCACCTGTGCCCCTGGAGTGACCACCACGTGTGTCCCTGGAGTGACCACCTGTGTCCTTACAGGTGCCAAACCAAAGCTCCCAAATCACCAAGGCACGTGGGAGGTGGGGGAGCAGCCAGACTTTGTCTCCAGGCTCCTGAAACATGACCATGGCACCAAAAATTCCCACTCCAGCTGAAGGAAAACTTCACTTAGGAACAGGGCAGGAAGCACAGCAAGGTTCCTCTGAACCCTGAGCTGCTGAACCAGTGACAAAGAGGAAGAAAGTCGGGAAAAGCCCCAAAAACCTGGGTTTTAAGCAGAACTTGTTGATTCCTGGTGGGAAAGTGGGAAGCTGGCTACTCACGGAAGCACTGGGGGATCTCCCCGCTCCAGGAGCCGTTGCCCTCGCAGGTGAGCACGGCGGGCAGGGACAGCTGGTACCCCTCGAGGCAGGCGTAGCTGACACTGGAGCCCCAGCTGAAATCCGAGCCCACCACCTTCCCGTTGGGAATGGCCTGGGGAGCTCTGCAGGTGATGGCTGCAGGAAAAGGGGAAAAAGGGGAGAAGGGGAGAAGGGGGAGAAAGGGGGAGAAAGGGGGGAAAGGGGGGAAAGGGGAAAAAGGGGGGAAGGGGGAAAGGGGGGAAAGGGGGGGAAAGGGGGGAAAGGGGGAAAAAAAAGGGGGGAAAAAAGAGGGGGAAAAAAGGGGAAAAAAAGGGGGGAAAGAAAGGGGGGAAAAAAAGGGGGGGGAAAAAAAGGGGAGTAAAAAGGCGGGAAAAAAAGGCGGGAAAAAAGGGCGGGAAAAAAAGGCGGGAAAAAAAGGCGGGAAAAAAAAAAAAAGGGGGAAAAAAAAAGGGGAAAAAAAAAGGGGAAAAAAAAATGGGGAAAAAATGGGGGAAAAAAAAAGGGGAAAAAAAAAGGGGAAAAAAAAAGGGGAAAAAAAAAGGGGAAAAAAAAAGGGGAAAAAAAAAGGGGAAAAAAAAGGGGGGAAAAAAAAAGGGGGAAAAAAAAAGGGAAAAAAAAAAGGCAAAAAAAAAAAGTAAAGGAAAAAAGGAAAAAATAGGGGGAAAAAAAAGAGGGAAAAAAAAAGAGGGGGAAAAAAAAGGGGAAAAAAAAAAGGGGGAAAAAAAAAAGGCGGGAAAAAAAAGGCGGGAAAAAAAAGGGGAGAAAAAGGGGGGGAAAAAAAAGGGGGAAAAAAAGGGGGGGAAAAAAAGGGGGGGAAAAAGGGGGGAAAAAGGGGGGGGAAAAAAAGGGGAGAAAAAAAGGGGGAAAAAAAAGGGGGAAAAAAAAAGGGGGAAAAAAAAAGGGGGAAAAAAAAGGGGGGAAAAAGGGGGGGGGAAAAAAAGGGGGGAAAAAAAGGGGGAAAAAAAAGGGGGAAAAAAAAAAAAGGGGGAAAAAAAAGGGGGAAAAAAAAGGGGGGAAAAGGGGGGAAAAAAAAGGGGGGAAAAAAAGGGGGGGAAAAAAAAAAAAGGGGGAAAAAAATGGGAAATGGGGGAAAAAAAAAGGGGGAAAAAAAAGGGGGAAAAAAAAAGGGGAAAAAAAAGGGGGAAAATAAAAGGGGAAAAAAAAAAAGGGGGGAGAAAAGGGGGGGAAAAAGAGGGGGAAAAAAAGGCGGGAAAAAATTCCTGAGGGGGGGAAAAAGGCGGGGAAAAAAGGGGGGGAAAAAGGGGGGGAAAAAAGGGGGGGAAAAAAGGGGGGGAAAAAGGGGAAAAAAAAAAGGGGAAAAAAAAAGGGGGAAGAAAAAGGGGGAAGAAAAAGGGGGAAAAAAAAAAGGGGGAAAAAAAAGGGGGAAAAAAAAGGGGGAAAAAAAGGGGAAAAAAAGGGGGAAAAAAGGGAAAAAAAAGGGGGAAAAAAGGGGGAAAAAAAAAGGGGGGAAAAAAAGCGGGAAAAAAAAGGCGGGAAAAAAAAAGGGCGGGAAAAAAAAAGGCGGGAAAAAAAGGGGGGGAAAAAAAAAAGGCGGGAAAAAAAAGGGGGAAAAAAAAAGGGTTGGAAAAAAAAAGGGGGGGAGAAAGGGGGAGAAAGGGGAGAAGAAGGGGGAGAAAGGGGGAGAAAGGGGGAGAAAGGGAGAGAAAGGGGGAGAAAGGGGGAGAAAGGGGGAGAAAGAAAGGGAAAAAAGGAAAAAAGGAAAAAGGGGGGAAAAGGGGGAAAGGGAAAAAAGGGAAGGAAAAAAAAGGGAAAAAAGGAACAAAAAGGTAAAAAGGGAAAAAAAAGGGGAAAAGGGAAAAAAGGGAAAAAGGAAAAGCAGGGTTGGGTCTCTCCACCTCTTAAATTATTTCCATTAACAAGCGAATTCTGTGTAGGAGCAAAGTCACCTCCTGCTCTCTACGAGCATCTCCCAGGATTGGCACAAAGTAGGGTCAAACCCATTGAAGTTTGGAGTTAAATCCCAAATCACAAAATATCTGTGAGAAGGGATCCATGAGGATCATCCAGTCCAACCCCTGGCCCCGCACAGACAATCCCAAAATCCCACCCTGTGTATCCCTGAGACCATTGTCCAAATATTCCTTGAGATCTTGGGGCTGTGCCCATTCCCTGGGGAGCCTGTTCAGTGCCCCACCACCCTCTGGAGGAAGAATTCTTTCCTAAACATCTCTAAAAATCTGATTTTGGAGTCAATGCTCGTTCTCAGCTGAAGGTAAAAATCTGCCCTGACATGGTGTGAAAACTCATCCCAGATTTCCCCAAAGATTCACACATTTTGGACAACCTGACTGAGGCTCAGATGAGCAGCTGAAGCCACAACCTGTCAGGTTTTCACCCACTCTGGGGTGTTTTGAGATGACATTTTTGCAGCACTCCGCTTTTCAGCTCAGAGGAGCTAAACTCGTGCCTCCAAATGAGACTCTTGGCCACATTCTGGATCATTCCTGCAGCATTTGCACAGTGCAGAGAATGAAAAAGGAGAGGAAAAATTGTTCTTTACAGCCCCTGAAGGAGCTGGAGTGCATTTGAACGTTTTTATGTGGTCTGTGTTTATATCAGTGCCGAGACAGGTGAATTTTCCAGACTCTTGAAGGAGTACAGAAATGCTGCCACACGTCTTATCTGCACTGGGGTGTGAGCAAAGGAGATCCAGCCTGCCCAGCCACTGCTTTCTTGTTTCCCTTTTCTATCTCTGAGCCACAGGAACCATCTCAGAATAATGAAAAGACTCGCAGGGAACATTTTTCAGATGTTCCTGGGTGATGCCAGCAAAGCATCTGCTGGCAAAACACAATATTTCATCCCAGTTTGATGCGAGTTTTTGTGTAAAATCACTTTTACTTCCTGGGCTTTGCTCCTTCTCTAGCACAAGGAGAAGAGCAACTCCCACCTCCCTCCCAGGCACAGACTGATAGCCCTGAAGACATCAAGGCCTTCCCTGAAAAATGCCATGAGTTTGGATGGAATGAGGGAGCAGAGGAATGCCCAGCCAGACTTCCAGGGAAACTGTGGCCTGCAAAACTTGTCTCCTGCAGCATGTCCAGGATTGCTACCTTTGCAGACAGGTTTGGTGCCGTTCCAGGTGCGGTCTCTGGTGCAGGTGAGAGCAGCTGCCCTGTCTGACTCCATCATGAAGCCGGGAGTGCACTGGAACACCACGGATTTGTTGTAGGTGAAGTCGCTGCCCAGCCTGAGCCCATTGGCTGGCACGCCGGGGTCTCCACAGTTGATCACTGCCAAGCAAGGGAAAAAGGAGAATTTCTGGCAGCTGGAACTGTGCCTGTGATGGTCCTGAGCGGGACTGAACCAGTTAAATGTGGAACAGGTTTGTAGCAGGGAGGATGTGGATCCAGCCAGAGCTTAATGGCTCATTAAGGCCTTGCAAGGAGCTGGATTAACAGTCATTAAACATTAAAGCAAACTCGGGTCAAACCTGGGTGAAGGGAAGGCAGTTTGCCTACAGCACTCCCCACTTAGCCCAGTTACTGCCTCTGATGTAAATCCACCCTTGCCAGCACCCCCATTCCAGCCCTTCCCGAGGGTCCCTGAGCTCACACACATCCCTGCCCCAGGAATGGAACACTCAGGAGCAGACCCTCCAGCTCGGCCAACATCCACCCCCAAAATTATTCCAGAGCTCCCCCCATCCAGCTGGAAAAAGACAACCCTGGAGCAAGATTTTTCCATTAGGTCCCGGCAGAATTCCCAGGCTGAGTCGCTGCTGGTGCCAGGCCAAGCTTTACCAGAGTTTCTCAGGGTGCCATGGTGTGTTGGTGCCTCAGGATTTCAGCTTTTCTGTTTTTCATACATTTGTAACCCTGCAGTTCTTTAGTGTGTAACTCCAAACTCCACACACAGTGTGAGCTGCTGCTTTCCCATTTGGGTCAGACACAGCAATTCCTCTCCAGGCCTGGCAATCAAGGACACCTCACTGCCTCAGGCTCTGAGAGATGGAAACAAAAGGGAGTTGGGGGCAGCAAACTTGGGGTGAATGACTTCATTACCTGAAGCTGGAATTGGGAGATTCACCCCAATATGGAAATGGCCCAAACTTATAAAAGTGTGAAACCCCTGACCCGTGGTCCATTTTGGGTGCAGCCCCTGGGGGGCTTTGTCTGCCTGAAATGTCCCTGGAGGCCTTTCAATAAATAGAACTGTTTTTTATTCCCTTAATTCTGTCTGGCCTCTGTTTTTAGGTGGCCCCAAAAGGCACCATGTGGGCACAGCTGGGCCTGGCAGCTGATCCCTCCCCTCTCCCTGTGCCAGGGCTCCATCCCAGTGCTCACCAGTGCACTCGGGGCTGGTCCCAGTCCAGGTCCCGTTGACGGTGCAGTGCCTGCTCAGCACCCCTGTGGAGTAATAACCTTCCCTGCACTGGTAGATGATGGAGCTGGAGAACACCAGACCATCGTTGAAGATCACCCTGGCATTGCTAGGCGTCCCGGGATTCCCACAAGAGATCACTGGGAAGGGAAATGGTGAAATTAAAATAAACATAAAACACAAACCAACTCCCAGAACTCCAAGGGTTTCCTCCTGCATTGCCTGTCCTCAGTAAAGGCAAGTTCTGGGGACATGAGAACACTTGTGGGGACACCAGGGCAGTTCTGGGGACATGAGAACACTTGTGGGGACACCAGGGCAGCTCTTGGGGACACGAGAACACTTGTGGGGACACCAGGGCAGCTCTTGGGGTGGTGGCACAGGGATTACCTTCGCATTCGGGCTGCGTGCCGCTCCAGGAGCCGTTGGAATGGCAGATCCTCTCGGAGGAGCCGCGCAGGGTGTAGCCGGGCTCGCAGCTGAACCGCACCACGCTGCCCACGTCAAACGTGTCCCCCAGGCCAATCCCGTGGGAAGGGATCCCGGGATCACCGCACACGCCCTGGCTGCCCCCTGCCAGGGAGAGCACAGAGTCACCAGAGCCACCAGGGGACAGCTGCTCCTGTCCCTTGCCACCCTCAACAGGAATTCCAGCAGAGCAGTGGAATTCCAGATTAAACATTCCCCAATTCCAGCAGCCCCCTGGTTCTCAGCTGGACGCAAACACGGCCACAATTCCCGAATCCCAGGATGAAACCTCCAGTGTCAGTCCCAGGGATGTTTCCCCTCCATGAAGGAATTCCCACATGCTCCAAGCCAGCCCTGCTGTGCTCAGGGAACAAGGAGGGATTGGAGCAGGGGAGGAAGGGAGAAGGGAGGAGAAGGGAGGAGAAGGGAGGAGAAGGGAGGAGAAGGGAGGAGAAGGGAGGAGAAGGGAGGAGAAGGGAGGAGAAGGGAGGAGAAGGGAGGAGAAGGGAGGAGAAGGGAGGAGAAGGGAGGAGAAGGGAGGAGAAGGGAGGAGAAGGGAGGAGAAGGGAGGAGAAGGGAGGAGAAGGGAGGAGAAGGGAGGAGAAGGGAGGAGAAGGGAGGAGAAGGGAGGAGAAGGGAGGAGAAGGGAGGAGAAGGGAGGAGAAGGGAGGAGAAGGGAGGAGAAGGGAGGAGAAGGGAGGAGAAGGGAGGAGAAGGGAGGAGAAGGGAGGAGAAGGGAGGAGAAGGGAGGAGAAGGGAGGAGAAGGGAGGAGAAGGGAGGAGAAGGGAGGAGAAGGGAGGAGAAGGGAGGAGAAGGGAGGAGAAGGGAAAAGGAGAAGGTTGCGGAAGTTCAGGGAAGTTTAGAGAAGTTCAAGGAAGTTCAGGGAAGGGAAGGGAAGGCACCAGGAGCCCCCTCCAGGCACTAAGAAGAGGTGATGATGGGTGGGAGGTGATGACCACGAGTGAGTGACCATGGCATGGTCCTTCCCGAGGCCTCTCACCAGAGCAGTGTGGCAGGGAGCCGCTCCAGCGCCCGTCCAGCTGGCACATCCGTGTGGAATTCCCGACCAGGGTGCGCCTGCCCAGGCAGCTGTACCTGACCACGGAGCCCACCGTGTGCTTGTCCCCCGAGATCTGCGCGTGGGGAGGGGACCCAGGGTGGCCACACGACACCACTGCAAGAGAGGCACCAGCTTCAGCCCCCGGGAATTCCAGAATTCTGGCTTGGGGGGGACCTTAAACATCAGTTAATTCCAGCCCTTTCCATGGGCAGGGTCACTATTCCCCATCCCAGGCTGCTCCAAGTCCTGTCCAGCCTGACCCTGGATTCCAGGGATGAGGACACTTCCAGCTTCTCTGGGCACCTGTGCCAAGGCCTCCCCACCCTCACAGGGAAGTTCAACACAGGGGAAATAAAACCATGGGAAAACTTTCAACTTTTAACCTCAGGAATCCACGGAATCAGTGGTAAAACTGAACTGAGTTTCTGAATGCCCACAAATCCTCTAAATCCCAGCATTTTAAGGAAGGAGATCCTTTGTACTCAAGGGGGCTGAGAGAGCCTGGGATCGGGTTGTAACAGGAATTCCCTTCCAGCTGTGGGAACATGGATCATCACTCGCCAGTTCCCCAGGATCCATGCAAAGGGTGAGGACTGGACAAAAGGAAAGGAAAATGTGCCCAAAACTGCTTGGTAGGACTTGGTGTGGAGGGATAAACACGGAAAAAACAAAAGGAACAATCCCAGCTTTGGAACAGCTCACGCCAATTGGAATTTCTGGAGTTCTGAAGCCATTCCTGAGGGCAGGGAATGGGACTGCAGCTGGTTTAGTGCCCAAAGGGACAAACTGGTCATGCAGGGGGTGGAGCTGCTCCTGCCTGCACCTCCCTGAGGCAGCTAAAATCCACCCTGGATCCTGAATTCCCAGTCTAACACTGGGATTCACTCACTCACTCACTCACTCACTCACTCACTCACTCACTCACTCACGTGAGCCCTCCCTGTGCTCCAGAGCTGCTCCTGCCCTCTCCACCTGCACCATCCCAGCAGGATCCTCTCCTCAAACCCCAAAATCCATCAGGATTCCACCCAGAACCCCCCAAATCCATCAGGTTCTGCCTATCCCTACACAGAGAACCCCCCCAGAAGTACCCCTCTCCTCTCCTCAACCCCAAACTCCCTTGCCTGTGAATCTCCTGAAAGCACTGGGATCATTCCCACGTGCATTTTTGGGGGGGGTTTCCCTCCTGAACCCTGCTAAACCCTGTGGGATGAGCAGCTGGGCTGGACAGGGAGGGTTGGGGACACTTACAAAGGCACTGGGGGAGGGCTCTGTCCCACGTGCCATCGCCCTGGCACGTCAGGACGTGTGTTCCCAACAAATAAAATCCGTGGATGCACTGATAGGACACAGTGGTGCCGAAGCTGAACCTGTGGGGGCCGCTCGGCTGCACTTGCCGGACGCTGTTTTCCAGGTGCCCAGGGTCAGAACAGTTCACAACTGCGAACAAACAACAGAATAACACCCGAAAAATAATGGGAAGCAAAGGGTGGGGCAGAAAAACGTGGGATTATCAAAAAAGAAAAAAAAAAAAAAAAGCAGGGAAAAGGGTGGGAAATTGAAGATTTTGTACTGTGATTTAAGTTTTGGGTTTTTTTCCCCTGAGATTTTTGAGGGCGGGAGTGGAAAAATTTCTTGTGAAAAGGGGAAAAAAGGGAGTCCAGGCAATCCTGCAGGTTCTCAGCAAGCAGCAGAGCCTTGATCTCCAGCCTCAAATTAGGATTTAGATTATCCAGCTGGGAATAACTGATCCCAAACTGGCATTTCGACCATCCAGCGAGGAATAAGCAATAATCCAGCATGGCCAGAGATCCTGGATTAGGGGAATGCAGAGGGAGGGAGTGCAGGGAGGGGAGGGGATTTGGGAAGTGAACCTGAGTGCTGATCCTGTGGGAAAAAGGGAACAGAGCTCTGCACAAAGCTGTGGCAGTGGAGCAAAAGCTGCTCCAGGGTGTCTGATCCCAAATTTCCTTGTGTTCCCCCCACTTCCAGCACACTCCAAGCCTTGGAGAACGCAGCCAGGCGAGAAAATCCCAAGGTTTGATCCATGGTATTTACAGCAGCCCTGGGATCTCCAACATCCTCTGGGTGGTTTACAGGGATTTCTGGCTTGGGAACAGGGAGAATTCCCAGAGGAAGGCCCAGACTGACCTCGGCAGGAGGGCAGGGTGCTGCTCCACTGGCCGTTGGCCAGGCACTGGGATTGGGAAGCTCCCTCCAGGCGGAAGCCGGGGTTGCACTGGAATTTGGCCACGTCGTTGAGGTTGAACTGGGAGCCCTGGGTGACGCCGTTGGGGGGGTTGCCAGGGTGGCCACAGGTGATGGCTGCAAGCACAAAATGGAAATGTCACTTGATTTATTCCTGGGAAAGAAAGTGGGTTGTTCATTGGAAAAAGTTCTGGAGGTAGGAGAGCATAAAACCCCACACATCAATCCCAAAACCCTAAGATTTGGGGCCTGCTCTGTTGAGATACGGGGTCACATTGAGAGAATGGGATTTTTGTACGTTTTACTGGCACCAGGAATTCCCTGCACCCCTCTCCAGGATCCCACTGATTTACACCACATATCCCTCTCCAAAAATCCCAGCTCCTGATCTTAATCCCACACCACCCCAGGCATCCCAAACTCTGTTGTTCCCTCCCTCTTTCCCCACGCCAGTCCTGCCTGCTCCCTGCAGGGAAAAGTTATACCTGGAAGCAGAGGGAAAAGAGGGAAAATAGGAGGAAAATCAGGAGGAAAATCAGAATTCCAGCACAGGGCTTGAAGAGATGAAATCTGCCCAAGTGGGAGAAACTTTGTGGGAAAATTTTACTTCCAAATCCCTGAAGTGATGTTTCTGGAGTTCGGTTTTTTTTCCCTGAGGTTGGTGTTGGCTTAGGATGAGGTGAAGGGCACAGGAGCTGCTCTGGCAACTCCCAGGGAAGCAAAGACGATTCCAGCATCCCAAATAGTTCTGGGAAGTGGCTGGAACACTGTGCTGTCACCTCAGCAGGTGACACAGGGAGGGCACAGCCTTGCTGCTGGCACAGCCTTTGTTTCCAGCCATGTCCATGGCACAAAAGGAAACTTGGGATGAGCCATCAGGAGATTCTTGGCTGCCTAAGGGATGTGACATCCTGGGACAGCTGAGGACAAAGCTTTATTGATCATTGTCACACGGAATGTCCTGATTTGTCCATCAGGACAAATCTGGTTTTCCTGGACAGCTGCCAGCACCAGGAGATGGAAGGGAAGATGAAATTCCCACAAAAGAACCATAACAAATCTGACTGCCCAGGCTGGGCTGGAGCACAGGGATGGGGATTTATTCCTGGTCCAAGCTGGTGACAGGAATAAATGAGGAATATGGAGTGCTGCAGGAAGCAGAGCCAGGTTTGGGATATCGTTACACATGTTTGGAAACAGGAGGGGTTCTGTCCCTGGAAAAAAAAAATGGATCCAGTTCCATGGATCAAACTGCAGCAGGCTGGGAGGGGAAATACCAGGAGAACAGGGAATGGTGCTGTGCCCTGAGTGGGGTCAAAAAGGTCCTGAGGTGCCTCATTGCAGAGCACACCAGAGCTCAGACCAACAATCCCAAATTTCTGTACCCCCAAGGCCTAATGTGTGTAGTAACTCAGAATTCCAGAATGACTTGGGATGGAAAGAGGTTTAAAGCCCATCCCATTCCAGCCCCTGACATGGGCATGAGAGTAAATTCCACCCTTTCCACCATTCTTTTCTAAAAAATCTCTGGTCCTCTGGTGTCTGAGGACCTCAGACACTCCCAGGATTTTGGAGTCACTTTTAACTTTGCCAGCTTAATCCTGATTTTTTGTTTTCTGGCTGGATTCTGCCAGGTCATTCTCTTCTTCCCATCTTCTTCTTCTTGTTCCCCAGCACAGAAAGCTCCAAACCAGACCGCAGAGATGGGAACAAACAACTGGAGCACCACGATATGAAATCCAGGGATTGTGCTGCCTGTTGATAAGAAGATGCTTCAACTTATCAACACCTGAGAGCTGCAGGGAGTTGGTTAATTGGGTTATTTCCTGGGAAGATAAACGAGGAGGTTGGACAAGGTGATTTGGGGGAGAGCAGAGGAGAGATCCTCATTTTCCATGGACACGGAGCGCAGCTCTCAGGGACAGTGACCACCAGGGTGTGTTTGTAGGGCTGTGCCTGCCTTTAACACCCTCTGACCCCAAAAAAAATCTCCTCTCCTCTGATCCCACACCTTCAGCTGGGCTTGAGAAGGAGAAATTCACTGGGATTTTTGAAGTACAAAGGATCTTTTCTTGCAGAGACCCAGTGACGATGCTGCGAAACACCCAGAACGTGCGTGCACGGCCACCCCACACCCTGGGGGTGTGAGCTCTGCCCAGCCCCTTGCACAGCCTCAGCTGGCTGGAATTGTGTGGCTCAGCACAGCACAGGCTGAACTCTCCCTCCCAGAGCTGAAGGCATGACAAGTACTTACGCACACAGACAGGCGTTTTCCCGGACCAGCGGTGATCCTGCTGGCAGATGCGCACGGACATGCCGATCAGGCGGAAGCCGGGCTGGCACTGGTACACCACGCTGCCCCGGTAGTTGTAGTTCTCCCCGTTGATCTGCCCGTTCACAATGGGGCTGGGCACGCCGCAGTGCCCGGCTGGGAAGGGGAGAACAGCAGCAATCACACGCACGTCCCACCAAAGGAGTCCCCAAAAGGCATCGCCCGACCCCTGGATCTCCGCGGAGTTGGGTGGAGAGAAGCCCAGACTGGGGTGGGTTGGAAGGGAACGTAAGGATCGTCCACAGGGACACCTTCCACCATCCCAGGCTGCTCCAAGCCCTGTCCAAGCTCTCTGGACACTTCCAGGGATGGGGCAGCCACAGCTTCTCTGGGCATGGATGGGGTTCAGAGATGCCCAGGTTGGTTTGGGTTGGAAGGGAACGCAAGGATCATCCACAGGGACACCTTCCACCATCCCAGGTCAGTCCAAGCCCTGTCCAAGCTCTCCTTGGACACTCCCAGGGATGGGGCAGCCACAGCTTCTCTGGGCAGTCCATGCCCATTGTTTACAGGGAAGAACTGCATCCCAGTATCCAAACCTGTCCTCTTTCAGCTCCAGGCTGTTAACTCCAGACTCTAAATAAACATCCCCATCCCAAAGCTCTCCTATTGAGGGGGCAGGAATCAAACCCTGCTTCCCTCTTACACCCATTTAAAACCCCACAGCACGGATTCCTCCTCTGATCAATCCCTAAAATCCTCCCTCCCAAGGCGCCCTCAGGAGCCCTTCCCACACCCTGTGGGTGACAGCAGGAGTTTCCCAGGGGACACCTACCCAGACACCGGACCTCAGCCCCGCTCCAGAGCCCGTTGGCCATGCACTCCCGGACCCGGGAGCCCACCAGGGTGTAGCCAGTGTTGCAGGAGAAGATGGCAGTGGCTCCGTAACTGGTGAGGGTCCCGATCTTGTTCCCGTTGGGAGGGGTGGGCAGCTCTCCACAGGAGATAACTAGGACAGATCCCAAAGGATATTGAGAAAACATGCTGGGAGGGACGGGTTTTGAAGGAATGCCTCCAGAAGCTATTGCTGGAGTGGGAAAGTTCATTAAATAATTCCAGGAATTGTAATAATTTCAGAGCCATGTTAGATGAGGTGACAAAAATAAAAATTTTTAATATTTATGGTTCAGGACACGAGGGAAGCACTAAAGACAGGTTGGGAAGGAACCAAAGGAGTTTCTCACACCAGAACTTGCTCACACAGGAATATTTTTCTGTCATTAACCCTGGATGCAGCAGGAAGCCTGGTTCCCAGAAAACCCACAGAATCATGGAATGGGGTGAGTTGGAAGGACTTTAAAGGCCATGAGCAGGGACATCTCCTAGGCCAGGTTGCTCCAAGCCCTGTCCAACCTGACCTTGGAATGGCACAAAGTTTCCCCCCACAAGCTGAAATTCCAGGATCTGCAGATCCCAGCTGGGTTTGTGGGATGCAGGAGCCTCTGCAAACCCAGCTCCCCCTCAGAACTCCAGCTCTCCATTTTATCTTCATTTTCTCCACCTTCAAGCTCTGCAAATCCTCTGGAGCCCCTGCTGGGTGTTCCTGACCTCGGGGCACTGCCAAGATCCTGTCACTTGGATTTAGGTGGCAATAAGGCTGAGGGAACAAAAGGAGGTCAGGCTCCTGCTCCCAGAGCCGGAGGAAGAGCTGGCAGGGGGAAAAGTACATCTGTCACCCACGCCGGCAGTCACAGCTCCAAAAACAAAGGCAGGCAGCAGGGAAGGAGAGATTTTGCTGTCTCTGTCTGCACTTGGAGAGAAAAACCCTCCACCTCTGACAAAAGGAGAGATCCAAAGCACAGCAGTGGTGTTAGAACAACTGAGAGCTGCTGGGGTGCCCCATTGGGTTTGATTTGCAGGTGACACTGTTACCCTTTGTAAACCTGGTGTTTGTGTGAGAGCTGAGGCTTGACAGCAGAATTCTTTATTCTTCCTCCTTAAAAGCCCTGACTTCAGAGCAGCTGTGACAGCAAAGCTGCTGGGACCCCGCAGGAACAGCTGAGCTGAAGGGCTTGAGATCCCAGAGAAGTGCTGGGATTAAATCAGGGATCAGATCAGGGATTAGATGTCTCCCTGTACCCCGACTCTCTTCCAGCAGCTCTGCTGTCTCCACCTCAGCTGCTACCAGGAGTAATTTAGTCCCACCTCACAGCAGGGACACCTTCCATTATTCCAATTTGCTCCAACATGGCCTGGGACACTTCCAGGGATGGAGCAGCCACAGCTTCTCTGGGAAATCCATCCCAGCCCCTCCCTGCCCTCACAGGGAAGGATTTCACCCCAAAACCTGCACCAAACCATCTCACAAATGCCCAAAAGACCAAACCACGCTCCACAGCTCCACCTCAGCTCCTGCCAGGATTAATAATTCTGCCCCACAGCAGGGACACATTCCACTATTCCAGATTGCTCCAACATGGCCTGGAACACTTCCAGGGATGCAGCAGCCACAGCTTCTCTGGGAAATCCATCCCAGCCCCTCCCTGAACTCACAGGGAAGGATTTCCTCCCAAAATCTGCACCAAACCATTCCATCCTGTACCCAAATCTCCTTGATTATCTGTGCTCACCCACCAGCAGCATCCTGAAACCCCCAGGGGCTGGGATCTGCTGACCCCAAACCCACACCCAGCCCACGGTGCCACCCCGGGGCGCCCCTGCTCTTACTTTTACAGGTGGGCACGGGCTCCCCGATGCTCCAGGTGCCGTTGGCCTGGCAGCGGATGACCCTCTGGCCCGTGTAGTAGTAGCCAGGGTCGCAGATGAGCATCAGCTGGGCGTTGTAGTGGTAGTGCACCTCGTAGGTGAGGCGCCAGCGGCCGTGCTCCACCGCGATGCTGCCCACGTCAGGGCACGTCACAGCTGAGGGGCACAGAAAAAAACAGCACACAAAGGGTTAACTGAGCTTTCAACCTCCACCCCCCACCAAAAATCCAGCTGTGGATTTCCCAAAATAAATCCGAAATAAATCCCAAAACAAAACACCCCTGGGTTTTTAATGAGGGGAATATCCCCTGGTGGGGAGGCTGCTGAGAACTGAAAGGAAAACTTTCAGGAGGGTGTTAGAAGCGGTGATGTTGCCTGAAATCCAAAGAGAAAAACCCCTTGCAGTGGTGTTAAAATCATAAAATAAAGGGCAGAGCTTGATTTAGAAGCTTCCAGGCATACCTGGTCATCCAATTTCCACAATTTGATATGGTTAATTAATTAGGATTTCTATCAGCTGCGTCCCACAGGAGATTCAGCTGCTGATCCACCCCTTGGAGTTTCTTTACCCCATTTCTTGTTATGTCTTCCTATGTGTCCCCAGCTTGGAAATAAAACTAAACAATATTTCAGGAATGTGTTAGAAAGGTCAGCTCGTTGCTCTAAAATCTAAGAGAAAAGGTAGAAAAGTACCAGGAGCTCCTTAACTACAGAATGGGATTTTCCAGAGCTAAAATACAGGGAAAAATTTACAGAGCTAAATATAGGAAAAATACAGAAAAAGCAAAAATCTCGAGGCATCAGTAACATGAAGAGCAGTTCTTTAAGGAAAGATTTCAGGTGCACAAATTATAAGGATGTGCATACCCAGCATGGGATTTTCCCAATTTCTATAGTTTAATTAATTATACATCCAGGAACTACATCCAATGGGAGATTTGTTATCCTGATAACCAATATTCTGTATTCTGTTCTGTCTTTTACTGCTGTGAAACTGAATGTCCTTGTTAGAAATTCTTTTAGAAGTTCTAGAATTGTTGGAAATTCTAGACATTTTAGAATTGTTAGAAATTCTTTTCTTGAAAACAAGAGTAAACAGAATGTCAAGAATGTGAGCAAGGGTAACCACTGTTCTAAAGGGTGAGAACGTGCTAGAAACTGCACACTTATATATTAAAAATCTATGAAGTTACAAAGACATCAAAAAGCTAAAAGTCCTAAGGCATCAGGGCAGGTGGGAAACCACCACACCATGAGATTTAATTTCTGCAGTAATTCACCATAAAACCCTGATGTGCCCTGAACACCATGGCTGTGGGGCAAAGCTGTTTGTTCTGCAGGTGGAACCGACACACCACTGCTGATGCCTCAGGATTTCAGCTTTTCTGTTTTTCATACATTTGCAACCCTGCCATTCTTTAGTGTGTAACTCCAAACTCCACACACAGTGTGAGCTGCTGCTTTCCCATTTGGGTCAGACACAGCAATTCCTCTCCAGGCCTGGCAATCAAGGACACCTCACTGCCTCAGGCCCCCAGAGATGGAAACAAAAGGGAGTTGGGGGCAGCAAACTTGGGGTGAATGACTTCATTACCTGAAGCTGGAATTGGGAGATTCACCCCAATGTGCAAATGGCCCAAACTTATAAAAGTGTGAAACCCCTGACCCGTGGTCCATTTTGGGTGCAGCCCCTGGGGGGCTTTGTCTGCCCAAAATGTCCCTGGAGGCCTCTCAATAAACAGAACTGTTTTTTATTCCCTTAATTCTGTCTGGCCTCTGTTTTTAGGAGGCATCCCTGCTGTCTGGACACCCCAAATCCGCACTCACCCATGCAGAGAGGGGGCTGGTTCCCGTTGCTCCAGACTCCCTCCTGCAGGCACTCGGTGCTGGGCTGGGCTCCTGGCTGCAGCTGGAAGCCCTGGTTGCACTGGTACACGGCCTTGGTGCCCACCGTGTACTCCTTCCCAAACACAACCCCGTTCCTCGGCGCTCGGGGAACTCCACACGACAGAGCTGGGAAGAAAAAAAAACCACCCCCCCCCAAAATAAAATAAAATAAAATAATATAAAATAAATAAAATAAAATAAAAAATATAAAATGAAAAATATAAAATAAAATAAAAAATATAAAATAACAGAAAAGAAAATAACAGAAAAGAAAATAAAAGAACAGAAAAGAAAAAAAGAAAAGAATAAAGAGAAAAAAAAAGAGAAGAAAAAAAAATAAAGTAACAGATAATAAAGTAAAATAAAGTAAAAAAAAGTAAAAAAAGTAAAAAATAAATATAAAATAAATATAAAAATTTAAAAAATAAAATAATAAATAAAATAATAAATAATAAATAAAATAAATAAAAAATTAAAAGAAAAAAAAGAAAAACAGAAAAAATAAAAATAACAAAAAAGAAAAATAAAAAATATAAAAGGAAAAAATAAAATAAAATAAATGAAATAAATAAAATAAAATAAAATAAAAGTCAGAGAGCTGATGGTTTTATCCCAAACTGAAATCCCAGATCCTGAACTTTCCTACTGACAAATCCCAGATGCCGTGGCAAGTGCCCTTCATAAAGGATCAGCTTTTACATCAGCAAAGCCAATCCTGAAGCCCAGTTTCTTTCTCCTGGAAGAGGCTCTGGCCCATAGTTCCTGTAATATCTGTACCACAAGATGCATCAGCAGAGTGCTCCCGAGCTTCCACAGGGAGATAAGGATCGGACAGCGGGAACACTTCGTGTTTCCACCCCACAGCAGCACCGATCCCAAACCCCTCTCCAGGAGCACTTCTGCATTACATAAGGCAGCAAATTGTGTAATTATGTTGTGGCAGAAGGAAGGCTAAATTTATCCTCACGGCTGAGGAGGTAGAGGGGGGAATTCAGGGGAAAAATGGAAAAGCGGGCGCAGTGCCAGGTGGCTGCTGGAGACGGCAGCGCTCCAGAGGAGAGGCTCTGCACCATTCCCGCTGGAACTCCTGGCTCTGGGGGAGGGCAGGGAGGGGACAGGCAGGTGACAGCCAAAAATACACTGAGAATCACAGCCATTTATGCTGTTACCCTTTTTCCCAGCTGTTATAGATACACATTATATTGCTGGCTTTTCGCAAATATTAAAATTAATGTTATGTGTATAAGTTTGGAAAATTTTGTTGTATTAATATAGTTTCCTTTATTTCTGTTACTGATGAAATTTAGAAATAGTGGTATAATACATATATGTTAGGCTATGGCATAGTATTAAAATAAAAATTGCTTTTGTTTGTATAACCCAAAGACTGAAAAAGATAGTTAGAGACCCCCCTGCATTCTTAAACTATCTTATCCAGATGAGGACAGCAGTGACCAGAGCTCTGGGGGAGGAATTTATTGCATTTCTGTGATCAGGGAATGTAAATCTCGATGGCACCAAGAGCATTGATCTATTGGGAAGGGGGCAAGGAAAAACTAAACAGAGGAACCCCAAAGATCCTGAGAAGAATGTCTGAATATGTGTGAGAATTTATGGATATGTAGCAGGGTTCTGTTTTTAAGGGACAATCCTTTGTTAGTAAGGTGTGCTCTCTTGGCTGAATGCAGAGACACCCAGCCATATCTGTATACTTTACTTTGTTTTCCTCTCCTAATTGTCTTTTTATTAAACTTTTAAATTCTATAAAAAAAAGGTGAACCTCGTTTTTCACACCAACCCTGGGAATGCCAGCGCTGGGAAATGTCCCCAAATCTGCTTCTCCAGCAGCATGAGGAGGAGGGAAAGCAAATCTAGATCTGACTTCAAAGCTGTGATCCCCATCCCTCTCCAAGCCTGGCTCTGGGGAAGAGAGATCCACATCCCTCCTGTCTGGACAGGGGGGGATGCCCACGGGAAGGGCAGCCAGGACCTGGGAAGCTGCACTGGGAAGTTCCTCTGTGGGGCTGGGAGAGGAGCAGGAGCTGCCAGGAGACACAGCCCTAACTCCTGACCCCAATATCTGCCCGTGCTTCCAGACAAAGCCATTCCCTCCTGGAGCAGCCCCCAGCTCAGCTCCTGAGCCACCCCAACACACTGGCCCTTCTTGGTGTTCCCTGAGCACAAAAACAGAGCTGCAAAAGCAGGAAAGGTCACTTTTTGGTGACATGGAACCGAGCGAGGGCCGGAGAGCCTCACTCTTGTGAGGCTGTGCAGCAGCAGCACAACCCTGGGTCTTTCCCAGCTTTTATCCCCCTCCTGCCACATCCTGAGCAGGATCCCAGAGCAGCTGGCAGTGCTGGAATCATGATGGGTGTGAGCAGCTCCAGAGACAGGATCAGGCCCAGCCCTGGTGGCACCGATGGTGACAGGAGTGCCACTGCAGCAAGCCCAGGGATGGCCAATCCCTCTCCAAGGCCTGGTGTCTAGACAGGCTGTCATGCTGAATACCAATGGCCCTCCCAGGGAAAAGAGGGCACGTGGAAAATCCAACCTTTTTTCCCTGCTATCTCTGCTATTCCTTTTTCCTGCAACCAGCCACGGAGGGTGGGGGGGAAGCTGAGCCCTTCCCATCCCCACCAAGGCCTGCTCATTTCTGCTTTTCATTCCCTAAATCCTTCCAAAAAAATTGTCCCTTTTGTTTATCCCCAGGAAACTGAAGCACAGGGAGGGACAGGAGTTCCAGGCTGGCAGGGCTGAGCTGCCTCTTGCCTCCACTCCATGGGAAGGAGCTTAAATCCCATCCCAACCCCTGCCTTGGGACACCTTCCCCTATCCCAGGCTGCTCCAAGCCCTGTCCAACCATGCCCTGGGCACTTCCAGGGATGGGGCAGCCACAGCTTCTCTGGAAAACCCATCCCAGCCCTCTCCACCCTCACAGGGAGGAACTTCTTCCCAGTCTTTAATCCAAACCTCCTCTCTGCCAGTTTAAAACCAGGCTTAAGTTTTTCTTTACAGAAGTAGTGACGTTTGATTTTTGGGGTGGCAACAAACCAATTTCTGAGGCTCAGCCTGTGGGCATTGCAACCCACTGGAATCTGGGATGAGGGAGGTTATTCCAGAGGGAATCAAACCAGCATCTGGCTTGGAAAAACCAAGGGAAAAAGGGGAAGGCAGAGGCTGGGAAAAGCAAATCTGCAGCTGGGATTGCAAAGACAAAGCTCCTTAAAAATAGAGACAGCAAAGGCACAGCAGCACATGGAGTGTGTGCCCTCTGTGCCAAGGCAGGATTGTTCCCTGTGGAATATTCCAGAAATGTCAGTGAGGACAGAGCACACAGGAAAGATTATTCCAACGGGACGAGGAAGTGGGAGAGGATTCTGAGCTGGCAGAAAGGCGATCTGGGAAATGTCATTTGGGAATTTATGTTTATTGGCACCTTAGGCCCTCCTTCCTGACATGGCTGATGAGGGGAACAATTCCTGCAGCTCCATGCAAAGAATTCCCAAATCTCTGTCACCCAAAAGGGTGGGAATGACACAGCCCAAAGCAAAAGATGCCAGTTGGCTTTGAGAGGTGTGGGGACAGAAAAAGGCTGGATTTGATGTGGCTGAAGGGAGCAGGAGAGGAGCCAGTCCAGGCCTGGGGGTGGAGCTGCTCTGCCAGGAATTACCCTGAAAACCCTGAATCCTGCACCCAGCACAAGGCACTGGAGAGCCACGGGCCAGTCTCAGGATTCCTGACAGGAATATGAGGAAACTGAGGGGAAAAGTGACTCTTTCCACCTCAGGATGTGACGTGAGCAGCAAGTTCTCCCAGCTGTGGGAGTCAGGCTCTTCCAGAGGGACATTCAGCAGAAAGATCCTGACCCGTGTGGTCAGTGGAGACATTCTGACTCCTCCAAAAGGGAAAATGAATCAGGGATCCACCTGGAATGCAATGGATTGCCCCCAAATTCCTGCTCTGCACTCCGGACTGTGCCCATGGGGCTCCTGCCACGTCACACCTTCAGCAGAACTGGTGTGGTGCAGGATGGGTTTGGTGCCTCTCATTTCCCATGGAAAATCCCCTTCCCAAAACACAGCCCTGGGATGCTGAGCACCACCACAGGAGCTCCCCAACATTCCCAGGCCTAGGAGTGACTCCAAGCCCCTCTCTGGTGGTCAGGGTCCTATCCCTGCTCTGAAATGTGGCTGTGGTGTCACTCCAGTCATTCCAGCCTTTCCCTCAATCTCTTCCCCACCTCCAGGTTTAAGATCCTCTCCTCTCACACCACCACACCCCTTGGAAGCTGAGCATGAAGCTCAGGTGGGATTCTACCTCTCCAGGGCAGTGAGGCCTTAGCAGGATCCAGACCCATTCCTGATGACACAGTTTTCCTTAAAAAAGGTGGAGCAAAGCAGAGGAATCCCTCAGGCTGGGCTAAGGATTCAGGAGACACAGTTGCCATGACAGCCCTGGCTGTGCTGTTCATCTGCTCATCCCAGCTCTTGGTTTTGCCCTGTCCATGCTTTCTGGGAGCTAAATCTCTCCCTGACCTGGTGTCCAGATTCCCTTTGGAATGGGATGGAGCAGCAGGGCCTTGGTTTATCGCTTCCCACTCATTTTAAATCAACTCCAGAGCACTCACAGCATCAGGCTCTCCTTCAGAGAGCCAATTCCTAAAGAACCAAAGTGATTCAGGAGCCTTACAAGGCTCCCTGGCACCTCCCACATGGAACAATCCCACTTTTCCTGACGGCTTGGCTGGGCCAACAATGCAGAGACCGTGCCTGAGCCACCTCTGCTCCCTGGCTGCTCTCCAGGGAAGTCAGTGCAGTGCCAATCCCCAGCCTCAGTCCCCCCAGAACAGGGATGAGAGTTCAAAGCCAGCAGCAGGCTCCTTCAGAATAAAGATGGGAATTTTAGCTCTACAAAGGAGCTGGATGACTGGCAGGTGGAGGGAGAGGCGGGAGTGGGGAGGGAGCATCGGGAGGGGTCCTGCAGCAGCAGAACCCCCCGGGCACAGAGCCCCATCCCAACTCCTTCCCACGTCTGGAATTTGCTCTGTGCCGGGCAGGATGTGGCACAGAGAACCCGGGAAACATGGAAGGAACAACTCCATGCCTCAATCTTGGATGAAGCCAACGGGAACCACCTGAATCCCCAAGAATTCCTTCCCCTGCTGACATGCACACAGCTAAGAAGGCACTTCCAGAACAACCGGGAAGGGAATTTCAGTCAGGAAGCAGAGCAGCTCTCATGCTCCTGGCAACCTTTCCAGATTCTTCCAAGCCTTTTGGATTCTTCCAAGCTTCTCCCAAGTGAGGCTTGGCTGTGTCTCCACCGAGTGACCAAACACTTCCACGCCAAGAGCTTTCACACAGACGGGGATATTTTTCCTCCCCCATCTCAAGCCCTTCCCTCTTTGCCCACTCCCAGTTTCTCCCTTGCCTCTTCACCCATCTATTCCCAAAGCCTTGGACACGAGGAACACTCCTCAGTGCCCACCTGCGGCTCCAAGCCCATTCTCAACATGGAATTACAGGAATTCCAATAGTGGCATCTTCACACAGATGAGTTTTTTCCTCCCCCATCCCGAGCCCTTCCCTCTTTTCCTGCTCCCAGTTATTCCCTTCCCTCTTTGCTCCCCTATTCCCAAGGTCTTGGACACGAGGAGCACCCCTCGGTGCTCTGAGCCTGTTCTCAACACGCAATTACCACAATTCCAATATTGCTTTGGTTTTTTTCCACCACCTTTTCCACCGCTTTTCCGGGGACTCCTGGAACTCCATCCCAACCCGTCGCTGCTCTCACCTTGGCACAGGGGGATGGCTTCCCTCCAGTGGAAGTGTCCCTGGGGGTGCTGGGTGCAGGTGGTGGTGCTGTGTCCCACCAGGCGGTATCCGGCGTCGCACGCGAAGCGCACGGAGCTGCCGGGGCGCAGCCCGGAGCTGCTCAGGATCATCCCGTGCGCTGGAGGCTGCGGGAGGCTGCAGTAGGGAGCTGGAAAGGGGGGCAGCAAAAAGCAGACCAATCACAGGATGAGCAGCATCAGGGTCATTCCCGTCCCACTCCCAGGAATTACACTGAGCTTCCCCAAAAAACGGGGAATTTGCAATGGATAAGCACGGGCTCTGGTCTGAGCCTCACCCAGCTCCAGGAATAAGGAGTTAAATATTCCTTAATTCATTTACTGAGAGAAGTCTGCACAGACTTTTCCAGTGCCTGACCATCCCCTCATCCAGAAACCCTTCCCAATATCCAGCCCTTGGCATCAATGACTCTCCTCATCAGGCTCCTGATTCTGAAGAGTAATTGGGAAATGAGCCAAAGCTCCAAGGTTTCCCCCTGGAATTTCTCCTGATCCCACAATCCCAGTCCTGATTGTTACAGAGTGATGAGACACGAGCCAAAGCTCCAAGGTTTCTCCTGGATGGACCCTGCCTTTCCCAACCTCCCCAGCTCGGAATGCGCCCGGCTTTGTGCCTCCCCAGCCTTGGCAGCTCCTGCCCTCACAGCTGGATCTCTGCAGGAATTCCATGGATTCTCCTGGCTGTGTGTGGAGCTGCTCCTGGCAGAGCAGAGACTCACCGGAGTAGCGGATTTTGAAGCCTTTCCTGTTGTAGGCGTGGTCGGAGGACCAGCGCAGGAAGACGCTGTTCCCGCTGCTGGTGACGGTCAGAGGGGCCGAGTAATTCCCACTCAGGGACAGCAGCAGGGGGCTCTGCCCAGAGGGACCTGGGAGGAACGAGGGGACAGGGAAAAGGGAAAAGGGAAATGTCACAGGAGCCACAGAGCCACTGCGGGGGTTTGGTGTCCCTGCAGGAGGAACAGGCACAGGGAGCTGTCCCTGAGGAAAGGTGGCTCCCAGCTTCCTGTGGACATGAGTTCCAGGGCTCACTTCTGCGCCTGGGAATCCAGGACCAAAGCTGATCACGGGAAAACCAGGATTTGCTCCAGGCAGGAGCTCAGGTCCCCATGGTGACCCCACCCCTGTGGTCTGCACTGGTCACCCTGAGAATCCCCTCCACGTTCCCAAGAAATGGGCCTGGAGAATCTGCTCCCTGTGGCCTTCAGGGATGAGAATTCCCACTTTCCCAACTCATCCCCTGCAGCAATCTCTGCTACCACTCATCCCAGGAGTTCCCCAACTCCTGCTCCTTGGAAAAATCCTTCAGATCCATCCAAAAGATCAGATTATAGCCATTTCCTTATGCAAGGAATCAGTGAGGAGCTTTCTCTGGAAGGAGCTTTCTCTTTTTCCTGCTGGAAGACCAGCAGGAGGTTCCAGGTGGGCAGCTGGCCCTGGAATGTTCCTTCCCCCTTGACTGCCATGGGATTATGGACTCCCAGGAAAGTTTGGGATGGAAGGACCTCACTGGTCAGATGGGTGAATCTCTTACCATCGAAGATTTCAAACTCATCAAACTGCTTCTCACTGAGGAAGTACTCAATGGTGAGGGAGATGTTGTACCCCGGCTCCACCTTCACCACCCAGGAGCAGGTCTGGAAGTGGGGGTAACTTCCCAGGAAGCTCTGGCTTAGGATCACCCCGGTGGAATCTGTCATCAGCTGGTTCATGGGGCAGTGCACTGGGAATAGAAATGAATATTCCTGGTTTGTCAGAGGAAGGATGGAAGCACAAGGTTTGTCCTGACGAGCCAGAGCACGACCCCTGCACTCTTTGATCCCTGGGGCTCAGAGAACCCCCAAATCCCACAAATCCCAACTATTATCACACTTAAAGAAAGGAGCAAAACACAGCAAAGCCAACAAACCATTCCCACTGCCTCGGCCTCAGTTCCCACCTCTCCCAAAAGCAGCAGCACCACAACCAGAGGCACAAAAACCCCTTCAGGAATCCCTGGAAACTTTGTTAGGACAAAGGCTGGAACGACAGCTCATCCCATGGAATTCATGAGAACTCCAATTCCTGCTCAGGGAGGGTCTCACTCCCTCCTCCCAAAATCCCACACTCCTTTGGAGATCCAAAAATTAACCCCAAGGATGAGAAATACACCGGAAAACCTCCCCAGCATCTTCCCTGAGCAGGGAAATCTGGGATTTATGGAAGCTTTACCTTCACAGGTGGGTGGGGGTCCCTCGAACTGCAGGTGGGTGCCCAGTTTGCAGGTGAGGATTTCATTCCCGATCAGGGTGAAGCCGGGAAGGCACCGGTACCTCACGATGTCACCTGGGAAGGGATGGAAAACAGGCATGGGAGGGGGAAATGCACAAAAATAGGGGAAATGCAGGGATAAAAGGTGGAATAGAGGGATAAAAGGGGGAAATGCAGGGATAAAAGGGGGAAATGCAGGGATAAAAGGGGGAAATGCAGGGATAAAAGGGGGAAATGCAGGGATAAAAGGGGGAAATGCAGGGATAAAAGGGGGAAATGCAGGGATAAAAGGGGGAAATGCAGGGATAAAAGGGGGAAATGCAGGGATAAAAGGGGGAAATGCAGGGATAAAAGGGGGAAATGCAGGGATAAAAGGGGGAAATGCAGGGATAAAAGGGGGAAATGCAGGGATAAAAGGGGGAAGTGCAGGGATAAAAGGGGGAAGTGCAGGGATAAAAGGGGGAAGTGCAGGGATAAAAGGGGGAAGTGCAGGGATAAAAGGGGGAAGTGCAGGGATAAAAGGGGGAAGTGCAGGGATAAAAGGGGGAAGTGCAGGGATAAAAGGGGGAAGTGCAGGGATAAAAGGGGGAAGTGCAGGGATAAAAGGGGGAAATGCAGGGATAAAAGGGGGAAATGCAGGGATAAAAGGGGGAAATGCAGGGATAAAAGGGGGAAATGCAGGGATAAAAGGGGGAAATGCAGGGATAAAAGGGGGAAATGCAGGGATAAAGGGCCAGGAAAGCCATGCTGGAGTCACCCTGGGATAAACTCCTGTCACCACAGCAGATTTGGGAATTATTCCAGGTGCAGGCTCCTCTCAAAGAGAGCAGCCAATGTGAGAAGCTGCTTCAAGAAAAATCCTGGTTGCAGCCACTTAAAAATGTGGATGGCAAAAAAAAAAAAACAACCCAGAAAAAATTTGAAAGATCCCCAAAAGCAGAGTAAAGGCCCCAAAGCTTTGTGTGCAACACCTGAGAAATATCATTACTCCCAAAGATTCCTGAGAAATCCCAAACAGGCTGAAGTCTCTCCCATTTTTCCAGAGAGGAAAAGGCTGGGAACACTTGGATGCTGCGTTTGATATTGAGCTGTCATGGAAAACCCCCCTGGAAACCCAGATTAGGGGGGACAACAGCATTCCCAGGAGCTGGAGAGGTGGGAATGAGGATGAGGAGGACGAGGGCAAGTTTTACCGATGTTGAACTCCTCATTCTCTGTGATGATCTCGGCGTTGGGAACGACGGTGGGAGGCTGGCAGCGGAAAAGCTGGAAAGCTGGAAAAGCAAGGGAAGAGCAGCACATCCTGAAGACAGCCATGATGGAATCAGGGAAATGCTTCCCTCTCCACAAGGAAAATCCTCCCTCTGCACAAGGAAAATCCTCCCTCTGCACAAGGAAAATCCTCCCCCTGCATAAGGAAACGGAACTGGCAAAATCCAACCAGGCCTTTCCCCCTACAAATCCTACAGAGATGAAGGCAGGAATTCGCATCCCAACGTTTCTTCCACCCCAGCAGAAAGATTTTGGGCTTTCCTGGACAGTGTTTTTCCTTTGGGAATGTCGCCAGCACTTTTTGGGGTGCTGAAAAAGGATCTTGGTGCCCTCAGTGGAATTCAGTCACCCACCCAGCAGGGAGAGTCTCAGGCTGCTCCAGCACCTCATAAATGAAAATAATTATCCACAGAATTCCATTCCTTGGACAGGGATCTTAAAACTCACTCACTGATTTTTTTTTTTTTCAACTTGGAATTAGTGATTTCTTCCACAAAGAATTCCAGGAGTGAGAATATTTCCAGCTGCAATTCCTTGGAGTTCTCTGACTGACCTGAGCAAGGTCCAAGTCAGTGCTCAGGGAAGGTGAAAAAGGGCAAAATTTGAAAAACTTTGTGAAAAAAACTGGGCTGGAAAACTGCCTGCAAAAAAACAGCACTGAAAAACTCTGTGGGAAAAGAAAAAAATCAACAAACCCATTTGAAAAATTTTGTGGCAAAAGCTGGCCTGGAAAACTTCCTGGAAAAAACTGGACTGGAAAACTTCCTGGAAAATATGGGCTGAAAAACTTCCTGGAAAAAAATGGCCTGGAAAACTTCCTCAAAAACATGGGCTGAAAAACTTGCTGGAAAAAACTGGGCTGGAAAACTTCCTGGAAACAAAACTGGTTTGAAAAACTTCCCGGGAAAATCTGCCCTGAAAAACTTCATTGAAAAAAACTGGGCTGAAAAACTCTATGGAAAACTTGGGGCAAAAGGGTATTTTTTTTGCATTTTCCCAGAGCTGTTCCCCAGTATTCCCAACATTTTCCCCATGCCAGGAATGCAGCAGTACACACCATAGAAGTAGATGGCGAAGATGCCTCCGTTGGCGGCGTCGCTGTGGAATTTCAGCAGGACCTGGTTGGAGGAGCTCTGGGCGGATTTCTTGGCAGAGCTGCCTGTGAACACGCCCAGCTGGGGGGCTGTTTGCTGAGGCCCATCCCTGATGGCAGCACCAGAAGGAAAAATGATTTTTCTAAGGATTTGACCGTAGGAACCCGTCCTCCTCCTGCCCTGCATGCCCAGGGACTTCTCCCTTCCTTATCCTCCCTTTCCCACCTCCACATTTCACTACTCCGGTTTGACCCCTAGAACCTCTCCTGACTCCCAGTGCTCACCCAGTTGACAATTAGAAACACAAATTTCACTTTTAACCTCAGAGACTGAGGAATCAGGACCCGTTTCCCAAAGGAATTTCACTCCGTTTGCTCAGCACACATGGGGATGTTCTGAAGGTCAGCCATTGAGCGCTACAAGCTCAAAATTTGGTCACAAACTCTTTAATCAGAGCTCCTCTGGCTGCCTGAAGTTGATAATCTCCATTATTATGCATAAATAATATTTTTATTTATTAATATTAAAAGAAAGCTCAAAAAACTGTAATTTCTTTTCCCTTCTCCAAAACACCAGGAAGATCCCAGCCTGCAAAGGGGATCCCAAGGGGGTCCCAGTCCCACTTGCTGCTATTTAAAACCCAGGAGTATTTCCCAAAATGAGTTCTTGGAGTGACTCCTGACCCTCTGTACCCACCAGACGGTGATGAAGTCGTTGTAGGGCTCTGTCTGCAGCACGGTGAAGTTCAGGTGGATCCCGTATCCCACTGGCACTGTCAGGAGCCAGGTGCAATCCTGGGAATTTGGGTACTGGTTGGGGAAGCCAGGAGAGTAAACTGTCCCATTCTGGGCAGTGACATTGCCCCCACAAGGCACTGCAGGGGAGCAGAGAGAAACACAACTCTGGTGAGGAAATATCCCCTTAAACAGCTTTATAGCCCATTTTTATTCCTTTTTTTGATACAAAGGTAACAATTCTGGATAGATTCAGACCCTGGCCTAACTTGCCTCAGGTAATTCCTCTCTGCTACAAGCACATCCCACATTTTCAGCTCAATTCCATGACAATAAAAGTATGGAACTCTTCAGGTGACTGTTCAGATGTGGATTTTATCCAGCTGTGCCAGCCGGATGTGCACAGAAACTCTTCTCTCACTCTCACAGAGAGTCCCTGAGCTCCTCCTGCTGCCTGCAACCACAGAAAACAGCTTGGGATGGGACCACCCTGTCCTAAAGCCCAGGAGCTGCACCAACCCCATCCTTGCATGGGAAGGGGCTGCCCAGAGCACTGTGGAGCCACAGTCCCTGGAAATACCCTAAAAATGTGTGGATGAGGCACTTGAGAACGTGGTTTAGTGGTGCTGGTTGATGGCTGGACTCCACAATCCTAAAGATCTTTTCCAGCCTCGACAATTTTGTGGTCTCCATCTCATTAATTCAGGGTTAGCACACAAAACCACCCTTCCTGTGCAGCAGCAGCTCCATTAATCCCTCCCATCCCTCCCTGCTGATCCAAGTGTGAGCATGGAGCCAAGCTCCCCAGCCTGGCTCTGCTCCCCAGTGTGTTCAAATAACCAAACCAGAAACCAAACCCCAAAAATCCTGAGGGGCCAAGTCCCTCAGGCCAGGCTGCTGATCCCTGGGAAAACTCCCTGGAAAGCTGGAAGGTCAGTGCTCCTGGGAAATGGGCTGGGAAATCTTCAATAAGCAGGTCTGAACTTAAAGGTTCATCGGAAACCCTTCTGGAAGTAAATCCCACAGAACTCCAGCCACCAGCCCGAGGGGCGAAACAGCCACAACAGGGTTGGAAAAGAGAATTTGGATGACTTTGGAGGCCTGGAATGGAAATCTTCAGCCTGCAGAGTCCTCTAAGCATGGTTTTCAGAAAAAAACCCACAACCTTGGAAGATTCCTGAGGATCATTTTGGAGATGCCCATGAAGGAGACAGGGACACACTCAGAGCATTCAGAGCTGCAAGGCTCTTTTACCAGTGACTATTTTTATTTATCAGAACAAGATCAATGGAAGCTGGATGTTGTTGAGGGAATAAAGCAGCAAGGAATTATCACTCCAAGGACCCTGGAGTGTGTCACAGAGAAATAACAGCTCCAGCAGGGAGGTAAGAGACAGAGATTCTCCTCGCCCACATCCTAAGACTCAAACCCCCTTCAGAAGCTGTCCTTTGGTCTATATTCACCAAAAACACCTCATGGAGACTATATTTCACCCGAGGCTTCACTCCAAGTGCACATTCCCAACCACACCTTTGCTCCCAGAGCCTCTTCCAGCCCCATTCCAAGGCAAGTGCCGTGCCCAGGTGAGCCCAGGCCGTACCTTCACACCTGGGCAGGGGGTGGTCCCAGTTCCTGTTGGTGCCGTGCTGGCAGGTGAGCACGGGGTGCCCGATCAGCTGGTAGCCAGGCAGGCACTCGAAGGAGATGGACTGGCCAACGTTGTAGCCAGCTCCTCTCACCACTCCGTTGGCAAAAGGCTCCGGGTCAGGGCATTCCTGCAGCTCGTAGGCTGGGAAAACACGAGGAAGAATGTTCTGTATTTCACTTCCCAGGAAAAAAAGGGACAGGATAAGGGGCAATGGCCTTGAGCTGTGCCAGGGGAGGGGCAGGTTGGACAGCAGGGGGGATTTCTCCATGGAAAGGGTTGGAAGGGGCTGCCCAGGGAAGTTTGGAGTCCCCACTCCTGGCAGGGAAGGGCTGGGTGCGGCACTCTGTGAGAAGGTGGGGATTGGCCACAGATTGGGCTCTGTGACCTTGGAGGGCTTTTCCGACCTCAGTGATCCTGGGATTCTGTTCACCCACACGTGTTTGGCTCCTTCCTCCTCATACAGCAACTTAATTGGAGGAAATAAATCTTGATGAACCTGCCTGGAGGCTGAGGGGACCCAGGAGGCCCATCCTCATCCTGCTGCCTTGGAATCCAGAGTCACCCTACACTCCACTTCCAGCTGGGAAATCTGCCTTGTTTTCCAACCTCAAATGTCCAGCCCTGATGAGGGATGGGAGTCAATCGGTGACCATGTTCCTAAATGAGTGGTCAGCCTGGCTGGAGCTCATTTCCATGGCAATTTCCAGGAGATTTCCCAGAGAACCTCACCTGTCCCTGGGTGCAGCAGCCCATGAATCACCCGAGACACGAACAAGACAGGCAAGACCAAATTAATGCTTTCAATTATTCCCAGCAGAGGCATTTCCTTGGCTGTGTCACACGACTGGAGGGACACGTTCCCTCCCCTTCCCACTCCTTGGATCTCCTTCCCAGACCACTCAGCTCCCAGTTGTTTCCTGATTGTGTTCAGGGAGAAATCCACGAGCTGCCCTTGGCATCCTCTGCCCCTTTGAGTCCCCACATGCCGAGGGCAGGACGGCAAGGAAGACCAAAAGGTTTTCAGGGACAACTATGGGGGCAAAACTGGGGGTCAGTCAGCCAAAAATTCATGTTCAAACAAGGAGAGCTGCTCAAGGACTCCAGCTGAGGAAATAGGACCTCCAACCCCCATCACCTCCAGAACTGAGGGCACCTCTTTATTTTAACAACTTCTTTGTCTCCTTTCACCCTTTGAATTCCCACTTGCTCAGCACAGGAGGGCAGGGAAGACAGAAAGGTTTCCAAAGGTGGGAAGACAGAGCTGGGGGACCAAAAATTCATGTTCAATACAGGGGAGATGCCTGAGGAGTCCAGCTAGGGAAAACACCTCCATCCCCCATCGCTCCCAAAACTGAGGATTGAAACTTTAACAACTTCTTTCTCTCCTTTCAGCCCAGGTCTCCAAGCCAGCCCTGTTCTATTATTTGGCTGCTTCATTATTTACCCAACCCTGCACCAGGCTGAGCTCAGGACATGCCTGGACTTCAGCCAAGAGGGAAAAGCAGCTCCAACATTCCAAAGCAAACTCTGAGAGCTCTTCCCCTTGCCCACAAGGTTCAAAGTGAACCTGGCTGTCATTTCACAGTCACAGGGCACTCTGGGAACATTTCTCCTCGCCACTGTGGGGAACAGATCAGTTATCAGGATTAAGCACGGCCTTCCTGTAACACCTTTCCACTCATTTGGATTAAACCCTCACAGAATTAACTTGGGAACCATGACTCCCTCACACCACTCCTGAGGACAGGATTGTCCCTCCTCACCTTGGTATTCCAGCTTGAAGCCTGGCTTGTTCTGGGAGTGGTCACTGTGGAAGTAGACAGTGGTTTCGTGGGAGGTGGACAGGAGGGAGCCAGGCAGCTCGGCACCGCTGAAGCGCCCGATGACGCTGCTGGTGTCGTAGGGCCCGTTCCGGATCTCCACAAAGTCGTGGTTGGGCTCTGTGGAGAAGTTCAGGAACTGGATGTGGGCACCTGGAGAGGGGGAAGGAGGAGTTTGGCTCTAAAACTGCAGCTCAGCTTTTGCACCAGCACCAGCTCCAACCCCAGCTCCAACCCCAGCACCAACCCCGGCTCCAACCCCAGCTCCAACCCCAGCACCAACCCCAGCACCAACCCCGGCACCAACCCCGGCACCAACCCCGGCACCAACCCCGGCACCAACCCCGGCACCAACCCCGGCACCAGCCCCGGCTCCAGCCCCGGCTCCAGCCCCGGCTCCAGCCCCAGCTCCAGCCCCAGCTCCAGCCCCGGCTCCAGCCCCGGCTCCAGCCCCAGCTCCAGCCCCAGCCCCAGCTCCAACCCCAGCTCCAACCCCAGCTCCAGCTCCAGCCCCAGCTCCAACCCCAGCTCCAGCTCCAGCCCCAGCTCCAAGCCCAGCTCCAAGCCCAGCTCCAAGCCCAGCTCCAAGCCCAGCTCCAAGCCCAGCTCCAGCCCCAGCTCCAAGCCCAGCTCCAAGCCCAGCTCCAGCCCCAGCTCCAAGCCCAGCTCCAAGCCCAGCTCCAGCCCCAGCTCCAACCCCAGCTCCAGCCCCAGCTCCAGCCCCAGCTCCAACCCCAGCTCCAACCCCAGCTCCAACCCCAGCTCCAGCCCCAGCTCCAGCCCCAGCTCCAGCCCCAGCACTGCCCACCCACAGAGCCCAAGACAGCCTGGGCACTCAGCAGGACTTTAACTGCCCTGGGACACAGAGTTCCTTCAAACTGACACAGAGGAGCTTTGGAGAGGAGATTAGGAAGGAATTCTTCCCTGTGAGGGTGGGCAGGCCCTGGCTCAGCGCCCAGAGAAACTGTGGCTGCCCCTGGATCCCTGGGAGTATCCCAGACCAGGCTGGATGGGGCTTGGAGCACCCTGGGATAGTTTCCCCTGGCAGGAGGTGGAATGAGATGATCTTTGAGGTTCTTCCCAACCCAAACCAGTCAGGGATTCTCTGATTTTTCACCCCCGCTTCTGTGACAGCACCAACCCAAACCCGGCTCTCTCACCAAACCCCACTGGCAGCAGGATCCTCCATGTGCAGTCCAGGTTGCTGGGATAATTTCCTGGGAAGCCTGGGCTCAGGAGCACACCTTCCATCTCTTCTGCTGTTCCTCCACATTGGGCTGGAAAAAAAACAGGGTTCATGGTCAGGATCCATTCACAGGATCCCTTCCAGGATCCCTGAGGGATCTGTCTGGATGAAGGCTGTGGGAAATCAAGCAATTAAAGACTCAGCTGAGAAAAAGGAACCAGCATCAAGTTTCCAGGCACTACATGGCCACATCAGGAAGGGATGTGCCTTTCTCCTGCCCTTTGGAGAGGAAGCCTGAGCCCAGAGATCCAGTCTGGGCCATCACAGAGGGAGAGCCAGATCTGAGCAGTGAGAGAGGGGATGGACACCTGCTCTGCCCACAGACACGGCATCAAATCAGCCACCAGCACTTACTTAAAACCTTAACCTCAAAAACAGCTCAAAAAACAACTGTGAAGGAGCTGAGTGATGTTATTTTAACTCCAGTTGCAGCTTCTTCTTTTTCCTGCCCCACGTGCCAATCTCTGCAGTCAGTCACCGATAAATCCAGCACAGAGTGTTTGCTCACTGCCTGCAGCCGACTGCCAGCCACGACAGCCCAAAAATATGTTTACAAAAGGCATCACATGAAATTGAAACACTGACAGCATCTCCTCATGCTTATCTGAATGACCTCCACCTGGTCCCAGCAGCACCACCCAGCTGAATCCAGGCAGGTGCTCTCCTAACACGCTGTGACAGCCAGGCACAGGCTCTTTGTCCAACATCTCATTACCCTGGACTCGCTCCCCTAATGAGGTTTCTCCCAGAAGATTTCTCTTTCTTTTTCCTCCTAATGGCTCTCTAATAGAACTGCTTCTGAATTATTTAGAAGCCCAGCAGCTGGAGGAAGTAGACCAGGAGAAAATCAGCCCAGTTGCAAACCGTGCTTGGAGCAGGAGCTCTGGTGGACACAAGACAAGAGCCCCAGGACTGTCACACCCACAACGGTGATGGTCACTCCTGGCTCCAGATGTGTTTCTGCCTCTCTGCAGCTGCCTGACATTTCCCAGCAATGTGAAAAGGCAGGCACAGCCCAAGCAGCCAAAATCCTGCTGGATTGGGAGGCTGGTGCTGATTCAAAGAACCAAACTTGTGGTTTGCCAGCTTTTGGGATCCTCCTCCATGCTGTGATCTCCCAGCTGAGCCCAAGAGCTTCTGCTTCCATTCAGAGCAGCTCCCAAGGGAATGGGTCCTTTAGCTCAGCCATTCTCCTGGAAATGTCTCTCTATTTATTCCTGGCCAGCATATCATCAGATAAAAGAACTGTTGGCTCTTATAATTACTTTAAAGCCAAATGATGTAAGCTGGAACAGCAGGAGAGCAGGAGCCGAAAATAACTGTTAACTAAAGCTATTAAATGCATAAATGTCTCTCTCAGAGCTGCAAAATGTGCAATATGAATATTAAACATCTACATTTGCTATAAGTAAATGACTGAAAAATAATAAAAAAAACCCGTCCTGCAAGTTCCCTTCACCTCCAGGCCTCTTCTCCTCAGGATCTTCCACAGGGAAAATGGAATGTCCAGTCCCTTCCAGGCCTGAGTACCTGACCAGATCTGAGGGTAAAGAGCCACCTGGACAAGTGACCTGCTGGACACCGGGGTGGGCACAGCAAGTTGGGATCCTGGGAGACACCAGGCCCCAGGGAAAGAAGCAACTTTGGTGGGATCAGATGCATTCCATAAAAACAAACCACACTTCAGATGGAAAAAATCCTCAACCCAAAAATCCAACCTGCTCCCAGCACGAGGAAATTTTAGATTTTCCCTTTGGAATGGCTTTGTGTTGAGGGGGATAAATCTGTGTTTCACATTCTGTGCTACAGCCACATCTCTGACATCCAAAACAAAGCACTCCAGGCAGCCCACGGGGACTTCTCGGGCACAATTTCCCTGGCAACAAATGAAGATTTTTTTTTTCCCCCACACTCTCTCACACTTGCAGAACCAACCTGAATTTCTCTAAATCAGCTCTTTATCCTTGTTTTATTTTTTTTTTTTTTTTAGGGAAGTGTTATAAATATCAGCCAGGTAGAAAGAAGTCCAGTCCTACCGATGCAGAGGGGTGGAGGGTAATTCCAGCGGCGCACCGTGCCCGGCATGCAGGAGATGTGGGAGTGGCCCTGCAGGAATGAAAAACAAGACAGGAGGTTTGGGAGCTGGATGGAAAACAAGGGGGGAGCCTGTCCCTGTCCTGGCAGGAAAGAATTCCTTGCAAGATAGATCCAACCTGATCCAAAGGGAGGCTCCCAGGTCCCTGTCCCATCTGGGGTGCCAGAAAAAGTGATGCCTTAAAGAATCTAGGAATAAAACAACACACTTTGGAGATAATATTAGTGTAGGAGGTAATCTAAAGGCTGGCCTTTATTGGAGGATTCCAAGGGAAGATACGGAAAAATATCCATAAAATACTCACCCCTGCAAGGGGGGGTGAATACAGTTCTACAAATTTAGGAAATGAGCATAATTGACAGAAATCACCAAACAAAAACATAAATAGTGAGGTGATTCAACCCTCTCTGAATCCTCCCTCTCAGACAGGGACTAAACATTGTTGATGAAAATGTGTCTCCAGGAGCTGGTTTCAACCTTGGCTCTCAGGAAGAAGCAGGTCAGGACAGGAACCTCAGACCCCCAGCCTGGAGCTCTGGAATGTGTTTTGTTCTTTCCAGAGCTTGGAGCTCTGGAATGAATTTTATCTTTCTGCCTTGGGAAAAGATATGGAAAAGTACTTGGACTGGCCACAAATACTAACAGAGGTACAAACAGATGTGTGAAGATGACAGACAGGACAGAAAAGCAGGAATCCTTCTGGTGATGCCTAAAGAGGCAACCTGGAGCAGAGGCTGGACAGAGTTAAAGGAATAAAGTAGGAATTTATTAAAAAGGCCTTCAAGGATACACCTTGGGCAGCACAAGAACCCAGCCATGGCTCTACCCAAGATGGACCCAGGGTCACGAGTTTTCACACTTTTTTAAGTTTTGGTCCATTTCCATATTGGGGTTAATGCTCCAATTTCAGCTTCAGGTGATGAAGTCCCACCCTCCTCAATTTGCTGTTTTTATCTTTTGGGCCTGAAGCTGGAATGGTGTCCTTGGTTCTGGGGCTGGAAAAGGATTGTTTTGTCTGACTGAACTGTGAGGAGAACTTGCTAGCACTCTATATGAAGTTCAGAGTTATGTTCCAGTGCTGTACAGAGTCTGGAAAACGTGAGAGGTGCAGCTGAAGGCAGCAGTGGTACCTGCAGGGCATAGCCTGGCTCACACTGGAAGGACACCACGTCGTTCACCAGGTAGCGCTCGCCGATCTTCAGCCCGTTCCCAGGAACCTGCGGCTCCGGGCAGCTGGAGAGGCCCACGGCTGTGGAGGGAAGGGAGATGGGAGCTCAGGGAGTGGGGATGGGGCTGTGCTGAGGGCTGGAGGGATGGGGATGCACTTTTTCTGCCACAGACTCTGGGTGGGGAAATTCCATTTCATTTGGAGTCTCCAAGGAGAGCCCATTTCCATTCCCACATTTACAGACGGGAATATCCTGCTGCAAACCCAGTTAACAACCCCCAGCATCTCATGATGGGCTCTCCCCCATCTCCTTCTCCTTCCTCTTTCCCTTTCCCCTTCCATCTCCCTCTCTCTTTCCCACATTTCCCCTCTCCTTTCCAAATCTCTCCTCTCCATTCATCTCCCCTCTCCTTGCCACATCTCCCTCTCCCCTGTGCACACCCCAGGGAGATGAAAGGAATCCTGCAGGCACCTCACACAGGCTCCCAGCACCTCCCTCCCTGTGCTGCCAGCTGCCTCTCCAGGATAACCTCCTGCATCCCTGCAAGGGCTCCTGCTCCGCTCCAGCCCCACGGAGCCCCAGGCAGGGGAAAATAAGAGAAAAGGAGTGAGGAGAGGCTGAGTCTCCTCCTAAAGCCCAGTCACGCTTCCCAGCGTGTTCCCTCCCTGCTAGCTGCTTGACCTTCAGGGAGGCAGGAGGGAAAACGGCTTTAAATAATTGCCCCTTCACATCAGTGGCTTTCACTCAGTCCCAAATTGTTCCTGCCTTTGGAGCATGCAGGAGTAAGAGCTCAGCCTGAGTAACCCAGTGAGGGAGAAACCAGAGTTTTCCTCTCCTGTTTTAGCTCATCTCTCCCAGCTTCCTCCTAGGAGGAACACAGAAAAAACCCAGGGCTCAGGGCTGGGAGATTCCAATTGTACAAACAGAGCAGAAATCACATTATTTCCAGCTGCCCTGAAAATCAACACCTATTAATTTCCTCAGCCAAGGGAACAGACAGGGCTGATAATCCCCAGCCTCATGAAAAACCTGGCCATGATTTTTGCAGGAAAGCGCTCAAAGGATTTATTGATTGGAATAGAGGTGGAGAAGAAACAGAGTCACAGCAAGAGGGTTCCTGCAGCTCCCAGAGCACAGGCTGGGCACATTTTTTCTCTCCCAATCCTGTGTGGCTGTAATCCTGCTGGATTTCAGGTTTCAGTGTGTAAAGCAGCAGATCCTGGAAGGTTTAGTGCTGGTTGGCTCTAAAGCACAGTCCCAGCTGTGCCACTGCAGACTCACACTCCTTTGGGTGGGAAGGGTCTGCAATCACCCAATTCCCCCCTGCGTGGGCAGGGACACCTCCCACCATCCCAGGCTGCTCTAAGCTGGCCTTGGACTCTTCCAAGGATGTGGCAGCCACAGCTTCCCTGGGCAGAATTCCTGTGGCCACTTTAGGGGATGAACTGCACCTTCCAAAAACCCATTTGCAGCCTTGGAAAAAACCCAAAGCAGCAGAAGGTGGCTTGGCTCCAGAGACCAGAGCTGTGCTCAGAACCAGTTTTCAGCCCCAGTGCCCAGCAGGAACCAGTCCTGGAGGACTGGGGACACAGGCAGAGTCGTCCCCACTTGTCTCAGCAGCTCAGCATTCCCTGCTCTGCCGTGGGACATGGCCAGGCCAGCCTGGGATGAGCCAGGGAGCTGCAGAAGCTCCAGGCTGGCTCCCAGCCCTGTCCCACAGGGATCCTCAGCAGGAAGCTGCCCTTGGATGTGCTGGGCAGAGCTGGCAGTGCTCTCCTGCACGCTCTCACTGCTGCTGGGCTCAATTCCAACCTCACCCAGCACCAGAGCTGAGAAAATCATGGAATATCCTGAGCTGGGAACTGCAAGGATCATCCATCCAACCCCTGTCTCTGTAGGATAACCCCAAAATGTTTAGGTTGGATTTAGGGAAAGGTTCTTCCCCCAGAGGGTGGTGGACACTGATCAGGCTCCCTTGGGAACATTCCAGAGCTCCAGGAGTGTTTGGACAGCGTGGGATTATTGGGGTGTGTGTGCAGGGCCAGGGTTGGACTGGATGATCCTGGGGATCCTCCCAGCTCAGGATATTCCATGATTCTCTGCCAGTGTTATCCAAACACTGCTTGCACAGGGAATAGCAGTTCCCAGCACCCCCATGCCCCCCAGTGCAGCTGGGCTGTTGCACCTCTCCTGATCAGAGATCAGGAATTAAACCCAGACCCAGGGGAGAACAAATTTTTGTCATCCCCATCCAAACCTGACAGCCCTTTCCCAAACGATTCTCTTCCCTGCCACGTCTCCCAGTCTTAGTCAGGTTTGTTCTGTCACCGCTGGGGATTTCCTTTTGAAAACACATTTTCTGTCTAGAACCACATTTAACCACATGCTGGGGTCTGTATTCCCAAAAAAAACCTGGCATGAGGCCGGCTGAGCAATGTGCTGCCATTCCAGGGGCTGTTGGGATCATCCCTAACCAGGAACCCACTGAACTGCTCCACACCACCACAGAATTTGGGTTGGAGAGGACCTAAAAGACCTTTCTAAGGTGTTTTTAACCTCTAATTGAAAGGAGTGGGTGCCCACATGACCTCAGAGCTTCGATAGGTTGTGCCAAGGTGGCTCCCTCAGCTGGAGGCTGGAAAAGGACAGATCAACCACCTTGGAAATGATCCTGTCCTGGGCCTGGGCACCTCTGAGCACCAAGCACAGAAATTCCTGGATCCAGGAGCATGTCCAGGGCTGTGGGGACAGGAGCACATCCAGCAGGGGAAGGAGGGGAACATCCCCAGCACCCACCAGGCAGCACCTAAAACATTGCAGCTCTCCAGAGCACAGAAACCACCCTGATAAAACACATTGGTGACATCGAGCTCAGCTCTCAGCCTGTGAGGACAGGCTGCCCAGGGTGTTTGTGCATAAAAAACATCGGTAACATCGAGTTCAGCTCTCAGCCATCGAGTTCAGCTCTCAGCCTGTGAGGAGAGGTTGCCCAGGGTGTTTGTGCAGCCCATCCCTGCAGTTTTTCCAAGCTCAGGCTCCATTAAAATGTGCCAATCGAGTTTTATCTCTGTTCTGACCCTGCTTTCCTCAGCGGGTCCCACGGGATGACCTCTGAGGGCCCTTCCAGCAGGAATTTTGGGATGAAGACGTGTCCAGGCCTGGCTGCTGTTTCCAGCAGAGAATGCCAAGAGCTGCAAGTCTCTGCCAGCCCCTGGCAAAGCAGTGCTTTCCAAGCCCACATCCCAGCCCTGGACACACGGGTTTTTTATCCCTTTGTGCCATCAGACATAAAAAAGCGCCACCAAGAGCACAATGAGGGTCATCCCACCGCTCTGATCCATCTTTCCTCTATTTCTCATCCCCTCCCTGAGAGCAGGGAAGCCTCAGCAGCTCCTTCTCCCACTTCCCCACGGCACCACCCCGCAGGCAGCTCCCCATCTCCCGGGAGCTGCGGGATCAAGGCTGGAACTGCTCTTACTTTTGTATTCCAGGTGAAAGCCGGCAGCAGAGACGCTGATGTCAGAGTAGAAATGCAGATAGAGCTGGTTTGAAGTGCTGTTGAGCAGCGCAGGCACTGTGGTTCCTGGCAAAACAAGAGGTGCACAAAGCCAGTGCAGAGGATCTCTCTCCTCCTCCGCCGCGTCCTCGGAGATTTGCGGCAGGAGAGGCTGGCAACAGAAATTCCTTTCAACTTAACGAGCTCCTCTTGGTTTTGATCAGGTTCTAATGAGGCCAATTGAGAAATACCCAGGGCCTTTCCAGCGGCTGCTCCAGGATTTCAGCCTGTAGAGCTTCGCCACGGACAGACAAAAAGCATCAATGGATGGGAAACAGCGTGGGTGGAGCACGGGTCCGGGAAAATTCTGGATTCCTTCCTTCCCTGGAAGCTGCTGCAGCAGCAGGACAAGGCAGTTCCATCCCAGACCCTTCTCCTGTGGAGCTCAGAGCGCTCCGGGCACATTTGTTAAATAAATGAGATTTTGGGCCATTGTTCTGCCGCTGATGCTGCATTTGAAAACTTCTCAAAGCTCCTGGACCCTGGCTCCTGCTCTGCTAAAAGCCACAATTCCCCAGGTCCAAGGGAAAACACAGTTTGTTTTGTAGCCCTTCACCCATTCTGGGGCACATCAGGCAGGTCAGCTCACCCTGCCAGCTGTGGTGGCCTCGCATCCCAGCAAAACTGAGGGAATTCCCATTTCCAGGAATTCAAACCCCACTGGTTTCGTGTTTTAAGGCTCCCTCTCAACCTTTCCCACAGGCAGATGGAGTTGAAATTCCCAATCCAACAGAGCACATGATTCCCTTTAAATCTGTTCCTCATTTTTGATACAATTAAGTTTAATTTTGTGAGGTGAATAAAATGAGGCAGGAACTGATGATGGGCATGAGCACCACATACCAGAGAAGCTCCCCAGCATGGTGGCTGTGTTGTCTCCTCCATCAAACACTTCCAGGGAATCCCAGTTCTGCTCCGTGACAAAACTGATCACCTGGATCTGCAGAGAGAACCAAAATAAAGAAAAAAAATAACAGCACAGTTCCTGAAGTAATGGTAATAAATCACATTAATAGCAGTTAAATTAATAATGAATTAAATTATTAAATTAAATTAATAGCAATTAAACTAATTGAGTTTACACACTCTGGGGGTTCAGCACGGCAAAACTTGGAGACTTCTGCCTTTGACCATCCCCACTGGGATTTTCCAGCTATATTCCCCCAAACAGGAATGCTGTTTTCTGCTTCTGCTCCAGAGCTCCTGGAACTGCCCAGCTCATGTACAGCTGCTGAGAATTCCAACCTTTTTTACTCCCTGTTTGGAGAAATCCCTGAACACTTTGAGCCATTTCAAATGAGAGCAACCAGCAGCAACCTGGAGCTAAAATAAACCCAAAAAAACCCTCACATTAAACAACAGGATTTTCAAAATCCAGTCAAGTTCCTGCTTTGTTCTGCAGCTTTCAGTGGAATCACTCGAGCTGCAATTTCAGATTTCACCTTTCCCTGCCATGCCCCATAGGGTTTGGAGGCCTTAGGAAGTCACTTGACTCCGTTAGTTGGAGCAGCAACACAAATCCTCGGATGAGAAACATCTGGAGAGCTGAGAAATCTGCATTTAGACCAAAAAGCAGAGCTGAGGAATCTGCCTTTACACTGGAAAGCAGCTCATGCTTGAGTGAGGATCTCCATGGAATTGCACAGCTTTGTTTGCCAGGATTACCATTAACAGGGATTTTGCCTAAATCCTAAATTCTGGCAGCTCAAAGCCTTCAGTGTCCCATTAAAAACCCAGCTTTGGTGAATGGGGTGAGAGTGAGGCAGAAAATCTGAGCAAAAACCACTGGTTTTGGGGAAAACACAGATTTAATCTGTAATATCTGGATGAGCTTTTCCAAAACTGGGTATCTCAAATTAAATTAGCAGGCAAAAAAAAAAAAAATCCCAAAAGGAACCTTAAAGACAAATCAGGAGCATAAATGAGTTGTACAACTTGGCTCCAAACACAGAGAGAGCTGGAAAATTGGGAAAAACGAGCAGTGAGGAGAGTTCACTGCCCTCAAACTTTGACTACACATGTATGAACCCCTTCCCTTTTCCTCCAAATCTTATTCCTTTTTTTTCCCAAATCTTATTCCCTGATTTCCTCATCCACTTCAATTCCCCATTTACCTCCGCCTTGCCGAACGTCAAATCAAAACCCCTCGTTTGAAAATAAAATAAATTAAAAGTAAAGAAAAAATGGAAAAAATGGAAAAAATGGAAAAAATAAAAAATAAAAAACAGAAATAAAAATAAAAAATTAAAAATAAAAAATTAAAAATCAATCTCCCCATTTCAGCAGTTTCTTGATTTACTCCGGGTAATAAAACCAGCTGTAAAGTTCCTCCCAAGTATTGTTTTTAGCAGAAAGTGAGTGGAGTTCATCCAGCAGGAATCGCAGTGACCCCCACGGAGCCATCACCGCTCCCACTGACCCTTTTTTCACTTTTTTCCTGCCTCATTACACCCCTATTGTGATTTACATTATTGGAAGTGGAGTGAGGATGAGCGTTTTGTTTGCTCTTACACCGCCTAAATTATTTATTCTCCTCTCTCCCACCTCCTCCAGCTTAACGGAATAAACATTTTTAAGGTCCTAATTCTAGTCTGACATGTGGATTCACAAGGGATCTGCATCTATTTACTGCCACGTGTATAAATTATTTCACTCAGGAAGGTTTGCTCCGGGAATGAATAATTCATGGCAGAAGTGCCAGCTCCTACCCTGATTACATAAAAATCCTGTTCCTGAGTGCTGCTACCAAGAAAGCTTCAATTTCACCTCCTCCCCTGATTTACAGTTGTTTAACCTTTAATTGTTGTGCAAAAAGGGGGTAAAGGGATGCTGGCATTAGGATCTAATAATGGAGAACTCAAAGGAAGTGGAGCCAGGACGGATCCAGCTCCAGCTCCGTGGCCATTCCCTCTCTGGGAGCTGCCCTCAGATGCCTCACTGCAGCTGTTGGAGGTCCTGAGGGCCAAAATCTTTCTCCTTTAACCTTTTTTCCCTCCCTGGAAGTCCCAGGGAAGCTGATGGGTCATGCCAGCAGATCCCAGTGCCACGTGGAAGTGGAGACCTCAGCAATGGTGGGCGCCCCAAAAACATGGGATCAAAGAATTTCAAGGAGTTGGGATGGACTTTAAAGCTTATCTTGTCCCAAAACCTCTGCCATGGGCAGGGACACCTCCCACTATCCCAGGTTGCTCCAAGCCCTGTCCAGCCAGGCTTTGGATGCTTCCAGTGTTGGAGCATCCACAGCCCCCGTGGACAACCATAATAAAAAACTTCTTCCTAATGTTTCACCCGAATTTCCCCTCTTTTGTACCAGAGTGAGGGTCACACCGGGGGACCACAGTCCTTCCCCAGATCCTGTGCATCCCTGACAGTGCTCCTGGAGCTCTGGCAGCCTCAGGGCTGTGCCCAAACACCCTCTGGAGGAAGAACCTTGCCCTGATCTCCAGCCTGACCCTCCCTGGGCACAGACATCCCCAGTGAGTCTCTGCCTACTTGTGGCAGTAGATGAACACCTGATTCCAGAGAATCCGACACCAATCCCTGCCTGCCCTGCGAGGAGCAGCGACTTCCCAACGCGTGGCCTGTCCGAGAGCAAGGGACCCCGAGTGTGCTCCTGTCTGTCCCGGCTGTACCTGGATCCCTGCTCCCTCAGGGACTGTGATCTTCCACACGCAGTTGAGGCTGTTCAGGTAGGGCTCGGGGAAGCCTGGGGACAGGATGGTTCCTTTCCTCTCCGTCAGGTTCCCCCCACAGGGCACTGCAATGAGGAGAGCAGAAGGGATTGGCTTTGGGCTAAAAAAATTGTTAAAATGACAAGAAATCAAGAACTGGTTGTGATTTAAGGATGAGATTTGTAGGAATAATCCTCCTTCCAGTAACTTTTTTCATGCCACTTTTGGCACATTCCTTGGGTGTGGGGAACACACGGGGCTGATCTTCAGGAGCTGCTCTCCTTCAGAGGAGGTGAAAGCTGCTTTCAACCAGATCTAATTTATTCCAGATGCTGTTCAGATCTCACAAGAGTATTGGATCAAAATGTCAATTCCCTGGAATTCGGGGTTAAACTGTTCTTATTCAGAGCCAGGCTGGGCTTTGTATTGTATCAGACAATGGTTTGGGTGGGAAGGGACCTTAAAGATCACCAAATCCCTTCACCCAGACACTGTCCACTATCCCAGGTTGCTCCAATCCCTGTCCAGCCTGGCCTTGGACACTTCCAAGGATGGGGCAGCCACAGCTCCTCTGGGCACAACTGCAAGAGTTTTTAAAGAAGTCTTTTACATTTCACTAATACTTTGTTTTGCTGTTGATTTTTCTCACAGAACCACAGAACACCCCGGGCTGGAAAAACCCCACAAACATCACTAACATCCAACCCCTGGACTCTTTCCAGCACAACCCGGAGTGCGGCACTGCTCCGAAACGACCCCGCCAATTTCCCCAGCGCCACCCAGCCCGTTCCCGGCTCGCTGCCACCTACCCAGGCAGGTGGGGACGGAGGAGTTCCACTGTGCCAGGGCCCCGGGCATGGCCAGGCACTGGATGGCGGGGGAGCCGCGCAGGCCGTAGCCAGGGCTGCACTCGAAGCGCACCACGGCGCCCACGGCGAAGTCGCTGCCCAGGCGCCGCCCGTGCCGCGGCTCCGGCACCGAGCTGCACTGCGTGGCGCTGGTGCGGGGCACGGCTGCCGGGGAGCAGGAGACACAACAGAGTTAGTCTGGGGAGTGTTAGCTGAGGGAGTAAAGAGCCATCAGTTTTATGCTGAAATCATGAAGTGCTAAACCCCAAGGAAGTGTTGAATGCAAACTTGAGCATTGGCTGATTGTAGGTAAAACCCTGAAGTATCGAGGCTGAATCCACACATGACCATTGATTGTATCCAAATCCCAACGTATTTAAACTCCAAGGAGGGGCTGAATCCAAACTTGGCCATTGACTGATTGTACCTAAAACCCCAAAGTATCTAAATCCCAAAGAGAGGATGAATCCAAGCATAACCATGGTCTGATTTTATCTAAATCCCAAAGATAGGCTGAGTCCAGGCATGACCATTGACTGATTATATCTAAACCCCAAAGTATCTGCATCCCCAAAGAGGGATTGAATCCAAACATGATCATTGACTGATTGCACCCAAATCCCAAAGTATCTAAATCCCAAAGAGGGGCTGAATCCAAACATGAGTGATTGATTATACCGAAATTCCAAAGAGGGGCTGAATCCAGACATGAGTGATTGATTATACCGAAATTCCAAAGAGGGGCTGGATCCAAGGATGACCATTGACTCATTGCACCTAAATCCCAAAGAGGGGATGAATGCAAATATGACCATTACCTGATCACTCCTAAACCCCAAAGTATCTAAATCCCAGTGTGGGGCTGAATCCAAGCACAACCACTGATGATTCCTGAACCCCAGAGAGGAGCTGAATCCAAACATGACCAGTGACTGATTTTATCTAAATCCCAAAGACTGGCTTAGTCCAGGCATGACCATTGAGGGATTGTACCTAAATCCCCAAAACTGGTCAAATCCAATCATGACCATTGACTGATTATACCTAAATCCTACAAACTGGCCTAATCCAGGCATGAGCACTGAGTGATTACTCCTAAAGTAATCACCCCAAAGTATCTAAATCCTAAAGAATGCCTGAATCCAAGCATGACCACTGAGAAGAGAAAGAAAGAACATTTCACTCCCAGTTCTGCCAGCTCAAGTGATCTGAGTTCCAGTGGTTCCACGACAGACCGAGTGGAGGTGGCACTTGGTGACACCACTGGGTCACCTTGGATGAAGGTTGGGCTTGAAGATCCTGGAGGTTTGTTCCAACCTTAATGGTTTAATGATTCTATACCTGAAATAAAAGCAGCTGGGACATTCAGAACTCCCCCTGCTGCCTCCCTCCAGAGAACTTTCCCCACATCAGAAGGTTGTTTTACCCAGGGGAACCAAAGGATTTGGCAGTGACTTCCCAGAAAGTTGTTTTGTCACCCAGTGCAGGAGGCTCCATGGGGAACCCTTTGGGTTCTTCAACGCCCTGGGCCTCATGGCCATGAAGGAACGGGATTTGGAAAAAAACTTCTTGGGAAAAGACAGAAAAGGGGGATTTAAGTTGTGATGGTGCCAGAGTTGTTGATATTCCTTTGAGTACTGGAAATTACAGTTAAAGGCAGGAATGAGTCTATCAGATAAGTGAGGAGAAAAACCCATCAGAAAAAACAGGTTTATTGCAGAGGAAGAATTCAATTAATATTTTCCTCTGAGATGCTTTACATTTCTGAGTGTTTAGCTAATTAGAGCCTGGCCAGGCAAATCCAAATCAGGGCCAGGTTGCCCTTTTCCTCTTGCTTCCCATGCAGCTCTTGCAGGAGGGAGGAGGAAACCTTCCCTGGTTTCATCGAAACCTTTGCTCTGCTGAGCTCTTTGAAGATTACAATCACAACCACGGCTGTTTCACACTCATTAGGCAGGAATTCAAGAGAAGAGATCTCTGACTAGTCCAAAATCCAAACCATGTTTCGCTTCACCCCTGGAGAAGGCTCAGGTCATGGCAGTGTCTGTCTCCTCTTTGCAGCAAAAGCCTGGATGTTCCCACAGATAACTCCAGGGAGCACGTGGGTGAGAAATCCCTTCTGTTTTCCCACTGTTCTGTGCATCATTTGCTATTTACTCCCATAAAATCCCTGAGTTGTTCTCGCCCAGAGCAGCACAAAGCTGTTAGTGAAAGGATCAAGGGGCAGGAGTGTGACAGCCCCGAGCCTGTGACATGCACAGAGGGAGAATTTCCAAGCTGCCAGACAGGATTTCAGCTGCTTACACCCAGCAAAGTGCTAAAAATGCCACTGGGATGAATTGCTGCAGGATAAATCTCCAAATTCTCTGTGTGACTCCAGGCATGACGCTGGGATGGGGCTGATGATAATCCTGGGATGTGCAGGATTCAGGCTGAGTGGGAATGAAAGGGCAGAATACGAAGTACCCACAGCAGCCAGACAGCCCTGCCAGAGCTCTGCTCCCAAAGGAATCCTAATTCCCTGTGATATTCCCTGCTCAGAACCCCCAGACACCCAAAGCAGCTCAGGACACTCAGAACACCCCTGGGAGCGACCCGAGGACACTTCCAGAACACACCTGAACTCACCTTGGTAGACAAAATGAAAGCCTTTGGCTGTGGATTGACCCTTGGAGCTGAATTTGATGAGGATCTGGTTGGTGGTGGCCAACGGCAAAGATTCCCCTGGATGGGGAGCAGAGAAAATGTGAGAGACAGAGGTGAAGGAATGAGGGACACTCGCAGGACACAGGGAACAGGTGTTGGGCGCCAGCCGTGACAAAGCTGCAGCAGGGACAGGGACAAGGGACAAGGGACTGGGACAGGGACAAGGACAGGGACAAGGGACTGGGACAGGGACAGGGACAGGGACAAGGGACTGGGACAGGGACAGGGACAAGGACAGGGACAAGGGACTGGGACAGGGACAGGGACAGGGACAAGGGACTGGGACAGGGACAGGGACAGGGACAGGGACAAGGGACTGGGACAGGGACAGGGACAGGGACAAGGGACTGGGACAGGGACAGGGACAAGGGACTGGGACAGGGACAAGGGACAGGGACAGGGACAAGGGACAGGGACAGGGACTGGGACAGGGACAAGGGACAGGGACAGGGACTGGGACAGGGACAAGGGACTGGGACAGGGACAGGGACAAGGGACAGGGACAGGGACAGGGACTGGGACAGGGACAAGGGACAGGGACAGGGACTGGGACAGGGACAAGGGACTGGGACAGGGACAGGGACTGGGACTGGGACAGGGACAAAGGACAGGGACAGGGACAGGGACAAGGGACAGGGACAGGGACAAGGGACTGGGACAGGGACAGGGAGCAGATCTCTACCTGAGTGAGAGCCCGAGAGGGAGCTGAGCAGGCGCGAGTGCTGTGTGGGGCCATCGTGCACTTCCACCACATCATTGAGAGCTGTCTGGAAAAAGGCGAACTGCCCGAAGAGCACTGCGGGGACAGGGACAGGGACAGGGCTGGGACCAGCCACTGCTGTCCCCAGTGTCACCCTGCTGCTGTCCACAGCATCATCACACTGCTGTCCCTGGTGTCACCACACTGCTGTCACCATTGTCATCACACTGCTGTCATCACTGTCACCATACTGCTGTCACCATTGCCATCCCACTGCTGTCCCTGGTGTCACTACACTGCTGTCCCTAGTGTCACCATACTGCTGTCCCCAGCATCATCACACTGCTGTCCCTGGTGTCACCACACTGCTGTCACCATTGTCATCACACTGCTGTCCCTGGTGTCACCACACTGCTGTCACCATTGTCATCACACTGCTGTCCCTGGTGTCACCACACTGCTGTCCCTGGTGTCACCACACTGATGTCCCTGGTGTCACTACACTGCTGTCACCAGCATCATCCCACTGCTGTCACCATTGTCATCACACTGCTGTCCCTGGTGTCACCATGCTGCTGTCACCAGCATCATCCCACTGCTGTCACCATTGTCATCACACTGCTGTCCCTGGGGTCATCACACTGCTGTCATCATTGTCAGCCCACTGCTGTCCCTGGTGTCACCACACTGCTGTCTCCAGTGTCACCACACTGCTGTCCCCACTGTCATCCTCACTGCCATCCCCCTGCCATCCTGCTGCTGTCCCCTTGCTGTCCCCCCCATCACCCCACTGGTGGCCCCACTGCTGTCCCTACCATCACCCTACACAGCCAGGCCATGGAGCCAAGGCATTTTCATGGAATCACAGAGTCCCCTGAGCTGAAACAGACCCCAAGGACCATCGAGTCCAACCCCTGGCCCTGCACAGGACCCCCCAGCATTCCCAGCATTCCAAACTGGGATCTATTTTCCCAGCACAACCTTTGTCCCATCTTTCAGCTGCCTTCATTCCAGGCAGGGACAAGCCCTGAGTGACAGCCTGGAAAAACGGGAGCCCTTTATTTATCCCCAAATTCCAGAGGCAACACCAACCTCCCTGGGGTTCATTGCCACGACCTTTCCCCACTGATTCCCAGCCCACTGGGAATTTTCTGTGACTCATCCCCTTTCTCTGCCTAAGGAGGTGCAGAATTCCACCAAGGGACAATAAATATTGATTAGCTGTAATTGGCTCCCGTTGGGTTGAGCTTTGGACAAAACCTGGACAAATCCAGAATTTTCTCTGACTCCAGCATGCAGAGCACCCAACAGCACCACCTGCTACTTTCCCTATCTCCAGTTGTAAAAAATTATCATTAAAAACCAGCAAGTAAGAGTTGCAAGAAGAGAATCCCATAAAAATTCCAAGCATGGTACCGTAGTCCTTGGGCACGATGATGGAGTACAGGCACACCTGGCCACTGGTGTAGTTTTGGGGATAATTTGGGGACAGGACGACTCCATCCGAGCCTGTGTACTGCCCTCCACAGGGAGCTGCAAGGGAAAGGATCATAGAGCATCCCTGGAGCCTGGAAATGTCCCCAGCCACCATTCCCTGCTCCAGGTGCTGCTCCCTGAAAGTTCTCATAGGAAAAATCAGGTTTATCCCAGTCCTAGCTGGTGCTGGAATTACCACCTGGAAAAACCATGCCATTAATGTGGGGTTTGCACCTTTCCCCACCCCACAGCTTGGGATGAGCTCCTTTTTCCACCTTTCCTCATTTTCCCTGCCAGAGCCTTCCCAAGTTAGGGATTTCATTCCTTCCCCCCATCAGCTGCCTCTTGATTCCGGTCCCAGCTCAAGTCTGACTGCAGTCCGTGAAGCCAGAAAAGAAAACAAAATAACCACAGAGAAACCCTGTGGGAACTGACAATGGTCAAATAAGAGACTTTTAGGCTTCAGGAATTAGCTTGAGCCTGCGTGAAACTGAGTCACACAAGGTTCTCACTCTGGCCTGGGAAATCAAAAGGAGGAATCCGAACAGTCCTTGGAGAAGGAAAACAACCTCAGCAGGTGTTGTTTGTCGTCTTGTTGTTTTCTTGCAAGAAAAGGTGTTGTTGTTGGGTGTTGTTCCCAGCTGTCCAGTGATGGTGATGTGTTGGTTTAATGACCAATGAGTTTTACCTTTCCGAACCTTCTCGGAACTGTCCACAAAAAAAGATCTGGAATAATAAAACTTGTTCTCTTGTGCAATCCAGCTAGAGAGTCTGTGCCGTATAGTGCAACAAAACCCTAAGAAAAACAGCCTTGTTTTGTCACTGAGCTCTGCCCCTGCTCAGGAATGCCCAAGATTGAGGGTTTAGATTAGCAAGGATCAGGTTTAGCCAGGGCTCAAGTGGATCCCTGACCAGGCGCTCAGGATGTGTCAGACACTGGATCAGCCGTGTCCAGTTTCCCATCTATCTCCAAAAAAAGCTCAGGAAAACTCCAAGAAATCATCTCTTCCTGTTAAAAGAAGAGCTGTTAAACCCCTGAAAAACGCTGAAAAATAATTCCTGTAAGAACCCCTAAAAAATGAGAGAACACTGAGAAAACCCCTCTAAATCAACACCCAGTTTTCCGTGGGTGACGCGCTGAGGGATGCGGCTCCGGGCACATCCTTCCCCTGCCCTTTCCCCTGGGATTTACCTGTACAGGTGGGGCGAAGCTTGTTCCAGGTGGGTTTTCCATCTGCTCCCATGACACAGGTGAGGGTGGGGCCCCCCTCGATGTTGTAGCCCCCGTCACAGTAGAAGGTGATGGTGGAGCCCAGCTTCAGGTCCGTGCCCACCCTGGTGCCGTTCTTGATGGAGCCTGGGTCAAAGCAGGACTCCCGGGGGTTCTCTGCAGGGAAAAGAATTCCCAGGATTTTTATTCCTCTGGCACCGCTCCTCTGCTGTTTTGATCAGTGAAATAGTTTTTCTAGGCTTTTTTCCATCTGGGAATTGGTGGGGTTTTCACAAGGACCATTTGCAGGGTCTGGATTTTGGATTTGGTTTGGATTCTGGCTGCTCCAGACCCTCTTGGGGCGCTCAGCACAGGAGCTCTGGGAGAAGGGAGGCTCCAGTTCCCACACAGGCACCCAAAATCCAAGCAGTAGGGCAAAACTTTGATTTCACACAATTCCAGGATCACTGAGGCTGGAAAATCCCTTCAGGATCATCGAGTCCAAGCTGTGACCCGTCCCCACCTTGTTACCAGCCCAGAGCACCGAGTGCCACAAGGACAAATCATATCTGAGATGAGGAGATGGCACAGAGAAATCGTGGATTCCCCATCCCTGGCAGTGTCCAAGGCCAGGCTGGATGGAACTTGGAGCAACCTGGGACAGTGGAAGCTGTCCCTGCCCATGGAGCTGGATGGCTTTTAAGGTCCTTTCCAACCAAAATCAGTCTGGGATTCTTTTATTTATTCCTTGTGCCATGTACTTGGACACCTCCAGGGGTGGGGATTCCACCCCTTTCAAGGCCTGACCACCCTTTCCATGCAGAAATTCCTCTTATGTCCAACCTGAGCCTCCCCTGGCACAACCTGAGGCTGTTCCCTCTCATCCTGTCCCTGATCCCTGGCAGCAAAACCAAACCCCACCTTGCTCCACCCTCCTGGCAGGTAGAGAGTGAAAAATTTTCTGCCCTGCAGAGTTTAAAATCCCATTTCTATATAAAAATTCCAGGGAACACTACAGAGCTGTCAGGACTTAGATATTTCTTTCCTTCTTCTTCTTCTTCTTCTAACAGCTTTTTTTGGGGGATTTTTTTTTCTTTCTCTTATTTTTTTTTCCTGCCTGCAAGATAATTAGAGGCTTTGATTAATCCTGCTCTTTTGTCATTTGGAAATTGCTCATTAAAGACGAGGGCTTTTCTGAGAGCAGTGGCTCTGGGAACAATTCAAGTGTGCTTAAGCATTAAATCAGGGGCTCTCAGATTTTGGGGAAGGTGTGGAAGGAGAAACAGGAAACTGTAAAGCCCACAGGTCTTGCTTTTGCTTCTCTGCATGAAAAATCAAATGATCCCATGGTTTCCTGTCTACAGCAGCTGCACCAGGTGGTACAGGTAAATGGGGAACAAAAGGATGGGCATTTTATTTTCCCAGAGCACCAATTCCCTGTTCTGGGAGCCACAGCCTGGTCAACCCCCACAGCCCATCACACATTTGTATCCTCATCCTTTAAATCCTGAAATCCTGGACTCTCCTGGTCTCAGTGGGGTCTTGATGCACAAATTTTGGACACCTTGAGCACCACTTTTCCTCTTTCCCTGTTCCACTCCGTTCCTCTTCATCTCCCTCTCTCCTCCCACTGCCTGGGGCAAGAGGAACTCCCTCCCTCCCTCCCTGGCAAAACACCAGAATTCCTCCTGGAAGGAGTTTTCCACAGAAACCAGATCCACTCCCACTTGTTCCAACGAGGTGGAAAAACCTGGGAATAAGCACAGGGAAAGCCCCAGGTACCTGCTGGGCCAGGTGTGCCCTCAGCCCCCACCTGTGTACTCGATGACGAAGCCAGCGCTGCTGACGGAGGCGTCGCTCCGGAATGCCAGGAAAAGGCTGTTGCTGCTGCTCTCGATCCTCTCCGGGAGCTGGGAGCCATAAAAGCTCCCAATCAGGGGGCTCAGGGAGTCAGGCCCGTCATAGATGTGCAGGAAATCATAGCCAGGCTCCAGGCTGAAGCTGCAAAAGCAAAGGAGGAGAGTCTGGAGTAGGGGATGCATCCCTGGAGAGCTCTGGGATGTGGAACCCCGGGGCAGGGACTGACTGCTCCTGCTCCGAAGTTCTGCCAAGCAGAACATTCCTGAATGCCTAACCCTGCCAGGCAGAGGACATTCCTGCCTCCATCCCACGGGGGAGGAATGCAGGAGTGGGGATGGAGTCAGGAGAGAGAGCCTGAGCCAGAACTGCTGCAGGGACTCTCAGGCTATACCAGGCCATGTTCTGTGTTCCAAAGAGGAGCTGCAGCTGGAATATGAGGATCTTCCCCAAAAACAGTCTGGGGACAGATTATCCAGGGGCATGGGACGAGGCTGGTTCCTTCCCAGAGTCCAGGACATCCACTCCCAGATGATCCCTCCCCGCTGCCCTGCCCAAGGCCGTGGCACCAGACCCTTGGGTACTCACACGTTGAACACCAGGGCGATGACATAGTCAGGGGACACCGTCAGCTTCCAGTCACACTCCTTCCCTGGGGGATACGGCTCCGGATACTGCGGGGACAGGATCACCCCCGCCGGGCCCGTCAGGATCCCGCCACAGGGAGCTGCAGGAGAACCAGCCCAGGGTGAGCCTGTGGAGCACAGACACCTCCAAAGCAGCAAGTGGGAAACAAGAATGGAAAAAGAGGGAGATGTGGACAGACAGGGGGGCTTAGGATAGCACAGAATGCTGGGATGTTTTTAGTGGGGAGTGACCCTGAGGCTCACATGTGACACGAGGTTGTGGTGGCTCTGTCATTGCACAGGGGACAAACACCAAAAACAGCTCTGGATGCCACCACAACCTCCCTAAAATCCGTAAGTGAGGAGCCAGGAGGACCGAGAGGGAGATCTTCACTTTTCTGCTGCATTTATGGAACTCCCTGTCAAGGCCTGTTCACTTGTAATGAGGTGGAAACACGTCTGGGCCTAAACGGCTTGGTTGTGTTTACTCCACTTCCCAGCACATTAAATGCCAGGCTGATTGAAAAATCAATTATTACATTTTAAGGCTCCAAGTGCCTGCTCATGTTTCCCACTGTGGCAAAACATGACTGATATTTTTCCTGTCAGTTTTTTTCTGCAGGCTCCTTGTGAGGGCTGATGCTCACAGATTGCCCAGATCAACCCTCGTACATTTGGGATGCGGTCTGACAGCAGCTGCAGAGTGGGAAATGAGCTGGGATGGGACAAAAATTGATGGGATAAATCTTGGAAGGATTTTCCATGAAGGAGTGAGAACATGAGACTGCCCTGTATGCTTTTATAAAGAAAAATACCAAGAAAAATATCAGGTAAAACCCAGTGAGGCTGGTCTAGAAATGTCATAGTAGGGATTAGAGACCTCTCTCCAAGTCCAAGAATGGATAAATGTTATCCTTCTGGGACACACCAGGAAATCACAGCACAGATACGGAAAATTTGGCTGAAGGCCTCCCAAAAATACCTTGGAAGAACCACCAAGCCTCCCAAAAATACCTTGGAAGAACCACCAAGCCTGCCATACTTGGGATGGGATGAGAGCAAGGACAGCACAGCTTGTGGGAAATGAGCTGGGATGGGGCAGAAGTGTTGGGATAAATCCTGGAAGGATTTTCCATGAAGGAATGAGCACATGGGATTGTCCTGTGGGCTTTGATAAGAAAAGTATCGGGAAAAATCCAGTGGGTCTAGTCTACAAATATCCAAATAGAGATTAAAAAAGCTTTAAAGCAACTTCTTCAACCAAGTCCAGACTCAGGCACAGAGAACTTTTATCCCTCTGGGACACACCAGGAAATCTGGAAAATTTGGCTGAAAGTCCCCCAGAAATGCCTTGGAAGAACCCACCAGCATCTCTTGTATGCCCTTTCACCCTGATTTTACACCCAAGGGTCCTTTCCCCTCCCAGACTGTAATGTCAGGGGAAAACAGAGAAGAAACTGAAATCTAAGGACTCATTTTTGAAAAGCCTGAGGGAAACAAGTGTTCAACACCCTCGGATTCCTTTGAAAATCCCACCCAGAGTCTCCAAGGGATTTGAAGCAGGAGCTGGACCCAGCCAGTGCTGCCTGGGATTAGGAAGGATGCAGATCTCAAATGGCCCAAACCTCCCGGGGTTCTCCCAGCCCAGATGGTTTGGAAGTTATGCCACAAAGAGGGGAAAATGCATTTGAAATGCTAAATAACCCAATTCAGCCCTAAATTTAACACTGAATTTTGCCACTTTAGCTCCGACCAGGCTGCCTCTCCCCCAGCTATTAATATTTTACTGATTATTCCTCCAAATCCTTTGTCATTGGATATTAAAACTGGCTGGAAAACAAACTTTAAACACAGTTTGAAGTATTAGAAAATCAGCATGATTTATCACAGCTCTGGATACCTGAAGGATTATTTTCTTTAATATTTCTTAATTTTTTAAGATGTGTGGGGTGAAATTGTAATTACAACAAGGTTCAGACAAGGATCTGTGTCCATGGATTCACACAGGGATCTGTGTCCATGGATTCACACAGGGATCTGTGTCCATGGATTCACACAGGGATCTGTGTCCATGGATTCACACAGGGATCTGTGTCCATGGATTCAGGACAGGGATCTGTGTCCATGGATTCACACAGGGATCTGTGTCCATGGATTCACACAGGGATCTGTGTCCATGGATTCACACAGGGATCTGTGTCCATGGATACAGGACAGGGATCTGTGTCCATGGATTCACACAGGGATCTGTGTCCATGGATTCACACAGGGATCTGTGTCCATGGGTTCAGTCAGGGATCTGTGTCCATGGGTACAGGACAGGGATCTGTGTCCATGGATTCAGGACAGGGATCTGTGTCCATGGATACAGGACAGGGATCTGTGTCCATGGATTCACACAGGGATCTGTGTCCATGGATTCACACAGGGATCTGTGTCCATGGATTCACACAGGGATCTGTGTCCATGGATTCACACAGGGATCTGTGTCCATGGATTCACACAGGGATCTGTGTCCATGGATTCACACAGGGATCTGTGTCCATGGATTCACACAGGGATCTGTGTCCATGGGTACAGGACAGGGATCTGTGTCCATGGATTCACACAGGGATCTGTGTCCATGGATTCAGGACAGGGATCTGTGTCCATGGATTCACACAGGGATCTGTGTCCATGGATTCAGGACAGGGATCTGTGTCCATGGATTCACACAGGGATCTGTGTCCATGGGTACAGGACAGGGATCTGTGTCCATGGGTACAGGACAGGGATCTGTGTCCATGGATTCAGGACAGGGATCTGTGTCCATGGATTCACACAGGGATCTGTGTCCATGGATTCAGGACAGGGATCTGTGTCCATGGATTCACACAGGGATCTGTGTCCATGGATTCACACAGGGATCTGTGTCCATGGATTCACACAGGGATCTGTGTCCATGGATTCAGGACAGGGATCTGTGTCCATGGATACAGGACAGGGATCTGTGTCCATGGATTCACACAGGGATCTGTGTCCATGGATTCACACAGGGATCTGTGTCCATGGATTCACACAGGGATCTGTGTCCATGGATTCAGGACAGGGATCTGTGTCCATGGATTCACACAGGGATCTGTGTCCATGGATTCACACAGGGATCTGTGTCCATGGATTCAGGACAGGGATCTGTGTCCATGGATTCAGACAGGGATCCATGCCTGTGTGCTGTTGGGAAGGATGAGAATTTAACAGAAAAGTTTTACAGATATGAATACTTAGCAGAAGGTTCTCTAGAAATAAAAGCAAGCTTTGATATATAAAAATATGTTTTTAGGGCCAGTTGTTGCTGAAACAGCTGAGAGAAGAAAGGTTTACTCAAGTTGGAAGGTTTAAAGCAAAGGTTTAGTCAGTTATAAGGAGGTTTTATGGCCAAAGTCCAACAGGTTAAGTGGTCTTCAAACCAAGCATGTTTGCTACCAGGTAAAAAAAGCATAGGCAGGCAGAAAGAAGTTTTTTACCAAAGCAAAAAGAATTTCCCACTGCAAAAGAAGTTTCAAAGTTTAACATGTAATTACTAACTCAGATGATTGGTCAGTCACTAACACAGTGTGGTAATTTTGGCAGTTCTGATAGGATATGTGTAAATGTAAAGGTATTGTGTATGATGGTTGTTATGTGATGATATGCACAGTAAAAGAAAGAGAAATAATTGCATTACAAATGCTACTACAAATATACAAATATACAAATGTATAGCTTTGTAACCAGAACTAAATGGGCTTCAGGACACAGGGCTCTCCTAAAGCCAGCAGCTGTAGGCTGACCCACGACCCCCAGCTGCTGTAACTCCAGTCTATGGAATAAACAGCATCATAAAAAACCACCTGAAGACCCCACCTCTGTTCCAGTGTGCCCAGGACGGGGCTGTACCTGTGCAGATGGGCGGGTCTGGCTGCCAGAAGAACCTGTTCTCGATCTGCACACAGGTGATCTGGGCCTCCCCTTGCAGGGCGTAGCCGGGGTTGCACTGGAAGGTGATGGAGTCCCCGGCCTCTTTGCTGTCCCCACTGCGGCTCCCGTTCTGGGGGATTCCTGGGTCATTGCAGGAAGTGGCCGTGGAAACTGAAGGGAATTAAAAGCACAACTTGAATATCCACGTTTGTTCTCAGCACCAGCTGTCCTGAGGCTCTGTCCTCACCCAGACACCCAGGCCATGCCTTGTTCCCCATCTCTCCTCCCTCAGCATCCCATAAAGTTCCCCCCCACACAAAAAGTGCCTTTCCCTTTGCTCTGAGCATCTGCCACTCCAGCTGGGAAAGGCTCTGAGGACCAGCAAGTTCAAAAGCAGTACCCAGGGAGCAGCTTTGATGTAGAATTGTGCACATGGCTGTTTACTCCATCAGGCCAGACACCCACTGATCTTCCACAGTGTTTTTGGAGAGTTCTGTGCCAGGCACATGCTGCAAAATCAACTCAGCCACCAGCACATCCCACTTTCCCTGGAGTGGCAGAGAAATTTAGCCTCAAGATCTGTGAAGCATCAAGCCTGACCTTTCAGAAATGTGTTTGTTTCCCTTTCCAGACTTGTTGCTGCCTCTCTTTGAGGTCTGAGATGTCCCCTGAGCTGGGGACAGGCAAAGCTTTGCTGCTGCCTGAGCTCAAGGTCTGCCAACACCACAAGGATTTACCAGCAGGGAAAATCCTGGAGTAATAGCAGTTTTGTGAGCTTATCCACCTCATTAAAGCTCCCAAGATCCCAAAGTGGACAGGTCTGAGCTCAGGTCTGGCTGCTTAGTCACACCTGCTGAACAAAGGCTTTATGCAGGAGCAGTCAATAAAGCCCAGCTCCAGATCAGAAGCTTATTTCCTGGTAAATTGATGAGAGTCTGTTACACCCAGGCAGTTTAGAGAAAGCTGCTCTTGAAAGAGCCAGAGGAAATCCCTCTCTTTCTGTGCAGCTGCAGATAAGGAAGTTAACAGCCCAGGCTGCTCCTTCCTGGCAGGATGGGACTCAAGTCTGGCAAAAAAAATTTGGGGTGGCACCGCTGTGCTGGGTGACACAAAGCTCTGCCTCTGTCTGGGTCATCCCAAAGGTCTGAAATCCAGCAGGAATTCTCCCCAAAATGCTGGCTTGTTCCCCCAACTGAGCAAGGCACCCTGGACAGAAAGTTATGGGAAAAAAAAACCAACTTGGGAACATGTTTCAATGTATCCAAGTCCAGGAAAAGTCCCATCCCAGCTCCCAGGATGTGCAGCTCATGTTTTACAGGATCACACTGATTTCAGTGTCTGTAGCCCAAGAATGCTGGATTTTAATTTCATAAATATCAGCGTGCTTTGGGTCTTGTGAATTTTTGTCTTCACAGCAACACTGCAAGTAATATTTGTAACAAATTAATTAGTGAATAGATGGAACTAAGTGGTAAATAAGTGATTAGTGAACAGTATAATAGAGTTAATTTTCTTTTTATTTATTATGAAAGTGACTAAGTGTCCACTGCAGCGTCACCTGCTCACCCTGTGGATACACCTGGAATTTCTGGGTTTGCTTGGATTTTTGCTCTGGGTTTGGTGGGGTTTTTGAGGAATCCCTGCACATCCCACCTGAGAACTGGATGGCAAAGCCCTGCTTGCTGGTGAAGAAGTCGGTGTTGAACTGCAGGATGACGGAGTTGAAGGTGCTGTGGATGTCCCCGGGCAGCCCCGAGCCGCTCATCTCCTTCAGCAGGATCCCATTCTCCACCGGCCCGTCCCAGATCCGCAGCACGTCGTGGAACTCCTCCGTGTGGAAAACCATGAAATGAAGCCTGTGGGGCAAAAAAAACCCGGAATTCAGACCTGGAATGTGGCTTGTGCCAAATTCAGGCAGCCAGCTCTGAGGCTGGATTGCAGCATCTCCAGGATTTTGATGTATTTTAGGAAGGTCTGGATGTTGCAGAATGGAACACAGAGGAACTTCAGCAGAGAACAGAGTGAGGCAGCAGGAGAGAGGCTCCAAAATCCACACCAGGAAGGGAAGGGAAAACTGGAGTTAAGGAGGTGACAATGAACTGACACTGAGGGGTTTATTTTGATGCTCTGAAGGCAGATTTCATTCCCTTCCTCTGGACTTCAGAGCTGGGTCTGTCCTGGAGAGAGGGCTCAAAGCCTTCAGCCAAGGCACTTGCACAGGGAATTCCTCAGGGAAAGCCTCAGGAGGCCTCATGGTGAGGGAATTCCCGTTGGATCTGGGCCAGTGATGGACCCAAGGGAATGGGAGAGGCAGGAGGTCCCTCTGTGCCAGGTGAGGGCTGGTGGCACTCCAGGACAGGACAAACATGGTCCCAACACATCCCTGGTGGGATCTCACCCTGCTTCCCAGGCCCAGCTCTAACGGGGGAGGATGGGGAGCAGATGGATCCAGGGTTTTCCAAGAGCTTCGGGATCTTCCCAAGTCAGAAGAACCATCCAAGAACAGGATCCTGCCCAGGTTATGGTGACCCTTGGGGGAGGCTCCAGTTCAGTCATGGAATGTCCTGAGCAGGAATGGACCCACAGGGATCATCAAATCCAATTCCAGGCCCTGCAGACATCCCCAAATCCCACCCTGTCCTTGAGGGTCTTTTCAAACCCTTCTAGAGCTCTTGGGAATGTGCCCATTCCCTGGTGATGGAGCAGGAGCTGATCCCCTCCTGCACTCCAATCCCACCTGGAGAGGAGGGATTTCCTGTCCCTGTTTGTCACTGCCTTCCCTCTGGCACAACAAAACCAGGCCAACCATGGGCAACTCAACCCCAGTGTGAAACGGGGACAAAAACCTAGAAACAGCAAAAACCCGTAAAAAACAAACCCAGCAGGTGCTGTGCTGAAATCCCTGCCAGCCCACTGAGGCAAACAGGGAGCCTTTCACTTGGCTGCTTTCCCATTTATCTGGGGCAAACATAAATAAATCGGGGAGCACCACAAAGAAAAGGGGGAGGAAAAAAAAGCCCCACTGCAAAATCCTCAGCAAAAAAATGATGCCCACAGAAGCTGGGAGAAACCAAAAGAGCTGAATCATAAATCTCCTGAGCAGAGACCTTGAGCAAAGAGAAATAAAGCCAGGCTTGAGGAAAATCAGGATGGATGATGCAGAGCTGTTCTCCACGGCTGCCTCAGTGTGATTACATTTGTTCCCAGCCTTTACTGGACCCAGTGAGCCAGAAATGCTGGAGAAGACTCATCCCTGGAGACCTTGGGATCAAGGAGAGGTTGCCAGAGGTTGAGCTGGGGTGGGGAGACACCCTGGAACTGCCACCAGCAGCTCCAGGGCTGCCTAAACCACCCCAATTTCTTTGAGGAAAAACAACTTCAGGCTGTGCCAGGGGGAGAAAACCTTGATCCAGGTGATCCATGGGACAAGCTGTGCCTGGAATCTGCTGGGATACCAGATCTGGTGCTCTCTGGAGCAAATCCATCTATTCCACAGGAACATCTCAGCTTTTCCCCCAGCCTGATGTTGGAGACCAGGCAGAGCCCCTGCTTCAGCAGACAATAGAGGGGAAAGGAGTTTTATTCCTGAGGGGAAAGGAGTTTTATTTCTGCACTCTGACAATCCCAATTTCCCAATTAAAGGCATGGAAACATAGAGGGGGAAAAAAAAAGAAAAAAAAAGAAAAAAAAAGAAAATTAGAAACTGGGGAGATTATATTTATATAAATCTAAGTGTGAGAGAGGGGAAGCTCTGCCAGCTTAGCAAGGAGCAGAGAGGAGAGCCCAGCTCTGCCCTGGGAGTGTCAACAACCCTTGAGCAGATCTTCCCAAAGCTCCCCACAACCCCCAGGACCATCCTGAGGTGTTTTATGCTGACATTCCCTATCCAAGCTCTGGCCATTCCAGCTTGGCTCTGCTGTGCAAGGCTGGGAGCACCCCTAGCACAGAGGTGCCACCAAAGCCACCACCTCCCACCCCAGCAGCAGTTCAGAGGCTGCCCACTGCTTCCCTCTGCCCCAGAGAGGCTTCCCCGGCTTGAAAGCTGTCCCTGGAAAGTGGAATATTCCAAAATGCCAGAAGTGGTCACATTCCCAAGGCTGTCAGAGCTCCAGAAGCATTTGGGAATCACAGGGTGGGGTTTTGGGGTGTCTGGGCAGGGCCAGGAGCTGCACTGGATCATCCTTGGGGGTCTCTTCCAGCTCTGGGAATTTTCTCACTCCTCTTTTTAGATGAAACTCTGGAAAGTGAATACCCATGAAAGGGGGATGAATTAACAACCTCGGTGGATTTTTACTACACTGGGATCAGGGATGGACCACAACCCACTTCCGCCATGTCTCTGTGTTCCCTGCTCCCAACTGGGCAAGGAATTTCCATCCATTTTCCAGCATCTTTTCAATTTTCCTCCTTCTTCCTCCTCTCCTCCAGTCCAAGCAAGGCTCCAAATTAATCCCCTCTGCAGGAGCAGCCCTTTCCCTTTCATGGCTCTAAAGTGCAGACTCATTTTTCTCTCTGCCTCGCCCCCCCTGCCCTTCCCCTCGTGCTGTGCAGATACAGCTTCATTCCAAAAGCTCTGGTGATTAATTTTCATGTAAGTTATAAATGAGAGCTTTATACAATTGTATCATGCGTGAAGAGGATTATTTTTCCAATGGATTACCATAAAAATGAAGTTGCTGGGAATGTGCTCTCTCAACTCCCCTGAGATCATCTGTGCTGCTGGAGCTGGGAAATGAAGGGGCAGGGAAAGGGAGCTCTGATCTCTGGGAAAGGCAGGGTCACCAGGTGTGTGTGGCTCTGATACCTCCTGGAACCTTTCCCTTTCACAGCCAGCCTTTTCCAAGCCTTTGGTGGATCCAAATCTCTGCTCATGTGGGTGCTTTTAGGGATTACAGGAGCAAAGTTGCTGCAGCAGCCTTTGGATGGGGGAAAAGGGGGCCTCTCTGTCCTATAAAAACCTTTTCCAGGAGAATAAAAATAGAGGAGATTTCACGTGGAAGTTGCCTGTGCAGGGATTCAGCTTCCTTGGCCGTGCTTTTTCTCCTCTGTTCACACCCAAACCCATCCATTATTGAGCCATTCCGAAGGGCAGCACTAATGGAGGGAATTTCTGCATTAAATAAAAATGAAAACACCAGACCAAACCTGTCTCCAGCAGAAATCCACGGGCTAAAAGCAGCACGGAGCTCACCGTGAGGGACAGGCTCTGCTGGAGAGGTGATGGGTGCTGAGGCAGCAGGGAGAGAAAATGGGATTGAGAGGGAAGGAATTCAAGATGGAACGGAAAAAGGCTTGGGATGAGCCAGGAATGGCTGACAAGCACTGGGAACTCTGATGGGAGATGCTGGAAGAGGACTATTATTATTATTATTATTATTATTATTATTATTACTATACTATACTGTTAAGGTACGTTTCTCCCCCTCAAATCCCACCACTCAGTCAAAGCATGGCTTGCCAAAATATTCCAGTTTTCCGTGGGTTTTGGCCGGCCAGGGATCTGTGGGAACAGCCAGGGCAGCCCTGCAGGGCTTGGCAGGGCTGGGCACAGTGGGGGTGGTGGGGCAGAAGTGAAGGATCAGGGAGCAGGAAGTGTCTGGATCCTGGGACATTCCCTGTGATCTCCTACAACCCTCATCCCAGAATTGTGGCACTTGGGCACACAGCACTTTGGGGAAGCTCCTCATTAATCTGGTGGGAAAAAGGTTTGATTTTGGATGCATCCATTAAGGGATGGAGAGGGATGGACATCTGAGATGTCTGAGCACAGGAACACCACGGGCAGGACCAGGTCTGGTGTCCCCATGCAGGGCTGTGACACACAGGGGACACACAGGGCTGAAGACAGAGCGGCAGTGATGCCACTGGGGGCTCTGGGAAATGTTCCTGCCCAGAAATCCTTAATCCCAGCCTAAACCATTCCCTGATTCTGGAACCAAACCAGAGACTTTTCCCTGCTTGTCCCTCCTTGTTTTATTTAATTATTGACCTGGACAAATCAGCTCCATGTGGGAAAGAAGCCAAACCACAGGACCCTGGCCCAGCTCACCCAATGGTACATCCAGGCTCTGCCTCGATGATCCAGATGCAGTTGAGGTTGTGGTCATAGGGAGTTGGATATCCTGGAGAAAGGATCCGTCCTGAGGCCTCTCCTCTGATTGTCCCTCCACACTCAGCTGGAACAAAAATATTTATGGTGTTAGGGAGAAGATTCGTGGCTTTCTGTGGCTCTTGCTTGGCAACAACCTCACCCTGCAACAGAGATTATTTCTGGCTTTTCTCAGGGATGCCAAAAGTTTACAAAGATGAAGAGAATCGCTGAATTCAGCTGAGTTTTCAGAATTATTCTGCATTTCTGTGCTAGTTCTGAGCACCTGGCAAAGCTTCCCTCCACCTTCCTGAATCCCCAGGGAGGACAGGCAGGGCCTGCCAGGATGCTGCTTCCCTGCTCCACACGTGGGGGTGATGGAGCTCCACTCCTCTGCTTGGATTCCTCAGGAAATGAAGGATAAGAAGCCAAAGAACTTGTAAATGTCACTGTAAATGAACTGCAAAGAACGTGAGGATTTGGAATAATTTCCATAACATATCCATTCAAATTCTGTAATTTTCACTTCTTTGAGTTTTCTTTAATTTCTTTTTAATTTCCACACGCTCAGACAAGGCCTGATATCCAACACATGCAGAGCAAACAGAGTGAAGGTTAAGAAAATGCACAGATGACAGAAATTTATCTTTTTACATCAATAAATGAGGCTAAAATTCCAGCTAAGGAATGGTCCTGCCTCCTGGGAGAGAGAACAGCGAGTGCCAGGGGCTGAGCACATCCCTGGGCATGGAGATCTCACAGAGGACTCAGTGTCCAACAGCTTCTCTGGAAGTTGTTGCTGGGCACAGCAGGACAGGAATCAGGGATCAGCCCCATCCATTTAACACACAAAACCCCAAATCAGAATTTTCCAAGCAGGAAGAGCTGCAGGTGAAAGGGAATTTGGGACTCAGTTTTGGAGGTTAAGTGTCCTTCCTTTTGTTCTGGCTCACCTATGGAATTTTCACCTATGGTGGCAGGGAAAATCTGACTGCTGGTACTTGTTGGGTGCTTTTGAAACACAAAGAGTTCGGCTGGGCCCAGGGAGAAGTGGGACAGGAAAAAGGGAGGGCGGGGGCAGCTGGGGCTGGCTGCTTTCTGCAGCTTCAGAGCAGAACTCTCGCTGGGAGCTGTTGCAGTTTTGGAGAAGGGAATTTCGCCATCACCCAGACTGAGCTGCTGCTTCTTCTCCTTCTTCCCTCTTTGTTGGTGGCCTCGCACCCCTGTCCTGCCGGGACGTGTGGCAGTGCCAGCCACCGCCGCGGAGCTGCTGATACACCTCAGCCATGGGCCCGAGATCTCAGCTCATCCCTGCTGATCCACCTCATCCACGGGCCCGAGATCTCAGCTCATCCCTGCTGATCCACCTCATCCACCAGCCCAGGATCTCAGCTCATCCCTGCTGTTCCACCTCAGCCATGGGCCCGAGATCTCAGCTCATCCCTGCCGTTCCAGCCGACTGTTCCTCAGAGCCCTGCAGGAGCACCGGGACTGACTGCCCGAGGGGGTTTGTGAAACAAAACCTCTCCTCCATCCCTTCCCGTCTCAGCAGAGAAAGCTGTCCCGGGGCCCTGGTTCTGTTTTGTTGACTGGTAAAGAACTGTTATTCCTATCTCCAAATCTCTGCCTGAGAGCCCCTTGATTTCAAAATTATAGTAATTCAGAGGGAGAGGGTCTACATTTTTGTTCCAAGGGGGGCTCCTGCCCTCCCTAGCAGACATCTGTATTCCAAACCGGGACAGCAAAGGGTATTGGAATGTCTGGGGATGGGATCAGATGTCAGGCAGCTCTCAAATAACCCTGGCTCTGAGCTGTCCCATGCCAGGACACACACTGATGTCACTATCAGCAGGTGCCACTCACTTCAACACGTCCACAGTGAAAGGACAAGGGCTGGAAAAGCACAAGGAAGCACAAAACCCTTGTGAAATGCGTGTTTAGGGCAAAGCATTTCACGTTAAAGCTGCTTCAGGTGCTCTCCATCTCACACAGGATCTTCACCACATTAATTAGTGCAGATGGGCAATTAATAGCGGAGTTAATGTCAACGGATCAGCAAAGCAGGGAAAGGGTGGTCAGGGTGGGGAATCCACAAGGAAATCACTTCCTGGAGGTTTTGGAGGAGCAGGAGGCTGCCTCCATCTCAAGATGCCTCACGGAGGATCCTCACCACACTCACCACAAGTTAATTAGTGCAGATACAATTAATACGAGAGTTAGTGTGACATGGATGAGCAAAGCAGGGACAAAAGGTGGTGAGGGTGTGGGATCCAAGGAAATCACTTCCTGGAAGTTCTGGTGGAGGAGGAGGTGTCTCCATCTCAAGGGGCCTTACCACACACAACTTAATTAGTGCAGATGCAATTAACAGCAGAGTTAATGTCAGTGGATCAACAAAGAGCATGGAATCCACAAGGAAATAATTTCCTGGAGGTTTTGGAGGAGCATGAGGTGTCTCCATCTTGAGACGCCTCACAGAGGATCCTCACCACAACTTAATTAGTGCAGATGGGGGTAATTAGTAGCAGAATTAATGTCAATGGATCAGCCAAGCAGGGACAAAAAATGGTCAGGCTGGGGTATCCAAGGAAATCCCAGCCTGGAGAGTGTTGGAGCAGGAGGTGTCTCCATCCTGAGGACCCCCACCACACTCACCACAACTTCATTAGTGCAGATGCAACCAAGAGCAGAGTTAATGTCAGTGGATGAGCAAAGCAGGGACCAAGGGTGCGGGATCCAAGGAAATCTCTCCCTGGAGGAGCAGGAGGAGGAGCAGGATGAGGAGCAGGAGGAGGAGGTGGAGGTGTCTCACCCACACAGGTCGGCAGGGGCTGGTCCCAGGCTCTCCTCTCCCCGGTCAGGCACACCAGCACCCTGGTGCCTCTCAGGGTGTAGCCAGGGTCACAGCTGAAGGACACCGAGCTGCCAGCAAAGTGTCCCTCGTCGTGCACCTTGTACCCAAACTGGGGGATGCCGGGGTCCTCACACCTGATGAGCTCAAAACCTGCAGCAGGGAGGAAGGGCAGCTGGTGGCACCGGGAATGTCACAGCCAGGAGGGTTGCACACAAAGCCGTGGTGGGTTTTTCTTCTGTAAATCACTTGTTTGGAACCAAAAGGGGCATATTGGGAAATTAGTGGGGTTTTAATTAATGTTGGAGCTGTGACCTGAATTTCTGGATCGTGACAGCCTCAACAGGAAAGGTTTGTTGTATCCCAGGGAACAGGGACAGGAGGAGAGGGAAAGCTGTGCCAGGGGAGGGTCAGGTTGGACATCAGCAGGAATTTCTGCATGGAAAGGGTGTTCAGGCCTCAGAGCTGCCCAGGGAGGTTTGGGGTGCCCATCCCTGGAGGTGTCCAAGGAATGCCTGCATGTGGCACTCAGTGACAAGGTGGGGATCAGGCACAGCTTGGACTTGATGGGATAGGAGGCTTTTCCACCCTCAGTAATCCTGGGATTCTGTGGTCTCTCACACTCCAGCTCCACTTTGGGTACAAGATCACCACAGAAAGGACCCTTTGCTCACACACAACACAAAACCACAAAAATCCACCTTGAGCAGTGGGATTGCCAGCACACATGGGATTGACACTCACTGGAGAACTGCAGCTCGAAGCCCTTGCTGGTGTTGGCCGTGTCAGTGATGAATTCCAGCCACATGGAGCTGGAGGTGCTGTTGATGCTGGTGCCCAGCAGCTCCGAGCGGCTGAAGGTGCCCAGCAGCCGGGCAGAGCTGTTGGTGCCATCGTAGACCTGGGGGGAACAAGAAATCCAGCCTGGAAAAGCCATTCCTGTGCTATTCCAGGGATCAAACCATTCACTGCCCAGAGAGGCTGTGGCTGCCCCTGGATGCCTGCAAGTATCCAAAGGCAGGCTGGATGGGGCTTGGAGCAGCCTGGGATGGTGGGAGGTGTCCCTGCCCATGGCACAGGGTGGCACTGGATGATCCTTAAGGTCCCTTCCCACCCAAACCATTCCAGGATTTCTCTGCAGTTTCACTGAGCTCTAGAACAGAGAAATGCTGAGAAATTTATTCCAAAATGAGAATGAGGAGAGAGAATGTGCTGAGGTCCCTTCACACACCTCACAACCCCTCATCCCATTCCCACTTTGTTCTGCTCACAGCAACACCCCGGGCTGTCCTTTGGCTTTTTTTTGGTGGAGCAGCTTCCTGGAAAGAGCCAGCAGATCCTGATAAATGCCCTGATTTGGGGTCAGCTGCACTCAGATCAAGGAATTTGCTCCTGGCTTGGAGCTCCCAGGTATTGGAGGGAAAACGGAAGGAAACAACCAGCCCCACTCTGAATTCCAGCATCAGGCTGGAAAAGCAGCTCCAACCCTTCAGGATTTGTGCCACAGGTGATCAGTGCAAACAGGGACAAATCCTTCAGGCAATGTGAGTTGGCATCCAGGATCTCAACTAAAAGTCTGACTTGATGAACTCCACAGTGTTGCCCACCTGAGGAGCAGGATTTATACCCTGGAGGATCTGCACCCTCCTCCTCCTCACCCCTGACTTACTCTGCACACAGGGAATCTCCTCAACTCTCTTTCCCAAGAAGCAGCTACTGGAATAAAAACCCATTTTTCCCCCCTACACTGACTCAGAGATGAGCCTTGAATTCGCTCTCATTTAAGAAAAAACACAAATGGGATTTTTTCTTCTTTTTGTGAGAGCCAAGAGCAGCTCCTCACTAGGAGATTGATAGGAACCTTCCTCAGATGAGCAGTTGATGACAAACCTGCTGAGAGAACATAATTCCTCTGACAAGGAGCACATTCCTTGCATTAACAGGAAATCTTTTTCTCTTTCCAGTCATTTGTGAGCTGGAAACCTGGATTACACCTCTCTTGGAGTGTGACACTTCAGTGAGGACGGAGGCATTCCTGGCAAGATGGCTCAGCACATCCTTGTAATATTAATGTCTCCTTCAAAACCATTCCTTTGCTTAATAAAAAACTCAGCCTGAATTTGTCTCCTCCTCCACAGAATCCTGGAGCTAGAATAATCTGAGAAGAGTCTGGAGTTCTGCATTTCAATCAGCTCCTTTCTGGGACAAACCATTCTTGATTCTTCAAAGCATTAAAATAATGCTCAAACGCTCCCACTTGTGATGGATGAGAGCGCAACTCCACGGGTGAGAGCTGAAGTTTAGCTGGTCTGGGGGAAATTTGGTCTTCCAAAGTGCCACAGCAATCACTCCATGGCACTGGAGCATTCCTGGGATGACACAGCTTTTTCCAGAGGTCACTCCCATTAAAATTTTAGATCACTTAGTTGCTCTCATGAGCAGCTCCACTACCCGAGGCAGAATTACCTTGAGGACATCTCCTGCCTCCAGCTCGAAGGTCCTGGCTTTCAGCTGGATGCCTTTCCCTGGCTGGCTCTGGATGGAGTAGATGCACTCGTGGTTGTTGTTGTAGTTCAGGGGGTAGTTGGGGGACAGCAGCACACCCTGGGTTCCCGTCACGGACGAGCCACACTCAGCTGCAGCAGGACACAAACGCGTATTTCAGTGACCCCACACGCGTTCTGGCCGTACCACACATGCAGGTGACTCCTCTGAAGGCCACAGCTGCTCCTGCAGCAGCAAGGAAAGAGGCTTCTCCCTGTTGTTATTCACTACAACCTGCAGACTGCCCCTTTTCCATCACATTTTCCTAGCCAGGCTTCTCTCCTCCTTCAGAGCCTGGGTAAATGTAAATCTGGGGGGAATCTTTGGGAAGCTGGGGGAATCTGTGCTGATTCCACGTGGATCTACCCAGGATCTGCTTCTTCCTCTACTCTGAGCATTTGACTTCCAGCCAAACCTGAAGTCAGAAGATTCTGTGGGCCTCAGAACTTGGCAGAAGGATCCTGGGTAGAGGAGGAAGAGAGTGGCAGCTCTGGAGGCTCAGCCCTCCTGGGTGTGAGGAGCTCACAACTCGGATCTGGCAAACACCAACTCCATTCCCAGCTCTGAGGGCACAGTGTCCCACTCACGGGGACACGTCACAGTGAGCAGACAGACTGACGTGGGTGCATCTTCCCTCCAAAAGGCAGGAACAGAAATTCCAGTGCATCCCAGGGATGTCCCCCATGGATAACACCAGCCCCAAGAGCCTGACCCCAGCAAGGATCCCAGTGCAGCTGGTCTGTCACACACATCCACAGCCCCTCAGCACATGAGAAGCTGGGGGGAATAGAAATCTGGGGGAATTTGGGGGATCTGTGGGGAATTTGTGGTGATTCTGTGAGAATTTGGGGGGTATTTGGGGTGATCTGTGGGGAGTCTGTGTAAATGTAAATCTGTGTAAATCTCTGTGAAATTTGTATGAATCTCTGTGAAATCTGTGTGGATCTGTGGGAAATCTGTAGGAAATCTGTACAAATCAGCAGAAATCTGTGTGAATCCGTATGAATTTGTGTGGATCTGCCTCTGAACAACCCCATGCTGAGGATTTTCTGTTCCTCCTGCCGAGCTCCCACACGAGTGAGCCGTGAGTCACTGTTTTCCCAGCCTGTTTACCCTGGAAGATTTTCTGCTGTCAAACACTGGCTGCCTTCTCCTCTGGTACAGGCAGAGCTGGGGACAGTCATTCCAAAGTCCTCCCAGAGCAATTTTTGGGATCAACCTTGTGTCCCTGAGCCCCCACAGCTCCTGGAGCCGAGGGAACCATCCCAGGGTAGCTCCTGGCTCTGCTGCCACTCCAGGAAAGGGTTTTAAGGAAGGAGGCAGCAGCAGATGCACCCAGAGGATGCACTTTGGAGGTGACTTTGTCCTCTGTGCTTGCCATGGATGAAAAGCAGGATTTTGGCACAGAATCCCCAGGGATGATGCTGGGGACGTCTCAGGGAGCTGTCCTGGCCAGAGGGATTGGACAAAGGAACAAAACCCTCTTTCAGCTCTCCCTGACCATCTCTAGGACAGGAGCTGAATACAGAGTGTCTGGAAAAGCAATTAAATCTCCTGTGATCTTTCTGAGTCAGTCTCCCATTTCCATTCCTATCCAGGCAGATCTGAGCAGGGGGTGGGGACACTGTGACAGAGCTGTCACCCTGCCACAGAGCTCTGGGCCATCAGCCCCGAGTTTGCCCGGTTATGATAAACCCAAGCTGTTAATTCCAAGCCAGGGAAGAGCAGCCAGAGTGTCACTTAGTGCTGCTGTCTCAGGCTTGAGTTTGAAGCTCTGTAAATGATATTTTTTTTTTAAATTCTCATTCCCCTGATGAGCTTTATCTGCAGCCTGATTGTTATTCCTGCCCTGAAGAGGCTGCCTGTCCCAGCAGGATGAGGCCTCGGAGCTCAGCAGCACTGGGAAATTCAGCAGCACAGGCTAGGAGGAGGCAGCAGCTGGCTCTGGTGGGGAGCTTTGCCCTGCAATGGCCCTCAAAGTCACCCAGAGCTCAGGACAATCTCCTGAGCAGGTCTGGCCACCAGGTGAGAGCCCTGCCCTGCTGGATCTGAAGGAATCCCTCAGGTTCTGGGTGAGCAGAGCTGGGAACGATGTCCTGTTGAAATTATACACCAGAAAAAACATATGGTATGTTTTTCCCAGGGCCTGGATCATCCTTCCTCCCAAACTTGTGCCCCTGTTGTGTCACACCCCCCATCCCTGCCAGGTGAGAGTTCTGCACCCCAGCAGCACCAGGAACAGCAGCCAGGAGCCAGCTCCATGCTGCAGATCAATCCTTCCCCTCCTCTACCCTTGGATTTACTGATTTATCAGTGCAAACAATGGCTGGAGGGGCTAAAAAGGGACCTGCAGTGGTCAGGAGGGAAAGGTGTAAGAAACATGTGGAGAACAAGGGAGAGAGAGGTCAAAGCCAGGGGGTTTCCCAGACACATCCTTTTATTTTTTATTTTTTATTTGCCTGGATATGGAGATTACAGCACTCTGTAATTCTAAGGGGGAACACCTCAGACCCGGCTGGTTGGCAGGAACTCCCTCAAAAGGGAGGAGCAGCTCTGGAATCACTGGCTTGGGGTGGGGCACACGGGGCTGTGTCACCTCCTGGGGATGTGTCACCCCCCTGTGCCCAGCTGGGGAGGGCACTGAGCCCTCCTGCAGGGCTGGAAGCTCCTTCCAGCTGCTTCTCCCCCATCCCTGCTCCAGATCACCCCAAGATCCCATCCTGAGGGATGTCACCCATCCACCCCAGGGGATGTCACCCATGCCAAGGGATGTCACCCATCCCGGGGGATGTCACCCATCCATCCCAGGGGATGTCACCCTTCCATTCCAGGGAATGTCACCCATCCTGAGGGATGTCACCCATCCACCCCAGGGAATGTCACCCATCCTGAGGGATGTCACCCATCCACCCAAGGGATGTCACCCATTCACCCAAGGGAATGTCACCCATGACAAGGGATGTCACCCTTCCATTCCAGGGAACGTCACCCATCCACCCCAGGGATGTCACCCATCCACCCCAGGGATGTCACCCATCCACCCCAGGGGATGTCACCCATCCACCCCAGGGATGTCACCCATCCACCCCAGGGATGTCACCCATCCATCCCTGCCCACCTCAAGAGTGCAGCACAGCGGGACCAGCCAAGCAAAATGAAAGCACATGACCACCTACCAACACACCTTGGCAGAGGCGAACTCCACACACGCCGTCTCCCGCCCAGGCAGGTGATCCGGGATGCTCCCTCCAGCCGGTACCCCGGGAAGCAGGAGAAGGTCAGCACGTCCCCCACTCCGAACTGCAGCCCTTTCCTGATGCTGTAGGCCGGCACTTCTGGCTCGTCACACGGCTCCAAGTCGTATTCTGGAGGGGATAAATGGATTTTATGGGATGGCAGGGGGGCACTTTTGAGTCCATCCTCCCCAGAGAGGACACAAGGAACCAAGGGAGCTCTGAGCTTTGATCCAGCCGCACTGAATCCATGAGGATTCTAAGCCATGAAAACCCACCTGGACTTCACCCCCTAAGTGAATCCACGAGGATTCTAAGCCATGAAATTCCACCTGGGATTTCACTCCCATCCTAAAACTCAGGGGCTCTGTCCTCTCCAGAGAGGACATGAGGAACCAAGGGAGCTTTGTGCTTTGATCCAGCTGCAGTGAATCCATGAGGATGGAATCCGGTTTGAGCCATGAAAACCCACCTGGATTTCACCCCTCAACCTAAAACATAGGGGTTCTGTACTCTCTAGAGAGGACATGAGGAACCAAGGGAGCTCTGAGCTTTGATCCAGCTGCAATGAACCCATCAGGATTCTAAGCCACGAAAACCCACCTGGATTTCACCCCCCAAGTGAATCTACGAGGATTCTAAGCCATGAAAACCCACCTGGATTTCACCCTCCCTCCCAGCACCTGGATCCCAACCCAACCACCTCCTAAGGCAACAGGTCCTAATTCCTGTCACAGTGACATCAGTGGGGATGGGGATTTGTCACTGTCCTTCTGCTGCAGCCCAGTGAGGATGGATTGATCCGGATGGGATTTCTGTTGCCTCTCCATTTCTAATCCTGGAAATGGATGATCCTGCCCGGGGAATGCAGGAGGACACTGAAACTGCTGCTCCAAGAAAGGTCACGTAGGATTTCGGCCAACAGCCAAACTCATGTCTCTGACCCTAAACCAGCTTGAAGGAAAACTCTTCTGAGGGTGTTTTTGGAAAAATCTCCAAGTCCAAAGCCTGTACATTAACATATATATGTGTAAAGGAAGCTAAAAATAGAACTGACTCCTGGTTTTACTTTCCAAGATAGGAAAGAAGCCTTGAAATACACTGAAAATGAGAGTTATAATTAGAGGCGAGCTTTTGAAAGGCAAAAAGCCATTTTCCCCTCATCAAAATGGGAGTTAATTGGAAATTTTCTGACTGGTTTCCACATGCAAATCCCTGACTTCAGAGGCCAGGAACAAAGGCACTGGGAACCAGGTTTCAGCTGCATCTATGGCAACAGCTCTGCCCATCAGAGAGGGTGCCAGACCAAGCTCCACAGGAAAAATGGGAATTTTTCTCCTTCCCTGGGTGCTGAACTGGCAGCTCAGGACTGGAAAGGACACAGGGACAGAGGCAAGAGCAGCAGCAGTGCAATAAAGCTCCTGTCCTTCACTGATTGTTGTAGGGAATGGCTTCTGGGGCACTCAGGCAGCAAAGACTGACATTCCCTAGATTGGGAGCACTCAGGAGTCATTTGGAGGATTCCAGCCCAGAGGACACAGTCCAACACCTCGTGCCCTTCAACCAGAGGCTACCCCAGTGCCATCAGCTGCACTGTACTGCCACATGTCCCTTTTTTGGGTCCCTCCCCAAGTCCCCATGCTCCTTCTGACAACTGCTGAAAATCAGGATTTCCTTTGAAAAATCTGCATTTTGGATCACCACACCCACTCAAAGCCACCATCACCATGATGGTTCAGCAAGCACAGTTCAGCATGGGATTGCTAGAACTTCTCTTGGGAGGAATTATTTCCCTCAGCCTCCTCCTGACTCCTGGAGTCAGGGAAATCTGGATCCCTCAGAGCCCTGCTGGGTGCAGCAGGACAGGGCTCCCATCTGGTACCACAGCAGAGCAACTGAGCCAGCCCAGCCAGGGAAAATGCATTTTCCAGTTCCCTGGAAGCGCCAGTGGGATCATGGAAACCCAGTCTGGGATATGCCAGGTGTGTGTCAAAATCATGGAATGTTTTGGGTGGGAAGGGACACTAAGAATCATCCAGTGCCACCCCCTGCCATGCCAGGGACACTTCCACTGTCCCAGGCTGCTCCAAGCCCTGTCCAGCCTGGCCTGGGGCACTTCCAGGGATCCAGGGACAGCCCCAGCTGTTCTGGGAAATCCATTCCAGCCCCTCACCCTCACAGGGAGGAGTGTCTTCCCAATATCCCACCCAGATCTCTCCTCTTTCCCAGTTCAAAGCCATTCCCTGTGTCCTGTCCCTCCACCCCCTGTCCCCAGTCCCTCTCCAGCTCTCCTGGAGCCCCTCTAGGCCCTGCTGGGGGCTCTGAGCTCTCCCTGGAGCTTCTCCTCTCCAAGCTGGACATTCCCGGCTGTCCCAGCCTGGCTCCATGGCAGAGGCACATCCAGGACAGGCTGCAGGCACAGGATGGTCACTGGAGGAGCACCCAAGGGGAGCAGGGAGCCGGAGGTGAAAGGAGGACAATGGGAGTGACCAGCCCTGCTCCTTATCCAAGCACTCCAGATTGCTCCCTGCTGCTTCCAAAGGATCCCGTCTGTCCCTGCGCTGGAAATGCTGGGCCTGCTGCAGAGATTTTCCTCTAAAAACAGGGAAGGGGTTTGGGAAAAGTGGGACAGCATTTCCCAAAAATCCTGAGCTGAAACTGTCCGTAAGCAGAGCAAGGAAGACAGCAACACCTGGATTTAATTCCAGTGGGTCCATTCCTGTTATCCAGCCCAGGACAGACAGAATTGTTCACCCTGGCTATATGGGGGCTGCAAGGGGAATATATCTTGGGACACATTGGGAAAAATTCTTGGGACACATTGGGGTTTAATACTGGGATAATTTACTGGGTGACAAAAGGAGTGACCCAAATTAATGGAAAATTATTCCCAGGATTTTACTGGGAGGATTGGGGGGCCCTGGCACCCCAGAGAAGGGGTGGCCCATCCCTGTAAGTGTCCAAGGCCAGGTTGGAGCAATGTGGGATAGTGGAGGATGGGAAGGAGGGAGGGAAGGAGGGAAAGAAGGAGGGAGGGAGGGAGGGAGGAAGGAAGGGAGGAAGGAAGGGAGGAAGGAAGGAAGGAAGGAAGGAAGGAAGGAAGGAAGGAAGGAAGGAAGGAAGGAAGGAAGGAAGGAAGGAAGGAAGGAAGGAGGGAAGGAGGGAAGGAGGGAAGGAGGGAGGGAAGGAGGGAAGGAGGGAGGGAAGGAGGGAAGGAAGGAGGGAAGGAATGAGGGAAGGAAGGAGGGAAGGAGGGAAGGAGGGAAGGAAGGAGGGAAGGAAGGAAGGAAGGACGGAAGGAGGGAAGGAAGGACGGAAGGAGGGAAGGAAGGAAGGAAGGAGGGAAGGAAGGAAGGAAGGAAGGACGGAAGGAGGGAAGGAAGGAAGGAAGGAAGGAAGGAAGGAAGGAAGGAAGGAAGGAGGGAAGGAAGGAAGGAGGGAAGGAAGGAGGGAAGGAGGGAAGGAGGGAAGGAGGGAAGGAAGGAGGGAAGGAAGGAGGGAAGGAGGGAGGGAAGGAGGGAAGGAGGGAAGGAAGCTGTTCTCACCTGAGAAGGTGATGTTAAAGCCCTCATAGGACATGGAGAAGTCAGAGATGAAGCGGATCTGGGCTGAGAAGTTCCCGAAGAGCCCTGCACTGAGCGGGGCTGGCAGCTGGGACCCCGTCAGCTGCTTCAGGGGCTGGGCAAAGCTGGAGTTCTCGGTGATCAGCAGGTAGTCGTGGCCATTCTCCAGGTGGAACGTGTGGAAGGTGAAGAACACACCTGCAGAGGGGGGAAAAACACAGGAGGAGTCACCCCACAGCATTCCCAGTGCCCAAGCCCTGCTCCCCACCCACAGCAGGGGGAAATCACACTGAAATCAAGGATTTTGTTATGTTAGAAATGAAACATAAAAACTCTAAAGCCTGGGTGTGGTACCAGGCCCAGAGCAGGGACAGGCCCTGGAAATATCGGATTCTTGTGTCCTTGTCAGGGATGACACAAATCTGCTCCAGGGACAGAGCAGTGGCTGAGGGAGCCTTTTATTATAGAAGTGTTGACTTTTAAATGGAGAGCAAGAGCAGCAGGGCTGGAGCTGGGAGGACTGGAAAACAATCATGTTCCAAAAGGAATTCCTGCCTAGAAAAATAGGATTTAAGCCCAGCCTCAAGGTCAGGGAGGTTTTTCCAGAAGTGTGTCAGTGGTGCAGCTGCAAGGACCTTCCTATGATGTGCTGAATCAGAGAGTCATGAATCATGAATCATGGAATGATTTGGGTGGGAATGACCTTAAAAATTGTCTTATTCCATACCCCTACCATGGGAAGGGACACCTTCCCCTGGACCAGCTTGAGCCAAGAAAAACCCCACTTTTATTCACCTTTTCTTGCCCAAAATAAACCCTGCAACAGCTCCAGCCACAGAAATCCTGGCCAAAACCAGCAAAACCATTTTGCCTCTTCCTCCTAAATTCAATGTGAAGGATTTGAAACATTTGGGGAGAAGGCTGTGACCTTGCTGCATTTGTAAATGAGCCAGAGAGGAGTAATGGATTACTTAAAGTCCCCTTCACACCTCCAGACACACAATGGGAAGCACTTCAGGCTCCTGCAGGAGCCTCCAGCGAGGTGATTTTTCATGCTGGAATTCAAACACCATTAGAAACACTTATTCTCTGGAAAATAATTCCAGCTTGGAAATAAAATTAGGAAAAAAAAAAAAAAAATCAAGAGAAAACGGCAGTGAGAGCAGAGGCAGGCAGGATCTGAGCTCAAGAACTTTGTCACAGCATTGTCACACCGACTTAACAAGGCAAGGAGATGCCAAGCAATAAAAAGCCTCTTTGCATATAGATGGATTTTCCCATCCTGATCTGCCAGCTCTTGGAGCATCCAGGGCAGGCTCCCGAGGCCCTGCTCGAGTGGGATTGGGATTTATCCGGTTCAGAACCCCTTTGGAGAGACACAGACTCCTCCAGGATGGAAACTGAGCTTTGGGAGAGATCCCTGCTTGGCCTGACCAGGTTATTTAATTTAACCCAATAATTCACACCCCAAGGGTTGGATCTGCATCCCACCATTCCCAAAATACAGCATCCCAAAGAATCAGCAGGAAAACTGCAAATAAATCCCAGAGGAAGAGTCTCCTCCTCACTGCCCATTAATTCCCTGTTAATTTCTGGAGATCAGGATGAGGCCATCCTGGAGATCAGGGGAAGCTCTGGAGATCCAATATCCAACCCCACAACATCAAATTCCAGCTGAATATTCCATATATTCATCCCTGGCTCTCTCCAAGTGCTTCCTGAAGGTTTGCTGCTCACACAGAGCAGTTCCCTTCCCAGAAGTGAAGGTCAGAGAGGCTGGAAACCAATGAGGAGCATTTCCCATGGGACTGGGAATGAAGGAATCATGGGATCATCCCAACCTTTATCCCTCTGCAGCACCTCTGCACCCCTTCAGTGTCCCAGAAGGATTTTTATGACCCAAAGCTTAGGACTGACCTTCATAATTCCTCCTTTATATCCATTCTGTAGAGAACATTTTAGTCTCGCTCTTTCCCCCCTGCAAAATTCCACAAAAGCAGGAAACTTCCAAGAGTTTCCAAATGTTTGCTATTCCTACCAGAAGCACAAACCAGAAATAGTCCTGACTTGAGAAGTGGGATGTGGGGAATGCAAAATTACTTTAATTCTCCCCCGACAGCAAATTTATACCCTCAGCTTTAGCAAACCCAGCCTAAGGAACAGAAATAACATCACTCCTCTGGAATCAGCACTAGAATAATTCAGTTATCCTGGAGAACATGCCCAAACTCCATGTTTTGTAAGGTAAAAACTCCAAGCAGAGGGCATGAGGCTCCTCCAGCATGAGGCTCCTCTAGCACTGTGGAACTACAGCAAAAAGGGCTAATTATGAACTCATTTTAAAGGATTTGTGACCAATTAAACCTTTGTTCTGCTCTGCAATTTACTATGGCACAGAACATCTCTGCAAACACAGGGCTGGGCTTTTAATTTCCACCCCCCCTTCTCTGCAGAAAAAACAGCAAAACAAATTAGAGGGGAAAGAAATCACTTTGAAGCAGTGAGATTAAAAATAATGGCCTCTCTTTAGGCATTTAAATACCTTTAAAAGTCAGCTGCTTTTAAACTCCATTTGTATAGCCTGGGAGTCCATAAAGTGTCAGAGGGAAATAATTGTTAGAGCAGCTGGGGCAATTCCAGGACTCGTGCATTGACCATGTGGGAGATGTTCCCAAAAACCTTGGAGGGAAGGAGCTGAACACCTCCATAACTCCCTCAGGAGGGGCAGATCCCTCTGTGACAGGAACAGCACCCAGGGAATGATTTTCAGGATATCTGGATCTATATCCAGCCTGATCAGGATATCAGGATCTATATCCAGCCTGATCAGGATATCAGGATCTATATCCTGACTTTCAGGATGGAGCCACAAAGGTCTGGAACAGGAGATAACAGAGCACAGGCCCCATTTGATGAGAAGGATTTTCCCTTCTCCACTTTAAAAAAGGCAACATCAAAACCCTCCGGATCTTGTCCAGGGACAACGGAATTCCTGAGAGGAACTCTTGGATCCCAGAGGGAAAAGTTCCTCTCCCACTGCCCACCACCCTCAGTCCTCTCCAAGCACGCCCAAGGTGTCTCACCTTTCCCATGGGATGTTTCTATCGTCCACGTGCAGTTCAGGTTGTTGGGATAAAAATCAGGGAAGCCTGGGGAGAGGATGGTGCCACTGGAGCCACGGATGTAGCCCCCACAGAGAGCTAAAAACACCAAAAAAAAAAAAGGAGTAAAAGAATTCAATAATCCAGAATCTTTCACAAGCCGGGAGGAAAAAAGAAAACCAAAATCCAGCCCAGGAAAATCCCACCAAAGAGACCGATCAACCCAAAATCCAATCAACCCAAACTGGGTTTTGTTGGTCAAACTCCAACAAAACACATCCATCAACCCAACAAAATGCATGGATTAAATGGCACTGGGAGCTTTCCAGGCGCTGCTTTGGCAGTGGCTGTGCACGGCAAGGGCGTGCAGAGGTTTCCTCACCCTCGCAGCTGGGCAGGGGCCGGCTCCACTGGAAGTTGGGCTCGCACTCCAGGGCCTCGCTGTCGCTCAGGGTGTAGCCGGGGTCACAGCTGAACGTCACCAGGGCTCCCACGTAGAAATCGTTCCCGTGGCGCTGCCCGTTCACCGGGATCCCTGGATCCAGGCAGTGGTCGGACTGCAGCTTCACAGCTGGGGACAGGGGCACAGCCCTCAGCCAGGGCACCCTGCAGCCCAGGGGGAGCACAGCCCTCCCACACCATCCTTCCACACCCTGCTGGATACCCACAAAGTCAGAGTGTGAAAGGGAGAGAGGGAATTCCCCAAGGGAGGTGATGGAGAGAGGAAAAACCTCCAAGTGAGAAGAGGAAATGGGGAGAGGAAAAGCCTCAAAGTGAAAGGATGGAGAGAGGAAATTCCCCAAAATGAGGGGATGGAGAGAAGGAATTCCCCCAAGGGAGGGGAGAAAATGGAGAGAGGAAAATCCCCAAAGTGAGAGGATGGAGAGAGGAAAATCCTCAAAGTGAGAGGATGGAGAGAGGAAAATCCCCAAAGGAAGAGGAGGAAATGAAGAGAGGAAAATCCCCAAAGGGAGAGGAGGAAATGGAGATGGGAGCTGGTATGGGATTCTTGTGCCTGTCCTGTGCAGGGCCAGGAGCTGGACTCCACGATCCCTGTGGGATACAACTCTGGATATTCCAAATCTGTGAGCTCAGCTCTGCCTCCTAAAATCAAGAATATTCTGCAAATGCTAAAATAAAAATAAAAGCTTCTACAAACAACCAGAGGAGGAATGGTTTCAGACTGGAAAAGGGGAGATTTGGGGGGGATGTTGGGAAGGAATTCTTCCCTGTGAGGGTGGGGAGGGGCTGGGAAGGTTTTCCCAGAGAAGGTCATCCCTGGAAGTGTCCAAGGGCAGTTTGGACAGTGCTTGGAGCAGCCTGGGATAGCAGGAGCTGTCCCTGCCCGTGGGTTTTAAGTTTCCTTCCAAACCAAACCAGTCTGGGACACCAGGAAAAGCAGAAACTGCTCCTCCACTGGCAGCAGCTTCCCACTGCCCAGTCCTTGAGCAGAGTGAACTGCCTGGAACCAGGAAAAAGAGACCCAGGTGGCCCTGAGCCAGGCCAAGGTGCTGCTGGAGACCGGGGAATACCGGGCAATTCCAGGGAATTCCATGAACAAAGTGTCCTTACTTTCATATCGGATCTGGAAGCCGATGTCAGAGTGGCTCTTGTCGGTGGTGAACAGGAGGTAGAGGTGGTTGCTGGTGCTGATCAGGAACTGGGGCACCTGGGTGCCGTCGTAGACCCCGATAAGGGGTGAAGAGTAGGACCGGCCATCCCGCACCTCCAGAGTGTCATAATTCACCTCTGTCTTGAACCTGGAACGGACATGAGGAAACTGAAACCCCAGAACTTCTCCTTCTGTCCTCATTTCACTCCTGGAACCACCAGGGGCCACAGGTGGGTCCTTTCTGAGTGTCTCACTGAGGGCACCTCACGTGTTTGGGGTTTTTTTGTGATCCTTCACCTCTTCACCTGCTGACCCCCACCAGGCTGGGAGCTTCTCCAGCCCTCAAATGTTGCCCAGGTGCTGAGGCAGCAAATGAAACAGGGCTGAAAGAGCCATGGAGCCCCAAATGTCACAGCAGTGGCAGGGGCAGCTCCTTTCTGCTCTCTGGGGTATTCTTGGCACTGCCAGGAATCCAAACAGCACCTCAGGATATCTGGATCTATATCCATCCTCATCCTTGTGCCCCCTGAACAAGTCTCCCCACACAGCCAGCAAAGCACAGCCCTCCTTGGCCAGGAAATCCAGGGAAAGCCAAAAAACTCAGCATCCCCTGCTGCTCCCCCAACCTGAGGAATCTGTGGGAGCTCAGCCCCCAAAACTGTGTCTAAAACACCCCTGAAAGCAAGCAGGAGTGCTTCAGACAGAACATTCCCACCTTTCCTTCCCCAGTGCTGGGTGGGATTTAATTCCCTGCCAGGAGCTCAGAAATGTGAAAGGGGAGAGGGGAGAACCTCAGACAAGATGTGGAGCAGCTCATTCCCATCCCCTGGCTGCACCTGGAACCACCAGAACCACCCAAACCCAGGGGATCTGGGGGCTGCCCGTGCTGCTGAGCACCTGTCAAAGGTGATCTTGATGGGGTAGCCTGGCTGGGCCTCGATGACCCAGGCACAGCTCAGCGAGTCCTTGTAGAAGCCAGGCCAGCCTGGGGACAGGATGGTTCCGCTGGGTGACGTCAGGTGGCCCCCACAGGGTGCTGGGGACACAAAAAGGACACAAATCACACAATTATCCAGGCTAGGAAAGACCTTCAGGCTCATCCAGCCCAACACTGCCAATGTCACCACTAAACCACGTCCCCGAGTGCCGCATCTTTGAAATCAGGGTGAAAAATGTCAGGGAGCTGCAGCACCCTGAGATGTCCCCCCTGTGAAACCCCTTCCCTGCATTTCCCTCCTCCCACGAGTTAAAAATCACCAGAGCCAGATGGAAAACTGAACTGCTCAGAAATTGCCTTTTCAGCTCCAAATGCAGACACTGTCCCCCTGGGAGCTGGCAGGGCTGACCTTGGGCCCTGCTCGGAGTGGACGGGGTGTAAAATAATAATTGGATATAAAAGCAGAGGAAACTGCAAGGTCACTTGGCATTTCAGGTGCCAGAAAATCTCTCCCAGCCTTGCTAATTGAGTCATGGCTTTGCTACCATGAGGGACATCACCAGAGCAGGGCAGGAATTCCACACCACGGTCCCCAGCTACGTTTTCTGAGCAAAGGAAGATGGGTCTGAGGGCTCAGAGGCACAAAAATCCCACAGCCCTCAGGAACTGCCAGGGCTTGTCCTCCAAGGAGGGACCCAGGGCCAGCCCCAATGTCACTGTACCCCAGTGGAGTGCCAGCCCCAAAGCTCCCCTGCTGCTCTGAAGGGTGGCAGATGAAAGTCATTTGATCTCAGCTGACTCCAAAGCAATTATTTTTCCTTTCTGCCCCAAAGCTGCATCATCTCCTGTCAGGATTTCCACCCTTTTCTCTGTCTCCTTCATTCCCATTAATTTTTTCAAGTGCTGAGCGGGACTTTAGATCTCTGGGCTTTTCTCCTTGCTTAAAAAGGGTAATTAAAATGTCCAGACTGAAGGGTGAGTCAAAGAAATCACCAGAGTGATCAGGAGGAGAAGGCAGAAGGTTATCAAATATAAAAGTTTATTAAGAATGTACTATTTAATGTATGTTTCCCTTCCATACTTAAAAATATGTAAATTTAAAGGCTAATGCTTTGAAAGTAACAGGAGCCCTGAATTAAACCTGTATTTTGTCAGGAGTAAAATTATTTAAGAATACAAAAAGAGCTTTTTTATTCTACAAAGGCTGTCGAAGACAATTGATTCCTTCCTTCCATCCCAAAGACAATGGCCAGGATCGTGCAATTCCTGCTGCCCAGGCAATGCAGGGCCAATTACTCCAATTATTTCTCAGTATTCCAGGGCTGTTTCTCAAGAGCTCAGCACTTGTTATTCAAATTGCTGAAAATACCAGAGCAAGGCATCACTTCCCTGAGAACACAGTGTACAGGGAGATTTTCAGTCCTAATGAGCTCCTTCTTCACTTCCCTTTTCCAGAGGAGAGGCTTAAAAGTCCTAAGAAAGCTTTGAAATCTGAATTAAAGCTTTTAAATCAGCCCAGCTCCCACCACGGCAGGGCTGGCTGTTGTGGCCAGGAGATGGAAATGCAGAATTTCTGTCTCTCAGCTGCCAGAGCCCACTGACAAACTTCTGCCATCATATCAATATCAGATATTTTACAGGGATCAAAAACCAGCATGGGAAAACATCACCCTGTGTCCTCCATTCCCTGTTGTTTCATTCCCTCCCCAACAGGAGCAGCAGGGAAGCTTTGAGTCATCACTAAACCAGAACCTTTTATTATTATTGTTATTAGAAATACACCTGTTGTAAACTGATCCTCAAATAAATACAATAAAAATACTCCCCAGCGTTCATTTCGTACCAAAACAATCGGAAAATAAACAAAGCTCAGGAATATTTGAGCTGAAACTTCCTCCCCAGCAAACTCCTCTGTGCAGACAGCACCTTCCAGAAGCGTGGAAAATCCTGGAAGGTGTTGGCTGGACACTATGGAATGTGAGAGCGAGACCCTGACAGGTAGAACCCTGATTCTGGATCCCAAAAAGCTGCAAAATTCCCCCAAAAATCCCAGTCCCTGCAAGAATGTTCACCTGGAGAAGAGGGAGAGGGAGAGGGAGAGGGAGAGGAAAAGGGAGAGGAAGAGGAAGAGGAAGAGGAAGAGAAAGAGAAAGAGAAAGAGAAAGAGAAAGAGAAAGAGAAAGAGAAAAAGAGAAAGAGAAAGAGAAAGAGAAAGAGAAAGAGAAAGAGAAAGAGAAAGAGAAAGAGAAAGAGAAAGAGAAAGAGAAAGAGAAAGAGAAAGAGAAAGAGAAAGAGAAAGAGAAAGAGAAAGAGAAAGAGAAAGAGAAAGAGAAAGAGAAAGAGAAAGAGAAAGAGAAAGAGAAAGAGAAAGAGAGAAAGAGAAAGAGAGGAGAAAGGGAAAGAGAAAAAGAGGAGAAAAAGAGGAGAAAAAGAAGAGAAAAAGAAGAAAAAAAGAAGAGAAAAAGGAGAAGGATCTCTCTCTCAGTAGGCTGGGAATGTTCACCTGGAGAAACGAAGCTCCAGGGAGAGCTCAAAGCTCCTTCCAGTGGCTAAAGGGGCTCCAGGAGAGCTGGAGATGAACTTGGGACAAGGGATGGAGGCACAGGACACAGGGAATGGCTTAGAACTTGGAAAGGGGAGATCTGGGGATATTCAGAAGGGATTCTTGGCTGTGAGGGTGAGGAGGAGCTGGCACAGAATTCCCAGAGAAGCTGAGGACGCCCCTGGATCCCTGGAAGCGCCCAAGGCCAGGCTGGACAGGAGCACAGGGCTAATGGAAGTGTCCCTGGCCATGGGAAGAGGCGAAAGGGGATCTTTAATGCCCTGCCACCCCAAAGCACGGCAGGCGGGAGCGTGGGATCACCTTCACAGCGCAGCACGGCGTTGTCCCACACCACGTTGCCCTCCTGCAGGACACAGGTGACGGTCTCGGCGCCGTGGGTGCGGATGAAGCCCTCGTCACACAGGAAGGACACGGAGCTGCCCAGCTGCAGGCTGTCCCCAAAGCGCTTCCCGTTCACCGGCACGCCGGGGTCCGGACACTCGTTGTGCCGGAACGCTGGCAGGAGGAGCAGAGGAGAGAAAGAGAAGAGGAAAACAGGGGAGTCGGGATATTTCCAGTGCTTGATCACTCCTCCCATAAAAAAACACACAACTTTATCTTTGTGTTGAAAAAACAACTGCAATATGATACTGGCTTTTGCACTTATATATTGGTTTTTGCATTGATCATAAGTGGTGTGTCGCCCTGAAAACTCAGCTTCTGAGCTTGCTGACATGGTTTTCTAAGGACTTTCCCAGGACAGGAACTGTAAACATAGATATGTGTACATTCTTTCTGTTACACATCTTGTGATGGGCATCTCTCATGGCCAGTGCAGTGGGAAAGTGTTATCCTGACCATCCCATCCCTGGCTGGGGTCAGGAGCCTATAAATCCTGGGAGTAAAAATAAACTTTCTCTTCTTTTCACCACACCTCGACCTGTGTCCGTGTGATCTGTTCATCTTCAGCGGTAACAGTGGTTGGCTGTAGTATCATATATACCTTTATTTAGCTGTTTGTTAGTTTAATGTAATTAACCAGTTGAAATATGTACTGCACAGCTTATGGAAGTAGTGAGGTGAATATACAATATTATAGACCTTAACTAAACACTTGAAAATACCTCTGTACAATGGTGTAAAGCAATCATGTTACCCCCCTTGTACGCTGACTGAATTCTCCACAAGTTAACTGTGACACAAAGCAGAGCACCAGAGGACAATTAGAAAATACCACGTTAAATTCAAAGAGGACTTAAATACTTAAACCTGGCTGGGAAAGGCTCAGTGCAGAACTTGAAGCGGTCAGAACAAATTGACTCATTCCTGAGTCATTCCCAGCACTGAAAAACCTGAAAAATGTCCTGAAAGTGTGCCTGAAAAATGTCCCCATGAAAGGGACAGCTCCCAACAGGGGAAAGGGAGAGGCACCAGCAGTGTTCTTGAGGTGTCACCCTCAGTCCTGGCTCTGTGGCACCCCCAAACCCAAACCAAACCCAAACCCAAGCCCAAACCAAACCCAAACCCAAACCCAAACCAAACCCAAACCCAAGCCCAAACCAAACCCAAACCCAAACCCAAACCAAACTCAAACCCAAACCCAAAACCAAACCCAAACCCAAACCCAAACCCAAACCCAAACCCAAGCCCTAACCCTAACCCTAACCCAAACCCAAACCCAAACCCAAACCCCAACCCCAACCCACACCCCAAACCCAAACCCAACAAACCAAACCCAAAACCAAACCCAAACCAAACCCAAACCCAAACCAAACCCAAACCCAAACCAAACCCAAACCCAAACCAAACCCAAACCCAAACCCAAACCCAAACCCAAACCCAAAGCCCAAACCCAAACCCAAACCAAACCCAAACCCAAACCCAAACCCAAACCCAAACCCAAACCCAAACCAAACTCAAACCCAAACCAAACCCAAACCCAAACCCAAACCCAAACCAAACTCAAACCCAAACCCAAACCCAAACCCAAACCCAAACCCAAACCCAAACCCAACCCAAACCAAACTCAAACCCAAACCAAAACCCAAACCCAAACCTCACCCAAATCCCCTCCTCTGAGGAGCCCTCAGCGTGATGGAGTTTGGCAAATGCTTCCTTAAGCCCTCTGACTTTTTGATTTTTTGATTTTTTTTTCTTTAAATAAGGGCTCAGCAATCAGGGCTGGAAAGGCCATTAATTTATCTGTGCCACCGAAGGCACAGCCTAACAAAGCTCAGTTCTGCTTTTGAAGAGGTTTAATAAGGCTCTTTGGAAAATTACAGAGCAATATGATAAAATTACCGTAGGGATTTGAGGAGTGGACTTAACATGGAGCCAAATCTCTCTCTGGAAATGTCAAGGCTTTCTAACACAAGACAGGGCTACATTTGCCTTTTTCTCCAAAGTTTTGCATCTCTGGCTGTCAGCATACAAGGGTGGCAGCCACAGATTCCTGGGAAGCCCATCCCAGCCCCTCCCCACCCTCACAGGGAAAAATTTCATCCCAATATCCAATTTCAGGTCATTCCCCTCATCCCATCACTACACACTTGGCCAAAATCTTTCTCCAGCACACCCTGAGGGAAGAACCCGAATCCTGGCTTCCATGAACAGATAATCCAGGACCAAACTGGGTTTTTTTTTGTGGACAACACTTCAACTTCACAGCCAGAAAGAATCTGTGCCACCAGCTCTAAACTTGCCACCAATTCTCCGTTACCCAACTGCAAATCCAAATTAATCCTCAATTTTCAGGTTTACTCTGGAATTCCAACAGCTTTAGCAAGATCCATCTCTGCAGTTTCCAACATGAATTTAGAGTTTAAAACCCGGGCAGAAGGAAGTGTGGGACACTTGATGACTTAGGATTTTAGCTTTTATATTTTTCATCTATTTGTAACCCTGCAGTTCTTTAGTGTGTAACTCCAAACTCCACACACAGTGTGAGCTGCTGCTTTCCCATTTGGGTCAGACACAGCAATTCCTCTCCAGGCCTGGCAATCAAGGACACCTCACTGCCTCAGGCTCTGAGAGATGGAAACAAAAGGGAGTTGGGGGCAGCAAACTTGGGGTGAATGACTTCATTACCTGAAGCTGGAATTGGGAGATTCACCCCAATATGGAAATGGCCCAAACTTATAAAAGTGTGAAACCCCTGACCCGTGGTCCATTTTGGGTGCAGCCCCTGGGGGGCTTTGCCTGCCCAAAATGTCCCTGGAGGCCTCTCAATAAACAGAACTGCTTTTTATTCCCTGAATTCTGTCTGGCCTCTGTTTTTAGGTGGCCCCAAAGCATCCCACTCACTGGTGAAGGTGATGTTGAAGCCTCTCTTCTCCATGGAGTGGTCAGTCTGGAACTCCAGCCTGGCCACGTGGCCGCTGCTGGTCAGCGAGGAGGGGATGTGGCTCCCTGAGAAGGTGCCCAGCACCGGTGACTCGGCCGTGCCCCCGTCCTTGACAGCCAGGAAGTCAAACTGGGGCTCCACATCGAAGTCATTGAAGGCCAGGTGGATCCTGCTCTCGGGGTTGGCGATGATGAGCCACACACAGTGCAGGCTGCTCCCGTACTCCTCGGGGTAGTTCGGGGACAGCACGATCCCCGACGGGCTGGTGAAGTTGAAAAAGCAGGAAACTGCAAAGGGAAAGGGACATCAGTCCCACGGCCCCACGGCCATCCCTGCCCTCATCCCCTCAGCTGGGACACTCCCACCAATTCCTGCTCCCAGACCGCCCCAGGAGTGCTCCACTCTGGGATTTATCTGCAGGAGGAAGAAGTGACTCCCAGGCTGCCAGAGCCCACTGACAGAACTCCTGCCATCACATAAATATCAGACATTTCACATGGACTGAAAACCAGGAGGGGAAAACACCACTCTGGATCTTCCATTAGCTCTCTCCCATTACTTTAATTACCACCCTCACAGGAGCAGCAGGGAACCTTTTGGTCACCACTGAATCAGAAGGTTTTGATCACCACTGAATCAGAAGGTTTTGGTCACCACTGAATCAGAACCTTTTGGTCACCACTGAATCAGAATCTTTTGATCACCACTGAATCAGAATCTTTTGGTCACCACTAAATCAGAATCTTTTATTACTGGGATAAGAAAAATGCCTGTTCTTCAGGACTTTGGGTGGTTTTGCTGCTTTCCAGTCCCTTCCAGGTTTCTTTAAGAGCAGGAGGAAAATGCCTCTTAGGTGGGATCAAGCATTTTCCAGGTGAATTCTCCTGCACGTCCCTCAGGAAAGCCTCCCAAGAATGCAGTGGGTGACTTGAGCTGGTGCAAAATAAATCCAGCATGAAGCAAGTCCAGTTTTGCCTCAACACTTTTTGCTGTGGCCACAGCCCAGCACATCCCACAGAAGCTGGAGCAAGGAAGCAGCTCAGTCACTCCGGGCACTGCTCCAGCCTCCCCTGCTGCTGTCCCTGGTTCAGCTCTGTCACCCACAGGTGACACATCCATTCCCAGGGTGTTGCAGACTCCTTGGGGCCTGCTGACAATAAAATCTGCCATTTCAGCTGCCCTTTCCAACTGCTGAATTCATTTTTCCCCCGTGCTCCTCTCCAGATTCACCCACTGCATTCACCAAACTCCTTCCATCCACACCACGCCCTTCCCACAGGGAATGTCTTCGGGATCCGACAACAAATGGAGCCTTTGGAGAAGGAGCTGTGAGTTAATTTGTGTCCTTGGGAAGTCGTTTACACCTGGCTGAGCACTGGGAGATGCAGGATGCTCTGTGGAACAGCCCAAGAACATCCCCAAGTGCCCAAGGGGGTTGGGACAAACCGAAGGAATCTGCAGCCCTGGTGGAGGGGAAACTCTTCCCACCACAAATAAAGCCCCGACTTTTGCTGGTTCCCAAAAAGCCGCCCAACCTGGCTGCCATTGCCACGGAGATAATTAAAACCAGGCTTAAAACGAAGCTGAGGAGAAGAGCATGCATGAAAAACCCTCCAGCTCTCCAGGGGTTCAATCCATCCCTGGCTGCAGCTGCCAAGGCCCATTAATTTGGGAAGGCAAGGCTGCCTTTGAAGTGCTACCTGCCCAGACTTTGGGATATTTTATGTATGGATGCTTTGCTCATCCTTTTTCCCCACCGCCACCCTTGGTAAAACCCATTATTGGGAACATCCATCTCCCTAATTCCTGGCACAGAGGATGAGCCTGGCTTGGGGTTGGCACTTAGACAATTATTTGGATCACTGCTCTGCCTCCCTCTGTTATTTTCCCTCTGTCTCCCCTCACCACTTAATGGGCTCAGATCAAATAATTCGGATGTTCCTGTGACGTTATCAAGGCCATGGAGCTGCACAATCCATTCCCTGCTCTCAGCCACAAAGAGAGCAGATTAAAGAGAAAACAAACTGCAAAACCTCCTCAGGATTTTTTGGGCTCTCTCTTTACCAGACACTGAAATATCAGGGGATGCTGTCAAATAATTCTGTCAGCATAAGCACGGTGTAATCTGCCTCAGGAAAATTGAAAATAAATGCATTCTCACCCAGGGAAACATCTCAGCAGCAGGGATGAGGTGTCTCCTCTACATTTTTAAATCCAAGGGGGTGAATTAGCATTCAGCCAGGACCTCCAGCAGCCCAGCAAGAGAGAGGTGCAGTCACCAGATCAGAAAATAAAACAACAAAGGACTTGCTGACAAAGGGGAGAGGAGTAGAGCGAGGGGAGAATATAAAATTAACCTTTGCCAGATAAAACAAAATGTCAGATTAAAGAGGAGCTGATAAAAAAAACAACATCCAAGAGTCTCCACTGCAGGGAAGTAAATGAAGATTTTGATTTTCCATAAGATCAGTGAGGAGAAAAGCGAGTTGGAGCTGGAGGACCAAGGCCACTGGCACAAGCTGCCGGCTGGGAAAAATCTCAATTTGATGGAGAGAGGAGCTGGAATCACATTCCAGAGGGGAACATCCAGCCCAGGAAGCCACAAGGTTCATGAACAAGACCATGGTGTCTGTGAGATGATGATTTTCTTCATCTTTTGAAGCAAAGGAGGTTTTTCCTCACTTTGGAAGTTTTTCTTCACAGCAGAAGGAGATTTCAGCTCTGGCACTGGATCCATGCCAGCCTCCCTGGACACTGGGATAAAGCAGGAGCTGTTTAACAACATGTCACAGGCAGGGCCAGGCTGTCAGGAGGAAGATGATGGCAGCAGGAAAGGTGGGAGACAGCCCAGCTCCACCTGTCTGGTGCTGCTGGAGCATCCCAAAGAGCCCTCAGCAGCAGGAGTCATTCCCAACATGACAGAGGCCAGCCCTGCTGCCTGCAGCTGTCCATCAGCACGGGCCTGGGAGCTGCTCTGCCTGCAATTAACATTTATTACCCTTGTTAAATGCCAGGAGAGGCCATTCCATGATGTGCACAGCACAGGGGCCTGTTTATAAAGCTGATTCTGTCAATAACCATTATATTTGTCAATAATTGTCTTATTTGTCAATAATTGTCTTATTTGTCAATAATTGCTACTGCTGCCCAAGTACTGCCAAGGCAATGAGAAAAATGCCTTTATTAAATACAGAACAAATCACAGCAGACACATAGCAGCGAGAGCACATCATGAATGAACCAGCACAGTGATTTGTTCAACTGATCACAAGCATCATCAGGATCCTGCCTTGCTTTAGGCAGAGAAACAGTGAAGGAGCAGATCCTTGGTTCTTCCCTTAGGAGAGGGACATGGATGGAGTTTTCTCTTCTCTTCTCTTCTCTTCTCTTCTCTTCTCTTCTCTTCTCTTCTCTTCTCTTCTCTTCTCTTCTCTTCTCTTCTCTTCTCTTCTCTTCTCTTCTCTTCTCTTCTCTTCTCTTCTCTCCTCTCCTCTCCTCTCCTCTCCTCTCCTCTCCTCTCCTCTCCTCTCCTCTCCTCTCCTCTCCTCTCCTCTCCTCTCCTCTCCTCTCCTCTACTCTCCTCTCCTCTCCTCTCCTCTCCTCTCCTCTCCTCTCCTCTCCTCTCCTCTCCTCTCCTCTCCTCTCCTCTCCTCTCCTCTCCTCTCCTCTCCTCTCCTCTCCTCTCTCTCCTCCTCCTCTCCTCTCCTCTCCTCTCCTCCTCTCCTCTCCTCTCCTCTCCTCGAGTCTCCTCTCCTCTCCTCTCCTCTCCTCTCCTCTCCTCTCCTCTCCTTCTCCTTCTCCTTCTCCTCTCTCTCCTCTCTTCCCTCCCCTATTCTCTCTCCCCAAGTTGTTTTTTCTCTTCTATCCTGCCTTCCCCAGACCCTGCCTCCTCTTCAAAAGAAGAGAGACCATCTCTCTTCTGTTCCTGGCTCCAGACACTCCATCCCTGCTGATCCTGCAGATTCCAGGGCTGATCCCAAGAAGAGGTCACACCGTGGGACCAGGAAAGGCATCAGAGTCAGGAGCTGGAAACCAAGCAAGGAATCACTGGAGTAATTGCAGTTTCCATGGAAACAATCCAAAATTCCTGACTTTCCTCTCAGTTTTTAGATCCTACTCCCACAGACTCTGACCTCTGGGGAGAGAGCTGGGAGACAGGAGTGGATTTTCTACCCTGCATTTCCTTTTCTCCAGAAATCCCTCCTCTAGGCAGAACTTGGTGATAGACTGGAAAAACAGGAGCTCAGCAGGATCCTGGTTAATGCCCAGCATTCCTGACTTGGGAAGAGCTGACAGTGCTGGAAGCTCAGGGCATTGCTCCAGCTGGGTAGCAAAGCGCTTTGCATTTTGTATTTTCCTCTTTCTGTACGTGTTATTCCAAGGGGGGAAAGAAAAAAATCTGCATCTCTTGGTGCCTTTTCATCCTGAGAACGCTGTGGCACCACAGGGCAAGTGGGTGGAACCGCAGGTATGAGGAGAAGAATGAAAACCAGGTTTTGGGAACCAAATCTTGAGGAAAATATCACTGAATTTAAAATAGATGTGCAGGGAAGAGCAGGTTTCACTGCCACCCACTCCAGCAGGAGCAGGGCTTGGCATTGGGAAAAAGCTGAAGTTTTTTAAAACTTACTGGGAGCTGCTGATCCACACTGGGACAGGGCTGACCTGGCTCTTGCCAGGGATCCTGCAGCCATCTGCTCCTGGGATGTGCTCCAAGACTCCTGCACCAAGATCCTCTCCCAGGTTCCCCTGATTTCCAACAGAACTCTTCCTCTCCCAGCAGTCTCCTTGGGAATTTTTGCAGTGGCCACAAGAAGTGGAAGTTTTAGTCCTAAGAAGCCTTGTGGTGCTATTGTTCACCTCTCCTATGCTGCTCTGTGGGGTTTGGCAACTCCTCCCTCCTCTGCCAAGTGCTGCAGCCAGCTCCTGCAGCCTGGGATGGGACTGCCCCACACATTCCCAACCCCACAAGTGCACGAGGGGCGAGTGCTGACCCCCCTGGACACCCCAAAGCCTGTGGGGTGAGGGCAGCTGCTCCCCTGAGCATGGCCAGCTTGGGCCACACCTCAAGCTTGCTCATAGGGAGCAACAGGAAGATCCCAAAAAACAAACTCAGCCCCATCAGACTCTGCCCCAGAAGTGGGAATGTCCCATTGCAGCTTCCTCAAACCCCCACCCCACGTGGGAAGGGGTAAATAAGGCAGGAATAACAAGGGAAGTTCTCCAAGGTGCAGATGGATGATGGCACCAGACCCCACATCCCTGTCTTTGTGACACAGGGAGGGGAGAGACACAACGCCCTGACAAAGCCAGTGTCACCCCAGGCATGTGTGAAGGGGAGAAACCCATGGAACCTGCCCTGCTGAGCAATTCCTATCAGGAGCAGGGAAACAGGGAAAATGGGGAACAGGGAAATGGGGCCAGGACAGCTCATCTGGAGCAAAACTCCCTCGGGGGAGCAGATCCACAGGTCCAGTCAGGAAATGCCAGCATGGAAACAACCCCAAGGAGCTGCAACCTCCTGGGATTGCAGCTGGGAGCCCCCAGAGTGGGCACAGCCAGGAGGGGTTGGCTCGATCAGGACAGAGCTGGTCACACCTGATGGGTCACAGCCCCCACTGCCACCCACTGCTCCCCCAAACCCCCCAAATTCCTGATAAACCCAGAGAATTCCCAGAGCAGCAGCTCTCACAGGGAGGATCCTTCTCCTGGCTCTACAACCATGAGTAAGAACTCAGTGGCAAAGTGAAACTGAGGAGCAAACGGGCTCTGGTTTGACCCGGGGGACACCAGCTTTCCTTGGATATGGACACCTTGGGAAGTTCCCAGCTCAAGGGACAAGCTGGGAAAGGTGTGCAGCTGATCTGGGACATCTCCCAGGGAAGAGCCCTCGGACAGTTATAGGAAGGAAATGGAAAATTTTCATGCAGGTTACACAAAAAAACCAAAAACAAACCCAAAACAAACCCGCAACAAAAAAACCCAAACAAACAAACAAGGAAAAAACCCACAAAAAAAACAACAAACAAAACAAACAGGCTGAGGAGCTCATGTGGGACAATTCCAAGGCAATTCCCTGGCTCTGGGAAGGTGCTGGAATGATTCCTGCCCAGCTCTTGAGCAAACACTGAAATCTCATTCTCTGCTGGGGCAGAGCTGCAGAACAAGGGCTGGGGAAGGAAGGGAGGAAGGGAAGGGCCTCACAGGGCTGGGAATGTGGAACACGGCTGTGAACAGCAGCTCCAGATCCCACATGGATCTGGGATCAGGGGAATCCTGCCTGCAGTTCGCTGCTCCCCTCCCTGCCAGGACAGGCTGGATCTCTGCTCAGGGCCACGAGGAGCTTTTCCCCAGGGATTTGCTGCTCCAAACCCCTTGGATCAAGGGCAGGGAGAAGGTGAGGATGGATCCTCAGGGACTCCCAACAAGTGCAGGGCCCATCCCAGCCTGGAAGGGATCCAGCTGCTGGACCTGGGATGTGGTGGGTGCTCCACCAGAGGCAAGGGGGACACTTTTGGGCAGCCAACTGTGCCCTGTGGCACTTTTTTGGCAGGAATAACTGGAATGGTAATGAACACATTTATCCCAAATCCATTAAAATATACCCAGCAATGAATACATTTATCCCCAATCCATGAACACATTTGTCCTCAATCCATTTAAATATTCCCAGGAATGAACAGGTTTATCTCAAATCCACTCACACATTCCCAGGGATGAACACATTTGTCCCCAATCCATTCAAAAACAACCAGGAATGAACACCTTTATCCCCAAACCCAAACACTCCCAGGAATGAATAGATTTATCCCCAAAAGGAATCAAACATTGCCAGGAATGAATACATTTGCTCCCAGTCCATTCAAACATTTGTAGGAATGAATATGTTTATCCTCAAGCCATTCAAACATTCCCAGTTATGACCACCCCATCAAACCCCATCAAACATTTCCAGAAATGAACGTGTTCCATTCAAACACTCCCAGGAATGACCACATTAATCCCAAACCAAATCAAACATTCCCAGGAATGAACAGATTTATCCCAAACCCATTCAAGCATTCCCAGGATTTGCCACATTAATCTCAAACCCAAACATCTCCAAAAATTAATGTGTTTGTTCCCAATCCACTACAACACTCCTAGGAATGATCACCTTAATCCCAAAACTCTGCTGAGCGACACCAACCAACCCAACCCCCCTGGGCTCCTTTTACTCCCCCACCACTTATTTCCTTGCCAAACACGAGACGGGTCCAGAAAACCTGGATTTTCCAAGCCTGATCCCAACAAACCGAACCTGCAGCAGAAATTCCTGGAATGACTCTCCCAGAAGTGGCAGAGGGCACCCAAACCTCTGCTGCCCGAGATGGTGACAATGGCATTTATCGTCACTCCTGGTGCCACAGCCAAACCCCACGGAACAGGACGGCACTGCCGGGCACGGCTCAAGCACCCGGAGAAAACTGAAGGATGAGAACTTGGGAAAGGCAGGAGGAGCAGGGAAGGGAAGAACAAAGATCCTTTTAAGACTTCCTTGCTGCAGAACCACCCCATGAGCACCAGGGCCCTGCTCTTTCTGCCAAATAAACCTTGTGAAGCAAATTTTGGGGGCCTCCTAACGTAAATAAAAACAGAAAATGAGGGGTTTCTTTTCTCTGCTGCACATGAGGATATTTGAACAGCAATTCCCAGCCTGGATTTGGAGGTTTTGGCAGCTCCGGAATGTTCCTCTCCCTCACCACATCCTCAGTGTCAGCAGAGTGAGAACTGGAATTACAGAGCTGATTCTGTTTCTCTGAATAATCTCCCCAGCCGCAGGAAATTTCAGCTGGAATATTCTATCCCCAGATTGGAGCACAAACCTCAGCTGAGGGAGCACAAGGGTTTTCCTTCAGGGATATTTATCCAATGCACCCCTCCCCACCCGCCCCCCTGAGCCCATTTTGCTGAGAAAAGGGAACAAACTGAACAAAATCGAGTTTTGGGTGTGGAACTGCCCTGGCCTGTGACAGACAGACTCCCCAGTCCTGGAAATGCCATTTTTAAGGACAACAGAACTACAGAGCTGATTCAAGCAGTGCAGGATGGTGCAGGACAGAGAGAGGTTCAGCCATCACCTAAAGCCAGAAACTCAAATTGTACAGAAAAAACACCCAAACTGAACAGAAATAAACACTCAGACACCCAAACTGAACAGGAGCAGACACCCAGGCACTCAAATTGTACAGAAATAAACACCCAGACACCCACATGGAACAGAAACAGACACCCAGACACCCAGACTGTACAGAAATAAACACCCAAATGGAACAGGAACAAACACCCAGATACACACAATTGCACAGAAACAGCCATCTAGACACTCAGATTGTACAGGAAGAGATACCTCAACCCCACAGAGACAGACACCCAGACACCCAAATTGTACAGAAATAAACACCCAGAAACCCAGATTGTACAGGAACAGACACCCAGGCACCCAAATTGTACAGGAACAGACACCCAGGCACTGACATTTTACAGAGGCAAACACCCAGACCCCCATATTTAAGGAGAACATACCCCTAGACACCCAAAAAACAACCAGACCCCCAAATCCTACAGGAACAAAACCCCAGACCCCCAAATTTAGCAGAAGCAAACTCCCAGGCCCCCAGATTTCACAGAAGCCACCCAGAACACAGCCCAGCTCAGCACACCCCAAGGCCAGGGCTGCAGATTCCCAGGATCCAGAGGGCCCTGGGAATCCCCCTGAGCACCCCCAAAGGCCAGGGACACCTTGCTGGGGTGGGTGCAGGAACCCCACACCTGAGAGGGTTTGCAGAGTCCCCAGTGTCCCCGTGGGTGGCTCAGGGACACGGTGGCAACGGAGGCTGAGGAGGGAGATCTGGGATCAAAAAGCCAGGTGGGAATTTGGGGCCCGTGGCATCAACAAAGGGGTTGCAGGAACGGATTGTGCTGCTTTGCCACAGAAACCCCAGGAAATGAGCCCTTCCCAAGAAATCCTGCCTGCTCCCAAATCCCAGATCCCAGCTCCTGCTCCCCAAAATCCCACATCCAAATCCCAGATCCCAGCTCCTGCTCCCCAAAATCCCACATCCAAACCTCTGCTCCCAAACCCCTGCTCCCCAAAATCCCAGATCCAAATCCCAGCTCCAAACCCCTGCTCTCAAATCCCTGCTCCCAACCCCTGCTCCTCAAATCCCTGCTCCCAAGCCCTGCTCCCAAACTCCTGCTCCCCAAAATCCCAGATCCAAATCCCAGATCCAAACCCCTGCTCCCAAACCCCTGCTCCCAAATCCCAGCTCCCAAACCCCTGCTCCCCCAAACTCAGCTCCCAAATCCCAGCTCCCCAAATCCCAGATCCAAACCCCTGCTCCCAAACCCCTGCTCCCCAAACCCCAGCTCCCCAATTCCTGCTCAACTCCTGCTCCCAAACTCCTGCCCCCAACCCCAGATCCCCAACCCCTTCTCCCCAAATCCCAGCTCCATCTCCAGCTGTCTCTGTCACCCACCAGAGGCACTGGATTGTTCCCACAATCCCGACCAGCAGCTCACAAATGGGGTTCCCTCGTTTCTCCCTCTCACATCCCAACATTTCTCACCTGGAATTCAGACACATTTTGTCCTGTGACCTCTCCTGCTCCACAGTAAATCAGGAATTAAGGTCTAGAGGGGCCTGTGAGATACTTTTCCCACTGCCTGCACATTGCCTCGTTGAGATGTAAATATCCCAAGAGCCACAGAGAACAGAACACACTGGAATTATTTTAACTGGAAGATTCATGCTTTGCATGAATGTGGTTTGATTTGATCAATACCAATAACCCCATTTTACCAAAAAGCCTCCTTTCTATTCTGCTATGACCCAGCTCTGTTGCCCTGAGCACAAACCACAGGTTTTACTCTCACTCCAAACTCTCAGTACGAGCCTCAACCACACCAAGTTGTCCAAAGTCACCTGAAATTCCAGGAAATTAAAAGAAAAAAACAGCACACAACCAGTCTGACACTTCCCACCTCCCAGATAAGCAGGAAAAACTCCAGTATTTCCTCAACAGCACCTCCAGCTGATTTGCTTACAAAGGAAAAACCAAACAGGAAGGGAGGAATGGCACCAGGAAAAGGCTGGACTCACAAGGAATTGCTTTCTTCCCCAGGCATTTCTCCAAGCTTAAATCAGTGTTGGAAAAGAAAGGCACTGACTTCAAACTGGTTTTCCCCCTTCTCCATGACCCCCAGTTCTCTCCCAGCTCCTCCAGACCCTCATCCAGCTCTGCAGGATCTGGCTTTTTATCCCCCCAAGCTCCATCCTTTTCATGGATCAGCTTCTGCCACACCACATTTCCACTGGAATCTGAAAACAACATTTCTGCTTTCTCCCTCTCCATTCTCCCCTCCCTCAGCTGGATTTTCCTCTCCTGTTTTTTTCCAGCCTCAGTCTCACTCCCCTAGTCCAAGGCCCAGATTTTAACAGAGCCAACGAAGCAACAAAGGAGATTAAAAGAAGAGTGAGGTTATCACCAAGAGGGGAAAACAGAGTTTCTGCTGGGAGCTGTGGCAGTGTCCAAAGCCAGCTGTCCCTGCAAGGAAGGTCCTGTCAGGACAATAAAGCAAACTGCCCAACATCTCTACAGAGAACACCGAGAGCATTAAACCCCACAGGGACTGTGCAGTAACTCCCATTTCCATCCCAAAATGTGATCCTGAGTCACCATGGAGAGCAGAACATCCCAAATCTGCTGAGAACTCGGGCAACGAACACAAAACTGGGGCCCAGCAGGAGGGAGCCTGGAGAGCGCCGAATCATGAGGGAAAACTGAGGAGCCAAAACCAGAATCCAGCTTTAAATCTTGAATTTAAAGATTTGTCTGTGCCACAGCCACCAAGGACTGATTTTCCCTGGGGGCAGAGCAGGGAGAGCCCAGCACAGCTCAAATCTCCCTCTGCTCTGCCCAGGGAAGAGCCCAAAGCTCTCCTCAAGCTGGGTGAAGGCATCCCTGGGCAGGAGCCACCTCTGCCACCACCGCGGGGTCCCCTCCAAGGACACAGGCTGCTGCTCTGGAGCTCCTGACCCACTTACAAACACACACAGGTTTCTGAGCAGACCACTGGCTGCTCTTTTGGCAGGTTATGCTTTTGTGGCCCTTCAGCTCGAAGGCGGGCTGGCACTCGAAGTGCAGAGTGTCCCCATGGCGGAAGGTGGAGCCTTCTCTGCGGCCAAAGGCGGGGATCCCGGGATCACCACAGCTGCCCTGGTCGATCTCTGGAAAAAAGAACACAGCATTTCGGTGTGGGGAAGGGGCTGGAAGAAAGAATTTGGGTGTGGGGAAGGGGCTGAGGCCCAGCTGGTGCAGCCCCCACCAGGTTGTGGCGTCCCAACCCCAATTTTCTCCTAAAAATCTCTCTTGACAGCTCCCCAGTCTCCAATCCAGGGCTTTAGGATGAGGGAAGGGGGATTTGGGTTAAATATCAGGAAGGAATTGTTCCCTGTGAGGGTTGGGAGGGGCTGGAATAGAATTCCCAGAGAAGCTGTGACTGCCCCTGGATTCCTGGAAGTGCCCAAGGTCAGGCTGGACAAGAACAACCTGGGATAGTGGAAGGTGTCCCTGCTCATGCTTTAATGTCCCTCCCAACCCAAACCATTACAAGATTCTGTGACAATCCCAGCTGAAATGAAAACAAAAATAAAATACAGGGAATAAATGAAAAACACAGGTATCCAAAGCAGCTCCTGCTCTGCATCTGCTCCAGGAACTTCTGAATTCAGGGGCTCACATCTCGCCAAGCAGGACCAACACTCAGCTCCCTGGCACAGGGACACAGAGGGAATTTGCTGGATTGTCCCCTCTCCTTCCCTCCCTATCCCAATTCCATTCCCATTCCTGCCTTGTCCCCACACAGATACTCATTTAATCCCTCTCCACATGGGAATTTTGACTCCAAATAAACCCCAGACATAATTTCCTGTTATCTCCTGCTCCCTCCAATCCCATTTCCAAAGGGCTCCCTGCTCCAAAAACTTCATTCCTTCATTCCTCCTTTGTGTTCCCACATTTTTTATCTGCTCCACACTCCTCTCCCGGTCCTCTTGTTTTTATCCCTATCATCTCTGATCAGTCTCGCTGTCTTTTCCTCCCCGCTTCCAATTTCTTGCACCAAATTGGAAATCTCATTTATGACACTTCCTTTACAGAGGCAAATCATGGAAGCCGAGCTTTGCACGACTCCCTTTAATATCCCAGTCTGGCTGGAATAACAACAAGGCACCCTCATTATTATTCTGGCTCCAGGCAACTCCAGATCCAGGTGTATTTTGAGCAGAAGTTACACGGCACAGAGCTTCTGCTGCATCTTGAGCTGAAAACTCACTGCTAGCTAATGAAGCATCCCCAAAATAACTTAACATAAATTAATATTAAAAGTTTTCATGAAACAAGCTGCATTTTTTGCCTCTCAGTGAAAGCACTTTGCCAGGATTTACAGATCTTCCTGCACAGTTTCTAAATCCAACTGTTTAGGAGTTGCACTGGCATATTAGGGTTGGAAAATGAAAATTCTGGGCGTTAAAGCTGCACTGAACTGTTCATTTCTCCCCCCAGAAAATGCACAAGGCCAACAGTGCCTAGCATGAAATGAAAATTCAGCTTGAAAACTCGAGGAATAGCAACGAGCTGGGATGGGAGGGAGCAGATTTGGAACATTTTATCAGCGTGTCTGACAGGGCCCGGGGGGCCAGGGATGCTCCCTGCTGCCACTCAAAACATCCATGGCTGTTATCCCTTCCCTTCCCACACCCTGGAATGCAGTTAGCAATTGCCAGTGATGGCCCTGGGAGCTGCAGGGGCCTGTCCCCAGTGTCCTCAGTGTCCCCAGTGTCCCCAGCCCTGCTGTCCTGGGCTGACTTCATGATACTGGTATCCCCAGTCAACTGGTTTATGTTATATATTAGGTTCTGTGCTTTTGAGACTGGATCTGAGAGCGAAGGCGGGGTGGGGGAGAAAAGAAGCGCTCAGTCTGTGTTGGAAAAAAACATCACTCCCGCACATGCTGCTCCTGGACTGTGGTGTCTGCAGAACGGACAGACAGCGGGAGAGAGCTTCTCTTTTGGCTTTTAGTTAGTTTTAGCTAGCTGAGGCAGAGGAGCTCCCTGGATTTTTTTTTCTTTCCCTTTTTTTTTACCTGGATCAGTGCAAACCTTTTTTGGACTGAAAAACACCCAGACAAACCCCGGGAGCTCACGCCTGGGGCCCACCAGGGCCTGCGCTTCAGCGCTATCCAGCGCTGGAGGGACTGAGAAGAACCTGAGCGAGCTGAGCTACACCACATGAAAAGGCCTTTTCTTCCTAGGTTTGCCATCCCGTCGAACAGCGAGAGGTTTTATTATTTAATATTATTCAATTTCTGTTAAATAAACAGCTTTTTCCACTTCTCTCCAAGGAATTTTTTTTTCCTTTCCTGGACCAGTTGGTGGGGAGGGGGCATTTCCCTGGGGAAATCCCCATTTGGAGTTTTCCTCCATAATTTGCCCTAAACTAGGACAAATACAGTTTTTGGCGCCCAGCGTGGGCTGAACTAGGACACCTGCTGTCAGTGGGGCAGCAGCACTGAGTGCCTGGGGAGGGAGCTGCTGGATATCCTGGGACCCCTCCGGTTGCTGGTATTTGGTGAGGATTCCCCATCCCTGGGAGTGTCCCAGGCCACCCTGGGATAGTGGGAGGTGTCCCTGCCCATGGACTGGGATGGGCTTTGAGGTCCTGTCTGATCCAAACCATTCCATGATTCTGGGACACCGATGCATCTCGCTCCAGCCATCCCTCAGAACATGGAGTGAGTGTGGATTCACCTCCCAGCCCATCCTGTACCAAAACATTCCCATTGTGGCAGCCCCAAAACTCCACACACAGACACAAAAAATTCCAGTTGTGGCAGCCCCAGAAATGTGGCAGTCCAGAAATGGACACAAAAAAATTCCCATTGTGGCAGCCCCAAAACTCTTCCACAAATGGATACAAAAAATTCCCATTTTAACAGCCCTAAAACTCCTCCTGAAATGGACACCAGAAAATTCCCATTGTGGCAGCCCTGAAACTCCTCCCAACACAAAAAATTCCCATTATGGCAGCCCCGAAACTCCTCCACACACACTGCCTGACCCATGGCAGCTCATGGGAGCTTCCCCACAAGGTCAGAGATGCCAAAACCCCAGAGCCAGCCCCAAATGTTTCCCTGAGCTTGGGCCCAAGTGCAGGGATGGGAATCGCTGGAATTCTGCACCGAGCAGCTCCAGCTGTGGCAGAAGCCAAAGTTCCAGAGCTGTAATTCCAAAGGGAACGGGGAATGTGCAGGATCAGTGAAAGCAGGACGTGCTGAGGGCATCAGGAGCTCAGAAAAAATGCGGCCAAGTGAGGTAAAATCAGAGCATTTTGACCCTTGGCTGAAGGAGAATAACGACAACACTGAAGGGTCTCCTCCCTCCTCACCCTTTCCTGTCGCTCTGCACGACCCCAGCTCAAATCAGGGGGTTAAAAATGGGAGAAAAATGAGGGATTAGAGCTCCCAATTCCCACCCTCTCCATGTTAGCAGCAGGCACAGCTCGCAGGTTTCATCACCTTACAGAGGCCAGGAAATGGAATTTATTAGGAAATTCCATTTTCTGACCTGAGAAAAATCCCCTGGTTCCTGCATTTCTTTGCATAGGGAGTAAAATCCATGAAATATTTAGCAGGGCAAATGTTCCATAAAAAAAAAAAAAAAAGAAAAAAGAGTGATTCAAAAATATCAAAACACGTTATTTCAATAAGATTGAAACATTCCTCCTGATGAATGTTTAAAGTAAAAAATCACTTCCACATTAGAATAATAAAAGTCAAAACTAAACAAGAACATCCAAACCAAGTGTTTTGACATTATTGAAAGGAAACAAGTTGACATGAATCTTTCACAGCTTCTCCATCAAATATTATTCATACAGGGGGGAAATTTTGACAAAACAGTGTTTTCTGAGGGGAAAATGTGGCAGCAGGAATTCTGCAGAGCTCTTTGTGCTGTTTGGCTGCAGGTGGTGGGTGGGAAACTGGGTGAGGAATGAGAGCAAAGCCTCCCTCACACATCCTGCAGGCTCCCCAAATCCAGGCCGCTTCTCCATGGGAATTCCTGCTCTTGCCTGGCCCACTTCTGGGGGAAAATGAGGATTTTTGGAGCTGCCAGAAAGTCAAACTCTGGTTTCTGTAAGGGATAGACACAGGCTGAAGGATTTGTGAGACTGAGGAAACCCCACAAATGTTGCTGCTGGTCAGGAAAGACTCAGGAAAATCATGCACAGGATTTTGTACTTAAATGAACTTTTAAAAAAATTAAAGCTAATGGTGTCAGGTAGGAATTTGGAGGAATCAAGACCAGGGCGTTTCTGTTGCCTTTTAATTTTTGCCGCCTCCAAGAATGAATAAAAATTAGATCATCTCATTCCACCCCAAAGGTTTCCCTGACCCCATGGAAAGGGTGGATGGGTTTTAAGGCCCCTTCCAACCCAAACCAGTCCGGGATTCCCTGGACGAGGAAATAAAAGGGATCTAAAGATGAAACACAACAAGGAGGGGATGAACTAAATGGAAAAAGCCCTTCCTGCCTCTCCCTCCCACCTGGAAGCACCAGAGCAGAGCAGAGCAGCAGTGGTGGGCTCTGGTAGGATCAGCATCACATCAGCCCTGTCCTGAGCTTTGGGCCAGGCTTAACACCAGAACAGGACCCTGGCAGAGCTCAGCCCAGCAAGAGTGAGCTCAAAGCCCTTCTGTGGCTCAGGTTCAGAGTTCCTGCTCTGTGACAAACTCCAGCCATGCAAAGTTCACATTTCATTTAATGGCAAAGCAGAGCAGGAGGGATGGAAACCCCTTGGCCTCCTGACAGACCCCACCACCAACGATACAGGAGATGCAGAACCTAAGAAAATAAACCCAGGGCTGGATTTCCACCTTGATAATTGGCAGAAGAGCTGCAGGAAGCAGCAGCCCATCCCAGCGAAGTTCAAAAATAAAATAAAAACCCAACACTTATTTCTTCTGCTGATGAGCAGGAGTTTATTCCAAGAAATAAAAGGAAATCAATTGTATCAATTCCTGTGCTAAGATGAAAAAGTTGGACTAAAAGCACAGAGGGCAGGGGAGGAAATCTCCAGCTCCAGCCCTGCAGAGCTCCTGAGCCTCTTCAGCACCGTGGGGCTGAATCCCACAGCTCTGACAGTCAAAGCCTTGCTCAGCACTGCCCCAACAATGAACAGCCTTTAATCATCCCCTGCCTGCAGCAGGGGGGCTCAGGGCACAGACCTGAGCCAGCTCCTACCCAACTCCAGCAGAAATCCAAATTAAATTAGTGTGGGAGTGTCCATTAATCTGGTTTTAATTTGAAATTCTCACTTTCTGTTAGAACACGACGAGACTGAATTAAAATTTAGCTTTGTTCTGGTTTTTGGTGGGGTTTTTTACATGTTTTAATGTTTCTGTTCTTATCACAGGAATTTATAAAATTAATTTATGTCTGTGCTATTGCATGGAATAAACTCAGGTTCATCTGTAGAATAAATAATAGGTTGGGTTTTTTTGGGAGACTTCAGTCCACTGATGGGGAATATCCCTCAGAAGGAGGAGATTATGGGAGCCTGGATCTTACCTAATCAATCCTAAATTTCTCAGCAATGTCTGAAAAGTGTGGCCTGAAGGAATCCTTTATTCCAGCTGTTACAATGGGCTGGGAATTGTACAAGAATATCCTGACAGATGTGGAAGGCACCAGCTCTAGGGGAAGGTGTTTTCCCAACAAATCACCCAGGATTAGAGGAAAAGAGGGAGAAGAGAAGCCCCAGGATCCTGGAAGGCTTGGAGCCGTCTCCCAAAAATTCCAGCATCCCTCAGCTATGTGCAGTGGGGAAGAAGGAAAGGATTCACCAGGAAAGGGGAGATTAATCCCACTTCCTTCTGCCAAGCACTGGAAATCCAAAAACATTGTTTATTATGATGAAAAAAATCTGTTCATGAGGATAGAAGCTGGGATTGGAAATTTGGGAGTGATCTTGGTGAACACCAACGAGCCAGAGCTGAACTGAGAATCAGAATTACACGGGCTGCAAGCAGGGACAGCCAAGGAAACACCTTTAAAAGGAATAATGTGCATTTGGGGCCTGGAAAATCCAGACCTGAATGTTCCTGCTGGACACTTCCAGCAGCTCTCAGGGAGACTTTCCCCTCACAATTTCCCTATTTTTGCCAACACTTGTGACAGCAGCAAACACACCAACTTAAGCCAGACTTAAGCACTCACATCTTGCTGCACTCCATGAGTTTCTTTGAAAAAAATCCCAATATTAAATTTTATTTCACCTGAAAGCCCAGCCCAGTTTAAAGCAGCTGGCAGCAGTGATGTGCTGGAACCATGGATTCCCCCATCCCCTCCCACAGGCACAGTCTGTTGCTGTCAGCTGACATTCCCAACCTTTTTTCCAATAAAACAGCTGAAATGGCAACGGGACAGCCCTGACCCTGCTTGGATGGGAAAGGAAGCAGCAAAGCTGCTCTTAAGGAAAAAAAACCAACAAAACAACCCTGCAGAGCTTTGATTTGTTTAGAGAAGCTCCCTTTTCTCCCAAATCCCTGCACTCAGAGGTCCCTGATCCCGTGGAAGAAGGGGAATTGGGAGGGAGGAGCCTGGATTACCCTCGTAGGTGGCTTTGAAGCCCAGCAGGTTGCTGACACTGTCTGTCTGGAACAGGAGCCACATCTGGTGCTGGGTGCTGACGATGAGGTCGGGGACGGTGGTGCCCGTCAGGCTGCAAAAAGAAAATAACAACAACAAATCACCAGCCTCAAAGTGGCCTCAGGTTCACCCACCCTCAAATAAAGATCTCTGTATAAGCAGGAAAATGCCAAATTTACGAATCATCCCAAAAAACTGGGAGATTTTCAAGCCTGATGAAAATCCTCTCGTGTTCTCCGTTCTACCCCAACACTGAATCTTCTCCCTGAAGAAGAATCTTTTCCCTTCTTCTTCTTCTGTGCACCCACACTGCAATAATTACAATTCACTGCCATTATTGTAACGGATCACCCAGCAGCAAAAGGAATCGTTTCCCTGCTCGCTGAGGCAAAACATCAGCAAACAAATAAAATTCCCAGAAGCCAAACTGTGCCCTGGCTGACTGAACCCTCTGAACTGCCCTCATAGTGGTTTCCAGTAGCACAAAAAATGACTTTCCACCCACTCCCTGCTACATTTCTGCCCTGAGAGAAGGATCTAAAAAAGAAAAAAAAAAAAGCATCTGGCAGACAAAGCACGAGCCCCAGATTTGCTGAACACCCCGTGAGCCCTTGAGAAGCGCCACTAATCCTGGCAGGATCAGGGCTCTGCCTTCCCCTCAGGATCCTCCCAGGAGGGATGAGGAGATTTAGGGAAATGTCACTGATCTCTCCCTATTAATGAGGCTCATTCAGCCTCTGGGATTAATCACCTCGTTGTGGTTCAAAACAGCTTCAGAGCTTTATGCCTCACCCACACAAGCATCTTCCCCAGGAGGAGCTCAGCTCCCTCCCTTCCCTGTGCTCCTGGAAACAGGAGCAGCGTTTGTGTGGGCAGGATGCTTATTCCAGGTTATTCCAGGGCTGTTGTGCTGCCTGGGTTTAATGTTGTGATTATCCTGTTTCTGCTGAGGTACTGTCTGTGAGAAAGACAGAAATTAAGCCCCAGTGAAGAGGGGTGAGAGGGTTTTTTGTCTTTTCTGCGGTGTTTAAATAAATCCAAATTCATCCCCATGATCAGCTCTGGGTTAGGCCTGGCCTCAGGTACAACAGCAGCACTTGAAAGGCTCCTGGATAAAACTAAACTCAACGGAAGAAAGACATGGAATTGCTGGAGCAAGGCCAGAAGAGGGATGTGAAGTTGGTAAAGGGACAGGTTCCAGGCTGGGAGAGGTGGAGGTGGAAGGTTGAGTGGAGACCTCACAGCACCTGCCAGGAGCTGCAGGAGAGCTGGAGAGGGATCCTGCAGCAGGAACTGGAGTGCCAGGACAAGGGGGAATGGCTTCAAACAGGCAAAGGGGAGAACTGGGTGGGATATTAGGAAGAAATTCCTGGTTGGGAGGGTGGGGAGGGTCCCAGAGCAGCTGGGGATGTCCCTGGATCCCTGGCAGTGCCCCAGGCCAGGCTGGACACTGGGGCTGGAGCAGCCTGGGACAGTGGAAGGTGTCCCTGCCATGGCAGAGGTGGCACTGGATGAGCTTTAAGGTCCTTCTACCCCAAACCATTCCAGGATTCCGTGACAGGTCCAAGGGCTGTGTCACCCATCCAATGCAGGTGACATCAACTCGGCTCCCTGCCGAGTGCCAGCTCCTTTCAGGAGTAGGGATCTCATGGGAATGGGACCACCCTGGACATCACAGACCTCTCCTCCCCACAGCAGAGATCTCACAGGCTGCAGGGACAGGGACACCTGCAGCAGCCACTGCCCAGGCTCTCCCTGGAACCCAGAGCAGGTTTTTCCCTGCAATCACAATCCCAGCAAAGCTCTCCCAGCTCTGCCCCTGCCTTTGCTCCCTGATTGCTCTGACCTGCAGCAGAGATTTTATTGATCTCAGGGTGCTGCTAAATGAAGAAGTGATCTTGTTTTAGTGCCTGTTTTGCATCCCAGAGATGTTCAGGAGTGTTACTGTTGATTCTCAGTTTATTTATTGAAGCAGCAGCCAGGCAGGAATGAGGAACACTCCAAGAGGAAAAACCTCCAGGAAAAAGGTGCTTCAAAGCTTTCTGCATCCTTTGCCACCCCACTTTTAAAAAGCTGGATGATTGATTTGGGTGCTTGTTACTTCAAGAAATCAAATTCCTTCTGCAAGTCAGGAAGCTCAGCCTAACAATCTTCTCTGTTCCCATTTTCCAGGGATGGGAATGAGCCTGGAAACAAATGGTCCTTCCCAGCTCCGTCTGGGATGGAGTTTGCTGCTGTGCAACCGCACTCAAGTGCATTCCTTGATTGGAAAGGCAGCAGGGCTGTGCTCCTCAACAGCCAAGGAGAAGTGAAGAGCAGGAAGAAAATTGGAATTACTGCCTTTGACAGGAGTGTCTGCATTTTGATTCTTCCAAAGAAACCTCACTTTGTATCCAGATATTATCCCTGATCTGTGAATCCAGCTGAGAGTGGGCAGAAACTCTGGAAAAAGTGATTCATGGACATTCAAGCACATTAATTAGCACCGTGGTCTTCACACCTCTCTTCCATTTCATTACCTTTCAATTAATCCTCACAGATTATTAACAAAAAAAATAAAATTAAAAAAAATCCCCTGGAAGGATTAGCACCAGGAATTTACTGGAAACTTCCTGGAACAGATTCCAGGTACTGCACTTTGCTCAGTCACAGATATTCCAAATTTGCATTAGCAAAGTGCTGAGGAGGTAACAGAGAGTGGGGATAAAAAACATGGAATGATTAAAATCCAATCTAAGGAAAAATTTTGTGGGTTTTAGGCAAACCAAAAGGGATGGGATGGAAGATCATGTCAGGAATTTTTCCCAAGGCAGGGATTTGCAGGTTTGGACCAAGCAGCTGTGAAATGTTCTGGGACACTTGAATTACACCTGTGCACTAATCAACCTTCACATGCCAGGCTGGGGTTCCTGACCAAGGATCACTCCTGAAACAAAACCTCAGGGAAAAAGATGTTTGGGAAAGACAAAGAAATGTTGATATGTGAAAACGGACTGGGAGGCTGTTCCACATGGAAAAACAAGAGGAAGAAGGAAAAAACACAATGAACTTCTCCATCAGTTGCCAGAGCACAACAGCTTTGCTGGAGTGGTTTTGGAGAGGCCTGGAGGGAAAGCAGGACCATCTGCACATTCCCTGTGCTGAAGAAACCTCCACAGAGTATCAAATTTGCAAGTAAAGGATGCAAAAAAAATCCCAAATCCCAGCCTGGAAGAAGCCTCATTTCCCCAAATGCACCCTGGCTGTGAAATGCTGGGGATGCCACTCCAAGATTTCGGATTTACAGCCCCGTTGCACTGCTCAAAATGATGGCAGCAGGGGACAGAGATCCAAACAGCTCCAGGAATGTGCCTGGGGTGCTTTTCCTTTTGCATCCCAGCTTTTCCTACTCCCTGCAGAGACTCAGCCTCTCCCTGAGAGCGAGGGAAGCACAGAGGGGAGAATTTTCTGATTCCAGAAGTGACAACCAGCCCAAAACGCGGCGGATGCAGGGCCAGCTCCTGCATCCCAACCCCGCAGCCCCACCTGGCCGGGCAGGTTCCGGCAGGAGCATCTCCTGGGAATTGTTACTCACACATAAAGCACAGATTTCTGGTCTCCGACCTGGCCTCCATCCCCCACTGTCAGCGTGTCGTAGCCTCTCTCCAGCTCGAATTCCTCGAAGGTGAGTTTGATCACCTGCCAAAGACACGGCACAATTAACACAATCAATTAACATCAAGCCTTGCCCTGCTCATGGATCCTGGAGCAGCTTCCAAGAGCACCAAAATCTCCTGGACATCCCCAGAAAAGTTTGGTTTTGGTTTTGTTTTCTCCAGGATTTTTACAGGTGATTTGTGTTACCTCTGCTTTATCTCTGCTTGTTCAGATGACTTCACTGATATCAATATTTGTGTGCTGGGACCTCAACGTGCCTTTTCCCACCTTCTCCCTCCCCAAAGCCGGAATTCTGAAGGTAGATTTGGCACAGAGTCTTTTACTTTGTGGCTCAGGAAATCCTCCTGGTTCGTGCTCAGAGCAGGAGAGAATTTATGGATTTATGTGAATGGTCAGGGAATTATCTCCAGCTGTCACAATCCTCAGCATCACCACATCCCTATTCCCTATTTTTTCTCTCCTGTTCCACCCAGACTTTGGATTTTTTGCAGCCTCTCTGCATCATTTAGGAGCAGAACTCCCACAGAAGTTTGTGCCCCAAGGCTCTCAGCTGCTTTGGGAATCTCTGCTTTTCAAATCCAATTTAGGGGGCAGAGTTTTTAAGCCAGCCTGGAACGGGCTGAACAAACAGAAAAAAAGAGATTAATTAAATTAAAGAAGAGTTTCACATCCCCCATCAGCAGAAACCAATGGAGTTTTGTTTCTTGGACTCTTTACCTGACCAGTGAAAATGAAAAGCACAAAAACGTCTCAAATGCATGAGACCTTTGTAGATACATTCAATTTCCTGACTTTTAACACATTAAATCACCAAATGTGGGTTGATGCTTCTTTCAGTTGCTTCAAACAACACAAAAATCAGAAGGAAAGGAGAAGGAGCCAGGTGAGTGCCAAGGACCTCAGAGCTCTGGGGACACTTTCCACCTCAGTTTGGGGCACAGAACCGGAGCCCAAGAAACCCAAAATCTTGCTCTTGTCCTTTCTTGCATTTATAAGCAGCACCTCCTGCAAAACTTGAGCAGGTGTGGATTCCCAGGGGGATAAAAACCCCGAAGTTCAAACCAAAAGTGAAAAAAAAAGGTGTTCATACAGTTCAGGCTGAGCTGTCCTGTGTTTTCTTTCCTACAGATGAACACAGTATTTTTCAATGCACAGAAAATTAAATTTAGAGATTTTAGGCATTGTGAAAAGAGAGGTTTTTCTCCAAAGCCCCAGGATGCTGAATGGTGATGCTTCAGACAACTTTTAATTTCTGTCTAGTACCCAAATATTAACCTGTGCAGGCTACAAAAGCATGAAATGCTGGAATAATGTAATTAATCCAGAGAACACTGATCTGCACACGCCATTACTTCAACCAGCCACTCAAGGAGCTGCATCCTGAGCAGCCTGACCCTAATTAAACAACTAATTACATCCTAGCGCACTCAAGAGGTTGGCACAAGATTTGGATGCTGAATATTGTATTTATTTATTAACATTCTCCTGTTCTTTTTTTTTTTTTCTGTGAAACCTAGAAATTTAATTAATTTAATTTAATTATTTAATGATTCATTAAACAGCCAGAGAGCCACCAGCACCCCCAAACTTGGAGCTGCTGAAGCGTCAGGGAGCAATCAGCAAAGCCAGGAAAATGGGATGGGACTCCTGATTCAAAGTGCCACCAAAGTGATTGGAAGTTCGGTCACATTCCGAGGAGAAAAATCCACAATAATTCTCTCCAGGAGAACAGCAGCTTGTGCAGTTCTAACCTGAAGCTCTACAAGCACATTCCTCATTTCCCTGCTTCCCAGGCTCCAGAATTTCTGCCTCCATTTGGGATAAATCATCCCCTGGAGGGGCCCTTCTCCCTCCACCCGCTTAGACATGGCTTTTTTTTTGGCTCCAGGTGGGAATAACCCCAGGAGAAACCTCAACCAGCAACATCCATTATGTCAAAAAAGGCCAGAAATAGCTTTTATGCAAATTCCCCAATTATCATATGCATTTCTCAGCTCCCCAGTGATTTATTTTCCCACTGTGGTCGGAATTAATTCCCAGGGCACCAGGGACCAGCTAAAAAACCTCTGAATATCCCCCAAATAGGTTTGATGTCCCCCCTCTGCACGGGAAATAATCCCAGTTTGTCAGCGAGGAGGCCTCAGCCCTACGGACACAGAATTCTCAGTGAATTTGGAGGGGATTTTGGGGCTCAGTGGATCTCTGGCTCGAGGTTCTTTGCCAAAGATAGAGCAGAGGACTTGTAAATGAGTCCTAAATTCAGCTCCCTGCTTTTCCCAAAGCTCCACGGAACAGGACCTGATCCAAAGACCACTGGAGTCAATAAAAAGATTACAGCGACTCCAGCAGCTCCAGCTCAGGCACATAATGCTCCTTATTCCCAGGGCACTGGAAATAATTCATCCCCAATCCTTCCTCAGCCAGGCTGGGGAATGGGAAATGCTGGGATCATCCCTGAGGGATAAGCAGGGAGAGATGTGGCCTTCCCAAAGGAGTTGGTGCTTTTCTCCCAACCCTCCCTGCTCCAGGAGAGCTTTTCCCAGCCTGTAAATTAAAACTTCCAGCATGGAACACCTAAACCCAAAAAAACCCTTCAAAAAGTGGCATTATTAATTGAATTAATTAAAACTATTTCCAAAGAAAAGGCAATGGGTTCTCCTCACACAGGTCACAAAAGCTGCTGGTTTTTTTCACAAAAATCCGTATTTCTGTGTAGGATGGGCAGCCCATGGAGCAACACCTGCAGGTGCTTGTGCTGTGGAATCTCTGATCCGAGCTGAGAAGTCTTGAAATGAATGGATTTGAGCAATTCCAATCCCCTTTATGATTTAGGAAAAGATCAGGACAAGCAGGGAGAGTTGTGGCTTTCCCACAGGAGTTGGTGCTCTTCTTCCCTGCCTCAGGAGTGGTTTTCCCTCCCTGTAAATGACACTGAAACACCTAAACCCAAAAATCCCTTCCAAAACTGACACTACTGGAATTAATTAAAACTATTTATCATTTCCAAGGAAAAGGCAATGGGATTCTCCTCACACAGCTCACAAACGCTGCTGATTTCACCAATCCGTATTTCTGTGCAGGACGGGCAGCCCGTGCAGCAGAACCTTGTGCTGTGGAATCTCTGACCCGAGCTGGGAAGTCTTGAAATGAATGGATTTGAGCAATTTATGATTTAGGAAAGGACCAGGACTTGCAGATTCTGTGTTTGTTATGACTCAGGTTTCAAAGCTGAGGAAGAAACCAACCAGGGGAAGAGGAGGAACTTCCTTTGAGCAGAAATTCCCAAGGGAAAATAAGACAGTTGTGCACATGAAGGCCAGAGAAGAAGCTTTTCCTGTCACACTGCTGATGGAAAAGCAGGAAAACTTTGGGCACAACACTGGCACTAAAGCAAAGGAACAGAGCTGAAGGTTAGGCCTGAACATTCACCACAAAAGGCTCAGTGAAACGCTAGGCACGGTCCAGGAGCATCTTTTCCTCACAGTTTTCATCTCCTCCTTCATAATTTGTAGCAGGAATCCCAAATGGAAGTGATATCCTACAAAACACCCAGGAAATGCCTGCACCCAGCTCACCTCCAGCTGTTCTATCCACACAAAACCTGGATGTTGGTGATTTCTGGAGACAAAAATGTATGAAAATAATGGAAAAGGATGAAACACCCTTCACAGCCTGAGCTGTGCTGAATTCCAGCCCATGGACACCCATGGATACTTCATCAGGGGGATGAACACTCCCCTGCACATCCCCTTGATGAAGGGAACCTTCCTGGAGCTGATCAATGATTAACTCCCTCCCAACAGATCAGCACAGAAAAATCTCCTGGTCCCACACTTGTGTCTCCCAAAATCCAGGTTTTGTGCAGCCACACCATGGATAACGACAGCCCTGAGCCACAACCTGCCTGGGAATGGGAATTCAGGGCTATTCCTCATTAAAATCCTCGTCCACCAGAGATCTGTTCTGGTTGAAGGCTTGGGATGAGCTCAGCAGGGAGGGAGAAATCCACGGGCTCTTCCTCCATCCTGCCTCTGCCTCACTCCGGAGGGGAGGGAAAGCAGGATCCCAGCAGGGCTGCTAGCGCTTCCTAACAATTCCCAGGAAAAAACAAAACAAAAAACACAACAAAACAAAACAAACAAACAAACAAAAACCCCAAAAAACACCACCACCACCAACAAAACCAATAAAAAAACCAACAAAAACCACCAAAAAATCCCAAAAAACACCAAAAAAATCAAACAAAAGACCCCAAAAACAAAGACAAAAAAACAAAAAAAAACCCACCAAAATGAGATCCTGTGAGTCTGTGAGAGTCCCCCTGGAAAAGGCAGGGAGCCAACGCACAACAATGTCCAGAGGCAAGGGAGAATAAATGGGAGCTTGGAGCCTTGGCAGGCTCAGGATTCACCCAGAATTAACAGAGTGATGTTTGCAGGAATCCTGACACTCCAAGCAACAAGCCCTGTCACCTTCTGAGAGCAGAAATAACATCAGAAAGGGTTTTTGGAGCTACACAGCAAAGGAATTCCTGTTCTTCTGCTCCAGATCTGGAGGAGAGACAAGGGCTGAGATTGGAAAAACCTGAGGGCACCAAACACTGTCCTCAACTGAATTCCCATTGCCAGGGGAAAATGGACAGGGATTGATCTTTTCCAGGCCAGGGCAGTCACACCTGTACAGAAAGTGCTTGTACTGAAATTCACAACAGTGCAAAAATGTGAATAGATTTACAATACTGCATAAGTAACACGAGCACCCAAACCTCCCTCCTCTGCCCCTGGGGGCTGAAATCCTGCTGGATCCCAAAAAAACACGGGAAAAATCAGCATTCCTGGCACAGCCTCCCTGCCCTGATGAGCTGCTTGGGCACCTCCCCGCCCTCCACATGAGATATCAAAGGGGCTTCGATTACAAATAATTACACTCACTTTTAATTACAACCCTTAACAAAACGAGTGCTCAGCAGGGACAGAAGGTCAGGGATTTAAAGACAGCTGGGAAACAAAAGGAAGAGTCTGTGTGGGGACAGAAACTGAGCCTGAGGGGCTGAGGAAACCTTTAATTTGAGGGCGAGGAGGGGCTGGAGAGGTTTTCCCAGAAAAGCTGGTGCTGGCTCTGGATCCCTGGAAGTGTCTAAATTGGACAGGGCTTGGAGCAGCCTGGGATAGTGGAGGTGTCTGGATGTGTTTGGAAGTGTCTGGATGTGCTTGGATGTTTCTGGATGTGCTTGGATGTTTCTGGATGTGCTTGGATGTTTCCGGACATGCACGGATATTTTTGGAGGTGTTTAGATCTTTCTGGAAGTGTTTGCATTTGTTTGGATGTTCCTGGATGTCCTTGGATGTTTCTGGAAGTGTTTTGAAGTGTTTGAAAGTGTCTGGATTTGTCTGGACATATTTGGAAGTGTCTGGATTTGTCTGGAAGTATTTGGAAGTGTTTAGATGTGTCTGGAAGTGTCTGGAAGTGTCTGGAAGTGGTTGGCTGTGCACGTCCACACTCCATCACCACATCCCTGCATCCGAACACCTTCCAGCTTTTGTTCCATAAAACATCAGGGCAAAGGACCCCCTTTGTTCATCTCCTCGTCTCATGGCTCTGGTAAATCAACAATTCTCCTCAACAGCAGCTTTGAACTGAAAGGGAACAGGTTTAGATGGGATATTGGGATTGAATCCTTCTCTGTGAGGGTGAGGAGGGAATTCCCAGAGAAGCTCTGGCTGCCCCTGGATCCCTGGAAGTATCCAATGCCAGGCTGGAAAAAACCCAGAATAGTGGAAAACATCCCTGCCCTGCTTCAATGACCCTCCCAACCCAAAGCCACCGGGAATTCCATGAACTACAAGCCTGGAGTTCCACAGAACAGCAGAAACCCCTCCTGCCTGGAGCTGCAGAGCTTCTGGGCTGTGAGGACCCACCTTGGCCGGGTTGAGGGCGGTGATGACCCACACGCAGTAGGCGTTGTTGTCGTACTGCACGGGGTAGTTGGGGGATGTGATGACCCCGCTGGGCCCACGCAGGTACGTGTCACACATCCTGGCTGGGGACACAAACGGGCACAGTCAGCGCTGCCGGCCGGGGGAGGAGGGGGGAGCTGGGTATGGAACTGGGGGAAAGCAGAAATTTAGTAACTGCTGTTTTCACAGCCTAAACTGCTCCTTTGTTCTGCCCATGTCGTGAAAATGAAGGATTTCTCTGTGAGGAGTGGGGCCAGCAAACCCTGATCCCAACAAACCCTGATCCCATCAAACCCTGATCCCAACAAACCCTGATCCCAGCAAACCCTGATCCAAAACAAACCCTGATCCAAAACAAACCCTGATCCAAAACAAACCCTGATCCCAGCAAACCCTGATCCCAGCAAACCCTGATCCCAGCAAACCCTGATCCCAACAAACCCTGATCCAAAACAAACCCTGATCCCAGCAAACCCTGATCCCAACAAACCCTGATCCCAACAAACCCTGATCCCAACAAACCCTGATCCCAACAAACCCTGATCCCAACAAACCCTGATCCAAAACAAACCCTGATCCCAGCAAACCCTGATCCCAGCAAACCCTGATCCCAGCAAACCCTGATCCCAACAAACCCTGATCCCAGCAAACCCTGATCCAAAACAAACCCTGATCCCAACAAACCCTGATCCAAAACAAACCCTGATCCAAAACAAACCCTGATCCCAGCAAACCCTGATCCCATCAACCTCTGATCCCAGCAAACCCTGATCCCAGCAAACCCTGATCCAAAACAAACCCTGATCCCAACAAACCCTGATCCAAAACAAACCCTGATCCCAACAAACCCTGATCCCAGCAAACCCTGATCCAAAACAAACCCTGATCCCAACAAACCCTGATCCAAAACAAACCCTGATCCCAACAAACCCTGATCCCAACAAACCCTGATCCAAAACAAACCCTGATCCCAGCAAACCCTGATCCCAACAAACCCTGATCCCAACAAACCCTGATCCCAACAAACCCTGATCCCAACAAACCCTGATCCAAAACAAACCCTGATCCAAAACAAACCCTGATCCAAAACAAACCCTGATCCCAGCAAACCCTGATCCAAAACAAACCCTGATCCAAAACAAACCCTGATCCCAACAAACCCTGATCCAAAACAAACCTTGATCCAAAACAAACCCTGATCCCAGCAAACCCTGATCCCAACAAACCCTGATCCAAAACAAACCCTGATCCAAAACAAACCCTGATCCCAGCAAACCCTGATCCAAAACAAACCCTGATCCAAAACAAACCTTGATCCAAACAAACCCTGATCCCATCAACCTCTGATCCCATCAACCTCTGATCCCAGCAAACCCTGATCCCAGCAAACCCTGATCCCAACAAACCCTGATCCCAACAAACCCTGATCCCAACAAACCCTGATCCCAGCAAACCCTGATCCCAGCAAACCCTGATCCAAACAAACCCTGATCCCAGCAAACCCTGATCCCAGCAAACCCTTGATCCCATCTCCCCTCAAACCAACACCCAACCATGCTCTACTCCTCAGACTGATTTATTTCCTCTCCTTCCTCCTTTTTCCCCTCCCAGAAACTTTTCCCCATCCAGGCCAGAGGGACCAGGAATGACACAATGACACAACTCCTTCCTGATGTCCCCAAAAAGCCACATTCCCTTTCTTCCTGCAGATCAAACCCCCAAAATGCTGCACAGCGAGGATTTATTAGGTCAATATTAAGTATTTATCAGCTGGTTTCCTTCTGTGGGCTCAGAACTAAGGTGGAAACTCAGCTCTGCATCTTCAAAACATCTCAGGTAAAGGAAAAGCTGGAAAAAGTGCTTAAGCAGGGAAAATTTTGCCTGTGGAATGCCTTTGATGTAATATTTAGCTGAAATATTCCACAAAAAAAACCCAAAAAAGTGGGGAAAAACATCCTGGTTCTGGAAGTGTTCTCTGCTGCTGCAATGAGCACTCCAAATTTATTTATTTTTTGAAGTTTATTTATTTACTTAAACTTATAATTTAAATTAGGAGATGTATTTGCACATGAGGAGTCTGCAAGGGCTTTTTTCCTCTGTAAAACCTGGAAAAATCATCTCCTGGCCAAGCTGTGGGAACACTGGGAATGGCTGGGAAGCACCTTAGGAAGGAGCTGAGGTCACTTATCCAGGACACTGAACCACCCCTGCCTCATCGTGGAGCTCCCACAGTGCAAAAAAAGGGTAAATCCCATTATTCCCATTTTTCAGGTGGGATTAAGTGACTCTCCCATGATCCAGATGGAATCTGCTGAAGATGGGGAAGCCGCAGAACTTTCCCCCAAAGTTTTCAAAGTGGTAATTAAGAAATTATTGAAGCCAAAGGGGTTAAAATCTGGGGCTGACTCTGGAATTTGAGAGGAAACCAAATAAATAAAGACTGGAACAAACTGGGAGAAAAAAGTGGCAGAAAGCTGAAATAAAAATCAAATTTTTTAAAAAGAAAAAAAGCAACCCCAAAACATGAAATTCAGCAGCTAAAAAAATTAAGTTGATTCATGGAAACAGAATAATGCAGACAAATCCTTTCTTATCTCTTGCAGGAGCACACTACAAATTTCCTTTATAGTGCCACATATTTATGCCAAATATCCTCTTACACTGATTCAATTTATTCCAGGCTTGTTTCAAGAATTACATGGGATTCCAAGCCCTGAAAAAATCTGTAGATGAAATAAAGAAAAAAAGAACTGGGGGAAAAAAAAACACCCTCTACTTATGATTTTAAGAGCTTTAAAGGGATTCAATTAAAAATATTACAAGTTGTTCTTTATTAGCATTACAAATATCACAATGTGACATTTCAGAGAGGGAATGAAATCAAAATGGCCATGGGCAAAAATGAAAAAAAAATCTCCATTCCCTGATGGCTCATGGCACAGGATGAGGCTCCTGGGGAAGCACAACCCCAAAATGCTGCATTTCCAGTTAAAAATCTCTCTCCATCTCTGCTTTTCCAGGTCTTATTCCAGTCTTTCCTCCTACAGGATAAGGAGGAGAGGGAAGAAAAAAGCTGGAATAGGGAGAGGGATGATCTTGCTCAGGTTTTACATCCCTGAACAAAAGGAATGTTCAGGAGAGAGGGAAGGGAAGGGATTTAGGGACAGCTGGGAAATTCATGGAAGAGTCTGTGAGGGGAGAAGGGGGTGCAGAAACAGGGGCTGAGGGGCTGAAAAAGCTTTAATGTGAGGGTGGGGAAGCTCAGGAAAAGATTTCCCAGAGAAATTGTGGATGCCCTATCCCTGGAAGTGTCCAAGGCCAATCTGGGATGGTAGAAGTTGTCCCTGCCCATGAGATTTTCCTTAAGACACTTCCCAACTCAAACCACTCTGGGACTGTTTGACCTGGCCAGGGGATGATCTGAGGGCATCATGGCTACGAAAAGGGACATGCAGGAGCTGGGAATTCCCACAAATCAGAATAATCCAGACAAGCTGAGCCCCCTCTGGCTGCCCCTGGATCCCTGGGAGTGTCCAAGGCCAGCTTGAAGGGATAGTGGAAGGAACAGGATGGTCCTCAACATCCTCCCAACCCAAACCACACTGGGATTATTTGATCTGAGGGCAGGATGGGTGATGGAAAAGGCACACGAAGGAGCTGGGAATTCCCACAGATCCCAAAATCCAGCCAGGCTGAGCCCCCTCACCTCTGCAGACCGGCCGGTGGTCGCTCCAGGCCACGATGATGTCGCTGACTCTCTTGCAGGTGATGCTCTTGGAGCCCTGCAGGTCGTAGCCCTCATTGCAGGAGAACTGGATGCTGGAGCCCAGCCTGGAGAGGGGACAGAGGGGCCATCAGCCTTGTCCTGCCTTGTGCATCCCAGGATTTGGGGCCAGAGCCGCCCTCTGGCCCTGCAGGCAGCAGCAGGAAGGGAGGAGGGACCAGCTCTGCCTCCCCCTCTGCTGTGCTCGTCCCAGGTGCTGATGTCCAAATCCCAGTCTTTAGTGACATTTCAGTGGGAATTTCACCCACAGCCCTGGGAGGGGACACGCTCAGCGTTCTTAGGAAGTAAAAAAAGAATACATCTTTATCAACTGCTCAGAGTTTTGTTCTTTATTCTGTGGTTTGGATTCTGAGCCCTTGCTGTTGCAGCTGCTTTGTTCACTGAGGTAACACAGTCCAGTTTGCAGTGGCTGGGAATTCATCCTGTGGAATTTAGGGACCATTGGGAATTCCCTTTCCTCTGCCCTCCCTCCTTCGCTGGATGTGAGGAGAATTGGACAGGGTGGGATTCAATTGAGAGACACTTTCCATGAGCAAAACAGCCCTGGCCAGCAAAATCAGATGAAATATTGATTCCCTACGGCCACCAGCAGCTGGGGCATCCCTGCAAAGGAAAACTGGGGACTGGAAAGGAACAACAGCACTGATTTAAACTTTGTAACTCCCAATTAGCTGGCACCACACAGACTCAGCGACAAGGAACCTCAGTCACCTCAAGTTCTCTAAGGGAAGGGCCATGCTGGGGCTTGAGCTAATTTAGAAAGTGATTTTTTTTTGGCTGCTTCAGTTTTCCAGGGGAGGGATGACAGCATAAAGGGATTCTACAACTTGGATTGGGAGAGGACAAAAATATTTCAAGAAATCTTTAGAGATCCTCACATGGAACAGCACACACAGGCAAGGTTTTACACACGTGTTCCCCAAAACTGGGCAGGATTTTGGGAGAGAGCAAACAGAACCCCCCAGGCCAGGAGCACACCCAGGGACACACAGGAGCTCTGCAGCATGCACAGAACACACAGGAAATGTTCTTACCTAAAATCGTTGCCTATCCTTTTGCCTCTCTCAGGAATCCCAGGGTCTGGACACAAATTATGTCCCTGGGACACACCAACCTGAGTTACTACAAAGCAAAAAACAGCACATACAGAGACAGAATAGCAAAAGGGACATTCTTTCAGCAGCTGTCTTGGTGGATGTGGCGAGAAAAATGGCAACTTGGAGCTCAGAAACCTCAACGTGTTCTGTTTCATTCCGGGAAAACAACGGCTTTGGAAACAAATATCCTGCTCAGTTTACACACCTGAGCGTTTTCTAGGAAATGCCAGCCAGGGACACAATTTTCCCTCCATTCCACTAAAGAAATACCTCTGGAAGAAGCTGGTTTCTTGCTTTATTTTTCCATTCTGCTCAATGACACCAGTTACAGAGCCCTGTGATTAAAATGCCACCTGCAACCCTCCGAGGTGACCTCGTAGCCCTCCAAGCCCAGCCCGGTGTGCCAGGCAAAGAAAACAGCTCCATGGAAAGGCAGGTGTGTGATCCCAGGGGGAAAACCCAAGCACAGAACGAGAGGGAGAAAGGAGAGGGGAATGCAAGTCGAGGATTTTAAAGCCAAGCCATTTAGTTGGAGCATGGAAAATTTCATGGAGCAACCTCGATGCCAACAAACATGAAACCCATGGAGTGGTGACCAGCACTGAAGAAACCTCCCAGCTCCATCCTCTGCCTCCCATTTCCAGCCCTCTCCAACCTGCCCAAGCCACAAAGGAGGGTTCAGGGTGAGGTAACCCGGGGGTTCCTCAGCCCTGGCACAATCCTCATTTCCAGCCTGAATTCCAGCACAGTAATACGGAACAAAAGGGTGACTTTTTGCCACAGGAATTCGATGGGACTTAGTTTTCTTTGCACCCAAAACACCACCACATTTCTCAACCATGATGCTGAAGCACTGGAACAACCCCATTTCCATTCCTCCTCTGCCTACAGCTGGATTACAGGGAAGAAAATCCCAATTTTATTCCAAACATGGTGGCCCAAAGGCCCCCTGCCAGGGGGAGGGTGACACTGAGGTGGCACCAGCCTGTTCCTCATGGCAGACACGAGGGCTCAGCAGCTGGAGCCCTGCAGGGGCAGGGGGAAGAGCAGCCACGGGGAGGATCCACCCAGACTGGACACACACAAAGCCAAGACCATCCAATATTTGGGAATTAACCACGGGGGAATCCCAGGTGCATCCCCAGCTACAACTGCTCCTACGGAGAGGGAAGGATCGATGCTTCCCAACTTGTGCTGATCCCAAAAATATTCTAGCTTCTCCTCATCACTAACGCCTCCTCTGATGCCCTTTAAGTCCTTTTTAGGAATTTCCTTTTTAAGGCCCTTTTTTCCTCCCTTCCTGCCGTGCTGGAGCAGGGATTGGGCTGGGATTGTCTGCACACATGGCTCTGTTTTCCCACAGACACTTTGGTGCTCTGGGCTCTCCTCCGTGTGCGTGAGGGCACAGAGGTGACAGAGACATGGATTCATGGAGAACAGCCTCCTGAGGGATTGCTTCTCCACCTTTCCATGCCCATAACCCCTGGTTAAGCTCAGTCAGGTGAGGAGGCAGCAGCACCAAGACAGCATCCAGCACCCCTTGATTTTTTTGTAGCTCCAAACTTTGCTTTGCCACTTTTCACAGGCCCAGGGAATTCCAAATCACCCCAGGGTGTGAAGGAAGGGAGCCCATGGGTTCAGGTCCCAGCTTCTGACAGGAAAAGTTTGGCTGAACAAAGTCCTCAAGCGCCACCATCCTCCTTGGGGTTCCTTCCCTTCACACAAAGGTGATGCCTATGCACAGGCAGCTCCAAACAAAGGAAATTCACCTCAGGATCAGGGACCCAACGAAGGTTTTATGTCCCAAGGCCATGTGGGAGTGAAGGAAAGTGCTCAGATTCCTGATTTTCCTCCTGTAAAAGTCCCCCTGAGCAGACACACCTGTAACAACCACAGCTTCCAGGGCTGCATCCCGACACTTAGGAGCTCTTCCTCAGAGAAAAAAAATCACATTCCCACAGCAAATTCCTCCTCCCATGGTCAGAACACCCCTTTTGTGCCCCCCAGAGTGGGTCACTGCTGTCACACCCGGTGATTATTTCCTGTATCAGACAAAAACAAAGCCTGGGATTCAAAACTTTGGGAAGAAATGAGGCCCCAGATCTCAGGAAAACACAGGCCCTGGAGGAGAGTTTGTCAGTCCCACTGCTGAGGTGCAAGCCCAGTTCATCTCTCATTAGCTGGAGATGGATTAACACCTAAAAACACGTGTAGATAAAGCACGGATCAGGAAAGATAAAACTGAGCAAGGGGGAGAGGGAAGATATCTCCATATCCTGGGAATTGGGGAATTTCCCTTTTAAGGGGAGTGAAAGAAAAGGAGGAGATGCTCATTTACATTAGATGCTCATTTACAGAAACTTTTGTTCTCTACCTTTTGTTTTGAACACACACACACAGACAAATAGAATAGCCCAAAGGTTTTAAACTGGATTTGTCGTGCTGAGAATTCACTGTCAGTGCTGTGTTCACCTTCCCAAAGCTTCATCTGGGCTGTGCCATTCCCAAATGAACCCTTCAAGGTTACTGGAAAAGTAAAAATTGTGATGAACTGCTCAATTTCTGTGTTAGAAGCTCAGGAAATTTCTCTCCCAGCCATGGGATTGGTTTTCCATCCCCTCAATCTACTAGTTTTTTAATTTCTTTCTCCTCATGAATTCAGTGGCAGTCAATTCTGATTGTTCAGTTTGCCACTGGAATTCACTGTTAAAATATTTAGTTCTAGCTCTCTTGATTTAAAATGTTCACTGACAGATTCCCAAGGGACAATTTCTCACTGAATTTCAGAACTACAAAATAAAGCAGCACCTCAGAAAACCTCTGACAAAGCCCCAACATTTCTCAGCATGAGGAATCCAGTGAAAGCAGGTTATAAATGTACAAACTCCTGGCAGGAGGGGCGGGAAGGACTGCAGCAGGAATTACATGGTTTAAAGGGTTAATCTGTGTGCACACACCAGGGCTCTGAGGAATTTCATGCAAACTTCTGGGAAAGATTACAAAGATCAGGCCTGAGAGCAGGGAGCTGATTTATGGGTGCAGGCCTCACCCCAGCGAGGTCCTGCTGCATTTCCGACCCCCAAAGATCCAAAAAACAAGGATTAAGTGATTCCAGAACCTCAGTGACACTGACCCAGACACTGAACACTCACAATGTTAGCAACACCACGTGTGAAAAGGGCACAGTGAGGTGCTGACACTGGGAAAATCCAATTCCAGCTGGAAACGTTCCACCTGGACAATTCTAAACGCTAATTTCCCACCTTGTGCTATCCCAGAGCAGTTCAGGAGATGCAGGTTGACAAGCATTCCCAGAATTCCAGAATTCCCAGACCACTTCCAGGGCATCCCACGGAACCCAAGCAAAGCTTGTCCCCAAACCCCAGCTGGCTCCTGCGTCCCTCAGCCCTGGGCACCACTCACACCTCCCCAAAATCCCACACACTTGGCCGAGACCTAAAAACTGCTCAACACCCCCAAAATGACTTTCCAAAGCAGATTTTGACCGAGCTGGACATGCACAGAACTTTCACTCCTTCATCCAAGTCCTTCCAGACACCCCCTCCAGATCAGCCTCGCCCAAACACCACAAAAGCAACTTTGATGATGCTTTTTAAAACCCAAAACACCACAATTTTCCCACTGTGGGACGTGGAATATTCACATTTACATTCTGCATTCAATGCCAGAAACAGCCTCCAAAACGTGACCTAAAATTTAAAACTATTTCTTGCAACTGCATTATTTTTCTCTCTGTATTATTTTTCCCTCCAAAAGTGATTAAAGCAAGATTTCCAAATAATTTTACTGATGGTGAGCAGTACAAGGCACTTAATTACGAATTCAAACACACTCCACTGCAAATGAGCACAAGCAGCACCTCCCCCCAAAATTCCCTATTTTTATGGATTTTTTTCCCTGCAATAACACAAGCAGCTGTCACATCACTACATTTTGCCTCCATTCAGCCCCACAAAACACACAGGTTTTCATCTGACCAAGCATTTCCAAATCCCAAACCTCTGCAAGACCTGCAGGATTTAAGTGTGGATTCTTCCAGGGGGGATTTTAGGTCAGGTTTTAGCAAAGAAAACATCGCTGGTAGGAATAACGGGGAAAAAAAACCCAAGGACTTGAAGGTTGGACTTGATCTTTTCCAGCCTTAATTATTTTAGGGTTCTGTGGCACAGCTTTAAGTGTTACCAAGAGACACAAGAATTCCTGAATTTCTGGTGTTTGAGCCAAAGCAAGTGAAATTGCTCTGGGATAGGAAATTTCTTTACCCAGCCTGTCCCACCTGTGTAATGGGAGCACAAGGGGCACAGCCAAGCCTGCAGCTCCAGCAGGGAACAGAGCAGATAAGGCTTTGCAAAAAATAAAATCAATCAAATTTCCTGGTGCCATCTCCTCGGGAATCAGCACTTCTGCAGCTGGAAATTCCCTGTGGGAGCAGAAGGCTGCATGAGATAGAGGTGATCAGGGCTGAAAATCCAGACCTGAGGGAGAGCAGGGCATGGGGAAGGAGCTGGAGGCTCAGGGGGGTGACAAGGACCACGGAATGGGGCCACCATCCCCATTCCCATTATTCCAGCTTAACAACTGCCAGCCTGTCCTCCATCAGCAGGACAAGATCTGAGCTCCCCAGATGCTAAACTGGCAGCTCTGAGCCCCTTGGGATGGGATAAACCAGGCAGAAGGAATGAATTCCTAGTTTTCCCTCTCAGAAGTGCAGCAGGACTGGGACAGGACAGGATCTGCTGGAAAGGGAAGTGCAGGTGCTGTGTCCTCAGCCCCAGGGCATTAAAAACAGGTAAAACTGCTCCAAAGGCCATTCCCAGGAAGGAGAAATGGGAATTCTGCATATTGTTAATGCCAGAATGTTTCATTAAACCAATGACTTCATCTCTCCCTTCCCCACATTCCCCAAAATCCAGGATACCGCACCCCCTACTCCAAACACATCCCTCTGCCTCCACACCGAGCCAGGAGGGTTTTCCAATGGATTTCCCACTCAGTTAAGTGCACTGGAATGTTAATTCCAATTAAATTCTTCCTGGCAAGGAATGTATCACCCAGCCAGGAACAGCTTGGACTGGGAGTTTTCCTTTAAAATGGAATTATTTTCTCCTGGACAGGCCCCCACTGTTTTCTGCTCCGCAGATTTTGGGTTGTTTTTTACCTTGTTGGGCCTTGCTCCCAAAAAAACAGGGCCTCTAAAAATTCTCCTGGGAACTGGGAGGGAGACCCTCCTTCCAGAAAGACACTGAGCCACGATTCAGATCCAGTCCATCCATTGTTCTGAATTTTGTCTGCAAAATCCACCCGAGTGAAATGTCCAAACTGCTCCTCTCTGATGGGGGTGATGGGCTATGCAACAAAATGAGCAATTCCAGCCTCTCCCCTAAAATCCATCTGGAAAAATGCAACATCCTGCTCCCATTTGAATCCATATAAAATATTAATTCCGAGTCAGATCCCTCGTGTTTCATCTCAGAGTTACCGTAAGAGCCCAGGATTCAGGGACAAAAACCACAGGTTTTGCTCCTGATTTGGGAAGAACCTGATGGAAAGGTGCAAGATTTCTCACCTGCCAGGGGGAGGCACAGCAGTGACCCCAGATGTTCTGCCCCTGACACACTAACCACAACCTGAAAAATCAGCATTACAAACCCAGAATTATCTTTTTCTTTTTTTTCCTGCAGGGAAAATGAAATAAAACTCAAACAGAAAAAGGAAGACGCTGCTACTGCCTCTGTAAATTTTCCAAGATATTTTTTTTAATGTTGTTCCTTATCCCTGCTTCTTATTTACAGCGATAACATTGATCCCATTCCCAAAATTATTTGCTTTCTCCACTAAAAGGAGCCCAAAGCCACGACCCTGGAGCACGGAATCAACCAAATGCACACACCCCTGCAGCCCCTTCCAGGAGTTAGTAAATGCTTGTGAACAGAGCACTGGGAGGAGGAAGTGATGCAGAAATGCAGAGGGAAGAGAGGGAAAAGCACCCAAACTTTTCAGAGTGGTGAAGTTTTAGAGATTACTGTAAAATCCACTGAAATGTTCCAGGAGATTGTTATCAAAAAGACAGCGAAGGAAGAGCCAAAAAACTTACACACAGATGTCTTCTGGTTGTTGTCCTTGCTGGGCATGAGCTTCACCCCTCTGGACTTCAGCTCCATCTGCTTCTTGACTGCAAGGATGGGAAACAAAGGGAAGATGAGGAAAAGGTTTAGCTGAACTTCAGAGATTTTTAAAGTTTTTGTTTGAAGAAGAAAAATGTGAATCACCCACACCCTGCACGCTTCCCTTTGGGATCAGCCAGCTTATCCTGACCCCTCAAAACCAGCAGGGATTTCTTTTCCATGTTAGGGCTTTGGAGAGCTTTAATTTCAAAATAAAAATGGGGTCCAACCCCCCCATCCCTCTGTAACCCGCTAAAAATGGGAGACAGGCAAAAGGGAAGGTCTAAGGAACTTCAGGGATGCTGAGAGGAAAATGCTGAGCTGGTTTCTCCCCTGCACAGAAATTTATCCCATGAATCCATTATACAGCAGAGCCATTCCATTCATAACCTAAAAACTGCAGAGCTGGTGTGAACAAACAGCAGGAAAAAGCAGGGAAACAGCAGGGGAAATAAAATTAAACCCCATTATTGGCAAAGGGAAATATCAGCCTGGAGCCCCATGCCTGGGGGACTCCTCCCAAAGCGTGACCATTCCCTCCCTGCTCCAAAACTCCACTGAAAGAGGAGAAAAACCAGGAAAGGGAACAAGGATTCCATCCATCTCCAAGAGCTCCATCCTTTCCCAACAGGCAGCTCCCCACAGCAGGGAGCAGCAATTTGTCTCTGCTCTGGACTTGGCTGCTGCTGCCGAGGCTCCCTCCACCCCCGAGGGTTCGACACAAACCCCACCTGGCAGAACCATCTGTGAGCAGCTCAAACACCTGGACCTGGGATAATTCCAGCCTCCACTGGCAGGAACTGGGATAACCCAGCCTCCACTGGCAGGAATTGGGATAACCCAGCCTCCACTGGCAGGAACTGGGATAACCCAGCCTCCACTGGCAGGAACTGGGATAATCCAGCCTCCACTGGCAGGAATTGGGATAACCCAGCCTCCACTGGCAGGAACTGGGATAATGCAGCCTCCACTGGCAGGAATTGGGATACCACAGCATCCAAATCACTTTCTGGGAGCCTTTTCCTGACGAGCCAGCCCTTACCCAGGGAGAAACCCAGCCCATCACCCACTTCAAACTCTTCTCCCCGTGTTCTTCATCTTGTCAGGCTTTCATCCCTAAATTAGCACATTCCTAAGACAAAGCTGTCAAGAAAAATTACCCATGTAACTAACGAGGGGGTTTTGAATCGTGCTAGGGTTTTTTTTGGGCTTAAAAAGAACCTGTTTGGAACAGCTGCTGCAGGAGGCTCAGACAGGGAGAGGCTCCTTGAAGCTCACCTGAGGTGCTGCTTTGAGGGAGATGCTGGGTGGAGCTTTTCACTCATCATTTCCTCACAGCTTTTGGATTTCTCTTTAAATAAAGCAGCAATAACTTCAAACTCAGGGCTGCATTAGCTGGAAAATATTCATGAGGAAAAGCTGCCGCTGCTCCTGTCTTCCTCACCAGCTTCAATCTGTTCAGGGCAGCTGCCTTTTTTTATTAATTGAAGAAGGGAAAACTAATTAACAGCAGGCTGCTGTCAAAGCAAATCAAACTCTTTGTTTCTTTTTACTCCAAATCCACCTGAAAGTGCAGCACGAGAGAAAAAAAGCAGCAGGTTTTGGGATGCCCCAAAGGTCCATGTGGATGGGAATCACGGGATATTTCCAGCTTGATCTCAACGTTTTTAATAAATGTGTTATCAGTTGATCAAAAAAAGGAGTTGGGACTACCAAAACTCACATTTTTGGGGGTAAAAATCTATTTCTGCTTCAAATGAAATAGTGACACACCATTCTGCAGTGCTTCTCCAGCTTTTTCCAAGCAAACACAGGGAAAACCCCCCAATCCCAGCCCAACATTCCCTCCCAGGCAATAAAACCCAGGCGTTTCCAAGTTTCCAAAGCTGAATTTGGATTTTGATTCTCCAAGGCTGTGGGCTGGGACTCTGCAGTCTCTGAGTCGCTGCTCTGTGGCTGTGTTTTGGGGCACAAGCAGTGAGGGAGCAGCTTCATAAAATAATCCCCATTTTTGTATTCTCCACAGCTTCCCACTGCACATCCCATTACCCAGCCCCCAAGGAATGTTTCCACTCTCCACGCAAACAAAAGCTCAGCTTGGCTGATTTGTGCAGGATAGGGAGAATTTAAAAGCCAAGCAAAGCTTCCCAAGCATTGGTGAACCCCACCAGAGCTGATGGTGGCAACATGGAAGGGATGAGACATCCTTGGAAAAGTCAACTTTTCCTTCAGGACACAGAAACCTGCAGGGATTTCCCCAGTGCTGAACATCCCAAATCCAGGAGAAGGCAGTGCAAGGTGGCAGGGGGTGGAATGAGGAGGAATTTTAAGGTCTCTTCCAACCCTAACCATTCCAGGATTCTCTGGCACAGGGAATTCCTAATTTGGATACCCCCAGGCCTGGAAAGTTTTCAGGGACATATTTCCAACCAAGGTTCTCCCAGAGCCATCCCTGCCAGAACCTGTGGATGCTGAAAGCAGGCAGGGAGCACGGAGCCTGTGAGAAACTGAGTCACACAAGGGTCTCACTCTGGCCTGAGAAAGCATGAGAAGGAATTCAGACAGTCCTTGGTAAAGGACAACAATCTTTGCAGGTGTTGTTTAGGATCCTTGTTGTTTGTTTGTAGGAGGTAGTCAAGGAGTGGTGTTCCAATTAACCAGTGATGGTGGTGTGGTGCTTTAATGAGCAATGAGAGTTTTACCTCTCACACCTTCTCAAACCTGTCTATAAAAGAAGATCAATAACAAACTTTGCTCCCTGGGACAACACAGCTGAGAGTCATGTCGTGCTTCTCGCCGTTCTTAAAACAGCGTGATACAGAACCCATCAAACAAACACCTCCCTCCAACTCCATTCCTGATGGAAAACCTGGCTCCCAAACCCTGCAGCAACAGGAACCAGCACCAGACTCATCAACGAGCACTGATCCCAAAATTCAGAGGTAGAGCTGCATCCATCCCCTGGAAACATCTCCTCCCCTAATTGCATCGTGTCCCTTTCCAGTAGAATTGATAAATTGGTAAAGAGAAATTGATAAAGAGGGATCACTGCATCCTCTCCTCCTCATCCTTCATTTTGGAGCCCTAATGATGGAAGTCAGACTTTACAAATTACTCCATTTAGAGCAGAACCAGGCACAGGAAAGCACCACTTTGTTTTGTGCTTTTTTTTTAATTAAAGAAATAAGAACAATTCTCCCACTCCCTGCCCTCAAAAATCTGGTATTTGAAAATCTACTTTGTTTGTAAATTGGAATGTGGAGCAGTACTACAAAGGACTGTGTCAGGATAATTGGATGAACAGAAACTCCTGTTTTCTGGAGGGTTTTGCTGCACACACACATCCAACAGATCTAATGGAATACTCAGCATCCTGTCAGATTTGAGAGATGACATTACAAAGCTCTGCCAGCACGGCAGGCAGGCCGGGCTGTTCCTTTTAAACAACTTCATGTTGCTCTAAATGAGAATTTAAGCAGACATTTATTTATTTTTAATTTGGAAAACAGCATTTCAGCAACAACAACTGCAAAAATCTATTCCGTGCAGCTCTGTTCTCCTTGCTGGGGGAAGTGCTGTTAAATCCAGATCCTGCCTGGATCTCTCCCTCCTGCTGGGATGATTCAGCAGCACGTGGGATACAGCAGGATACTCACAGGGGTTCTTGTTCTTGGAGGTGAAGAGAAACACCCTCAAACTCTACCCTTGGGAAAATTCCTCTTTTGGCAGCCTGAGCAATGGATCTTCACAAATCAGAGCTTTCAGAAGCACCAGAGTTGCCCAGAATTGCCCAGGAGAATCCACAGGTCTTTCAGAATGGCAGGAGGTAAAAAATCCCTTTGGAACCCAAGGGCTTGATCCAGGATAAGGAGTGGGAGATCCAGGATGAGGAGTGGGAGATCCAGGATGAGGAGTGGGAGATCCAGGATGAGGAGTGGGAGATCCAGGATGAGGAGTGGGAAGATCCAGGATGAGGAGGGGAAGATCCAAGATAAGCAGTGGGAGATCCAAGATGAGAAATGGAAGATCCAAGATGAGAAGGGGAAGATCAAAAATGAGGAGGGGAAGATTCAGGATGTGCAGTGGGAGATACAGCATGAGGAGTGGGAGATCCAGGCTGAAGAGTGGAGGACCCATGATAAAGAACAGAAGATCCAAGATGAGAAATGGAAGATCCGAGATAAGGAAGGGAAGATCCAAGATGAAAAAGGGGAAGATTGAAAATGAGGAGGGGAAGATCCAAGATGAAGAGTGAGAGATCCAGAGTGAAGAGGGGAAAATCTGTCCAAACTGAAGCCTACCCATGGGTAGATCTGTAGATCAAAGCCATGGATGGGGCTGGGAGCACCCTGGGATAGTGGGAGGTCGCTGCCCAAGAAAGGGGTGGAACTGGATGGGATTTAAAGCCTGCCAACCCAAACCATTCCAAGATCCCGTGACACCCTCACAAAGCCATTTATGTCTTTCATGTGCAACAGAGGCTTCTCCAGCCCTTCCCTGACAGAGGCAGCTCTGCTGGGATCTATCCTGTGCCAGGGCTGGAGCTCATCCCATTTATCTTCCTCCCGGAGGGAAGGGAAGCAACCAGGGAGGGGAGATCGATAAAAGCTGTAATTATGTGTTGGTAACAATCAGCTCCAGAGCAATTAGGGAGCCAAGTTCTGCCATAAAATATGTGCAGAGAGGGGCAGCAGCAGCCAGGGCAGCATTCCTATCTCTCCAATTCCCTCTGACAGGGGGACAGGGGACACCTGAGGTGCTGCCACCTCCCCTGATTAGAACACTTCTAATATTATTTTCTTCCACCTTTTTGAGGAGGCAGGATGGGGAGGAAATTTTTTTTTAAAAAAAAAAAATCCTATGCACAGATTTCTCCCAGTCCCTTTGATTTCCTTACATGGGGAATGGGGGGAAAGCATTTGAAAAATCAAGATTCACTTTAATGAAAGGAAAAAGGGAAGGGGGAAATATTTAACTTTCCCAGGAAGGGAATGAAACGAATTTGCTGTATTCAACAACAATAAAAAAAAACCCTCCGCAGTCTGATTGCATCTAACCTTGCTTTTACATTCCTAAAGTGATTTCCAAATGAGGGCACGGATTAGGGAGAGTGGAGAGGGAACAGGCAGCGAAGGTATTCTGCAAAACTCGGGATCAATTTAAACAAGCTGGAAGGGAAATTGTTTTCTTATAGATTATCAGCAAAGCCAGACCCTGCCCCAGAGGACATGGGGGCTTCATAAATGATGTCCAGACATGTCTTTGGAAAACAGACAGCAAATTAGAGCCACCCTAAAGCCTCCCTTTCTTCTCCTGGCCCATCCTGATTCAGCTCTCCTGATGAAAAATGCATTTCAACTGCTGTGCTTCCTGTGGAATTAAACAGCCTACAGTTTTGTAGAGATTTATCTCCAGTGAAATATTTATGTCCAGACCAGGTTGTGGAAAGGGTTACAGGGAGGTTTTTAAAGTATCAGCATCTCCTGTCCTACAGATCCCACTGCCTGCAGACACCTTCCCTTCATCCCTGGGAATTTTCACTGCTTGGCTGCTTGTTTTGCTTTTTTTTTTTTTTTTTTTTCTTTAAACATTGAAAGGCAGAAAGAAACTGCCAAACTCCACAAAAACCAGCAGGAAAAACGAGGGCAGGTCCCCTCTGGTGTCTGGGCTGAGGTGCTGCCTCAACTGCAGCTCAGGAACGGGGAGTTCTGCTCATTTTTGAAGACTCAATCCCCAGTTCATTCCCTCTGCCAACGCCACTCTCCCGCTGCACACGAGAACCCCCTGACATTCAGCTAATCAGGGGGAATTAGAACATTCATCCTGACTTTTCCATGGAGGGAGAAAGGCTGACTCAGACAGGTGCTTTGGAGAAAGCAGCAATCCTGACAGCCAGGGAAAAGGCATCCAAAGGGAAGCTGCTTCTTCCAGGCATTTTGCTGCACACCAACAACAAAAGAGGTTTTTTTTTTCCTTGCAATTTAAAGTCATTTACAGGCTCAAGGAAAGCAGAAAAGTTAAGTATCCATGTGGTTCATGTGTTGAGGCCATGACAGCACTGCTAAGAACAACCTGGGAACATCCAAATGGGGCAGCTTTGCAGATTTATCCAAGGAAAATCATCTCCCTTTCTCTCAACTCCTCTCCAGCAAAGTCTTCTTGAGAGGAAACCTGCTGAGCTCCCCTGAGCCCAGCCTTAGGAGGGCAATCAAAGCCATTCCTGCTCCTTCCCTGCTTCACTTTCTCTCTCCTGGATCCTGCCTCCAGAGCCAGCTGCAGCCACAACCTCCTTCAAAGCCATCCCAGGGAATGGTGGGAGCACTTCCAAGGAATCCACTCAATCGATTCTGGTCCCACTCTGGTCCCACCAGGAGCTGCCACAGCCTCGGAGCAGCATCTTCAGTGCCAAAGGATTTCCTGTCCCTCAACAGCACCTGAACACCCCAATCCTGGAATCTTTTTATCCTGATCCTGAATTCTCCCCAGAGAGGGTGGGAAGGGGCTGAGATGCGCTTCCCAGAGCAGCTGGGGCTGCCCTGGATCCCTGGCAGTGCCCAAGGCCAGGATGGAGGGGGCTTGGAGCAGCCTGGGACAGGGGAAGGTGTCTCTGCCCATGGCACTGGATGGGTTTTAAGGTCCCTCTCAAACCAGTCTGGGTTTTTCCATGGAATCCACGCTCAGGGGGATTTCAGGTAGAAAATGAACAGCGGCAGGATCATGCAGGGAGGCAGCTGCGGATTCCTGGGAAAGCTGGGATGGGTGAGGCCAGACAAGGGCATTAATTTGTTTCTCTCTTTACCTTGGTACTGGGCACTGAAGCCCTTCTGCCTGTGGTTGCCGTCAGAGGTGAAGTGGAGCCGCAGCCAATTTTTGCTGCTGATCACAGGGGCGGGCAAATTCATCCCAGTGAACCTGCAAGAGACCAAGCAGCACAGCCACATCAGGATCTGGGAGCACACCCCAAACACGGCTCTCCAGGCCATCCTCCTCCCCCAGGAATGTGGGAACTCCTGCGCAGGTACCACACACCCAAGGAGAGCACCCTCCCCACTCCAGGGGTGTTTCCAGCTGCGATTCCCATCGGAGAGCTCTGTGTTTGTAATTATAGAGGTTTCCATTCCTTTTTCCTAAGGCAAAGAACATTCCCAGGCTTACTGAGTTCCTCTCTTCATGTCTGGTTAACCCCGCTACAAAAAAACACCGTTTATTTTAACTCAGGAAGGGAAAGGATGGCAAGAACCTCTTTATTTTTTATTTTATTTATGACCAATCCCAACCTGAGGAAGATTCCAGCCAGCAACCGAGGTGGGCAGCTCCAGAGCCCAGCAGCCGCCCTTCATATCTGTTTACGATTTTATTTCCTTTTCAAATATGATGTTGTTTCTGTCATTTAACTCCAGCTAAAACTCCCTCACTGAGTTTTACCCCAAGCCAAGATTTAGACTGGACCAACATTTCTCCCAAGTCACAGCACTTGGACTGAGGCCCACAGTGGTGATATTCACCATGGTGGGGACACGAAAGCTCTCATGGAACCCTGTTCCTGTTAATAAAAGTTAATTATTTTAATCCCCAATCATCACTCATTTAACAATTACTGCAATTTCAACACCCATTATTGATATTCTAACACCTTTTATTGCCATTTCAACACCCATTTTGACATTCCAACACCCATTTTTGGCATTCCAACACCCCCTGCTTTTTTTTTTAATGAAGGCAAAAGGATCCTGGGAATCTGTTCCATCTGGAGGGTAACTGAGATTTGATTATTAAACATTTTTTAGCAGCAGATCTGACAGCCCATGGAGCATCTGAAGAGTCCTTCAGTCACCCAGCCCATCCAGAGGTGACCCCAGCTCCTCCAAGTGGGAGCCAGGCTGGGATTGGCAGCGTTAATTAATGGCAGAGGGGCTGCCCTGCGCTCCCTGCCCGTTAATGAGCTTGCAGGGTGATTAGTGCATAACTAAAGCATCTCTGCCACCTACAGTACAATCCAAAGCCTGGATTATCCTGTGCCTGGATCCTGCAGCACTCTGAGGCTTCTAAAGCTGGCCTTTAAGGGTGTTCCCCATCACTTCTCCACGGCCCAGCCCTTTCAGGAGGACGAGGTGGTGCAGAAATGGATCCTCTCTGGCTTTTTGCCATCCTTGGGGAACTCAAAGGCAGCTAAACCGACTGAACTTGAAACTTTCTCAAACAACTGAGTTCTAACAAACAGATTTGGGGCTGAGATGGAATATGGGATGCCTCAAACCCATCCTGAGGAAGTTCCCCTGGCTGGTTGTTATGACAACACCCTTAAACTTAATACTCTCAGCCCCAAGGGCCAATTCATTGTTCATTCTGCAGCAGCAGCAAAATAATTACTAATTATAATTAATATATCAATAATAATATAATTCATAATAATTAATTCTAAAGAATTAATCTTTAGATATGCAGAGCCAAATTTCGCTTTCTCATCTGTAATTCAATTGCCTGAGACAAAAAATAGACAACAATGAACCAAAGCTGCCTGAATGAGGCTCAACTTCTCCTGTCCCCATCCCTACTTTTGTTTTTGATCAGCACATCCTTGAAGGGTGGATTGAGTAGCCTGAGGACTGGGAATCCACTGACACGGAAGCTTCATCTCCACAGGCTCATGGAATCATTAAGGTTGGAAAAGATCTCCAGGACCCTCAAACCCAACCTGTCCTGAGCCTCCTTTTCTCCAGGCTGAGCCCCCCCAGGACTGACTCTCCAGACTGTGATGGTTTTCCCATCCCACCACAAACTTCCAAGGATCCCAAATACTTGAACTGTTAAAATTCCACCAACCCAGTGAATGAACACTTGGAAAATCATCTGGAAAACTGTAATAGATGGCACTTCCTCCTGCCTTTGCAACAGCAGGAGAAATTCCTGAAGGCAAATCCAGGAAAAGGGACAAAAAAATACATGACAGCCCCTGTGTTCTGCACCCACAGAAGATTTAGGGATAAGGAAAACCTTTCCCTGACTTTCCTGCATGGAAATTTTCCTCAGCTCCACGTGTCACTTGCTCAAGACATTGACAGCTTTTGGAAAAGACAGAATTAGCCAAGAAACCCCCATCAGCTCCTCATTGCCAGGCACACCCTGACAGACTCTCCCCCATGATTCTGTTCCCTCCAGAACTCCCTTTCCCCTCCCCTTTCTCACCTGAAATCCAGCAGAATTGCAGGCTGAATGTTTCCATCCCCTAAAAGGCCCTGACCAGCCCCAGATTCGGTGGAAAAAGGGGTGAAAATGTTCTGGGTAAGAAACACCATGGCTGGAGCTCAGCATTCCATGGAAAACTCCGTGCCCACCTGCAGCTCCCAGCAGCTTTTCACCTGGAGGCTCCCACAGGTTTCAATTGATCATTAGGCACATTAATAGTTCATTGATAATGGAATATTTGATTCCAGCTACACGGCCTCACCATGCAAATGTCCTGGCTGCTGGGGATGGATCTCAGAGAGAATGGCAAGGATGCTCAGCTGGGAGGAGAACCAGAAAACCAGGGAATCATCCCAAATTTCCTAGCAGGGGTTTGGGGACAGGGCGGGCAGATCTTTGTCTTACTTTGTATTTTCCTTTGCTGTCACCACCCTGCCCCCAAGCCCCACCTGAACTCTGTTCAGCCTGAGGGGAAAAAACTTCATTTCAAACAATTGATTTTATCCCAAATCCTTCCCAGCAGCGTTTTTAATCTGTTTTTCCCTTGAGTGCCACCAAAGCCTCCACATTAAACACAATTCCTTTATTCATAACAGGGAAGGGTTAATGCCATCAAAACTCCTTTTTGATGAAGGAATTTTGATGAACTCCTTTTTGAAGTGAGGAATTCTCAACTCTTTATTTCTTTCCTTGCTCTCTCACTTCCCACCGAATCCAGGCATTAAATATTTATCCCATTCCCTCCCCTGGCACAATTAGTATGGCTGTACATGGCTGGCACTGATTACTCTGCATTCACGTCCCATTATCTATTTACAATCCCAATTCCTGCTTTAATTTGTTTCCACGCAGAGAGGAAGAAAAGGAAGGGAAGAAAAAAATCAATGAAGTATCACAAAGTGAGGCAGAAGCATTGGAGGAGCAGGAGGAGATGTTTGCACATGGATTTTGAGCACTCTGAAATTTGATTATCCTCAATTTGGCCATTAGTTCTCCTTAAATGGACCCAAATACAATGAGAATTCCTCATGTGGATGCTGCAAGAGTCAAAGGTCATGACTAAAAGGCAGGAATTCCACCTGAAATCCTGTTATTTCAAGTGAAATACACGGGGATGATAGATTTAAATATGAATTTGAAGGTGCCCTGGTGCTGCCCAGAATGGGAGTGTAGTCAAACACACCAGCTTCAAATAAAAGCAAAGGACATCCCTGGGGATGGTTTTTGTTTTTTTTTTCCTTTTTGCTTTTATTGATTTAATTTCACCTCTCTGTTCATTTCATCTCTGTTCTGACACCCCCTTGGATCTCTGCTGATAATCTCTAACATCAGCCAGGCTGGATCCTGGCTCCTCCTGGAGCATCCAGCACAAATTCTGTGTGAATCTCCCTGAAATTTCATCTTCCTGGAGCTCAGATCCACCTTTTCCTGCCCTGGCTGTAACCCAAAGTGAGACCTACAGGAGTGGCTGGGAGGAGGACGAGGACAAGGACGAGGACGAGGACAAGCCAGGATCCAGCCTGGCTGATGTTAGAGATTCCAGCAGCATTTCCAGGGGTGGAGGAGTCAGGGGCAGATCCCAGCAGCATTTCCAGGGGTGGAGAAATCAAGGCTGGTGGTCAATATGAAATCCAAGGAGAAGAGCACACCTAGATCATCCATGGAAGTTCCCCAGGACAAGCTGGGCAGGGCTTGGAGCAGGTGGGATAATGGAATGTATCCCTGCCCATGGATGGAGTGGCACTGGATGGGATTGAAGTTCCTTCCTAACCCAAACCATTCTGGAATTCCACAATCCACAACTGGATTCAGTGCTGGGGATGCCAAGTTTAACCAGAATTGTTGCACAAAACTAAGCCCAGCCCAAATTTCACTCTGAGCTCCATCCTCAGCTCTGCCAGAGCCTCCTTTTCCCTCCCATCCTTTATTCCATGGATACCCTGCCAATTCTGATTCAATTCCCTCTCACTGCAACTCAGGGACACTCTCAGCAGCTCTTTATCTCCCTGTGTGTTATTATTCACTTCACCTGTATTTTTAACTTTTCATCCAAACCTCTCCTGAAATTATCAGGAGAGCTGTACCATTAATTCTGAACATCTTATTCGAGCTTGTCTGCTCTCTTAAACAAAATATACTTAAGCACCTCTAGACCTCATTTCTCGGTCGCAGGAGACATCTCCTCACAATGGACTTTTGCAAGGAAAATGAATAATTAGATCCAGTTATTGTTCCTCCTTTAATGCTGGAGGCACGGCAGGTGCACTCCTGCATCTCAACTGCGCTCCAGAGCCTGCAAGTGCCCCAGCAAGTGCAGGGAGAGATCCCACATCACCCCACACCTTGGGAAGCAGCAGCCTGCCACATGGAAATCCTCTGATTATAGGCAATTCTGTAAAAAAACACCCTACAAACAAAGCAAATGAACTTCTGGGACTAGTCAGAGATTTCCCTTGGCAGGATGTGCCCCCTCCAGGCTTCCCAGTTCCTTCCTTCACTGGAATGTTTCAAGGCTGGAATTCCCCACTGGAATGTTTTTAAGACCCATCATAACCCCAAGGACAGATTTAAACAAGCTTTTTCCTGCAGGAGGAGCAGTGCACTCCTCATTTCCCAAAAAAGAATGGGAATTAGGAGGCCTGACCACCCTTTCCATGAGGAAATTCCTCCTGGAATTTCCAACCTCCTGATGTCCAATCTGAGAGCAGAACAAAGCTGGGTTCTGGCAGGAACCCTCTCTCCTCCAGGTTGTGTCCATTCTGAAATATTTCAGAATTTTCCAGACTGAGCTTTGATGGGATTTTAGCTTCATCAGGGTGAAAACTGGAAATACTTCTGTGTTGGTGGCCAGCTCAGTGCTTTACAATTTCCTTTCTGTACCAGCTGCATTTTGCTCCATGGAAAGTTGTGCCTTTGGTTTAAAGAGGTTTTCACTCTAAAACTAAAAATCTACGTTTTATGAATGGCTGGGAAATATTTGCCTCCAAGATGAGCTCGTTACTCTTTTAGTATCTAACATAGATATCCATTGCCTGTGTGTGTAAATGTGTGGAATATCCATGAAATCCAAGAAAAACTAAACCCCAGTGGGTGAGTTTGTGCATAAATCACTGCTAAATGTAATAAAACCCACTCAGAGATACTTTCATCTGTTGGGGTGCTCAGCTGTGACAGCTCCAGAAATGCCTATGGACCATTGAAACACTTCTCATTAAAGTGAAATTAATCCAGAACAGTGATCCAGGAGAATTCAGCCTGAGATAATTTTGAGGCATTTTAGAGGTGAAGGAAACAGCAGAAAAATGAGATTATCAGGCACCCTGGACAGTGGAAATTGGCTTGGCTTTGTCTCCAGTTGAGTTCCATCGTCCCTAATCAGCCAAGGATTTGGTTTATGCTTCTGTAACGATGAGCTGGGGAAATGCCACATAAAAAAATGAAGAATTAAGAACTCCAGTGTAGGAGTTCCTGGGAAAAAAAAAAAAAATTAAAAGGATTTATTTGATCCTAACTAGCAAATTTCTTGGAGGGCAGGAATTAAAGGTGATGTCAATGAAGGAAGTTTTACTGCTGCTTGGAAACCCTTTCACCTTTTGAGGGAATGCAAGGAAAAAGGAAGGAAAAGGGAAGTGGGGGATAAATTGTTCTGGAAAGAGCCAGGGATCCCTGGAAGTGGAAGCTTTGGGACTGATTTGTTGCTCTTGGACATGAAGCTGAAGTCTGTTGTTATCAGTTCTGGGAGTGGAAACAAGAACTGCAGAGGGATGGAGACCAAAAATTGTTCCAGAAGGATTTACCCTTAGGCTGCACCCTGGGACTAAGGCTGAGCCAAAGCCCAGACCAGGAGAATTCTTCATTTCCAGTCCAAGGGTGCTGGGTCTGCCCTGGGGGCAATTTTTGATTGGATTTGGAGCAAACCTCACCTGTTTTGTCCTTTCCATCAGGATCTGGTGCCAGCAGATTCCCTGGAGCCTGCAGGAGGGTGCTGTGAACACGCCAGGAAGTTTTCCACACTAGAAATAACCTGTCCTTAAGGAAATTCCCATTCTTTTTTGGGAAATGAGGAGTGCACTGCTCCTCCTGCAGGAAAAAGCTTGTTTAAATCTGTCCTTGGGGTTATGATGGGTCTTAAAAACATTCCAGTGGGGAATTCCAGCCTTGAAACATTCCAGTGAAGGAAGGAACTGGGAAGCCTGGAGGGGGCACATCCTGCCAAGGGAAATCTCTGACTAGTCCCAGAAGTTCATTTGCTTTGTTTGTAGGGTGTTTTTTTACAGAATTGCCTATAATCAGAGGATTTCCATGTGGCAGGCTGCTGCTTCCCAAGGTGTGGGGTGATGTGGGATCTCTCCCTGCACTTGCTGGGGCACTTGCAGGCTCTGGAGCGCAGTTGAGATGCAGGAGTGCACCTGCCGTGCCTCCAGCATTAAAGGAGGAACAATAACTGGATCTAATTATTCATTTTCCTTGCAAAAGTCCATTGTGAGGAGATGTCTCCTGCGACCGAGAAATGAGGTCTAGAGGTGCTTAAGTATATTTTGTTTAAGAGAGCAGACAAGCTCGAATAAGATGTTCAGAATGATTGGTACAATACAAGATCAGGCCTTGGAAGTGCCCAGGGAGGTTTGGAGCTCCCATTCCTGGAGGAGCCCAGGGAAGGCCTGGATGTGGGCTGGGGACAAGGACTGGGTGAGGGCTTTTCCAACCTCAATTATCCTGGAAAGGAGAAGATTCCTCTTTCTGTACACCCACAGGGAGACCTTTGGGCTCCACGCAAATGGGGATAAGAAAGGGCTCCTCCCAATTAAAATAATCAGATAATAAATCCCACCCTTGCTGCTAATTACCCCAATAAAAAGAAGTCAAGTGACAGAACCAAAGCGCTTCCCACCACTCTCCCACCCTGAAACCATCTCGGTTCCAGTCACAGCACAACGAGGTGACAAACACGATTATATTTATTCCATTCAGAGCAAACCACCCCTAATTCAGCACAACAGAACGCAATTGAGGCTCTCTAATGCCGCATTGCAAATCCCCACACACCCCCTGGAACCTGCTACAGCTTTATTAGAATTTCCTCTGAAGCCTGGATATCAGAGCTGCAGAGATTGTTTTCCCCGGGCAGGCAGGGGAGATGTGCTGATAAGGAGCCGGGCTGTGTTTATCACCAGATAAATAACAACCAGCCCTCCGTGCAGGGCAGGCTTTGTCACCCTAACAATGCACTTAAATCCCATTAAACCTGGAGTTTTATTGACAAACGAGGCTGGGGAGGCAGGGAGGGGGGGGATGCTTCAGCCCACTAAAATCTGCAGAGGGAGCCCAAGAAGCTGCGAGGGAAATTTGGGAGCTGCATCCTGGTGCTTTTCCAGCTCAGCGGGCACAGAATTTTCTCCCTTTGGGGACCTGGAGCACAATCGGGTCACCTCAGACCTCTGCGCTCCCAGACACGCAGGAGGGACCGAGCCGATCCTGGCTGGCTCCGGGATGTTTCATTAATAATGGAAGAGGCTGGGTGGAAGTGACAAACTTGGTGGGAGTGCCCCTGCTTGGTGGCAGCTCCAGCAGTGTCACACCGGGGTTCAGCAATGTTCTGCCCTGCTCCCAGCCTGTCCTCCTGCAGCTCAGCTCCTGGCAGGCACTGAAGTGACATTCCGGGAGAAAAAAGGGACATGGCCACACCTGCAGCCATCACCGCTCAGCTCCAGAAGGAAAAACACCTTTAGGGAAGAGAGGGAAAGGAAAATCGCGTTGTAAAGGAGCTTTCTGATTCCCTGAGGAAGCCAGCACATGGAGGAGTTCAGCCACGAGTCACCAAACCAGCCCAGGGGCCACCTCTGAACCTCTGAACACTCCTCTCTTCTATTTTATCATTTCTTTCTGTAGTTTCTATAAATCTCTTTTACAGTGCGGGGAAAAAAAAAAAAAAAAAGTCACAGAAACCGGGAGAAAACCAGATTTGGGAGGTGAAACTCGTTTTGCTGACAGCTCCATGAAAAACCCGTTCGGATTCCAGCAGCAGGAATGACAATGGAATGCAAAGCAGCCTCGGGAAGGAGGGAAGCAGAACCTGGGAGTTCTCGGAGTGATTTTCCTGCTCACCTTTGGCACCACGGGATGGGAATTGTCGTCAGAATTTCACTATCAACTCCATGCTCAGCATAAATAACAACCCAAAAACCCCCAAATGCCGAAATCCCCCTTTGGGGACACAGAATTTCTGCCTCCCTTTTAGAGCCGGGTGGAACTGCCAGGCTGTGACCAGGGGAGGTGACAAAGCCCCTGAGGACAGTTGTAAACCAGGTCTACCAGTGAAGGCAAAATTCTACATTAATCCAGTCCCTGACCATTGTCACCAGTTCCTGATGACAGCAACACCACGTGCCATCCTCCCACCACCTCCCCCAACTCAGAACAGGCTGAAAGTTTGGTGGTTTATTTTTATTTACTGTTTTTATTTTATTTATGAACCTGGAGTGATGGCAACACCCACAGCCCAAAAGGATTCCTGACCTGATGCTGAGCTCTGACTGTGCTTGGAGTTCTCTTGTGGGTGAGGCTCTTACTCAGACCATGAAAAATTCTTGCCCAGGGACAGAAAGATGGAAAGGCTCCAGCACTTCCAGGTGTTTGCATGAAGAACCCACACTTTCACCTTTGCAGCAGGCAGAGCAACTTGAACTCTTGATGTTTTACTCCGTAACTTCCAGTTGCAGTTGGATTTGGGAGCAGAATTCCCTTTGCACAGAGCTCGGTGGAACCATCTACTTATTTACTGCACACTGAATTTAGCACCACGTCCACGGCTGAGGGAAAACTGAGCAGAGGCTTCCAGCCAAATCCCCAGAATCCGCTCAGTCCTTCCTCTCCAGGCCCACACCCGCGATAAATTCTCTAAGAAAGGGTCCTGTTGTGTGGTGGCCTCTCCACAAGGAGTGCAGCAGCAGGGAATCATGGAATAGTTGGGGTGGGAAGGACCTTAAAACTCATCCAGTTCCACCTTCCAGGGACACCTCCCGTTATCCCAGAGTGTTCCAACCTGGCCTTGGACACTTCCAGGGATGGAGGCTTCTGTGGGAATTCCATTCCAGCCCCTGACTGCTCTTACAGGGACAATTTTTTCCCCAATATCTCACCCACATCTCCCCTTTCCCAGCTGGCAGCCATTCCCCCTCATCCTGTCCCTCCATCCCTTGTCCCAAACCCCTCTCCAGCTCTCCCAAAGCCCCTTTAGGCCCTGAACACTTTAAGGCAGTGCTGCCATTCATTTTGGCCAGACAAAAGCGTCCAAATCAGCACAAAGCCTTTTTCCCTCTCCATCCCTGTTCTCCAGGGATTCACCCTGCTCCTCCAGGTGCCTCTTCCATCACTCCCAACCCACTGTGAAGGAATTGCATCATGTTCCAACCTTCAGCAAGGTTTTCAAGGAAAAGTCACTTCCCTCCCTCCCTGTGTGCTCCTGTGGTGCCCGAGTCTGCCTTCAGCAGCCTTGACATTCATCTCCCTGGCAATTCCCTTCCCCAGAACTTGTTCTGCCTTGCTGGGAATTTGTGTCCAAACTCAGAGTTATTCACAGCTGGTGCTCCCACCACGAGCCACAGATGCTGGAAAATTGTACAGATCCCATTAGCAAACAATGAAATGATGGCTGGAGGTCTGTGGAAATCAGAGTGGTGGTTTTTTCTTTAGGTTAAACACTCCAATTTTTGAATACGGATATAAAGGAAGAAGGTTGGCTGGAACTTTCTCCTTTGTGGGAGGCAGATGGATGAGGAGGGCTCCAGGACAACAACTGAGTTTTGTCACGTCACCACATCCTCAAAATTCCTGCATATTTCTCAATTTTTCATTCAGGAATAACAAGCTGAACCCTTTCCATTGAGGCAGAAAGTTGTTTCCACCCGCTCTGCTCAGCTGCCAGCACCTGGGAGAAGGTGTTCTCCCAGCCAGCCCAGGCTCTCAGATTTCCAGAGCCAGGATTCAGCTTTTCCACCACAAGCCCCTCACAAAAAGGCATAATTTAACTGGAAAATCAATGGAAGAATATTCCAGCAGCAGCAGTGAAGGTGTCACTGCCAGGAGCACAATGACAGGTGTGGAAAGAGCCACGATGGACAGAGCAGGAATGTGCACATGGAATTGCATCCACACAATCCTGGCACACGGCACAGGAATCCCTGCTGCACCTTCCCGTCCAAAGTGCCACGGTCTCCAGTCTAAACCATCAATAATTAAAGACTCTGAGGTGGCTGCAGGGCCAGTGGGAGGCAAAGAAATCATTAAATTCCTCTCCAAGGTCATCCAAGTAAATAAGGCCTCCCTGAAGATTCCCCAAGCTGAAATATCCATGTCCTGGATGCTGTAACTCCAGAAGAAGAGAGGGAGATCAAATATTGGGAAAGCTCTGAGAGGGAGCTACAAAAGGTAGAAAATCCAGCTTTAAGTCAAACATTGGAACAGATTCAAAAGGAGCAGAAGGGAGGAGGAAAAGCTACAGATAAGGATTGTCTCACACAGGGACTGTGTTTACCTTATTAATTCCTGATCCCACTCTCCTCCGAACAAGGTGCTCGGGATTGGGCAGGAACGAAACAAAAGCTGGGCAGCATTCCCAGAAAAGCAGCCTGGGAGCTGTGAATCCTGCCCAGCAGGGATCTGTGCTCACACACACAGGTCAGCACCCAGCTCCCTGCGGCACTGAGGGGGACACGGCCAAGGTGACACAGCCGCGATGGCCCCGAGCCCAAGACCAGTTCCAATCTGCTGCACAGTCTGCACATGCCTGGGGTCACACCTCGCTCTGGAAAAGTCATCTCCACACACTGATCTGTTTGTGCTTCCTGCATGGAAAATATTCCTGGGCCTGTTATTTTTTTTTTTTGAGGGGGTTGTTGTTTATTTTTCCCCAGGTCCTGCATTTACCCAGAGAACAGACTGGAGGATTAAAGGTGAACGTTTCAGGAGCTCCTCACAATTTACTGATGTCACCAAGTGCAGCAGCACTTCCAGGTTGTCCCTGATCCCTCTCAAGTCCAGGGAGCATCAGGCACAAAGGCTTCTCCCATCCCAGCTCCTTCCTCCTCCTCCAACCCATGCCTCAATCCTGTCCTTACAAAAATCCAACCTTTCCACAGAATGCCAGCATGGTGTGGTTGGAAGGAGATGGGAGGATTAATTATCCTTCCCTGCCATGGGAAGGGACACCTTCCACCAGGCCAGGGTGCTCAGAGCTCCTTCCTTCCCCTCAGAAGGGCAGCGTTGTTGCTGATTTACACTAAAAAATAAAAGACAGCAACAAAAGAGATTATCTAGGATCACAGAGAGGAATTTTTATGAGGGAGCAAAGCCTGGGTAATGATGATGTTGAAGGAGCAGTCGTTTGCTCCTAATGGTCCCCCTGGTAATTCCTGCAGTGTCTCCAGAAGTTTAATACATGGGATTACGGCAGGGAAGTCTCTGAGAACAAAGGAGATCCTTAACTTGCTTTGACATTGTCATTTTACACCGCATTATTCCACGGGAGACCTGCAAAGCAATAAATCCTTCCTTTGCCAGGATGTGGGAGCCCTGTGAGAGGTGCCAGCTACCAGCTAAAGCAACAAATTGTTCAGCTAAATTCTCATTTCTGCCCCAAATTCCACCTTGTCCTCAATGACTCTTAAAGAAAAAAAAAAAAAAAAAGAGTCACCTGCTTAAAACCTACAGGAAACTCTTGAGATTTCATTCCCCTGATAAACTCATGCTGGAGCTTTAATTTAACAGCACCAGGGACAAGAAAGATGCTTTTCAATAACTTCCACTCAATAAAACTGTGAGAAAAAGAAAACTTTGGTTTCTCCCTTTTTACTCCTTTCCAAACTGTTCCTTTCCAACCCAGCTTTGGCTCTTCCTGCCTAGAAAGACATTGCTAAAAGGTGTTTGCAACATCCTATTTATTTAGGGAGCAACTGAGTAACTTGAGCAGAAGAGCATAAAGCAGGCATGGCCTTATCATTTTGGGTGAATTCTTTAGAAAAATCCATTTTTATTGTGTTTGTTGTTGAGAGAATTCCTGGAATTTGCCACAAGTGAATAAATGGTTGTTTCTGAGGATCAAGTGGCACCTTCTCAGCAGCAGAGTCCATCCAAACATTCCAGCACCCACTCAGCATCGGCTCCTTCGGAGATTCCCTGGGTGAGAGCTCTCAGGAAAGAGAAAAAACCTCATTTTAAATTACATCTGCTCCTGTGCTCCCACCTTCAGCCAGCCAGGGATTCCCAGGTGGGTTTATCAGTTTCCCAGTGCTGTTTCCTCCTTAGACAAAAGATGCCTGATGCACTCTGGCCATTACAAAATGCTCACTAAAATCTCCACACTGTGCACAGCTCCTATTTCACACCCCAGACAGGGCACAGCCTGCCAAATCCCAAAAATCTTCCACCTGCCACTGGCAAAACATGGGAAGGAAGCAGAAAATCAGCCAAGGTCACCCAGATGGATTGGAGCAAACAGTGGAGTCCAGAAAAACCCATAAATCTGAGAGGTTTCCAGGAAACCCCATAAATCTGAGGGGTGATTTCATGTCCAGAATGCTCCACAAATCTTGGAGAAGCACCTGAAACTCTCAGCTCCACCCCAAGCTGGGAGGAGGGAGTGGAATTTGTTAATTCAGGCAGTTTCACACTGTCTGCTCAGTATCAATGGGTTTAGCTGGTGTCTGTTGTGGAGTTGGACACAGGAGGAGCAGAGATTTCACTGGCACAAATCCCAGGGCAGCCTCTGCCAGGAACAGCTGCTCCCTGTCTGGGAGAACCAGAGCCGTTCTTCTTCCCAAAGTCTCACAGAACCAGCAAGAAAGGATTCACAGAGCTGAGTGCTGCATTCCTGTCGTGCCACACTGTCCCAGGAGCTGGGGACAAATCCAGCACAGCCAGGAACACCGGGAAAGGGCCTTGGGGAGGAGAATCCTGGGGCTGGGATGCTCACAGGGAGAACGTGTCTCTGTCTGCACCTCTCTGCTGGATGGACAGGCCACCCACAGAACCTTCTGGAAACTTCTGCCTGAGCATAACCAACCACTGGTAACAGGCAGGACAACCTGGGGCAAGGCAAGGACTGAAATCTCCACCAGCTGCCTCCGTACTCCCATTCCTCATCTGCTTTCTTATTCCCACTCATCTGCTGCTTCTTCCAGTGCACTCCTGGCACACAGCACAAGCTGCCCTGTCCCTGGGAGAGTCCCAGACCAGCTCGGAAAGGATTTGGAACCACTCAGGGTAGTGGAAGTCATCCCTGCCCATGGCAGGGGGATGAATGAGAAGAATTTTAAGTTCCTTCCCAACTCAAACCATTCCAGGATTCTCTGATTCTGTGACGGGATGAGAGTTTCACAGGACACGTGTCAAGGTCGCCTCAGCGTTGTCTTAAGTCTGAATTAATTACATCATCCTTAATGAGAACTGAAAATTATTAACTCTGAACAGCCCTGAGTGCCCCAGAGCTCTTCAGTGGAATCCCAGTAGGAAACCAGTGTTCCCAGGCATTTGGGGGCAAACGGTTGAATGGAGTGCTCAGGCACAGCACTGGGAAGCTGCCGTGACTCCACAAGAGCAGCAAGAGCTCCTCCAGGGCAGGAAAATGTGGGATCAGCTGAGAATTCCAAATTCCTGCAATGCCTGCAGCACCTTCTCCTGGCTGGGAGCTGCCTGTGGCACCTCAGGGACAGGAGCCAGCAGCAGCTGATAGCCACCACCTCCCCTGAGCATGGAACAGCACTCATAGCTCATGGAAATATTCCTTTTGCTCAGCCAACAGGTCAGATTTCCCTGGACCACAGCAAAATCAGCTCCCACGGAGACCCTGCTATGTCCAACCAGCAATGTGGGGAGGACAGGAAAAAGGAGCAGGAGCCACATTCCAACAGGGTTTAATTTATCCAGGAATCACCCCCAGACATCACCCCAGGAGCTGGAGCTGAGCTGTTTGAGTTTCCCCTGAGATAACGGGATCAGTGTTGAAGCTCCAGCTCTCCTAGTGCCTGCATTTCCCAGAACACACCCGCAGCCTCTCCAGGCAGTGATTTTCCCACATCCCAAACCCCCACTGTCCATTTCCCACCCTCCCAGACAGCTCCTCAATGCACTCATTTCCTCAGGTACCAAGCCAAGCCAGGATTTACAGGTTTGGTTTTATTCCAAGGGATAATTTATGTTCTTTTTCTAAAATCTACATCTCCAAGGACTTCATCTGTACTCTTGAAAGCAGCTAATGGCCACACAAAATACTCATTTTACAGGAGATCCCGCTCTGCCCTTGGAATTCCTTGGAACAAATCCACCCCAATCCAAATCTGATCTTCCTCCTCCAGTCAGTTTTCTTTAGCTTAAACAGAAATGGTTATTTTATGGAGCACCTGCAGGTGAAGGTACTGCAGACAGAGCAGCTATAAAAAATGTTAAGATCTGGAGGACAGTCAACACTAAAAAATGGGAAAAAACCCCCAATTGTTCCACTTGTCCATCAAACTGTGAGCACCATCCTGTACCTGTGTGTACAGATCACCCTTCATTATGACAACTCTATCAAAGTGCACTCGAGTCATTTCATATTTGCTGTGTCACAGTTAAATTATCAACAAGTACAGGCAAAAATGGATTTTTACAGCTGAGAGATTAAATTACACCCTCCCCTCGCTGTCTCATGAAAATCCCGGAACAAACAGCAGGTGTGTTAGAACAGAAATCAAGGCGGTGTTTGGTCTGTTCTGTTGACAAATATTACCCAAATATCAACTCCAAACCACAGCAGGCAGCAGAGGGAGGTCACCTCCCTATCAAGGAAAAGCAGGCAGCGAATTCTGCCCAAACACAGCTGCTATCAGGAAATACTCCCGGGATCAGCCCTCCCTGAACCTTTGTTATCTCACCCACCTGCATCTTATCTGGGGACTCACAGCACTCCCACATTTACATGCAGCATTTCAAGTCATTGCTCCCAAATCACCTCCTGATCAGCTCCAGCGTCCCCTGCCCTCACTCACAGGTGGCTCTGCCTGTCCTTTATGTCCCTCCCTGCCCTGTGGATGCCACCAGAGCCGGGCTCCAGGCGAGGAGAGGCTCAGGATAAAGCAGAGGGATGTTGGTGACAAGGCCCAAGCGCAGGGAGGCCACTGCCAGCACCTGCTGATGGCACATCAAGGGATCCCTTCCCTTTGGTGCACATCAGCTCACCCAGGAGTTTTACACCCCCAGCCCAGAGAGGGAACAGGGACAGTCACCAGCCATCTGTGACCTGGCAAGGTGATGGCCTTGGTGACACCATTGGAGAACACAGTGAAACAATTCCCTCGACAGTGAAACACAGAGAGACCTTTGGAATGCCTTCACCTGCGGATCAGCCAAATAAACTCATCTGGGGTGGGATGAATCCCAGAATCCCAGAGCAGGCCAGGTTTAAGGGACGACAGAAGCTCATCTGGTCCCACCTCAGGGCCATCCCAGAGCACAGAAGGCACAGGATTGTGTCCAGGTGGTTCTGGAGTATCCCCAGGGAGGAGACTACACAGCCTCTCTGGGCTCTGCTCAGGGCTGGGCATTGCCCAGGGCAGAAGTTCTGTCTCCTGTGCAGGGGAAATTCCTGGGATCAGTCCCTGCCTGTTCCTCTGGTGCCACTGCTGGGCCTGGAGCTGAGCCTGGGCCCTGCTCTGACCCTCCCTGCACACAGGGACAGACAAGGGACAGACAGGGACAGACAGGGACATTAAAGAGACACCCACAGACATCCCAGGGACATCCAAGGGACATCCAAGAGACACCCAGGGGACACCCAGGGGCAGCCAGGGCTGAGGGCCCCTCTCAGCATCTCCTCAGCCCCAGCTCCCTCAGCCTTTCCTGGGCAGGGAGCTGCTCCAGGTCCTTCCTCAGCTCCAGGAGCTCCTGTCCCTGCTGTGCTGAGGATCCAGAGCTGGACAAGCACCCCAGATGTGCCTCACAGGGCTGACAATTTATATTTTTAATTCTCATTGAAGACAACAACCTACAGCCCAGTTGATCCCACCCACCCCATGTGAAGCCACTCCTGCCTTCCCTCTTTCCTCAGAGGACAAAAACCCCAGGAATGCCCTTGGCTTCATTCTCCCAGAGGCCCTGGGGCAGTCAATAACAATAAAAATATTCCTGCAGAGCTTTCAGCCTCAAAGCCCGATTCTCCAGGCGCTCTCCTGCAGTTCCTCTGTAATGGCATTTTTTTTATGGCCCAGCTGAAGGAACCTAATCTTGCAATTACTCCATTTAATGTAATGTAATGGCTGGGCAGCTTCCTGGGATATGGGCAAAGAGAAGTGTGGTATAATTGCATTAAAGTGGGAAACAGGAGTAACTACTCACATTAAAAAGGGTCAGGAATAAAAGGCAACATGGTGTGAATTGTAGAGGAAGGAACGAGTTTATGACATGCAGTGGAAGGTCTGGCAGCTTTCAGCAGCACGAGAGGCACCATTCCCCTCCTGTCCCTTTCGCTTCCCATCAGGGCAATAAAGGGGGAAAAGGAGGGAGCTGGGAGCATAAAATCCACACGGCTTGTAAAGAGGATAAATTTGGTTTGGGGACGGAGTGAGAAGGTCAAGACACCTCCAGGAAGATTCTCCTGGTGCACTGCAGCATTCCCAGGAGAAATCTGGCAGCACAAGGCCCTAAAGATGGGAAACATCTGCTGAGCAGCTCCAATTTCCAGGACAGAAACCTCCCTGATCCCTGACTTCACAGCAGGAAAATGAGACTGGAAAAAAAGAAAAGGGAATAAAGGTTATAGTTTGAAAAGCCACCAGGGTGACCCTCAGCCGTGCAGGAGGGATGGCAGCTGGTGATGAATTCCTGAGGGGAAGGACTCCTCACTCCAGCTTGCAAAAGCCAAAAGCCAAGTCTCCCAGGCTCTGAAATTCAGGCACAATGAGCATTCCAGGAATCCTCAAGGAATGGAGTTGTGATAAATGTAACCTTGGATAAAAATTCGTGAAAAAATAAATAAGTATATAACTAGATTTATAACAATGTAAAAAGTATATAAAATATAGTGTGGCCGAAGAATTTCCCCAAACCCAGCAGTAACTACCCATTCAGCGGTAACGACCCTAGGCGACGTTCATCAGCCTGAAAGAAAAAGCAGGACACGAATGATTAAGCTAAACAAAGAAAGGAGCCAGGCCGAGATGGCTATCGACCCCACACCGCACCTGGGCACCCCTCCCTGCAAACCCCGACTGAAGATGCAAACAGGACATGGACCATCAGGCTGACAGGGTCAGGCTCGGCGCCCATCAACGGAAAAGAATGGACAGGACATGAACCATCAGGCTGACAGGGAAAGGCTCCGAGATACTCATCACCGGACCTGAACACCCCGCCTTGCAGGCCACCGTTGGGGGAAGCAATCAGGCAGACAAAGGGAAAAAGTCCAGCCGAGATATCCATCAACTCCAACCCGGATCCAACCATCCCATCCAGATGGCCTGAACCAAAATGAAATCAAGGAACACCCAGAACTTCTTTACATATGAGGAGACTCTGTCCGGACGTCTATTTGACTCTATTCTCCAACGCCAGGAAATCAATTCATCCAACAATCAAGGACCCTTGGTGAATGGTGCCTGCCTGGAATTTGGCCTCAAGGCACAAAATCCCTATAAAAACCCCGGACAGTCTACCCTCCTTCGTGGATTTGGGAACACCTATACCTTTGGGTATAGACCCCTGTCCACCCAGCGCTGCGCTGTTTGTTTTATTGTGGTTTTTCCTCATTGTTTATTTTTTTATAGAAATTGTTTTATAATAAATTGTTTTTTATTTAACCCAAATCTGCCTTTGCATTTATAACAGAGTGAAAGGATTTTACCTTAACAGAAGAAAACAGAAGTGGGAAGGATGTGTCCCATGTGTTCCATACCTTCCAACCCAACCCTTTCCGTGATTCCATGGTTCTACTCCCCTTTGCTTTGCACAAGGAAAAACCACAAAACAAACCACAAAACCAGCTGAAGCACCAAGACTGGGCTGAAGGTGCACACCTGAGCTACACAGGGACTGCTGGGATTCAAACAGAGCTTCTGAGCTCAGCTTTACACACCTCACAGCACCTGTGCCTGCAATAAATGCAAAAATTCACCCAAATATCACCAGATTATAAAATACAGTATTTTCTGTTCACCTTGGGACTTTTAAGGCCCCATCCCCATGCTGAGACCTTTTCCTGCCATCCCAAATCAGAGGGAAGAGTCCAAGATATTAAGCTTTTAAAAGCTAGATTCACCCTGTGTAATTATGAGAACCAACAAAGAAAATGCTGAGCCTTTTCATTTCTTCTACTCCTGCAGGAATGGGAATCTTGCAGACATTGCAGCTTCTCCATCAGACTCCACACAGATCCTCCACACCTTCACACGTCTGATCCTTTCAGCTCAGCTCTCAAATGTCAACATTCATTTACCTCCTAATTAACATCATTACGAGCAGTGACATTTTTCTCATCTTCCTGCTTAGGTTGTTGGGGTTTTTTGTGTGTCCTGATGGTTTCTGTCAAGAGGCTGTTTTCATTTCCAGCCTTTTAAAAAGTAACAGTAAAAACTTGCTATTTCCAATGAGGAGCTGCTGTGTATTCCAAGGATTGCTCCTGACAGGGAGGGACTGGGAACACTGCTGGAAGCGCTCTGGCAGCAGCTTTACCTCAACTTTAATTGCAATTCATGGAGAGTCTTCTCCTCCTGTTAATTTTCCTGGCTTGCCTTTGACGTTATTCCTCCTGGCATGGAATTTTCACCCACCATGGCAAAGTGGAGCCAATTCCATCCCTTTATCAACACTCATTACCTACCAGTGCAGGCAGAGCAGTGGCCAAGGTCTGTGAGGGGTTTCTGGGCAGTTTTGTGGTATTTGTGGTTGGGTTTTTTTTGTTTGTATGTTTGTGATTTTTTTGTTTGGTTGGGTTTTTTTTCCATTTTGCCTCTTTGGATACAATATTATCTGCTAAATACAAGCTTTGCAAATTCTGCTTTTCACTGCAAATCCAAACAGGTCCACAACCAAGATTTCGTTTCTGCCAGGACTGGTGGCAAAATCTCTCCTTCCTGATCAGGTCTGGGCAGTCTCAGGACACATCTGGACCCTGTGCCCTGATGAGATCAGGGCACTGGGAAGGTCTCAGCACAGCCACAGGCCTTGTTCAGGCTCAGGCAGGAAAATGGACATAAATCCCCTTGAATCACCAATTCCAGGATGTCTTTATGTCTATTCCCATCATTAAATACCTGCAGCAGCCACAGCCACGGGAAAACCTCTGCAGTGTCTTGTCCAAAGCCTGGTTTTCCTGGGCTCTGCTCCCCACAAATGATTTGTCCTTAACAATCACTGTTCCACATGAAACCCTCCAATAGAAGAGCAAACTGGAGCAATAAAGGTGCTTTATTCTGGTCTCTCTGCCTGCAGAGGCCCCATAAAAGCGGTGGTGGTTAAACCCAACTCCACGTTGGAGACAGGATCAATGGATGTGTCCCACCCCAGCAATGCCCTGTGTTTATTCCAGCACTTCTATCCCAGATTTCCCTGGACCCAACTGATCTATTTTGATGGAGTATGTAGATAATCCAGGGACATGAGCAAACATTGTGCTGAGTTCAGATAAATGGCCTCGATTCAAAGTGAATTTTATAAATGACCCAGCCCAAGTGGGACAGCGCTGCCTTTACATGCATATTAACACAATGCACCCCTTAAGGCCATTGGGCTGAACAGCATCGATTCCACATTTAAATCTAATTCCTGGGGAGGATCTGGAAAGAACACAGGAACCAAAAAAAAAAAAAGAAAAAAAAAGGCTAAATAAACCAAATCAGGGAAGAGCAAAAGAGTTTTATTTGTAGCTCCTGAACTGTGGGAACTGGGGAGGCTGGAAAGTCTCTCAGGCTGAATTATTGAGATAATAAAGCACCTGCTGAAGGGACCTGTGACTGCTGGAATGATATTATTTCATTGCCCCAGAATAATCACCAGGGCAGGTTCTCTTTGGAGAGCAAAGGAAACAAGGGAAGGGAGAGATAAATGGAATGCAAATCACCCTCTCCACGCAAAGGGAGAGCAGGGACATGAAAGGAATGAGGCTGGTGGGGAAATCAGAGTTTATTTACCAGGCTGAGGCCCCTGGAAAACAACCTGGAGTAAACACAGCAGGGGAATTGAGAAGCACGTTTTGTCCAGGTTGGATTTTGCCATGAGCCTGATGAGTCCTCGGCTCCTCTCTGCCAGGATTAACCACCCCAGTAATTACACAAGCCCTAATTGCGCTGGAATTACGCAATTCCAGAGTTATCCGTGTGTAACTCAGGGATGACTCCCAACTTCCAAGGCTTCTGCTCCCCCATCTTTACCTTTCAGAGAGACAAGTTCCACAGAGCAGGAGCTGTTTCATAATTTAGTACTTATGCAATCGGCTACATATGAATATTTAACACTACTGGGAACTTCAATAAATCACCTTGTACTCAGAATGAGTGGTCAAAATTTCAATTTGTTTTATTCATAGTCCTGTCCTCAGTCACAAGAATTCTGATGGGGACAGCAAGCTCACCTCTGCCTGGGAATGGCTGATTTCACCTCTTGGAAACAACCAAACAAACCGCTTGGAATTTCTTTTCTTCCCAGACAAACCTGCAGAACCTTATTGCATTCCCATCTGCTAAAGCGTAATTAATGAAGGCTTTTAAACCTGCAGAACCTTTCAAATTAATGAAAAGTCCACCCAAATAAATTGGCCATGGAGTCCAAGGGCTGTGGATTTAAATAACAGTGGTTCTCCTGACAGGAACCAAGGAACAGCTGTCACAGACAATTATTTTTAGGGCTGCTACTAAACCATTTTCCCATTATCAGCTGCCACATCGCAGCAGTGAGCGGCAGCTCCACATTTTATCATGACAAAAAATCCAAGGGCTCCACTTCCCTCCTTGGGTGTTACAGGTTTGTAAAACATTGGGAGAAAACGGAGCCAAAATTCTGGCACTGGAGCAGGGGCATGGCCCTGGGTGAAGGGATATGATGTCACCACCACGGCTGTGACATCACCACAGCTGTGACACGGTCCAGCCAACAGGGTAACAGGAAGAGGATGTGGCTCCTTCTGGTGGGCTTGGGGGACTAGGTGTCACCACGGCACAGTGAGATCACCATGGCACATCCTGAAATTCCGTCCATGGGGTGTTCTCTACTCAACCAAGACCTGCTCCATCACCATGGCCATGACATCACCATAGTTGTGACATCATCACATCCTTCCAGCCAAAAAGGCTGTAGGAACCAGGCCTGGCTCTCTCTGATTTGCTCAGGGGTAACCATGGCACACCCCAAAATTCCATCCATGGAACGCCTCCGACTCATCCAAGACCTGCTCTGCCGTCATGGCAATGACATCAGCACATCCCTCCAGCCCACACAGTTACAGGGACCAGGCCTGGCCTGTCCTGCTTGGCTTTGGGAACCTCGCCGCCCCAAGGCCCAGTGCTGTCGCCAACGTTCTGTCCATGGGAGCGCTCCCACGTCAACCCAAACCCATTCCACCATGCTGACTATGACATCAGCACGTCCCTCCAGCCAATAGCGTTGCAGGGAGCTGGCCCGGCCCGTCCCGATTGGTCCCTGGAGGCTGATGTCACAGTGCTGTGGCGATGTTGGCGCGGAGGCCTGGCCCGTTGCCGGCCCTGGCTGCCTCAGTGCGCTCCGGCAGCCGGTGCTGAGGGGCAGCACCACCCCGCTCTCCTCGGCAGCGTTCCTGCAGAGGAACTCCTGGCAGAAAGTGAGCAGCAGCAGGAGCAGCCCAGCCCGGCCGGCCCCACGCAGCCATGGCCCGGCCGGTGCGCTCGCGCCGGGGACCCAGCACCACCATGCTCTTCCGCATCACCATCCAGAGGCCCCGCCGCATGCTCAGGGGGCCCATGAGGGCACGCTCCCGCCTCCGAGCCAGGAGGGGAAGGCGCTTTGGCAAGAGCGTCCGCTTCAGGTCCGGGCGTGCGCTGCCACCGTTCTTCCTCTTCATGGAGAGGCACCGCCGGCGGCTCCAGAGGACCTACCCCAACCTGACCATGGTGCAGACGGCAAAGAGGCTGGGCAGGATGTGGCAAAGGCTGCCCGAAGAAGACAAGGAAATGTACAAGGAGGAGGCTGAGCGCATGAAGGGCAGGAGGGTCCGCCGCAGGCTCAGGAGCTGGAGCAGGCCAATGATGTCCAGCCGGAGGAGGGCCATGAAGAACCTCATGATCTCCTTCACCACCAAGGCGGCGAACCTACGTAATTTCCTCTTGTCCTACCTGTGACTGCAGTTCCTGCCCATGAGTGCATTTCCTGCCCATGATTGCAGTTCCTTCCCATGATTGCAGTTCCTTCCCATGACAGCAGTTCCTTCCCATGACAGCAGTTCCTTGGGAAACCCCAATAAAGTTCCAAGTTGTTATTGCAGCAAACCCTGGCCCACTCTGGTGTCTTTGGGCAGAGCAGGAATTGGGGCTTAATGGAGCTGGCGCCATCGTGGGTGGCAGGGAGGCTGGGGTGGGACAGGGATAAATGTTCCTGCTCATCCACAAGGAAAACAGTGATGACTTCTCCAAACCAGGAGTTAAATTAGGCTCCTTCTGCAAAGGAGGGATTTTGGTCCTCCAACAGCAGGTCCTGGAGCTGGGGAGGAGGCACAGTGAATGCAGATGTGGAGACAGGAGGGTGCAGGGAACACAGAAACATGGCTTTTCCCAGGAAAACGCCTTGGAAGGTGCACAAACTTAGAGCCCAAACCCACACAGCTCCCTGACCCTGCTGGAGGAGCCTCAGAGAGGTTTCTCCTCTTGACCACAACCTTTGTCCCAATTCCTTTAGGGATGGTCACAGTTCCCACCCAAGGTCACATCCCAGAGCCCCAGGTCAATGCCATGTTTTTCCCTAAGCTCCAAAAGTCTCCAGCAAACAACTCACGAGGAGTTCCTGTCCCTCATTCCACACAACTCCCGAGGAGTTCCTGTCCCTCATTCCACACACAGGATTTTGTCAGGTCTTTGCACGCCTGTAACACCAGGACACAAAGCCCGTGGCCAGCAGCTCTCCCTGTTGGGAAACCTAAAATCCCAGGATACGTCCCAAGCATATGGGTACAAAGGCTGGGGATATTAAGAGGAAACTGCAAAGCTGCCATGAGCTGGCAGCAGAATGTTTAAGTGAGCAGGGACAAGAAATCTCACTTTAATGGTTCTCCTGCCTGCATGGCCGCTGAGAGCCTGACAGGATCCATCAATTAAAATCTATTCCCAGCTGCAGCAGCCGTGGCTCCAGCAGAAGGAGCAGCTATTTTTGGCACGTTACAAATACGAAGTGGTCAGAAAGGCCCCAGATATCACCCAGCCAATTACGCTTTCCACGGAATCTTTGCGTTCCCCCATCCCTCAGCCTGCAAGCTCCGTAAGCAAGTGGCACTCAGGCAAAATCAGGCCTGGGGAAGTTGGAACATGGGTTCCACTCAATTGAACCCATCACACAGGTCCTGAGGAATGGCTCCAAGTTCCTGCAGCTCTGCCTGCAAACATCCGCTTTTTACAAGCACGTCCCAATGAACTCCCAGTCTGGCCATTCCCACCAGTCCCTTCAAACTGAAACACCACCTGAGAGGCTGAGGGACAACTCTGCCAGCTCTGAACACACAATAAAATTCCAGTTATCTGCGGCAGGAAATCTTCTAGTGACAGGAAAACCGGAAGGGATGGGAAACACTGCACTGGAAATTGGTCATTACCCACCTGGATGTGTTTGCCACTAATGGTGTGGAGACTAGAGATGGAAATAACTGTGAGAACAGAGCATTAACAAGGAGAAATAACAGTTTGGGAGAAGCCTTCCAGCAGCAGAGAGGAAACAATGATCCTGGAAGAGCTGCAGGCAGCTGATGGAGGAGGGGGTAAGTGATAAATATGGATATTATGAGGGGAATGTATCTCAGGGGCCTGGGGTGGGTTCCTTCCTCTGCTTTCCACACTGTAGTTAAAACCTGCAATAAACCAACTGGAGAAAATGGTTTCTCTCAGAATTGGCACAATTTTGGCTTGTTGGGAGCCTCAGCACCTTTTTCATGTGCTCAGAAATAACGTTAATGGCATTGTTACAGACTCGGGAATGTCATTTTTACCATAATGCGGCCTGTGTTGTCACTGCTCGGGGAAAATGATTTAGAAACAACTTGGAAATTGCCTGGACAACCTTCCCTTCGGGCCAGCTGCATGGATTCACCTGAGAGCTGTCCAGGATGGGATTTGTCGTCCCTGTCCTTGGGATTTGCTGTCCCTGCCCTCTCCATGTGGGGGCTTCAAAGGGGATGAGTTTCAGATCAGAAGGGAAAAGCCAGGAGTGACAGATCTTTATCCAAGGCCCTCCAAAATCCACCTCCCTGTGCCTGACCAGGGGCACAAACACAAGTCTGCCACCACCAGTGTCGAATCACAGGCACATGCCACACATTTGGGACTTCAAAGTTTGGGTACATAACCCAGAATTTCCTGTACTCCCCCACACAAAACTAAAAAATCCAATTATTGAGCACAAAACCACCGAGACGTGACTGCTGCACTTGTGGTCCCATTGAGAGCACGAGAGCTGTGCCTCTGCAGAGATCCCCTCTTGTTCTGAGGGAACAATGGCACTTCAGCCCCTTTCTCTCAGCCAGCTCCACTCTCCTCATCCCAGCAATTTTCATTTCTGTGTGCACAAGATGCTCTTGTGTGGCAGCAATAGCAGGGGAAGCACTGGAGCACTCATGAACAGCAGATTTATTTCGTGTATTTCTCTGCAGTGATGCTCCCACACGTGGCCTTGTCTGTGTTCATGGATACACCGGAGTATTCCACCAAAACAAACCACCAAAACCAAGCCCCGCAACTCTTTCTTTGAAGGGGCTGCTTTGGGGTTGAGGCTGTGTCAGTGTCCCCGGAGGGTGCTGAGAGTCACCCCAGTGAATCCCAACAGCAAGAAGGGATTGGAGGGGGACCCTCTTCTCTCTTCTCACTCATGCCACCCAAAAAGGTTTTGGGGACCAATCCACAGCAGCCAAACCTGGCAGAAGCCTGCCCTAAACCCCTACTTAGGAACAGATGAATTCTGGATGACTGGGAGCCTTTGCAGGCTCTTTGTCACGCGTTAACTGAGATGTTACAACTTCAACACCCTTGGGAAAATCAGAGCCTGGAAGAGTTCTCTGCTCATTAACTGCCTGCCAAAGGATCCTCCCCGCTCTCAAGAATCAATAACCTGCTTTTGTTCACAGCTTGATTTTAATGGGACCAAAAAGCCACGGCGGCACAAGACGCTGAGAGCCACCAGGATTGAAGAACAGCTCGGCTCTTTGAAGCCCAATGTGCAGGCAGGACAGCACAGACTGAGCATCTCTGAGCTCATCCCCACCTGCACACCTCGGGGAGAGGCAGCACTCACTGCCCCCCTTGTTAGCTTTGATTTCCATCAGAAATCACCGGAGGAACAAACTCCTTCCCCGCACCCAGCACAGCCCAGCCCACGCCGGGGATGCTCCCAACGCAATTTTCCAGGCTCTCCCACTCCCACAGCAGCTGGGATGATTCCCCTGGCCCCTGCACCGCAGTCCCTGGGGACAGCGAATCGCCAGTCCCAGTTTGAGGGGAGATAATGGAACGGGTCTTCCAAAGTGTGCCACCCCCACTGAACACCAAACTCATCTGTTGCTTTTAGTTTACCAAAAACAAACAAACAAACAAAAAACCACAAAACAAACAAACAAACCAACAAACAAAAAAAACAACCAAAAAAAAAAAGAAAAAGAAAAAAGGAAAAAGAGAAAAGGAAAAAGAGAAAAGGAAAAAGAGAAAAGAGAAAAGCAGTGAGTTATCAGAAGTGCAGTTGGAGCAGCAGCTTGACAGACCCAGTTTTGGCTTTCCCGGAATTCATCATTTACATTGATAAAATACAGGATTGCTTGTGAACTTCCCCATTCCACTTAAAGCTACAATATTCCAGTTCCATCAGGCAGGGATGGGAGCTGCAGCTCTCATGGGGAGGGTGTCAAATACCCCAGAATCTGTAAAATACCTCAGATTAAGAAAATCCACATTATGGTTGGGGTTGAAATTAAATGATGTTTAAAACCCCTTCCAACACAAACCATTTAGGGTTAAAAAAATCTTCATTTCCATGTGAAGAATAAAACTGTCATCAGATAACCCCAAAGGAGAACCCAACCACCAGGTAAAATGGGATTATTTATGTTTAAGAAATTGGTTGATTTGACAAAGTTCATTTTCTATCCCTTCCCCATCAGCTGCACAGTCCCAGTGGCTGCTGGTGATGTTGGATGTGACTGAGATGGGGATGGCAAAGCTGTCATCTTAAAACTGGTGATGAATTTCTTTGGATGATCCACGTTATTGACTACACCAGAGGGTGAAGATGTGATTCCTCTTCTGGGTACTATGGAATCATGGAATGTTCTGGAAGGGATAGACAGGGACCATCAAAGTCCAACTCCTGATCCTGCACAGACACCCCAGTGTTTCCATTCCATTCCAGAAAGGAATGAGGGATTTGTCCATTCAAACAAACTGTGGGTCTGCTGATAAATAAAGTTAGATATAGAGAGATGAAAAAAACAATGGAAAGTAAAATAAAATAAATTCCATAGGAATTCCACTGACTGACACAAGGAAAAGAAAGAAAGGGGGGTACACATTAGAAGGGTGTCTGTATTAGTCAGTTTGGGAAGTCTGTGCCTCTCAAGTACCTCAGCCAATGTGGAAAGAGAGAGGGAAATGCAGCTGGGAAATTGGGATAAAAAGGAGGCTGTGTCCTGTAACAATCTGAGAGACCCCATGGGAAATGCCCCATGGCCTCTCCCTTTATTCCAATGAAGTTCCAGGACTCCTCTGGTTCCTTTTTGGACACAAACCTCTGGTATTTGTGGATTAATTTTCCTGACACCAACAACCCCACCCTGTGCCTGGGAGTGTGTGAAGAGGAGAACTCACCCCCTACTCAGTCCCTGCAAGGTTTTTATGGCCAGGGCTGACCCCAATCCTCGAGGAATCGCTGCAGAATTCCCTGCCTGCCATAATCCCGGAGCTGAGTGAGAGGCAGCCCTGCCTCCCAGACACACCAAACTCATTGATCCTTCTTCACCAGGTAACCAAAGCTCTGGCAGGGCTGAGCATCACAACCTGAGCTGAGCAGGGTCCAGAGCTGCTCCATCCCTTGGTGCTCCGTGGCTTTCCCAGGAGGATGAAGACCTCTCAACACCCGAGTGCACAGATCTGAGCTGCCAAAGCAGCAGAACAAAAAGTGCACAAGGGCAAAATGTCCTTTTTAAGACGCTCTGTGGGTGACCTTAACACAAAATGAACTCTTTCCAACTGCAGAAACTCTTGAGCGCTGCCAGTGGGTTCTGCTTTTGTATTTCCTGCTTTTTAAATTCTGCCCTTTGCTGCTCTGACTTTCTCTTCCTCTCTCAGCTCCTCAGAGATCAATCTGCTCCTTCTCCACTCAGTCTTCTCAGCTGATGTGAGCTGTGTCACTGCTCACTCGCCCATCATTCCCTGTTTCCAAGGGTCTGATCGGATAAAAAATCCTGGAATGTTCTGCAGTTGGAAATGGAGCAGAATTCTGGAAAAGGCAGCAGACACCAAGTCCACCTTCACACCGTGGGGCCAGTGATGTTTTGTGCCTCCACTAATGATGTGGGAGATGGGACAGAGCCCTGCATGCAGCACAAACCTCTGGGAGCAGCTGAGGGACCCCACGGGCACATTTCCCCAAAAAAGGGGAAAAAGGGACAATCCTGTCCAGCTCAGAGGAAAACCCTACGTCCTGCCCCAGGGGAGGAGAGATTCCATGGAGCTGGCAGAGCCCCGAGGTCCTGATCCAGGCCCAGCACAGCCAGCAGCACTCTGGGACGCAGCCAGCCTGGAATTCTGTGGAATTCCACCTGTTCTAGGAGGATCTGAGCATCCTTTTTTGCAGGATCTCCCTGCTCAACTCAAGCCAGGGCACCTGGCAAGAACCTGCAGGCCGAGAGCAGCCCCGTGCAGTGACAACTTTATTTGTGCTGCTGCCTTTAAATCAAAGCCTGGCACAGCCTCAGATCAGCCAAATCCTGCAGGAAATTCCCAGAATTATCCACAGTTCAGATGAACTCTCTCCCCTTTCAATCAATAAAGTGCTATTAAGAGCCTGTTCTGAGCTGGATGCTGCTGGTGGTGTTTGAGGAGTGCAGCCCTGGCAGAGCCTGCCCCAGATTTTTTCCCTGGATTGGATTAAATTTGGGTTCAATCCAGCTTTGCTGGGACGAGTCTTCAAAGCACCAACTCTGCAAACTCTGACCCCTCCTCACCTGCAGGTCCAGGGGAATTTTAAAGTTCTGCCAGATCAGGTTCTGGTCTCAGATTCCACACACTCTGAAATATTTCCCACTGCTTTTACTGCTCCCTATAAACTGCTTTGGAATTGCAGGGAAAATATTCAAGAGGAGTAAGAAACATGAAAATTCACAATTCCAAATGTTTCAGGCTGGTTTATGTTCCAGTCAAGGAAACCTCCAAGCTTCAGGATACAACCAGGAGCCCAGCCAAGGCTTTTACATGCCCAGAGCAGCTTGTTCTGAACAACATTTTTAGAAGGAAAACCTAAAAAATCTGATTTGGAATCTACTGAACTTCCCACCAGGAAACACCTTGGAGTCAGTGAAGCCTTGCTTGTCTTCCCAGAGATTTGCTGCAGTCTTTCCGAGATTTAGGAAGATGGATTCTTGGCAGTTTGGCAGAAAAAACAAAATAAGTTACTTTCTTGGCAACTTGCTAAAATCAGAACTTGCATAAAGGAAGGGGAAAAATGCCAAAAGCAAAGCAAGGCCTGGCATCCACAGCAAATGCAGAATCCGTGAGTTTGTCCCTTTGGACTCAATTAGTCCAAATTTACAGAGAATGACACCCATAAAGATGTTAAACATTAACAAAACTTCTGTTAACTCGCTTCAAAATGAATTTTAATTGCAAGCTGTTTGATACATTGCAAAATTTAATGAGGGTTTTATTCTGCCCACAAAAATTCCGATATATTAATTTCAGGCTAAAAATCTATAGTTCCTTAAAAGCCTGAGAGAAAAAAATAATCAATGACAGAATGTTCTAAATGCCAATCACTGAGATTGTTCTGCTTTTGGGTTTCTGGGGGGGTAGGTATTGAGCACAGACCCTGCTGCTTCAACATTTCTGCTTTTCAATGGGTTTTTGAGGGAATGTGGCAACACAGATCATTGTTAAGGCTGGAAAATACAGAATAATACAGAATACTGAAATAATACAGAATTGTTAAGGCTGGGAAAGACTTTTAAGATGATCAAGTGCAGCTATCAGACTCGGGAGTTTTTTCTGTCTTCAACTGGAGACGAGGCTCAAATCAGAGGGCTGAAATATCAGAGTTTCAGAAGAGCAGTGGATTTTCCCTGTGCATATCAAACAAATGGAGGAGCCCAGCCCAGGGAGACTCCCTGGATCAGGAGCCCCTTCCCAAGCACAGCTCACACCTAGGGAATCAGGGAACATTCCCAAATCCCAGCCTTGGGCTGGAGCAGGGATCCAGGCACTGCTGGCACTGCTCACGAGCAGGAAAATGCATAGGGAGGTTTCACTGGGAACGTCCTGGTTTGCCCTGGGACAGCAGAACTGGCAGCACCAACAGCAGGTGTGGGCACCCCCCTGGGCACAGGACACAGCTCCCACCTGAGAACAGGACACAGCTCCCACCTGGGCACAGGACACAGCTCCCACCTGGGCACAGGACACAGCTCCCACCTGAGAACAGGACACAGCTCCCAAATGAGAACAGGACACAGCTCCCACCTGAGAACAGGACACAGCTCCCACCTGAGAACAGGACACAGCTCCCAAATGAGAACAGGACACAGCTCCCACCTGAGAACAGGACACAGCTCCCAAATGAGAACAGGACACAGCTCCCACCTGAGAACAGGACACAGCTCCCAAATGAGAACAGGACACAGCTCCCACCTGAGAACAGGACACAGCTCCCACCTGAGAACAGGACACAGCTCCCAAATGAGAACAGGACACAGCTCCCACCTGAGAACAGGACACAGCTCCCAAATGAGAACAGGACACAGCTCCCACCTGAGAACAGGACACAGCTCCCAAATGAGAACAGGACACAGCTCCCACCTGAGAACAGGACACAGCTCCCACCTGAGAACAGGACACAGCTCCCAAATGAGAACAGGACACAGCTCCCACCTGAGAACAGGACACAGCTCCCACCTGAGAACAGGACACAGCTCCCAAATGAGAACAGGACACAGCTCCCACCTGAGAACAGGACACAGCTCCCAAATGAGAACAGGACACAGCTCCCAAATGAGAACAGGACACAGCTCCCACCTGAGAACAGGACACAGCTCCCATCTGAGAACAGGACACAGCTCCCATCTGAGAACAGGACACAGACCCAACCTGAGAACAGGACACAGCTCCCAAATGAGAACAGGACACAGCTCCCACCTGAGAACAGGACACAGCTCCCAAATGAGAACAGGACACAGCTCCCACCTGAGAACAGGACACAGCTCCCAAATGAGAACAGGACACAGCTCCCAAATGAGAACAGGACACAGCTCCCAAATGAGAACAGGACACAGCTCCCATCTGAGAACAGGACACAGCTCCCATCTGAGAACAGGACACAGACCCAACCTGAGAACAGGACACAGCTCCCACCTGGGCACAGCACCCACCTGGATACAAGATCCACCTGCCCAGGACCCACCTGGGCACAGCACCCACCTGCCCAGCAGCAGCAGCAGGAAATCCAAAGGACCAGCAGAGACCCCTGAGCACCCCCAATCCCAGCCTGGGAACCCTCCCTGGGGCAGGCCCGGGAGTTCCAGGGCTGGGGGGAGCTGCGAGCAGCTCCTGGCCCCGTTCCCTGTTCCACCAGCCCAGCCCTGCCTCACTCTCCCCAGTCAGCTTTGCCATCTCCTGCCTCCCCCTCATCCATCACAGAGAAGCTTTGAAACCTCTTTCAAGATTTCCCTTTCGTTTCCCCTTGCCTTTGATTCACTTCCAGGCACCAGAAATTCCAGTGTGGCTTTGAACAAATATCCTTTGGTTTTTAAACTCACACAAAGCATCTGTGATTGGGCAAAAAACCCCGAACCTTCTCTCTGAACACCCCCCTTCCCACCGGGCTGTTTGGAGCACAGGGCACTGCTCCAGGATCAATGGGGTAATTTATTCTCTGACATTACACAGGGAACAACCTGATTTCCAAATTCCTTCATGCCAACTTCCAGCCTGAAGCACTTCTGTTATTTTTTTTCCCCTTTTAAGAACAGCTGACTTATCAAAACCAAGTTTTTCGAAGAGAAAAGCACAAGCTAAGCCACATTATAATAATTGAAGCTATTAATTACCTTTATGCCTTTCTTTTTTAAGGGAGATCTTTAATGCAGGTAATTCTGGCTAAAAGAGCTAATTTGACCTGCTCCATCATTTAAAGGATGATTATAAAATTAATTTAGAAAGACGGGGAGAAAGACAAAGGAATAAAGGAGAACAGGAAGAGATGGGTATTCCCCCTGTGCTCCAACTGGGAATTATCAAAGGAATAAGACTGTTTTAAAAGTGTAGAAAGGCCTGATTGAGTTTTAAGCTTTTATAACCATTTATTGGATTTTCCAGATAAACTGTGGACATTCCAGCCTTGGAAGTGTCCCAGGTCAGGTTGGATGGGGCGTGGAACACCCTGGGATAGTGGAAGCTGTCCTTGCCCATGGCAAGGGGTGGAATGGGATGGGATTTAAGGTCTCTTCCAACCCAAACCTCTCTATGATTCTGTGGGAATTCCAGGCAGTAAAGCAATCCTCAGACATGAACTGTCAACAGCATTTTGTTTATTCCTAATCCTCCAATATTTACTGATGCTCTGGGCATCTTCCTGATCCCCACTCCAAACCCAGCCACCAGAACAATCCCTGGGAGGCAAAAAATCAACCCAACCCCGCTGTGACACTGCCAAAACTGTTACAGCCAAGCCCAGCAGGAGCTGAAGAGATCCTGACCTGCCAGGACAGAAACTGTGCCAAGGAGCAAAGCTCAGCAATTCCCTGGATCCAGCCCCAGGATCTGCCTCCATCTGGGCTTTGGGCAGCCTGATCTGAGCTCAGACACTCACTGATGTGCCTGCTTTTAACAACTGATGGGACCAGGTTTCAGTCTGAGCCACAAAAATGTCCCCGTGCCAAGCTCCCGGGGCAGGCAGGAGAACTCTGGATTTGGAAGCCTGTGGAATTCATGACTATCACAGGAATCCCTCCCGTTCCTGCCTAACAGCCCATCCCCAGAGCCAGGTTTTGGACTAATTCCTTAAGGAAACATCAAGCCCTGGAAAGGAAAACCTTCCCCTGTCCCGAGGGTGCTCAGTTGGGGTTTCACCCCTCAGATCTGACCCTGCTCAGGTGAGGCTGCAGTGATCAATCCCAAACTGCTGATAAGGAAAGCAATTCCCTCTCCCTTCAGGAATCCAGCAGCTCCCAGGTGAACAGCTCAGGGATCCAGAACAGAAAACTGACTCTGCACTTTCCTCCTCATCCCACTGATCCCTGACATCCCTGATCCCTTTAGCTTTTAAAGCAGTAGCAGCAAAGCAAACAACAGGAACAGGGGTCAATTTTTGCCACACTAACTGCAGGGATGGGACTCGAGGACAAGAGGCCCCCAGGCCTGGACTAGAGCTGGAAAATTGAGAAGTTTGGCTTAATTTTAAACAGACAGATATGGGGTTGTACTCCAGATGTGTCAAGACACAGAGGTCCCAGATACTTATGGAGATGTCAAGATGAACAAACAACAGAGTACTGAGAAAACACCACAGGAGTAACAGATGCAAAGCCCAGCTCCGAAAACACAACAGGATTAACAGATACAACAGCCCAGCTCTGAAAACACATCAAGATTAACAAATACCAGCTCTGAAAACACAATTCAAATTCCTAACTTCAAGGGTTTTTCCATGCTGTGGCCACACTTTGTTTCCTCTGCCCTCTGAAAAGGAACTGAACCAATGCACGTTGGTGTTTCTCTACTCTTTGAACGCTGACGTTTTCCTCTCCTGATGCTCAGACATCCTTCAAAAAGTAATTTTAACGGCAGAGGGATGAATTCAGCATAGAATGGATCCATCAGTGGTGATTCCCAGCTCCAGGGAGTGATGGAAAGTGAGCCCAGGGAAGGGGCACATGCTGGGATCCAGGAGCAGCTGCACCAAACCCAGCCAGGGAAAAGCCAGCAGGCAAAGAGCATTTAAACCAGATTTTGTGAGGCAGCTGACATCTGAAAACAAAGTGATTCCATCCTTGAAACAACTTGTAAATAGCAGAAAAACATCCCTGAGTGGGGCCTGGAGAAAGCCCAGCAGGGAGAGGCCTTTGAAAGCAGCCGAGGTGTCTGCACTGCTCCCTTTGAAGCTGCAGATAAGGGAGGGTGCAGAACACGAGTGTTATCAGCTCCAGCAGACACATCCTGACACCAAAACGCAGCTCCCTGGATCCCTGTGCAAAGGGAGACCTCCCTGCACAGGTCCCAGAAATGACAGGAATTGGTGTCTGAACATGAAACAACACGCTGGGAAGGCACAGACAGCTCCTGGAACACCTCGGAGTGAAGGCACTGATCTTTCCCACCACCGTTTGTCCAAATCCTTGCTTTAGCTGGGAGAAATCAGTGTTCAGCTGTGACAGTGTTGTAAAGAGAATCCCAAATATCCCATTTTTTACAACCCAAAACATTGTCTGCACTTACTTAAAGCCTCCTTTCCCTGCCAAATCTGGGTATTATTCACTGCTTTACAGTCTATATTTTGGGTCACATCCTGAAGAAGGTTCCAATATTTTTCTCAGCTTCCAGCCAGGCGTGTCACACTCAGCCTCAAAAAAAATCCTCTTTTTAGATTACAGCTATTGAGGCTGCTTGCAAAAACCTCTTTTTTTTTTTCTCTTCCAACGTGTGTTTGCAGGACAAACACAGAAAAAAATTAAGAAGTAATGACCTGCAGGGATTTTTTTCCCTCCACTATCACAGGCTTGGGATTCAGGAGCAGACACCAGTGTGCTTTCCTTTGGGATCTTTGCCCTTGAGGTGACCAAACAACAAAGAAGGGACAAATTGGGATAAAAAAGACAATTGAACCATTATCAGGTCATTTTCAGCCTAAAAGCATCTCCTTCCCAGTCTGAATAGTCATTAAAAGCTTTCCACTGTGCAGCAAATGGAATTCATCATGCTAATGCATGGAAAGATGAGACTGGGGGGAGAGTGGGAATGGGATCTGATCCTGTTTGATTGGTGAAGGGGAGAGGTCATGGGGCCGTTGTCACAGGAGTTTCTCTCTCCCTGCCATGCCCCAGGGCAGGATTTGGGAAGAAGATGCTTCCCAGGAGAAGGAATGGCAGGCAGGAGCAGGGGAAAGAGGGTTCTGCTGTTCCACTCAGCCATGACCTCAGGAAGGAGCTGAAACCTTCCTTCCAGGAATACCTACAGACCATGGAACTCCTCCATATCCCACCTTTCTTCCAGCATTCCCAGTTATTTCTGCAGTGCCAGGAGCTCTGTGATGATGTGGGAGCACAAATCTCTCTGTCCAAAGCATTCCCAATCCCTGAACTTCCCAACAGCACCGAGGATCCTCAGGGATGGTTGGAATTCCCTTGAGAAGTCATTAGCTCTGCCTCCCAGAAAACAGGGAGAAACAAATTGCTGACCTACAAATTCCTGCTCTTCATAGAGGAAATCCATGTTCAAATCAACTCTGGAGATCAGGAATTCCAAAGGCTGGAAGGTTCCCACCACTGCTGCCAGGAACTGGAACTGCTCTGGTTCCAACTTCTCCAGAATGTTCTCGGCAGGGAATGCACCTTCCAAGAGAAAAGGGGATTTTGCAGAAAGACCATTTTCCACTAAATCAAGTTTCTGGACTTTGGAGCCTTTGTAGAATTCATTTCCAATTAAAAGCACATAAACACTTGGGAAGAAAAATGACGGGATTAAATAAGGAACTTGATTTTGCAGATTCCAAAGAAGATGTAACTGACATTGAAATAAGGATTTCAAAAGCCACCTCATCCATGTTTCCCAGTCTTTTGGAAAACACTTCCTATGGAGGAAAAACATCTGAACATTACAAATAAAGCCAGGAGTTCTTGCAGTAAGGAAGCTCCAATCATTGCACAGGGAAAGGAAACTTTCCCATTTTTCTGGGTTTTAAGTGATGATGAAAGAAGTTCAAGACGCACAAAAACCTTCCCAGCTCCAGCCTCGTGCATGCCCAGGGCAGGATAATTCTTGTCAACTCGCAAATAAAAGCAATTACAGCCTGGAGAAACTCTGCTGGAGAGTGGCAAGTGTGAGATGAGAATCACTGGGGAGCAATCTGCTTTTCAGAATCCCTGGGAGGAACAGCAGCTGCTGGAGAGGCTCGGGGGACAGAGTGGGACCATCCTCGGCTCCCACCCACGTTGGGATGTCGGGAAAAGCCTGCAGGACCCTGAAGAGCCATCCCAGAAAGCTGCACAGGAAGCAGCAGCAGGAACACATCCCAAAACACAAAATCCTAGCTCTGGAGGCAGAGCCCTTCCATGGACTTCACAGGCAGCTACGAGATGAAAAGTGGGAGCTGTAAGCTCCGAGGCCACCACGGCAGGATCAGAAGCTGCTTTGATATAAAGAAAATGGGTTGGTTCATTAGGAGCCCACACTGAGGAGTTTTTCACCACCCAACATCAGAGCCATGTGAAGCTCTGACCTCCAGAACCTGAGCACAAGGCGTGTGGAGAGAGCGGGGCTGGCCAGAGGGATGGAATGAGAGGCATCCAGAGGGAATCCCAGAGCATCCCAGAGCTTCAGTGACCTTTGGGAACCACTTAGGAGACAGATTCAGGAGGAAGGGAGGGAAGGATCAGCTGCACGTAGTGACGGGAAAAGGAACGTGAGAGGAGCTGCTGTAACACTGATGGCTCCTTCAAAAACCTCCCCTGAACTCTGCTCTCTGCAGGAACAGGGAAACCAGAGAACATGGGAACGACAGAATTACAGGAATGCTGCTCCAGAAAGGGCTGGTGGCCCCAAGGGGTCTCAGGAACATAGGAATGAGAGAGAATTTTAGAAATGCTCTTCCAGAAAGGGTTGATGGCTCTGGAGGGTCTCAGGAAGAGAAACAAAGAGAGAACTTCAGAAACTTCCTGTTCCAGCAAGGGCTGATGGCCCCAAAGGGCCCCCTGGGCTGAGCTCCAGAAAAAACCTGTAAAATCAAGCAGAGAAACCTGCAATTCCAGGGTTCTTGGTTCTCTCAGGCTCACCTGGTGCATGGGTACTTTTGTTTTCAACCACTGCCCAACATCTGGAGCACAGTGAGGTGCCTGTGTTGCCTTCACATCTGGCACAGCTGTGCCAGAAGTGTGTGCAATAATTCACATGCAATGTGTTGGGACAGGTTCCTTTCCCAGGAAATCACGGGACGAAGCCAAAAGGAATTCTACACAAATTAAGTGAAGAAACAGAGAAGGAAAGCTTTTGTGCCAGGGAGGAAAATGCAGCACCCAGGCTGGAGAGGCAAAATGAAGATGAGGCACTGAGGGGGAGGAACTGAACTCAGACAGGAATAAACTCCCTGGATTTGGCCGTTCCTCACTTGCAGCCCTGCTTCTCCCACCGCATTCCCTCAGCATGGGATTATCAATAAAAAACCGAGGAGCAGAAACTGGTTCCCAGGGGGAATGACAAGGGAAGGCTCAAAGAGTGGGAGGCACTCGGGGCAATGTGACAGCTGATTCAACTTTCCTAAAATAAATCCAGAACGACTCGGAGCATTCTGTGCTCTGAAGCCCACGACACCAGGATAAAGCAGCAACAGCAGCACAATTCCCAACAAAAATCCCAGTCCCTCCCACCCACACAAAACACAACATGGATACAAAAGATCTGGACCTCATTATTAAAGCAAGCATCTCAATCCTAAAAGTAAATTTTGCATTTAAATTTCGCAATCGGAAACATCTCCCGAAGCTCCAGAACAGCCCAGGCAGGCTCTGTCAGAAACACATTTTGGGGTGTTGTGGGTGCTCAGTCTGACAGGTTTTGGGGTGTGAGGCTCTGAGCAGGTGCCACAAATCAGGGACAACCAGCAGCAATTCCCGATAGCCTCAGCACCAAGAATTCCCAGCTCCAGCAGGTCCTGGCACAAAGCACACCATCAGGAATGACTCAAGCTGCTCTGGGGGATTTTCCTCTTTTCCATGGATTTAGAGGGAGGAACTGCATGAATCCTGCCAGATCTTTCAGAGACAAAGCGAAGGGAAGAGAACCCCAAGTCAGGAAGACAAGAAAAAGTCTGGGGGTGAGGATGCCAGAGCATCCCAGATCCCCAGAGTGGACTGGGTTGGAAGGGACCTCAAAGATGTCACAATGACTCACACAGACACGGCTCCCCTATGACAGGGAAAAACTGGTTTTATTCTTCCAACTTCAGTATTTATAGATTCTGGGCAATGACCAGGGATTGGATAGTCAGGTTAGCACCTTCCCAATCACACTGGTCGTGCGAGACGTCCATCAAAGGACGTGTATCAGAAAGAATGAATACATATCTGTGTTTACAGTCACTGTCCTGGGAAAGTTCTTAGAAATTACATCAAGATCGAAAAACTGAGTTTCAGGGCAAAACGAAGATCCTCTTGCTCCCACTTGAGCATCCCACACCATGGGGACAGGGCAGGATCACACCTGGATGGCCCAAGGAGAACAGGGCAGTGCTTCCCATTTCACCTCCCAGCCTGGAGAGCCCACCTTGCCCAATCCCACAGGCTCATCCCACCTGCACCTTCCCCCTCCTGCTCCCTGCTCAGCAGGATTTTATTTCTCACCTGTCAAGGCAATTTGGGCCCAAGGTTCCCCAGCAGAGCCGTGGGAGCAGCTGAAAGAGCTGGAAATGTGTGATTTTATTAATCTGTTTCAAACAGCTCCTGTGCTGCTGCTGCTCTGCCTGGCACAGCCCTTTCCCTTGGAATTCTTCCTGCAGGATTTGCATCCAACAGGATGGGGAGCAAAGGAAACCCAGCTCAGGATTTTCCAGGCCGTGGATCAATGTGAAGGCACTTAAAGCAAGCTGGCTCATTTAAAAAAAAAAAAAAAAACAAAAAAAACCCCAAAATCAATTTTTAAAGCCAGGAGGGTGAATAATAATGCAAGTTTTTCTAAGATTAGGTCAAGTCAAGGTTACTTGAAGTGCTGAGTTAATGGGCTCATAAATACCATCATTAGGTGCCATTCCATAGCTTGGAAACACACAGGAATTATCCTCCTGATGGAACTGGATTTTGTTTATTCGTGCCCAGCCCCGGCCATGACTAAAACTACTCAGAATGCTCAGAAAATGAAATATTTAGAATATTCAGCTGCAGGAGGCTTCAAGAGAATTGGCTGCAAGTCTCTGTGCCCTATTACCAATAATTAAAACCCTTTTTTTTGTGAGCAGAAGGGGGAAAAAGGGGTTTGGGCTCTCTTTTCCTGCTGAATCACATCATCATGGTTGAAGACGAGATAGGAGCAGGTTTTTTCCCCCTACGGGCAAAAATTATTGAGAACTGACTCATCTGAATTTAATTACCAGGCCAGCTCAGAGAGATGAAATTCCAAACAAGACTTCTTTGCAATTCTGCTTGTGGGACTGCAAAGTTTCCTTCAGGAATGCGAAATGAGATCCCCTGGAATGGGCTGGGGCTGGCTCGTGTGGAAATCAGGGATGTGAAATTCAGGGATGCACCTCAAAAAGCAGGAACAGTTTCTACCAGGGGGCAATTCCTGCTGGGAGTTCCAGGGGACCCCAGAGCTCATGCAGGGAAAGGCAGCGCCAGGGATGCAGCACATGGACACCTGGAGGGGGAGCAGAGACGTAAATCCATCATTTTTCCCTCCAACATGCCCCAAAGTGACACCTGTAAAACTTAAACCAGGCTTTCATCTCAGTTTTAAAGACTGTGTGTGCAGGCTCAGCTCAAAGTCAGGCTTAAATTCCCCACAACTGGCATTTTTAAGTTGTTTCCCTGCTGTATTTACGATGATTTAATTTAATTTAATTTAATTTAATTTTATTTTATTTTATATTTTGTTTTATTTTATATTTTGTTTTATATTTTGTTTTATTTTATATTTTGTTTTATATTTTATTTTATATATTTTATTTTATCTTATTTTATTTTATATTTTATATTTTGTTTTATTTTATATTTTGTTTTATATTTTATTTTATATATTTTATTTTATCTTATATTTTATATTTTGTTTTATTTTATATTTTGTTTTATATTTTATTTTATTTTATATATTTTATTTTATTTTATTTTATTTTATTTTATTTTATTTTATTTTATTTTATTTTATTTTATTTTATTTCATTATTTTATTTTATTTTCTATCAGGTTCCCTCTGCCAGGCTTTGTTTTATTTTTGACATGACAAGACACAGCTCTTGGCTCCACACACCTCCAGGCTGAATAATGTTTCTTAACCAGCTCCATCCATCTTCCCAGCCAGCACAGCTGAGTGCCTACGAACCAACAGTGCCCTAAAATATTAATGCATTCTAATAAAACCAGCCCAGGCTTTTTTTTTCATCAAGCAGCAACATCTAATTTTCCAGGGGGGCCTGGGAATAGTAAACAATTGGAACGTGGTAAATGGCAACTTCCCTCCCATCAATACACCCAAAACACTCCAATCCTGTTCCCTCAGAACTGCCAGCCAAGATAAATCACTCAAATAAATGGGATTTGCAACAGGATCCTCACAAATAATCACAATTTAACTGGCTACTGATAATCCCAGGCAGCACCTGATCATTTCAAATGTTTCGTTCTTCCCTTCCAGAGGGATGCTGGGTTTAAATCCAACTTCCAGGACCTTCCACTTGCTGCCAGTCAGGATTTTTAACCATTTGCTGAGTGCAGTCCCCATGTCTCTTGCTATAAAACCAACATCAGGAACACATCAAATTCCCTCTGTGGTTCCTTATTTCTCCTGCCTTCAGAGCACAGGGGTAGCTCCTGAATACTGGAAATACTGGCCTTTATCCCAAATCGAAGCAATATTTCTGAGAGCATTTTCCAGGCAGACCCTGGGATGAGAAGGGGGTTGGAATTGTGTCTCCTGTCCCAGGGCCAAGCAGATCTGGTGAAACATTTCTAGAAGTTCATCAACAGCAATGGGTTTATCAATGATCAGAACATTGAACAAAACCAAGGCTTGAGTGTGGCAGGGTTTGAGGGGTTCTCACAGGTTGGGTGATTTTATTTGTGATTTTTTATTAATCTTCTTCCACCCAGCCACACCATGGACTCTGACTGCAGACACCAGAATTCGCAGCAGCCAGTGCTCACTGCGGCGTTTGCCAAGCAAATCCCAAGTTTCAGAAGGAAGCCATTGGGAACAACTGGGAATTTCCCCTCCTTCAGGCACCAACTGCTCTCTCTGACCACCCTGTGAAGTTTGGCTATGCCCACACAAGCACCACCCCAAGTGTCCTACAAGGAATTTACACCAGCAGGAACCTACCAGAGCGAGGATCCCTCTGTGCCAGCAACTTCCAGGACATCGTATCCATCCTCCAGCTGAAAATCCATGAAAACCAGAGCAATGGTGTCCCCAGGCTCGGCCAGGATGGTCCAGGTGCAGTCTGCATTGTTGCCATACTCCAGGGGGAAGTGAGGGCTGGAGATGATCCCGCTCTGGCCCCGCAGGGTCCCTCCGCAGGCGTCGTCGGCTGCAACACAACGCAAGGGGTGAGCCTCGAACTGCCCAAAGATCCAGCCCAAAGTCAGAGCCAAAGCCCCCTGCTTTGCTCAGGGGGGTTCACTGCCTATTCTGAAGGATGGAGATGTGGAGGGATGCAAAATCCATCAGGATCAGCCAGGGGCTGATTCCTGGCAAGTGTTGGCTCGTTTCCCACCAATCTCTCGGCTTGATTTTAAACACCCCCAGTGCCAGAGCTGCTCCCAGTTCTCCTGAGGAGCCCGTTCCCAGCACATCTCCCTGTCAGACACATTTCCTCACTTGTTCTTGCCCAAATTTCCTGTTCTATCACTTAATCCCAGGATCATTTAGGTTGGAAAAGCCCTCCAGGACCCTCGAGGCCAACCAAGATCCTCACCTTGTCCCCAGAGTACTGAGTGCCACCTCCAGGGATGAGGACTCCAAACCTCCCTAAGCAGCTCCTTCCAATTCCTCACCACCCTTTCCATGAGGAAATTCCTCCTGATGTCCCTTTTTCCTGATTAGGATCCTCTGAGATTTCTCCTGGAATTTTCCTCCCATCCATGCCCAGCAAAGAGGAGGAAAATCCCAGGAGACAGTGAACACTCTCCCATCACAGCAGGTTCCCAGCTCAGATCCCAGCACCTCCTAAGCCACAGAAACATCCCCAAGGGCTGGGACAATGGGACTTGGCAGTAAAAGCACCACACTTAAAAGAAACCTGATGGGAAAAGGAGTGGAGCATCCCTCTGCCTCACATGTCTGTGAGTTTTTAAGGAAACTATTGTGGCTGCCAAAATCAGAGTGGGGGAAACTTAACCCCTTGTCAGTGAAAGCTCCTGGGCCTGTGCTGCATCTCCTGCTTCCCACAGGTGCTCCCCTGCATTTCCTGAGCAGGAGCTGCCAGAGCAATACAAAGAGGAGGATCTGAAGGGAATGGCAGGGAGGTGGAGGAAAACAGGAACAAATTCCTGCTCAGGAGGCAGCAGCAGCTCAGCTTTTCTTGGGAATGTGGCTGAGCAAAGCCTGGTGACTTCACAAGGTGAGCTGAGGCAGCGTTCCAGACACTCCAGCCAAGGAGCCTGGGGCTTCACATGACAAACACTTCTTTCCACCACAAACCATCCTTTCAAACAGCCCTTCCAGACTGAGGTTTCCCCAGCTGGAACGTGTTGGGCAGGACCCCTCCACGAGGAGCCTCTGTCGCCCTGAAAACTCAGCTTCTGAGCTTGCTAACATAGTTTTCTAAGGACTTTCCCAGGACAGTAACTGTAAACATAGATATGTGTACATTCTTTCTGTTACACGTCTTGTGATGGGCATCTCTCATGGCCAGTGCAGTGAGAAAGTGTTATCCTGACCATCCAATCCCTGGCTGGGGTTAGAAGCCTATAAATCCTGGGAGGAAAAATAAACTTTCTCTTCTTTTCACCACACCTCGACCTGTGTCCGTGTGATCTATTCATCTGCAGCGGTAACAAGCCTCCTCAGCCCCCAGCCCTGGGCAGGGCCGTGCCCGGTGCCAGCAGCAGCTCCAGGACAGAGATGCATCTCTGACTGAGGAAAGCTGAGAGGTAAAGCCCCAGCCAGGCTGTTCCAGCCTCCCTCCTGAGATGGCAATGCCACCGAGCAGCTCCCAGGGCCACCAGGCACTGCTGGGACCGTGCCACCCCCTTCCAGCCCGAGCTGGCACCTCCCAGCACAGATCAGACCTTTCCCCCAGGCCTGGAAGTGTCCAAGGCCAGGCTGGATGGGGTTTAGAGCAGCTTGGGATAGTGGGAGGTGTCCCTGCCCATGGAATGAGACATCTTTAAGGTCCCTTCCAACGCACACCATGCTGGCATTCTGTGCCCAGCCAGGGGTGGCACTTGCTGGGAATCACAGAGCTCATGGCAAGAGCAAAGAATACAACTGAAAAGGCAGCCAGAAAATCCTGGTCCATTCCAGCAGCCCAAATGAGGTCTGGAAAAGGCCACCAACATCCTGACTCAGTGCTCTGCTCCCTGGCACAGTGACCTGTTCCCAGAGAAGCTGCCCCTGCCTCCCTGGAAGTGTCCCAGGCCAGGCTGGACTGTCCTTGGAGCAACCTGGGGCAGTGGAAGGTGTCCCTGCCCATGGGATGAGATGATCCTCAAACTCCCTCCCAATCCAAACCATTCCATGATCCTATTTGCTGCACCATCAGTGAATTAATTCTAGACACTGAGGATTTGTGTTCAAATCACAAATAAATTTAGGCTGGAAGATCCCTCATTTAGGCCCAAAGAAATCCTTTGAACTTGGATGGATCCTGCACAGGATACACAGATCCACAGAAAACTCCGAACCACCCCCCTGGACTGGAAGGAGCAGGAGGGGCTGGAGAACAGGCTGAAGAATTTTCATTCAATGCCACACTAGAATTCTTCAACAAGGGACTCCTCTGCTTTTATGCAAATTCCCAGCTAAAGGCAAAGTGGTTTGGTTTTTTTATTATATCTATTATTAAGAGGGGAGTTCTTAATTTAAATTCCTTGACAATTTTTTCATTGCAAAAGGTATTCCCTTCCCATCCACCTCTAAACACACACTCCCTCGGTGTGTAGAGGCTGTTATTGCTTCAACATATCCTACAATCTTCCAAAATCTTCCTGAGCAGCCTCCAATTATTCTGGGCATGGCACAGCCTCAGCAGCTGCTGGAGTTACAGTAAGACAGAGCTTTTTTATTTTTTTCATCTCTTTTAATGAGATTATGCAGATTTGATATGCCCAAAATGGAGCTCCACAAATGTTCCCAACTTTTCCTCCGGCTTTGCTGAGTTTTTACTCCACCACCCACCAGAACCATAAACCCACCAGTTCTGTTTCAATTCAGCAAAATCTCTGGGCAAAGGCTTCTCTCTGCGTGCATGGAAGTGTTTTCCCAACAGATCGGGATGTTTTGGGATCGTTTTCCAGTGCTCCAAGGGCTTTGCTTTGCTGGAGGCTCACTGGCACAGGTGAGGGCAGAACGGGAGGCAGCTGCTGGGAATTCTGCCTCCAGCATTCCAGCCACCAGGATAAAAATACAGCTGGACTTGTGGGGCTCAGCCTAAGCCCTGTTTAGGTTCAGAACTTGGCCTCATTTCACTCCTGAGAGCAGATTGGGCAGGAAATGTGTGAAACACACTGGGAGAACATTCCAGGGATTTCTGCATGGATGGGATTTTTCCAGGGATGGGATAAACCTCAGCCTAGCCCAGGCTTCACAGCCAGTCAGGACTTCCAATTCTGGTGGCAAATTCCCAAATTCCACAGCCAAACTCCTGCCCCAGGTGCTGTTCTCCTCCACAGCAGCCAAGGTGGCATCCTTGGGGAGATGCCAGCATTTCCAGCCCTCGTGCCAGGCCAGCAGGGACAGAACCCAGCACACGCAGCCTGAACTGATGGATCTGTGCTGAGAGGATCAATTCTGATCCAGCTGTGCTTCCCAAACTGCAGCTGAGGTATAAATCTGCCCACACATCTCACTGAGCCACTCCTGATCCTGCTGGAATTCCCTGCTCCCTTCCTTTCCCCCGGGTCTGCGCTTGTCCTTTACACGAAAACTTTGTAATTCCGAAGTTTGTGATTCCAAAGAATTACCCTGAGTTGGGTAAAAGGAGTGCAGCCAATTCCCATGGAGGAGGAATGATGAAGGTGAGCCCAGCATTCCAACACTCTCCCATCCCAGCAAATCCTCCCCTGGATTCCTCCTCTTTCCCACCACGAATTTCTCTTTGATTCTTTCAACGCATCAAGACCAGAGCAGGGCAAAGCTGCCAACACAAAATGTCACAAAGCAAGGGAAAAGCAGGAAAGAAAAAGCAGAAGGAAGAATGAGGAGTAGAATCCTCCACCACCTCTCTGCTATCCTGGAGAGAAGGGGAGAGGAGAGAGAAGGGCAGAGTCCCCAAACATTCTCCTTTCAAGTGACTTGGGACAGGTCTATTCCCAAGAAAGCTCCCCAGTTTTAACCTAGACACCCTGAGAGCACTTTTCTTCCCAATTTATCAGGATCCCATCCCCAACTTCCATTAGAAAATGAAATAACACCTACAAATCCATTTAATAAACTTCCCAATAGCCACGACCAATAAGGGAATTTTAACAGAATTACAATCTACACAGGCCACAAAAATCTCTTCGCTCTCAGGGCAAGTTAAATTTATTAAATACATTTATTCTCCTTCAGGCAAGAGCTTTGGAATCATCCTTTTCCCTGCAGAAAAAAAGGGAAAACCTTTTTGATAGGAAGCAAATCCTTTCGCCCTTTGCTCCAAGAGAAATCTGTGTCCCCAGTTTATCAGCCAAGCACAACTGCTTGTAGAGATGTCTTCAAACCCACCCTCTGCAGCCTGGCTTTGCTGCTTGCTGCTTTCCTGGAGCAGGATTTAAATGTTCCAGGAGAACATTTCTCCTGGAAAAAAAACATTTCAAGTGCAACTTCCGAGGCAAAGTCTTGAAGGATCAGGAATCAGGACCAAATCCATCAGAAAAGTGGCTGCCTTCAGGAAGCAGCAGGCACAGCTCCACCAGAGCAGCTGAAAAGCACATTTTGGAACCATTCCCTGGATTTTCCTCCTTCCTGGGGCTGCCCAGGTGCCACCAGCCCCAGTGCTGGACTTCAGACTGGAAGGGCAGCATTGAAATCCAACACGAGTTTGGCAGTTCAGGATGGAAATGCAAAACTGGGCTTTTCCTCCAGCTGGAGAGGGGATCTCAGGAATGGAAATGATGCCAACCCTCAGCTGGGGTTAGGATTAATCCCTCCCTTCCTCCCCAGGGTTTCCTCCACAAATGCTGAACGGAGCTGGCCAAGGAGAAGACTCTGGGAAATGCTGGCAGAGGGAGCTGCTCCATCCAAGCAGGGAACTCCCTTTTCTCCCAACAAGGTGCTGCTTTTCTCATTCTCAAAATGGAGTTTCAGGGAATTTCAGCTTTAGAGTGTCCAGAGGAGGGCCAGGAATGGTGAAGGGGCAGGAGGGGCAGCTGAGGGCACTTAGGGTGTCCAGCTGGAGAGGAGGAGATCAAGGGCAGAGCTCAGAGGGACTGCAGACCCTTCCTGATGGAATATTAAGATGGATTCAGGGAAAGGTTCTTCCCCCAGAGGGAACGGGAACTTTCCCAAGGCTGCCAGAGCTCCAGGAGAGCGTGGACACCGCTCTCAAGGTTGGATTTTGGGGTGGTCTGTGCAGGGCCAGAAGCTGGAATCAATGATCCTTCATCCCTTGATTCTTGGAGTATTTTCACCTCCAGTGAAACTCAAAAAAGAGAATTAAAAAATAAAGAAAGTATTATAAAAGTGACAAAGACTGTCCTAATTTGAAGGACAAGCAGAGAAAAGTATCATAACTGATCATAAAAAACCACCAGGGATAAGCAGCCCTCTCTCAAGTCACTGAGCACCTCCTCACACTCCCTAAATGCTCCTGGCCCCAAACCAGCAGGGAAGTGCCCCAAAAAAAACCCCACTGGGAGGCACAACACATCTCTGTGCCGTGTAACTGATCCAAGGGAGCATTAAAAACATCCCAAGCAAACAGAATTTGCTCACTTTAAACTCCAGCCCCACGGCCCAGCTTTGAGGGGCTGATTGATTGCACAGGCAGAGTCAATAAAAAGAATCAATAGGAGATGCTCTGCTGAAGTACACAAGAAATCGAGGGGAAAAGACTTCAAGAGCAGCAGCAAATGTTTCTGGTAGAACAACACAGACATTTGTGTATTTACAGACTCTCCAGCCCCCGTGGGAGCACAATTAGCAAGGCACCCTCTGGACTGATAAAGGAATTTGAAGTTTCCCTGCCCCTAAAGTGGCAAGAAGTTGGTTTTTTTTCAATCCCCTACAGCATCCCCGAGCCAGGAAACCTCCCAGCCCTGCACAGATGGACAATCACCCTGGGATGTGCCACAGGAGAGGGAATCTGGTGCTGGAAAGCAGAAAAGTCCCATTCCTGGTGTCTGAGCTAGAAAACCTGCAGTTTTTGGTAGGTGCTTGATCTTTTGGATAATCATGGAATCATGATTGGTTTGGGTTGGGAAGGAGCTTAAGGATCATCTCATTCCACCCCATTCCATGGGCAGGGACACCTCCACTATCCCAGGCTGCTCCAACCTGGCCTTGGACACGTTCAGGATCCAGGGGCCACCACAGCTTCTCCAGGAAATCAATCCCAACACCTCACCACCTTCAGAGGGAGGAATTTCCTCCTAAATTTCATCTAAACCTACTCTCTTTCCATTTAAAGCCATCTCCCCTTGCCCTGTCACTTGTAAAATTGGGGTTTTCCCCACTTTAGACCAAGAAACTGCAGCTAAAGCAGCTGGGCCACACTGCCAACACTCCAAGCCCTTCACAACCTTCCCATTATCCCCCCAAACCCCCATTAAAAAAGATTAACCACAACCCAAAACCATCAAGTACACCACCTTCACTTTCCCCCTTTAGGGCTGGTTTTTTAAGGGTCAGTTCTTAAGGGTCGGTTTTTAAGGCCTGGTTTTTAAGGTTTGTTTTTTAAGGTTTGGTTTTTAAGGGTTGATTTTTAAGGACTGGTTTTAGGGGTTGGTTTTAAGGGTTGGTTTTTAAGGTTTGGTTTCTTAAGATTTGGTTTTAAGGGTTGGTTTTTAAGGTTTGGTTTTTAAGGACTGGTTTTAAGGACTGGTTTTAGGGGTTGGTTTTAAGGGTTGGTTTTTAAGGGTTGGCTTTTTAAGGACTGGTTTTAGGGGTTGGTTTTAAGGGCTGGTTTTAAGGGTTGGCTTTTTAAGATTTGGTTTTAAGGGCTGATTTTTAAGGGTTGGTTTTTAAGGGTTGGTTTTTAAGCCTTTCAAACCAAGCCCCACACCCCACCCCAACCATCAGAGCAAACCCCATTTGGAGGGGATGTTGTTACCTCTGCAGACAGGGAGAGGGAAATCCCAGGAGGCTCCGTGTCCCGAGCTGGCCTGGCAGGTGAGCAGGGCGTGGCCCTCCAGGAAGAAGCCGGGGTTGCAGCTGTACCTGACCCTGTCCCCGATGCTGAAGGTGGTCCCTTGCTGGACCCCGTTCCGCAGCCGCCCCGGGTTCCCGCACGTGTGGCTGGGCAGGGCTGCAAGGGAAGCAGGGCCTGGTTAGGGACAGGCAATTGTCACAGGCAAATCCTCAGTTAAAAGAGAATAATCATCATTGAAAACAGAATAATCCACTCCAGCAACCTCCAGACTTACCTGGTGTTGTACCAGAACTCATCAGGCCCCTTGCAGTCAACATTTAAATATCATTTCTACCAAATATCCAGATGAAGAAGGAAAAATCCCTCCCCAAGCTGCTGAGTCAACAAGATCCTCTCCTTCTTGATCAGTCTGAGCAATTTCTGAACCACAGGAAGGAATTTCAGGATCAGGCCGTGGTAGGTGCTTGATCCCCTGGATAATCATTGAATGCTTTGGTTGGGAAGGGATTTAAGGATCATCTCATTCCGCCCCATCCCATGGGCAGGGCACTTTCCATGATCCCAGGTTGCTCCAGCCTGGCCTTGGATAACTCCAGGGATCCAGGGGCAGCCACAGCTTCTCCGGGAAATCCATCCCAGCCCTCACAGGGAGGAATTTCTTCCTAGCTACTAAACCTCTCCCCCCCACCACCATTTTTATATAACTTGATTGCATTCACTTATTTAGCTTGATTAAATCCAGTGATCACATTTTTCAACAGGCCACAGTCCTTGCAATACAAGCAGTGTTGTTTAACACCTTAAATCCACCCAAAACCCAGCAAACCTGATTTCCTGGCAAAAAAACCCAAAAAAACTGAAATGTTTCAGTTCACCAGGATTTATAAGTCCCAGTGTTTAATCCAGATTTCACACACTTGCATCAAACCAGACTCAAACACAGCTGGACCCAGCTCCACTTAAGGTAAAACAGAGCTCAACAAAATCAGGGGAAATGTGGGATACTCCAATCTCAGATGGGAAAGCTGCAGCTGTAATGCCAATAAACCCTCAGGCAGTGCCTCTGCACAGCACTTCCAGGGAATTTAAATAAATCCCCCAGGTTTCCATGAGCCACTCCAAAAAGAGATCGACTCCAATCACGATAAAAGGCTGATAAGAAACCCAAGCAAAGACAACCAGGCCTAAAAATTACTTCATCAAATTGAAATCAGGCCCTTGTGCAGCATCTCCAGCGATGGCTCCTTCTCATCAGGGCTGGGAGAGCAGGGGAGGGCCCTGTTCACACTCAGGGATGGAAAAGGGGTTTGTCAGGGATGGATTTCCACAAGCAGAGTTTTGCTCTGCAGCCTTGGCAAGGCAAAGGAGAGAGGAAAAGGCAAATGATGCCCTGGCACACATGAAGAGGGATAAAACCCAGCCAGAGCTGGAGCTGGGGAAATGGGACGTAAATCCCCAGTCCTGAGGGAAATCCTGCCATGGGCAGTGCTTTGGGAGCAGGAGGATACTCTGGAATGAAGGGTTAATCCCAAATGGACACAGGAGCAGTTCCCTGCTCCCAGGGAGACCACCTGGTTTTGTGGTGAACCCAGCTCTGGAAATTCTGCAATTAAACATCACCTGGAATGGGATTTATGTTCATGGCATCTTCAGATCCACTCCTGAGCTGCTTCAATCAGGTGTTGGGGTTTTTCTGATGTTCCCATGAGCTCTGCTCACACCTGAGTGTCCCAAAGCTCAGTTTTGGGGGATTTTCAGGAGGGTTTCTGCTGTCCCCCTGATCTCTGGTCACACCTAAGTGTCCCCAAGCCCAGTTTTAGGGTTTTTCAGCTGTCCCTCCGGTCACACATGAGTGTCCCCAAGCCCAGCCCAGGGCTCCAGCCACCCCCAGCCCCTCCCTGCACAGCAGCAGGGGCAGATTCCAGCTCCTGACACCATTTCTTCCCCCCAAAGCCATTATTTACATCCCCCCCCAAAGCCCCTGGAGCTGGGAAGTTCCACCTGGAAATATTCCTGCCTGGGCAGGTTCTGGGAGCAGAGGCTGCTGTCAAATCCAGACGGGTGGAAAAACAGCCCAGAAGTAACATTTCATTTTCTGTAGTGATACTCAAACCCCCAATTTAATTAAATTACCAATGTCACTATTTTTTTTTTTTAAATGAACCCATTCCTGCTTTTATGCTTCCATCCTTTAAAATTAATGAGTAGAACAACACTATAAATAAAAATCCATCATTTTTAAAAGTCAATCTCTACCACGAGCTGCTCTCTACTTAATGAACTGTAAAGAATCAGACAACCCTGACCTGCATGGGATCTTAAAATCAGACTTGGAAAACGGATCTCAGATTAAAATTCTGCTTCACTGGACTGCCTGCACATGTCAGATCTTGCTCCAGGAGGGGAGGCACAGCAGCTTTTGGGGGGAGCAGCATTAACTCCCCCCCACTGCCCTGGGTCACTGAAGAGAACTTGGAGTTTTTAAATCACCCAAGTGCAGGAGACAAAGAGATCTTCAAATTCCTGCTCATGGAGAGAGAAAAATGATTCCAGAGGCTGGCCAGGTGAGGGCTCACGCAAGGTGCAGAACCTGTGCCCAGGGAATCTCCGATTCCCCCATGCATGAAGTGCCCAAGGCCAGGTTGGAAAGGACTTGCAGTGGTCTGGGACAGTGGATGTGTCCCTGTCCCTGGCAGGGATGGGATGGGATCAGCTTTAGGTCCCTTCCCACCCAAACCAGTCTGGGATCCACGTGGGCAGCCCCAAATGAGACCTGCTGAAATCTCCCTTCCCCTGAGAGGGAAGGAGCAGAGTGCAAGGACACAGCACTGAGTTCACTGAATTCCATCCTCCTTAGTGCTGGAAAAGGCCCCCAGGCCCCCAGTTCCACCCCTTACCACTGAACCATGTCCTCAACACCACTTCCACACTTTTCCCAGTGCTTCCAGGGTTGCTGACTCCACTCCCAAGCCTTCCCCAGGCCTGGCCAAGACTTCTAGTGGGGAATTTTTTTTAGTATCAAACCCAAACATGCCCTTGAGGCCCTTTCCTTTTGTCCTGCCACTTGTCACGTGGAGAAGAGTATGGCACCTCCTGGAAGGAGTGTGGAGAGGGCCAAGGTTCTCCCTGAGCCTCCTTTCCTCCTCAGCTGCTCCTCTGATGCTCCAGAACCTTCCCCAGCTCTATCCAACCTGAGAATCCCACAGCAGATTGAGAGGGGTCCAAGGTTCTGGGATGTCCTTGGAGCCCCTGACTGTCCCCAGGCCCTCAGATCCCTGCTGAGTGACTCCCTGAGCTGCTGCAGCCACTGCTTCCATGGATTTGGATTCTGCTCCAACACACCTGAGCAGAGATATAAATAATATAATATAATATAATATAATATAATATAATACAATATAATATAATATAATATAATATAATATAATATATCATATAATTCATATCATATAGTTCATATCATATAACTTATATTTGGTGTTTATTAATTATATAATATTAATAATAGTAACTGTTTGCATTGTATGATATTATATACTATATCATTCTAGTCTATTCTATCCTATTGTTATGTCATATTTTATTATATCATATTCTATTATATTATATTATTGCTCATTCTTGGCTGCCTCCACCAGCCAGAGCCCTGATTGCTGCAGGGATTAATAGAACTGGATTATTTACCTCAGATGTCGCCCAGAATAATGTTATTAAAGCTCTGTCTTCCCCATTTACCAATTCCCCTGCAGATTAGGAGCAGGGATTCCCCCTCCCCAAGGAAAGCTTTGTTCCCAGCAATCAAGGGAATATTTCCCAGTGATTGTACAGAAATGAAGGAGCAGATTTATGGAGAAGAAGGGAAGGTGCTGTTACACGTTTTGTAGCTGAGTCTGTTCCTTCCCAGGATGAGCTGAGAGCAGTTTATTTTGTTTGTCTGGATGTGAACAGCTGCCAAAGGCTGGTTTTAGGACAGAGGAAAGGCACTGGGATGATCCTGGTGCAGCGGCACCTCCCCTGTCCCAGGGCTGGGCTCTGGACACCGCCCTGCCAAGGGCACCCAGCAAAGGAGCCACTCTGAGGTGTTGGAGGCCAGCCCAGACACAGCAGGAGCAGAGCAGAACCTCCTCAGAGGTCACACAGCTGTCACACCAGCTGACAATGACCTGAGGCACAAGTGGCACCCTCAGCAAGAATCCATCACGTGCCCACGGAGAACGGGCAGGGATAAACCCACTGAACCCACAGCTCTCCCACTTCCTGCAGCTTTCAATCATTCCCCAAAGCCACTCAGCCTTCAAAAAGGAACCTGCTGGGCACAAAGCAACCTCTGCCCAGCTGCACATCCTCCACAGCTCTGCTCTCTTCCTTTTCTCTTCCCTTTCACTCTGGGCCCCTTCAGTCCCATCCTCTGGAACCTCATGAATTCCTGGGATTTGTGTCCCACCCTCCATTCTAGTGGGAGGTGTCCCTGACCACTGGGGGTGGAAAACAAAGAGTTTTAAGGTCCCTTCCAACCCAAACCTCTCCACAATCTTGACATTTTACCCTGAGAGAAGCATGCAGGACCCTCCTTCATCCACACTGATCCTTTTCCTCCTGGGGTCAGACCTGTGAGTACCAGAGCAGATCTGACTCCCAGATTTCACTGGGTGTCGCCTAAAATTAAATGAACTTGAAATGGAATTTGGAGATTTGAGGCATTTCCATCACCCATTCCCAGAGCTGCAGCAGAGCTCCCAGAACTGCTGACCCACACCAGCAGCCTCAGCCCACCCACTGATTTTCATTTTTTACCTCCCTCTCTCCCTGCTCCTTTCAACTGAGCTGCTACAGAGCTCCCAGAACTGCTGATCTACACCAGAATCTTCCTCCCATCCACCTTCAGCTCCTGCATTTGTTTCTTTCCGCTCCTTTTAACCAGCCTGCTCCCAACTTTCCTCATCCCAGGGTGGCTCCACTGCGAGTTTTCAACATCAGGAGCTTTCACAACCTGGTGCTCGTCAAGCTGTGCCTCCTTGTTCCAGTTCATTCGAAATTAATTAGGAGTTTTTAAGTCATTAGATGTGACTCAACGCATCCTTGGCCAGAGTCCCACCATCACAGCGCATTCAGCCTAATTACATCAGCCTCTCCCAAGCCCCCAAAGCTCTCATTGTCAGCAGGGAAAAAAAAGGGGGGAAACAAAATTAAAGAGATGCTCCTCTCTTTGCTCGCCATCAGCTTCTTGACCTATTCTAGGAGACTTTCAAACAAAACCCAAATCCATCCTCTCCCCCCTGAGGAGAAACCTTCCCTATTCCAATTAATCTCCAGCTCCATTTTCTCTGTTGATATTGCTGGAATATGAAACAAGCCCGAGGTTTAGGGCATGCAGCTCCACTCTATTACCCTATTTACATAGCTAAAAGCAGCTTTTTTATGGCTTGAATTACTCGGGCTGGTTTACGACAGAGATTTCCATGCTATCATTGTTCTAACCTTGAAATCTTATCAAGGAGTGCAACTTTGATGATATGAGGCTGTACATCACATCTCTGCATTCCCAACTCATCTTCATCCCTAATAAAAGAGGAAGGAAGGCGAGGCAGGCCCTGCCAGAGCAGCAATAATTTATAAATCCCATGGAACGACGCTGCACGGAGCACACAAAAATAACAAAATCATTGACCTCAAGCACTTGGTTCAGCCAGCGCTGCACACATGGCTCCAAATTAATCCCCACTCTGATTTTTAATTTTTTTTTTAACCCTTCTTTGTGTTTTCTTGCCTTTCCTGGATTTTTGGAGGGGTTGGAAGTGAAGATATCCATGGGAATCAACAGGAGAGCCAGGGCAGGGAGATATTCTCTTAATGAGACAGCTTGCACTGGGTCCTAGAAATTCAAGGGAAAAACCAGATTTTTTAAGGAGAATATCCCTAAGATTTCCATCACAATTCAAAGATTAAGTGGACAGCCATGGAGGACACGGGGAGTGGAGGAGGGATCCACACAGACCCATTTCCTCCCACTCTGCACCCGTAACTTCTGGGCCAGGTACCACAGGGATACTCCAGGACTGTCTGAGATCTTTCAGCAGTGTTTTAGAGCAATCTCCTTCAGTTCAGAAGAGTTTTAATCTTCACAAGAACTGTCCAGAATGTGCTACAGCAAAGGAAATAAATGGGATCGTTTTCATTTCATTTTATCCATTTTCTTTCGTGCCATGATTTGTTTCCAGTACAGCCAGAGATAAAGCTAAATGGAAACTACTTTTTCCCCCTCCAATATTTCTCTGTTCACTAAAAACCAGCCAGGAAGTTACTTTTGGATAATAGCAACCAAAATGGTTCATCATCCATCTTGTTTGTGGGAGTAGTTCTGGGGCTTTTTGGTTGGAATTTTTTTTCTTTTTGGAAACTCAGTTTCAGTTTTCAATTTCCCTTTCTGAAATGTGCCTCAGCAACTTCAGTGCAACTTCCAAGGATATCCCACAGGCTTGGAGAGGATGAGCTTGGATTTGATTAAATCATCATGCTGCAGAAATAGCAAAAGATGGGAGGCATGAGAGCAGTGAGATCAGGGGAATTCAGGAACAACCGATCCCACGTGTGTGCGGGATGTGGGGAGCACCCGCAGCAGCTCCTCTGCCACTCCTCGTTTACACTTTCAAATAAATGCCAGCACTGGCTGAGCACAGCAGAGAAAGCCTGGCTGGAATGAAGATATGAATCCCAGGATCATGGAATGGTTTGGATTGGGAGAGGATTTAAAGCTCATCCCATTCTACCCCTGCCATGGGGACAGCGTCCACTGTCCCAGGCTGCTCCAAGCCCTGTCCAACCCAGCCTTGGACAATTCCAGGGATCCAGGGGCAGCCACAGCTTCTCTGGGAATTCCATCCCAGCCCTCACAGGGAGGAATTTTTCCCCACTCTCTAATCTAACCCTCCCCTACGGCAGCTTGAGACCATTCCCTCATGTCTGAGCTCTCCCTCCACGCCCCTGTGGGAAATATGGAAAAGTGGCTCCAGGAACCCTCTGCTGCCCCTGCAGAACAACCTCACCCTGGCAGATCTCAGGGTCCTCGGCCACCACCCCACCCTGGGATGCACCAGGATCCTCCTTAGGGACGTGTTTATCCCCCTGAACACGCTCCAGCTTCCCAGTGCCACAACACTTGAACGGGGATTAATTTAAAGGAGGTTTGAAGTGTTTTGCTGAGCAGGAATGCCTTTAAGTGTGTGTTTAAAGGCTCTGCTGTACTGGCATTTAACAGCTGCAGAGTGACTTGAAAACCCTTCCACAGGGAGGAGGGTGGTTCTACGTTCCCTCTCTCCCTCCCCGAGCCCAGGTTTAACCATCCCATGGTGCCAGGAAAATCAATCCACAAACACCAGAGGTTTGTGTCCAAAAAGGAGCCAGAGAAATCCTGGAACTTTACTGGATAAAGGGAGAGGCCATGGGGCATTTCCCATTGGGTCTCAAATTTTTGGGGGAACACAGCCTTCTTTTTATCCCAATTTCCCAGCTGCATTTCCCTCTCTCTTTCCACATTGGCTGAGGTACTTGAGAGGCACAGACTTCCCAAACTGACTAATACAGACACCCTTCTAACGTGTACCCCCCTTTTTCTTTCCCTTGTGTCTCTTTTTTCTTCCCCCCTTCTAAATCCAGGGATTTAGCACAGTTTTTGTGTCCGTGTCAATTAATGCACTCCTATGGAATTTATGGTTATTCCCACTGCTTCTTTCATCACTCCATATCTGAACTTTCCTACCATCAGGCCCTCAGTCTGGCTGTAAAACAAAGACACCTTCCCATTGCTTTCAGTGGCAAACACAGTGCAGCACGAGAGCCCAGCCCCGAGCAGCAGCAGCATCAGGAGAGCAGAGCAGGCACCAAACCGATGCCTTCAGCTGCACCTCTCACATTTTCCAGACTCTGTACAGCACTGGAACATAACTCTGAATTTCATATAGAGTGCTAGCAAGTTCTCCTCACAGTTCAGTCAGACAGAACAATCCTTTTCCAGCCCCAGAACCAAGGACACCATTCCAGCTTCAGGCCCGAAAAGTAAAACGAGCAGCAAATTGAGGAGAGCAAACTGGGAGGATGGGACTTTGTGGATGCTAACTGCAAAAAGAAGGGAACAGAGCCTGTGTGAAACAGAGTCACAGGCTTCTCATTCTGGCCTGAGAAAGAATCCAAACAGTCCTTGGTAAAGGACAACAATCTTTGCAGGTGGTGTTTAGGAAAACAGTGAAGGAGTAGTGTTCCAATTAACCAGTGATGGTGATGTGTTGCTTTAATGACCAATGAGAGTTTTACCTCTCGGACTTTCTCGGACCTGTCTATAAAAGAAGATCAGGAATAATAAACTTTGCTCTCCTGTTCAACACACAAGAGAGACTGTGTTGTTCTTCTCACCGTTCCCAATAGAGCGACAGGACTTCATCACCTGAAGCTGAATTGGACAATTAACCCCAAAACTTACAGAAGTGTGAAAACTTGTGACTCAGAGTCCATCTTGGGCCAGGCTCTTGTACTGTCCAAGGTGTGTCCTTTGAAGGATAAATAAATCCCTACTTTATTCCTTTAACTCTGTCCAGCCTCTGCTCCAGGTGAGCCTCTCAAGGCACCAAGTGAGAGCAGAGCTGCAGCTGCAGCTGCCAGGGCACATGAGTGCTCTCAGTCCATCCTGCACATCAGGCTCCACGTGGGATCAGTGTGAGATCCCCCTGCTCAGTGTGAACTGATCCCACACAGACACTGGGTGCCAGTGTTGGTCTGCTCTGCTCCTCGCTGGAGAGTGGCCCTGGCCACGGAACACTCTTTGTTCTGGGGGAAAAAAGCCACTTCCAACTTTAGAGGCCACATTGTTCGTCTGCTCACTGATCTCTGGCTGCTGGCTCCTCACCCAGGAACGGGGGCTGCAGCCAGCTCCATCTGTTTGAATCAACACTGCACCACAATACAGCATTCCTGGGCTTTCCAGCCCCCTCCCCTGCAACGGGCAGGGCTGCAAGGGCAGGGCTGGGGACACTGCCGTGCTCCAGGTGTCACCTGCGTGTCCCCACAGCATCACACACAGCTCAGTCTTCCCTCTCCCACCCCTCACTCCCAGCTTCCAGAAGCCTTTGGAAGCGCAGGTGGGGATTTCACAGCACGTTCCTGCTCTCCTTTCTTCCCAAGTGAGGAGACTGAGTCAGTTCAGCTCCACCGAGGTTAAACCATGAATAATGCACTGCCTCGGAGCTGGGGCCAGAAGGCCCCGGAATTCACAGCTTCCACTTGTTTCAGCTCCTCTCAGACTCAATAAGGTCTGCCTCACACCCACAAATAAACAGGAATAAACTTGTTTGTTTTCATTTTCCAACTGCCTTCAGAATTTATCCCTTCTCGTTGAGCCCCTCTCACAGTTTATCTTTCCCTGCTCCTTCTTTGGGAAGCCTGGCTACCCAAAACCACCAGATACTCAATATTTTGTACAAAAGGCTTCCCAGGACATCAACCTCCCAGAGGACATGAAACAGTGAGTGAGAGCACAGAGTTTGTGGGAAGTGCCCTTGGGAAGAGGGAAAAATGAAATGTTACACCACTGATATCAAAATATGACACCAGTTTATAGCAAAAGCCAAAGGAGGTTGAGCTGGCAGCACAGCCACCTCACATCAACACCCAGGAATCAAAACCATCCTGAGGATGGTGCCACAAACAGCCCACGGAGCTGCCACAGCAATTTTGGTCACCACCTGCCTCCAGCTCTGCAGACTCATTATTAATTTGTGGTCATAACTGATGGGAAAAAAACCCCCAAACCTCCAGATGGTAATTTTATCCCCTTCACTGCAAACACAGCTCAAGTGATCCAATTATGTCATAAAAACACGCCCAGGGCACAGCACGAGCAGTGTTTGGGAAGGGCTCACCTCTTTTAGCCCCACGTGGAATCTCCCCAGTGCCTGAATTTATTCAGGGACAAGAATTGATCCTGATTTCAGGAACCTTACTCTGATTTCTGTGGCTCAGGTAGACAGACGCCCACTAGAAGTTATACAACCCAGCCTTGGCAGACCTTCAGTTTGAGAGAAGAAACTTAAAAACGTGTATCCAACTACAAAGTACTGTGTAACACACTTCTTACAGGAGCTCTGCTCCAGAATTGCAAAGGCAGAGCTTCAAAATTCTTTTCAAGCATCAAAATATAACTTTGGACTTGAACTCGCTCAACCAACCTGGCTCCCTTTCCCTGCCTTTGGGATTCAAGTGCTCACCAGTCCTGGAAATAGCAGAGTATTCCTTCAGTAGATGAGCTGTCACCAGGCATCCCAACTGTTCCTATTTAAAATAGAATCAGGCTCTGGGGCTCAGGCCTGCCCTGTCTTTTCTTTCATAATCTCAACCTATTTAATGGAGAGTTAAAAGATAATTATACAAGCTAAGTTGAGGCAGGCAGTGCAGGGGAGAAGAGAAATGACCACAGGACTAATCAAATGAGGAAAAGCCAAAAATCCCCTAATTTGAGGGTTCAGAGTGGACACAGCAGCAGCAGAAGGAAGCAGCTTCCCAAAGAGCCCACATCACCAATGGGATTTTGAAGATCCATCAAGCAGAGATGCCCTGATGGGGTGACAATGAACCCTCCTGCTCCGAGGGACATCCTCCCATGCTCCTGTGCCCCTGGAACAGAACATCCCCAGCTCCCAGATCCTGTTCCAGTGCAGGAACAGGCATACTGCGAGCCCTGGGTGAGACTCCTCACCTGCAGGGAGCATCCTGAGCCCTGGGGAGGCAGAGGGGACTCTGCTGTCACTGCTGAGGACACGGGTGTCACTCACGCCTCCTCAGCCAGGACCGAGGTGCTCTGGATGATTCCCAATCCCCCTGCAGGGACATTTGCCTCCTGCCTGCCACTTCCCATCACCTTCGGAGCCCTCTGCACTGACAGAGGGGTTTGGGAAATGTCCAAACCCCACCAGGCTGCGAGGAACCTTCCCAGGATGGAAAACCTGAGCGCTGGGAGTGCTCTCCCAAAACCCTTCCCAAAATTCAGGAATGCAGGGAAACCTGGAGAGACACCAACCACACAAGGAGTTCTCCCATCCCTCCCTTTTACTCAAAAACCACCTCGTATTCCCTCCTCTCTCCCTGGACGAGACACTGGGAAGCTTCACTCAAAGCTGGGTGTCTATCCCAAAACACTCATTTGGAATAAATGCTTCAAACAGCTCCAGGAGACCTTAAATACACCAGGAATTCATGCAGGGAGATATTACAAATGGAAAAATCTATATATCCATACTGCAAGGCATCTACTGTACAAACATTGTCATGGAAACAGGACTCGGATCTGCTTTAAAGGACACGGAGCAAGTGGGAAGAGAAAGGGCTGGACTGAATCCAAAAACCCCCAGACACCTCAAGGTCTCACAACTGGCCTGAACCTTCTTCCACTCTGAGGCAAACAACGGCTTAAATTTCCTATCACTGAGCTGAAAGCTGAAGGTTTGCCTTGGATCTGAGAAAAATCATCTCAAAGGGGCATAAATGTAAAGACAAAAATACCATGTTCAGTTCCAACATGGAGGAAAAAAAATGCGAATTTCACTGACAGTCCAACAGAAACAGCTCAAAATAATTCCCATTCCCACTTCCATCCAAATTTTCCAAATCCCGATTTAGCTGGTATTTTAATTACTCTGTTTGTAAGCAACACAAGCCTGCCCTCTCTAAGGGCAAAGATTCAAACCCTACTGAAATTTTGGGAGAGCAGGAGGAGCAGCCACTGGCACCCCTCAGCCCTCCACCCCCTGTGCAGATGTTCCAGCTGCAGATGTTCCAGCTGCCAAGAGGAACGAGAAGGAACAAAATCTCTTTATTCTACAAAGTCCCCTTCACCTGCCTACCACAGAGCAGGACAATTCTCAGCTTTAGCCCTTGATTTCATGCCTTGAATATTTGATATTCAAAATCCACCAAATCGTGGTCAAACCACTCTGACCCCTCCAGATCTCCCAAAGCAGAGCAGAGGGGAAGTTCAGCCCCTTCCAAAGCTCACGGTGGGAGGGAGGATTACCACAGCCAGCCCTGTGATGTGGGATTTAATGTGGAAAGAGTAAAATCTCTGCTCTGGGGAGCTCTGCATCACAGGGGACATGAGAGGAGGGCAGAGAAGAGCCTGAGGGGCAGCTCTGATCTCTGCTCCCTGTGACAGGAGCCAGGGAATGGCTGGAGCTGGGCCATTCCTAGGCTGGATTTAGGGAAAGGTTCCTGCCCCAGAGGGTGCTGAAGTCAGGTTTTATTGAAATCAGCTTTGATTGAAATCAGGTTTTACTAAAATCAAGTTTTGCTGACCAGGCTCCCCAGGGAATGGGAACATTCCCAAGGCTCCCAAGAGTTCCAGGAATGTTTGGACACCGCTCCCAGGGATGCACAGGGATTTGGGAGTGTCTGTGCACGGCCAGGAGCTGGACTGGATCATGCTTCACCCCTTCCAGCTCAGGACATTCCATGGCTCTGTGATACAGAGCCAAACCAGGTATTTTTAGCCCAAACCCTTCCATGAGCTGCTCATCCTCTCACTGCTTCTCTCCATTGATTACGTTTTTAATCATGCCCAAACAAGTGAGTTATTAAATCAATTCCAAAGCAGCAGAGCCAGTGGGGCTGAGGCAAGGGGAAGATGAGAGCAGGAGCAGAGAAAAGGCTGCTGAGGAGGCAGATTAAACATTCCCATCCTCACAGAGCACAAAGCAACACCTGGACTCAGCAGCTGGGATTAGGGAGATCTCTCCCTCCCAACTCCTACTGCCATCCTGAAAGATTTCCAGGCCGTGATTTACTTGATGAAAGTTCCAGGCATCCCACAAAGGAGGGAAGCAGTTACATAAGGAATCCTTTCCTAATGAACTCCCCACTGCAAAATCTCTGGAGCCTTTTGTCCATTGGACACCTGGAGCTCTGTCCCAGGCAGCTCCAGCATTGGAAAATGTCTGGGAATGAGAAACTCCTCCCAGCTGAGACCACAGGGAAGGTGCTGAGCTGTTTCCATCACTCACAGGAAGAAAAAATGGAAAAACTTTTGTGGAGTTTAAAGACATCCACTCACTTGTTCCTGGGAGCACTGGGAGGTTTGGCTGAAATCAGGTTTGACTGAAACCAGGTTTTAGTGAAGTCAGGTTTTACTGAAATCAGGTTTTGTTGAAATGAGGTGTGACTGGAAACAGTTTTGATTAGATTCAGGTTTTACTGAAGTCAGGTTTTACTGAAACCAGTTTTTATTGAAATCAGGTTTGACTGCAGTCAGTAAAACCAGGGCTTTCCTGAAATCACAGCCAGAGGGAAATGAGCACCACACATCAGAACACCACAAAATTGTCCTTCCCAACTCCAGCAGGCAATTCCCACTGGGAGAAAAGCTGTGGCTCCTTCCTAAGCTTCAGTTTTTGGGAAGGCAGTCCCTGCTTATCCAGGCTGGGAATCTGTTCAACATCAGCTCTCAGGGGATTTCTGCTGAGGGAGTCTTCACTTGGGGCAGAAATGCCATAAAAATTGTTTTGTCAGGAGCTGCAGGCCCAGAATTCCATAAAAATTGGGCTGTCAGGAGCTGTAGAGCCCAGAAATGCCATAAAAGTCCAGGTGGCCAGGAGCTGCAAGCCCAGAATTCCACAAAAGAAGGGGTTTTAGGGGCTGCAGACTCAGAACCGTATAAAAATCAGGGTTTTAGGAGCTGCACAGGCCTGAATCCCATAAAACTCAGGTTGCCAGGGGCTGCAGAGCCCAGGAAAGCCATAAAAATTTGTCTGTCAGCGGCTGCAAGCCCAGAATTCCATAAAAATAGGACTGTCAGGACTGCAGTATGCAGAATTCCATGAAAAATGGGATTGTCAGGCCCAGAATTCCATAAAAATTGGGGTGCTAGGGGCTACAGGCTCAGAATTCCATAAAAACCGGGGTTTCAGGAGCAACAGAGCCCAGAATTCCATAAAAACAGAGAATTCAGGGGCTGCAGAGACCAGAATTCCATAAATATCAGAGTGTCAGGGGCTGCACAACCTGGACGGGCTCAACACACCAACCTGACACTTCTCCAAGCTCCCAAAACTTTCCATTCCCATCTGGTTTCTCCACAAAAAAACTCGGGATATCCCTCCTCTGATCCCAGCCACTCTGCTTCCAGCGCTGCAGCCTGCCCCAGGAATTTCCAGGGGGAGTTTCAGGGCTCCAATTGCTGCTCACACAAATTGCTCCGGGGCTTTGCTGTGCTCTGCTCCATTGCCCTAGCAGCAGAACATGGATTTTCCTGTAAAATATCCAAATTCCAGCTGCTTTGGCCCACTGAGGACTCGCTCATGCGGAATTACAAGGAATTTGACTTCCAGGAAGTTGTTTTTTTCCTGCTGAATTCCTTCCTTAGCAGCCACCAGCTCCTGAGGACAAAAAATACCATTCTTGAAACAACAGGAGAGGATGCTGGGAGATGGTCTGGGATAAAAACACCAGGACTTGCTTGGGAATTCCCAACAAAACACAATTAATGGGATTGTTGTAGGGAACAGATAGATTTTTTTTCCTCCCACTCTACGCTCCTGATTTATAGGATGAGAGGTTGCATTGAGGAGCAGGATAAAAACAATATTCATTATTCCAAGGTTATTTTAAGTGGAAAAAAAGATTCCTCTGGTTTGGTTTATAGCATTAAATCTATAAATACATATAAATATATAACAACATGTCTGGAATATGAATTCCAGGACAGTCTGGGACCTGAGTCTCTGTCCAGGACACTCTGAAAAAACAAAAATCCAACAATTTCTGACACAGCCTGTGGAACAAACTGCTCCTGTTTCTCTGGATAATTTTGGAATCACCTCTCTGTCAGTTCCATTAGGATTTTGGAGACTCCTGGACTTCAAATCCTGTTTGTTTCCCTCACACTGAGCAGGGTTTATGTAATTTTTGATATGAAAGGAGAACTCCACACCGAACTCCAGGTCCTGGTAAATCCAGGGTGGCTCCAATGCCCATCTCAGCCATTCCTGAGCTCCAGCCAAGCCCTACAAACCAGCACTAAAGGGATTAAGCCTGCAGGAGGGGAAAATTCACAGAATTCAATGACACAGCACTGGGGAAAAAAAAAATTCCAGCAGCAAAACCAACTCTGAAAGGGATGGAGGGGTTGGGAAGAGGCTGAACCAGGAGATGTTCCCAAATCCAGGGGAAAAATGGACATGGATTTGCACAGGTGGGACACCCAGACACGGGAAAAACCGCCAGAATGAAGTAAAAATGGGGAGGAAAACGAGAGAAAAGAAATATTCCTGCAAATTTGCTTCCTCCACAAGGCCAGGGCAAAACAATCAGGGAATTTGTGTTCCTCAGACAAGGAGATGGAATTTCCACACACCCAGCTCCACCAGGGCCCAGAGGAAAGTCACAGACCCTGAAGCCAAAAATTCCAATAAATTTCAGATGCTCCACAGTAATAAATACATAATTTAAGGGCAAATTCTTCCTAAAATCCATCAGGGAGAAATAAAAAGGACAAACTGCTCTGGAATCAGTTTTGGGCTCTGAATGGGTTACTTGGAACCCATTTCTACATGCTTTTTTTACCCATCCTCTTTCTTTCCCCTCAGCTTTTGTGCAAAGCTGAAAATATCCAGCCGTGCCACGCCGCCTGTTTATGGAATAACACCGGAGCTGCCAAATTCCCACCCTCCATTCTCCACTGCTCATTCCCAGCGATGGAGGCCACGATTCCCAGGCAGAAATGTGCATTTCTATCCCTCTCTTCTTTGGCACCAGGATCTATTTTGAATTGAACAAGCTCATGTTTTTCCCCCTCAGGCTGAAATGCATTTCAGGCATTTCATGGGATTTGTTCGGATCACAAATGGATGTGGAAGTCTGATCCAGCAGAATAGAAACACCTGGATTTACATACATTAATACATATTTAATACATCCATATATGTAGCTAGGAAGTTTATTTTATTGGTATATGTATTTATTTAATATATTAATGGGTATTTAATATGTTAATATATGCAGTTTATATACTTCTTATCTGTAAAGATGATAAAGACATTAATACATTTGCTAAATATATTTTAGAAACACCTTTCAGATTGTTTCTAACCACAGAGTGGGACTGGGCACAGGGAATTCCCTGGGGAATATTCCAGGAGTCCTGTGCAGGTGGATTCACTTTTTCCCCCTTCTTTTTTCCCCAGGAACACAAAGCCAGGTGAGTTTGTGCGTCCAGGGATGGATGAACAAGTGAGGAAAATGTGAAATCCTCAGGAAAAGCTTTTCCCTGGGATTTGTTGGTTGCTTGAGTTTTTTCCTTGTTTTCTCCCTTTTTTCCATGGCAGAGGAGGGTTCTTTCCTTTCTGCCTGTCACACCTCAGGCTGGCAGCACAATTTGAGCTGGAAATGCCAAAATTCACCTTCCAGAGCGGCCTTGGCTGAGGGGGTTTTGTTGGGAATTGTTGGGAACATGGAAAACCCACAGGACACCAATCATCTTTACTTAATCCCTATTAAATGGCCCCAGAATCCTGCCTTGGGAAATGATCAGGGTGGAATTCCACTCCTCCCATCTTTTGGAAGCCCAAACTAAAACCCAGCAGGAGGAATTTTATGGCAGAGCCAATAAAAATTTCCACTTAAAGGAAATTAATGCCTTAAGTAACACATTTGAGTCCCCGTGTCTTGCATAAATTAAAGGTCATGCACTCAACTCTTCCAAACTCAATTATTTCTCGCCTAATGAAGTTTATACAGCACATTAAATGGGCAAATCAAACTGAAACCATCCTTCTTGACCAGCTGGAGTTGGAAAAATGATGAACAACGACGTTCACTGCCCAGAAAATAAAAATATTTCCAAAAATCCTCATTTTCCCTGAGAGCTGATGGCCCCTGATTTGCTGTTGGAAGGTTCAGGATACTCCAAATTCCCTTTCAGGAGAGGCTCAATTTTTTTCTCTTTCAAGTGGGCATCGTTCCTATCAGCCCTCCACATCTGCTAATTAAGCACTCTTCAGTAATTAAAGTTCTTGCAGTAAAAAAAAATTAAGAATTAGGAGGCGATCATTAGGGATTAAACACTCCCAGCACAAAGGGGAATGTGGAAAAGCCAATTTGCAGGAACAGATTGGGACCTGTTGCAGTTTTCTGCACAAAACTGGGGAGGGAACGGTGTTTGCATGAAATTTTCCTGATATTGATGAGTTTTTCATTTGGTCACTGAAATTATTGGAAGATGAAATAACTGAATAATTATGGCATGTTTAGTTCAGCTTTTCAATTTATTTGGAGTTGTTTGGTTTCCTCTTATTTCAGACTGGATTTTACCAGCACCAATAGCAAAAAAATGTCTTTTCCAAGGTGTGGAAAATAATACTAATACTAATACTAATACTAATACTAATACTAATACTAATACTAATACTAACACTAACACTAATACTAATACTAACACTAACACTAATACTAATACTAGTGGAGAATTAATTCTCAAAAATTGCAGAGTTCCTGTTCACGTTTAGAATTCCCTGATTTGTCTTCTAATCCCAGCCAGGGGTAAGGAGGGTTTGGGTCACTTTGTCTTCCAAATCAACTGAAATCCTGTAGGGTCTGAAAATCTGAACTGTGGGCTTTGAAAATCTGAATTGTGGGCCTTGAAAATCTGAATTGTGGGCTTTGAAAACCTCATTGTGGGCTTTGGGAACCTGAATTCTGGGCTTTGGCAGTCTGGACTGTGGGCTTTGAAAATATGAATTCCGTTCTCTAAAAATCTGAATTCTGGGCTTTGGCAATCTGGATTGTGGGCCCTGAAAATCTGAACTGTGGGTTTTGGGAGCCTGAATTTTGGGCTTTGAAAACCTCAATTCTGTGCTCTAAAAAATCTGAATTCTGGGCTTTTAAAATGGGAATCCTGAGCTTTTATTTCCCTGCTGATGTGCTGTGCTCACCACTGGAGCCAGTTCCTCTCTCCCGGGTTGAGCTTCTCCCATTTCCTGTCCCAAAATTTGTTGTTTCCTCTGCAAAAAGGGACAGCTAAAGCTGACTTCTCTCGGGGTGTGCTCATGCCTGGCAGGTTAAAACCACCCATCCCATAAACACGAAAAAAGAAGGACATCAGCAGGAAATAAATGGCTGCAGAGGGATCACCCCAAGGAGTGTCCAACTCCCCTCCTGTCCAGCCACATCCAGAACCCCCAGCTCTGGCAAGTGTTGCCCAAGAAGGGTTTGGACAACAAAGGTGGCATTTTTGGGGTGTCCAGGAGCTGCACTTGGATGATTTTTTGTGGGTCCAACCCAGGATATTTTATGATTCTGTGATTCAAGGACAATGAGCGCTCTGCTGCCAAATGCCACCAAAATGGCCAAATTCAAACACCAAAGTGGCCAAATTCAAACACCAAAATGAGCCAAATTCAAACACCAAAGTGGCCAAATTCAAACACCAAAATGGCCAAATTCAAACACCAAAATGAGCCAAATTCAAGCACCAAAATGGCCAAATTCAAGCACCAAAGTGGCCAAATTCAAGCACCAAAATGGCCAAATTCAAACACCGAAATGGCCAAATTCAAACACCAAAATGAGCCAAATTCAAATACCAAAATGGCCAAATTCAAACACCAAAATGAGCCAAATTCAAGCACCAAAGTGGCCAAATTCAAACACCAAAGTGGCCAAATTCAAACACCAAAATGGCCAAATTCAAATACCAAAATGGCCAAATTCAAACACCAAAATGAGCCAAATTCAAGCACCAAAATGGCCAAATTCAAACACCAAAATGGGCCAAATTCAAGCACCAAAGTGGCCAAATTCAAACACCAAAATGGGCCAAATTCAAGCACCAAAGTGGCCAAATTCAAACACCAAAATGGGCCAAATTCAAGCACCAAAGTGGCCAAATTCAAACATCAAAATGAGCCAAATTCAAGCACCAAAGTGGCCAAATTCAAACACCAAAATGGGCCAAATTCAAGCACCAAAGTGGCCAAATTCAAACACCAAAATGGGCCAAATTCAAGCACCAAAGTGGCCAAATTCAAACATCAAAATGGGCCAAATTCAAGCACCAAAATGAGCCAAATTCAAGCACCAAAGTGGCCAAATTCAAACACCAAAATGGGCCAAATTCCAGCTCCACAGACCCCTCAGTGGTTCCTGCCCTGCTTTTCCCTCTCCTCCCTCACCAGGAGCGGCACCTCCTTCACTGCAATGTTGAGCCCAGCAAGTGTCACTTGACGTTTGCTTAAATGCTTTAATAGAGGCTCCTATTTGCAGAGCATTAGCACAGCCTCTCTCCAGCGCTGATTGGGCTCATTTGCATATGCAAATCACACGTCAATAAGAGACACTTAATATTTCCTCCACTTCATTTAGGGCTGCAGCAAACGTGGGTCGATATCTGCTCCATCCTCTGCGGGGAGGGAAGGGGGGCTTGGGGCTGAGTCAGCAAATGCTAATTAGCTCTGCTGCTTCCAAGCCTTAAAATCAATTAGTGAGATATTAAGGCAGACTGGCTGGGAGCTCATTGAAGTAATAAAAATCTTTTGTGTGGCTAAAAAGGAAAATAGACCAGGAAGGTTTGACTCTTCCTTCCCCGGGGAGCTAGGGTAGTCTGGGATCCTGATGGAGAGAAAATCATCTGCCCCTGGAATGTGGCTCCACTGGGCACGACTGGGAGGGGAAAAGCAGGAAGGATTTCCCAAAACTACACAGATTTCAGTGGGAGTTTTCCCTCTGCCCTTGCTGGAGCAATGGGAACACTCAGGGACAGCAGAAGGAATGGCAGCATCACATCTACCAAAGCCCAGTGTCCAGGATAGGAATCCCCCAGTGACTCCTGATCACTGCCAGGGCAGGGACTCCAGGATTCAACAGCTCCAAAAATCCCACTCAGCACTCCAGCACTCCAGAACCAACTCCACAAGCTCCTGGGAACGAGCAGTGCCCTGAGGAGCTGCAGCACCAGCTCAGCCACCCAAGGGCCAGTCCTGCACCTCAGGAAATCCACTGGATCCTCCCCAAAATCCACACGCTCCAGCTGAGCTTCCCACCCTGAGGAATTCTCTGGGAGGAAGGGACTCTATCAAGAGGATCCTTTGGAATCACCTGGTTTACACCAGCTGAGGGTCACAGGCTCACCCCATCCCACAGGAGAGGCACAGGCAGGAAAATCCATGAAAATGGAGCTTTTAAGGTGTTTCCCCTCGCTCAGCTGCAGCTCCTGCAGGAATCCCATGGATATTTGAGCTTGGGAACTCATGGAAAGCTCTTGGATCCAGAACCGAGCTCAGGGAACAGCCCTATTTCTGCTTTCTGTCCCTTTTCCCACCTACGGAGGTGCAGGTTCATGAACAAGACTCACAAATTCCCAGGGAAATCCAGCAGCCAGCACAGCTAAATTTCCATTTATTTCTTCACCCTCTAATCAAGGTTTTTGCTTTATGAGTGCCTGAGCACCTGCTGCAGCCCCAAGCTCATCAACACTGCACAGGGCAGACACCTGGCTCGTCTGCTGGATTTTACATCCCAAAATTTATTGGACACGATGGAGCAGCACTTGCAGAGCTCCTGCCAAGGCTGGCAAAAATAACTGCATCACCCCTGCCATTCCCAATTTGCCATTCCCTCCCCTTCCAAGGCTGGAATGGCACTGGCTGAAATGTGCTTGTGATCAGAACAATTCCAGCTCTGTCCGGTCCTTTTTGTTCCAGAGCAAAGTGGAAATAAACAGCAAATCAGGATTTAAAAGGCAGCTTTGGATCTCTCAGGTTGGTTTCTGTGCTCTGGAAGTTGTCCAGGAAACAGCAACTCCTGTCTAAATGCTGAAGGAGGCGTTTTTGGGTATTTTTGACCCAAACCAAGGTATTTATTCACTGCCAGGCCAACACCAGTTGTCCCAGTGCTGGCACAGACCCGAAGCACTGGCAGGGATTCGGGTTAATTTGGGATAAAAAGCGCAGGTGATGGATTTTGACCAACCAGGTGCTATTTCTCCCTCCAGATTCCCATCCAGCACTCCACACTCGTCACTGACAGGGAACATTTGTGCCAAATCCCTCACTTCCCATCCATGGCACATGGAAATGGACCAGGAGCTGCAGGTTGCAAACAGGGACATGGAAAAAATTCCCCATGAAAAACCTGTTCAAGGCAAACCTGTTGCCAGCCGAATTTTTTTACTTGAGGTGGAAAACACTTAACTGGGACAGAATCAATGCAGGGCTATGCATGAAATCTAATTATCCATCTCTTGCAGACACTGCCCTGTGTAAAACAACCCTGCCACTCAATAGTATTGATAGTCCTGCCCTGATCTCCTGGTTTTCCATGGAATCCAGGGACTGATACATTGCAGAAAAAAAGCAAATTAAAGACTCTGTGCCAGCCCATCCCAGAATTCAGGATTTTATGACCTGCTGCTCTTCATGGCTTTATCACCACAAGCTGTGAGGGGCTACAAACTTTATTTTCTTAACTGAGCAAAGCTCTCTGCTCAGGAATAGGGACAGGGAAGATCCAGTGTGGATATTCAGGGATCATTTCCTCACTTTCCAAACACCACAGGATGTCAGACAGCTCCACCTGACACTGCCCCAGCCCAGACAGCCCCTGAAACTCAGGAGGAACTTGGGAGCAATAAAATTGTTGAAGGCTGATAAAAGGAGGGAAAGTTCTAGTCAGATGTTGGGATGAAATTCCTTCCTGGAAGGGTGGGGAGAGGCTGGGATGGAATTCCCAGAGAAGCTGTGGCTGCCCCTGGATCCCTGGGAATGTCCAAGGCCAGGTTGGAGCAAGCTGGGATGGTGGAAGGTGCCCTGCCCATGGCAGGGAGGTGGAATGAGATGAATTTTGAGGTCTCTTCCAACCCAAACTATTCCAGGATTCCAAATGGGAAGCCTCCATCAGCATTCCCAGCTCATTCTGCGTTTAGCACTTTATTAATACCTGGAAATTTGGAACATGCCCTCAATATCCACAGCAGAATGTTTGCTTTTGTGAGGGTTTTGTTTGGCTTTGTGTGTTCTTCAGTTTGCATTTTTTGTTTGGGTTTGTGGGGATTTCATTTGCTTGGGTTTCACGGATTTTAATTTGGTTGGTTTTGTGTCTTTTTTGTTTGTTTGGTTTGTGGTTTTTGGTTTATTTGGGTTTCTGGTTTTTAGTGTATTTGGGTTTGTGGGGTTTTTGGTTTGTGTCTCTTTAGTTTGAGTTTGTGGTTTTTAATTTGTTTGGTTTGTGGGTTATTTGTTTTGTTTTTGTAGATTTTTTGGCTGGTTTGTTTTGTGGGTCTTTAGTGTCTTTTGTGTGTTTTTAATTTGTTTGGTTTTGTGGTTTTTTGTTTATTTGGGTCTGTGGGACTTTAGTTTATTTGTGTTTGTGGTTTTTAGTTTGGTTTGGCTTTGTTTGGCTTGGATTTTCCTCCTCCACGGACGGTGTCAGTCTATCAAACCCAGAAGCCCATTTGGGCAGCTTTTAGAGAAAAATCTCGATTATTGAGCTTCCAAAGCCAACAAGAACTCAAACTGATCCATCAGCAGAGCACCAGGGGCCACAAAGCCAAACACCAGCTGGGGAAAAGGAGAAGTGCAGCAGCATCCCAACAAATCCCAGAGCCAGGAACGCTCCGAGAGGGACGGGAAGCAGCATTTAATTGCATTTTCTCCATCTGTTTGCACAACTCCACAAAGAGCCTGTGAAGAATGAGCTGCCTGTGCCTGAGCAAGAGCTGAGTATTTATCTCCAAACAGCTCCAGCTCCTCGGGGCTGCTTCCCTTGGGATTTCAGTGGCACTGCAGCCCTAATTGTTCCTTTTCCATCAGCCCCGAGTGTTTGCAGAGAGGATTCTGTGTCTTGGGAAGGAATTCCAGGACTGGAATTCCTCAGGGATTCCTCAGAGCCTTGGCTCCCTCCAGGAATTCCCACTGAACTTGGCTTTTGGGGAGGAAAAATCCAGACCACCAACAAAAACCCCACCCTAAAATTAAAATTCTAAGTTACAAAAAAGAAGGTTCCTTAAAAAAAAGCATTCAAGGTTATTGCATCCCTCTTCTTTTATATTTTACTTCAATATTCATGTATTTATATTTATAGATATTTAAAATAGTCACTTGCTGTTTTTATATTCCCTTGTATCTCTTTAAAAAAGGGCCCTGGGTCCCTCCAGGAATTCCCACTGAACTTGGCTTCTGGGGGAGAAAACATCCACACCAAAAAAACCCCACCCTAAAATTAAAATTCTAAGTTCCATAGCTGGGTATTCCTAAAAAACTAGCATCCAACATTATTGCATCCCTCTACTTTTACATTTTACTTAAATATAAGTGTATTTTGTATCTATTTATATTTAAAATACTCTTTATTAATTTTTTCATATTTGTTTTTATCTCCATCCCTTTGTATCCCTTTAAAATATATTTTTCCTCTATATTTACATATAAATATATATATATGTAAATATTTTCCTTTTTTATAGATATATTTATATCCCTCTTCTACAAATAGATTGATAAATTGTGCCCTGACAAGGATATAAATGAAAATACAGCCCCATGCTCTGCTTGACAAGATGGGGGTGCTGAAGGTTGGATTTGGGAAGTCTTTTCTAACCCAAACAGTTCTGTGATTGTGTAAATATATCCTTAAATCCCTTTTTGTTTGTTACCCTCTGGTCTAACATAGCACCCAGAGGTGGTGATTTCATAGTAATTGAATTTACTTTAATAATTTAATCTTCTTTTATCCCTTCATTAGTGAACAAATAAAGCACCTGCTTTGCATCCCCTGCTTTATAATTTCTTTGGAATTTGTATCACTTTTCCTCTCAATGTCCCAGACTTGCCTGATTTAACTCAGCTCTGAGTGAATTCCTCAGGTGTGAGGCAGCAAGGAGAGGAATTAATTCCCTTTGCAGTCCAGCCTCACACATCTTCCAAGGCAAGCAAAATACAGACATTTCTACATTTTTAGGAAAATTTTTCACCAGATGAGGCTGTCAAGATTCACGTCCCAGTCAAATTTAACTGAGATTATTTATAACTGGCTCCAAAATTCTGCAGCTGAAAAGAAATTCAGGACTCCACAGCTGGGTTGGGGCTGGGAGAAGAATCATTTAGTGAGAAAAGAAGGAAAAATCCACCAGTCTGAGGGTGAGCAGGGCTAATTAGGAAATCATGTTGAATTCAAGGGACAGTAAATGGGGAAAGAAAACAAATTTAGAGATGCTAAAAGCACGAAAGCATTTAATTTAAATATTTTCTAAACGAGACGTGCTGAAATGGAGCTCCCTGAACTGCTGGTGTTTCCTAGAAGCTCGTAAGTAAAAAAATTACCTTGAGATCAAAGCATTTTATTGAAATGAAAATGAAATTCTCTGTTCTCCTAATTCCCCAAGAAAAAGCTGACAGATTTTCACTCCCAGTGGTCCCACCATGGCTGCCCTGGGCTCTTTTGCCACACCTGCCACTAAACCCAGTGATTTGTGCTGATCTAAATCCCTCTCCTCTCCTCTCCTCTCCTCTCCTCTCCTCTCCTCTCCTCTCCTCTCCTCTCCTCTCCTCTCCTCTCCTCTCTCCTCTCTCCTCTCTCCTCTCTCCTCTCTCCTCTCCTCTCCTCTCCCTCCTCTCCTCTCCTCTCCTCTCCCTCTCCCCTCTCCTCTCCTCTCCCCTCTCCCCTCTCCCCTCTCCCCTCTCTCCTCTCTCCTCTCTCCTCTCTCCTCTCTCCTCTCTCCTCTCTCCTCTCTCCTCTCCTCCCCTCCTCTCCCCAGAGGGGATTTTGGGGGGGTCCATTCCCAGCTCTTCAAGCTCCACAGCAGCTCTGTGTGCCCCCCAGGAACAAGAATTCCCACCACAAGGAATATCCTGAGCTTTTTGGGTCACTTGGAAACTGTGATCTCTGCAGGGTGAGGTGGTGCAGAACCAGCTGTGCCACATCTGGGGAGAGACACCAAACCCCTGGGGCCTTCACCTCACAGCTCTGCAGCCCTGGCAGCACCAGCCTTTGTCTTTTCCCACCCTGCAGAGCTGTGAGCACCAAATCCCTGCCTCTTCCCAGCTCTGCGCTGGGATTTGGGATCTGGAGGGAATCCCAGCAGACAGAGGGAGATGGGGAGCAGGGAGAGCCAGGCAGTGAGAGTAGACAGGAATGAGCTGCTGGGGAAATGGAGAGAGGTGAGGAAGTCACACAGTGAGGAAAAGAGGATTAAGGAAGATCCTCCAGCACAGGAACAGAGTGAAGTCCCAAAACCACAGGGTGGAGAAGGAAAAACAGCAGCGCTGGAGCTGTTATTCCTCAAATCCCAGTGAACCTCTGGCACCAGGAGCTGGAGCTCTGCAGTGTCAGGACCTCCTTCTGCTCTTCCAGGAGCTCCTTTTGCTTCTCCAGGAGCTCCACATTGTCCCTACAATTCCTGGCAGGAGGGGACAACCAGGGTGGGTCATTCCCAGATTTTCAAGCCACACAACAACTCCTGATTTCTCTTCCTGGAGCTCTTCCAGAGAATCTCAGGAGCAAATCCTGGAGCTTGTTCTGCCCTTCTGCTCCTCCAGGAGCTCCACACTGTCCTTACAATTCCTGCCAGGAGGGGACAGCCAGGGGGGTCGGGCTCTGCTCCCAGGAACAGGGACAGGAGGAGAGGGAACGGCCTCAGGCTGGGCCAGGGGAGGCTCAGGGTGGGTATCAGGAGGAATTTCCCCATGGAAAGGGCGGTACTGGAGCTGCCCAGGGAGGTTTGGTGTCCCCAGCTCCGGAGGTATCCAGGGAAGGGCTGGATGTAGCACTGAGTGCTCTGGGCTGGGGACAAGGTGGGGGTGGCTCAGCTTGGATGATCCTGGAGGGCTTTTCCAAGCGGGGATGTCACTGTTGGACACGATGTGTTAGTGTGGCTTCACAGCACACACCAGGAGTTGTCAGGAAAAGGGGTCTTTATTCTCTGAACTTTTCAGCTTTTATAGGGTCTCACACTATGACTGGGGAAGGGAACACCACCTCTTGTCCCATCGGTGGGACAAGAGAAAAACTCGCTATTTACAGTTCTGCAGAACTGCTTTGAGAAAGCAAGATGATTTACAAATGTTCTTCTTGAGTGCAAGATCTCCCAAGAAACTTTCTCTTGGGAACA